>NC_089233.1:86387959-87097959 GCF_963924675.1 Phocoena phocoena
GCTCAAATCCCAGGCCCTTCCTCGGAGCCAACCCTGAGCAAGCGCTTCAGAATCGCAAGGGTTTCTGCTCCCAGCTAACCCGGCCACGCCCCCGGCTCACCTTCCCCCGTGTTAGTGCCCTGGACTAACGACTAATGACGACTGCTGGGGGTTGAACAATGTCCCCAAAATATGCGAAGTCCTCACCCCTGTCACCTGTGACTACGAGCACAGCTGCAATAGGGTCTTCACAGGTGTGACCAAGTTAAGGTGAAGCCGTTAGGCTGGGCCCTGACCCGATGACCAGCTGGGTCAGGGTGTCCTTACAAGCAGAGAGAGACGCCAGGTGAAGACAGAGACACCAAGGAGAAGCTGTGTGAGGACGGAGTCAGAGACTGCAGGGTTGTGGCCACAAGCCCAGGACATCTGGGGGAACCTTACCCCCGAGCCCTCCCAGGAGCAAGGCCCTGCCCACGCCCCGACTCAGGCTGTAACTTCCAGGACTGTGAGAGGAAACCCTGCTGCTGCCTGAAGCCTCCAAGCCCCCCCTGGAGAGAGGAGGGCCGACATGACAGAGGAGGGCGCAGCGGTCTGGTGGGGCAGGAAGAGGACCTGCAAGCCTGTGTCTGACCCATCCGGAGAAGCCCAGAAACTGGGTAAGCGCTAGGTGACCGTGGTGTCGAAATGAAAGCAAAGCTCTAGGGAGGAAGGTAAGGATCCTGGAGAGTCACTCACTGGCTCGGCAGCAACAGCCGCACCAGACTGTGCCCTGAGCACGAAACACAAACGCCCCACCGTGGGCTGAGCTGTGAGCACACCCTGGGCAACCGGGACGTAACACAAGTCCTCACTCCCCGGGCCGGGCCACCGCCACCCTCGCTGAGCCCTGGCCACCCAGCAGACCTCACAACAGCCCCTCCGGCAGGTAGTGCCTAACACAAACCCATCTCACAGAGAAGCAAACCGAGGCTCAGAGAGGCGGTGCCACCTGCTCTGAGTCACAGAGCTCCTGAGAGGTGGAGCTGGAATTCCAACCAGGTCTGTCCCCAAAGCCTGGGTCAGACCACCACACTCACGACACAGACTTTGAGAAAAGACCCTCAGGATTCTCTCCATTCCCCAGAACAACTTACCCTTGAAGTCCACAGCCTATAGCTGGCAGCCCCCTTTGCTACTCAGCAGCGACTGCCTGCGGCCCTGCCTCTGGGCCCAGGGAGCACAAAGAGAAACGGACAGTGCCCACCCTAGGAGCCTGCCATCTGTCAGGGCAGGGTCAGTGACTCTCAGACCCAAGGGCTGGGCCCTGTGCTCGGCAGCAGAAACCGAGGAGGGACCGAGTCTGGGTGGGCAGGTGCGGCCCTGCGACATCTGAACGGGGATTTGAAGGCCAAGTGGGAGGGAGGGGCAGGAGAGGGCTCCTTGCACAGGCCAGGCCAGGGGAGGAGGGACACAGGGACCGTGGAGGGTGCAGCGGGAACACCGAAGGGCACCTGACTTGTGCCACGTCTCAGCCTGTTCTGTGTCCTCCAGAGCTTGGGCCCCTGCACAAACTCTTCAGAAGCAGCGCAAGCGCCATCAAGCCCCATCGCCAGGCAGGGCTCCTGGTTACAGGCGCTTCATTGCATCCTCCCATTCGAACAGCTTCGTGGGCCAGGCTGCTGGCCTGTCGGGTTCACAGGGAGGGCCTGGCCCCCAACCAGGGCGCCTGAACTGTTTGCTGAATGACACGGCCTGCCCAGCACCACACACAGGGCTGCGGGACCGGGAGAGGAGGGCACAGCGCAGGCCTGGCTGTAGGTGAGCGGGACCCTCGAGGCCTCACACAGCGGACGTCCCTGCCACTCTGCCCTGGCGTGTCGGAGTGACTCGAATGGGACCTGGTGTGAAGGGAGGACTGTCCTCGGGCTGATGGCTGCCAGGAGACAGGACCACTCCGTTGGAGAGTCTGCCGGCTGAGGAAAGCAGGCTTTGGGGCAGGGGCACAGACTAGAGGGGCAGAGCTCAGGGGTGGGGGTGGCCCTGAGATGGGCTGAGGCGTTCCTAGAAATGAAATCAGGGCAGGGGAAGTGCCTGCGACCTGAGATGTGACAGGCCCAGGGGCCCTGAGCTCAGAGTGGACAAAGGAGGCAGGGGTAATGGGGGGCCTCCCGTGACCAGTAGCTGTGGGGTGGGGGGCTGGGAGGTCTGGCCTGGTGTGGGAGACTCTGGGGCTAGATGTCACAGTACAGGGAAGATCCCTGGCCCACATGGAGGGCGTCACCCAGTTTAGAGAACGAAGGGGAACCCAGAGGGGGTGTTTGTGAGTCCCTGTGTCAGCAGGACTGGTAACAGTGGGCTGGGGAGGGGGTGTGTCTGGAGCTGACAGGGCTCTGTGTCTGGGGGCTAAGGGCTGAGGGAACCCCAGACTCATGTTCAGGGGACTGACAAGATTGAGAGGACCCTGACCCCGTGTTCAGGGGTGGCAGAATTAAGGGGACCATGACCCTTAAGTCTGGGGACTCACGGGGCCCGAGAAGACCCTAACATCCGTGTCCAGGGAGTTGACAGCTTGCAGATGACTCCCGACTCTGACATCTTAGGATGGTGGGGCCCAGTCAAGACTCCCTTCTGGGGCTGGCAAGGCGCAGGACACCCCAACCCTCTGTCCCTCACTGACAGGGCCCAGGACACCCCAACTGGTGTCTGGGGCTCACAGGGGATCAGGGTCACCTCCCGGTCTCCAAGTCCTACGCTGACAGGTCACTCAAACCCTGTGGCACGAGCCTACCCTGATCTTCTGTAGGTCACCTCAACCCTATGAGCTGAGCCAGCCCAGGGCCACCTGCCACCCTGCTCACTGTGCTGATGGCCCCCAGGTCACCCCGACCCTGTGTCCCGGGCTGTCAGGCCCCCAGGCCACCTCAACTCCTTGCCCGGGCGACTCCACTGCCTCCAACCCTGAGCCCTGGGTGACTCCGCCAGGTGACCCCGACCTCCGCGGTGACCCAGCCCCAGGCCACCCCGCCGCCCCCCAGGCCCCAGGTGACCCGGGCCACACTCACCTCTGGCGCTGCCCGTCCAAACCCAGGCTCAGGCCGAGGCCCAAGCCGGCGGGCGCGGGCGCGGGGCTGAGCAGGCCCTGGGGCGCCGAGGCCCGGCCCGCGGGTCCGGGCAGGGGCAGGCCGGCGGGGGGCGCGGGCGGCGGCGGCGGCGGTGGCGGCGGCGGCGCGGGCGGCTCGCGGGCCTCGGTGGGCGGCGGCGGCGGCGGCGGCGGGGGCTTCTCGCCGCCCGGGCCCAGGCTCGGGGGCCGCCCGTCCAGGGAGATGTTGTTGAGAAAGAAGAGCGCGGCCTGGCGGCGCCGCGAATCCCCTCGCCGCCGCAGCGCCTGCGGCGCGGCCCGGGCAGCGGGGCCGGGGGACTGCCCCGAAGAACCACCCGCCGCAGCCGCGGCCATCCTCCGACTGAGCCCGCCGCCCGCCCGCCACCGCCCTCCAGCTCGCGCATGCGCCCTCGCCCGCCGCCCATTGGCCGGGGCGCACCCGTATGCAAATACATCGCCGTCACGCCCGCCCATTGGCCAGCGCGGGGCGGGGGGGAGCGGCTCCCTTGGGTCCTAGAGCGGGTTCCGATGAGGCCAAGGGGGAGCCGGGAGAAGCCGCGAGGCCTGGCTCTGGGCGAGCGGTGGAGGTGCCGCGGGTTCGAGTCCCTGACTCGGAAGTCGCGGCCCCGGGGCGCCAGTGCTCTGTTCCACTTGCTGGGCTGTGGCGTTCGTGGTCAGCGTTCTTAAAGCCTCGTCTTTAGGCTCCAGCGCACTTCCCCTCTTGGGGTGTGTGTCTTTGCGGGGGCGGGGGTCTGACGTGCGGGCGCTGGAGCTGTACCACCCGCCGGGAGCCCCAGGAATGGCCAGCGGTGCCCCCTGACCTCCCCCAGTGACTGAAGACGACACCGCGAGTCCGAGGGGAGAAGGCACCTGCCTGGGGTGGCAGGCAGGCGGGCGGTGCTGGGCCTTCAGCCCCAGACAGAGTCCTGCACGGCCGTCAGCAGCAAAGCGACCTTGAGTCTGGGGGGGGGGGGGGTGCCAGGTCCGTTTCCTCTTCTGTACCGGGACCCCCAACTTCAGAGTTGGTGGCTTCATGCTCAGGTGCTGCCTTCTGGAGCCCCCAGGAGCCCACCTGTGTCTTGGGGGTCAGGGTCCTGCAGCCACCTCTGTGCCACTGGCCTGCTCTGTCCAGCTGTGAGCCTGTGGGCTTACTTATCCTTCAGGTGGGGGACGCTGATTTCCACCTCAGGGTATGGTCAGGGTTGAGTGGGCTCAGCCCGGGGCTGTCACCAGCGCTGGGGCTTCCCGGCGGTTGGAGACCGGCACTTGCCGTGTGGTTTGTCCACGCAGCTGTGAATGCTCCTCCGTGGAACCATACACAGCACACGCATTTCTCTCCTCCGTGCAGGTGTTGGGGGGCGGGGCAGACACAGCCCTGGCCTGCAGAGCGCCTCCTAGCGAGCGGGAGGCCAGTATCATCATCGTGGATCAGGGCCCCAGGGCCTGGCCCTGCTGGCCAGCTGTTACCAGTAGGAGGACCCTGGCAGGTTGGGGCGGGGGCGGGCTGCCAAACTGGTAGCTAATAGTTAAGCGGATGTCAGATGAGGAAAATGAAAAGGGGCGGTGGGAGGATGAAGCGATGGAGGGCTGTTATTTGGTTATTGGCCCTCAGCTCCAAAACCATGCTGTCTGCTGCCCGATAATGGAGCTGGGCCCTGTAGACTTTTCTCCTGGGCCAATTGGCATTACGTTAAATTTCGGTGGTGCCGCAGGGACACGGTGGGGGCGGGGGGAGTGGGCGTGGTCTTCTTCCAGGTTCTGTGTCGGGTGGAAGCCTGGGTGAGCTGCCCTGTGTGCCCTGTGGCGGTGCAGATGGCTCACAGGCCAGTGGACCAGGGACCCAGAGTGTGGAGGGGCTCTGTGTGGGGCCTGGCGGACATCCCCTGTTGTGTTCCCACAGCCCTCCCCAGAGGCTGCCCTGGTCCCTGTAATGCTCTGCAGACGGGGCTGGTTTTGATCCTGCCCTTCAGAAAGGGAGTGACTTCCCATCCCTGGGCACATTCAAGAGCCTCTTGCGTCACCTGCCCAGGCAGGTGGAAGCCCAGATGACCCCCGACCCTGCCAGCTGCACACGCCATCCTTCATTACACTTTATTCTCCGGGTGCCCTGGGACCGGCGCCCCCTCCACCCCCCACCCCCGCTTCCGGGTGCTGCCGTCAGCCTTCCTGCGCCTTCACTGCCCAGCACCCGTTTGTGGGACTCCACGAGGGGGCGCCCGAGACCACTGCTCAGAGCTCCATGCCCCGTCAGGAATGGGCGGCCAGGCTCGCAGCCCCTTGGGTCCAGGATGCTAGTGGAGTTGGTGGGAGGAGGGGGCACTGTCCAGGAAGGGCTGCTTGTGCACAGCAGGGGTGGGGGCGGGGCGGGGCTGGAGCTTGAGCCGCCCTGGCCTCCCAGGCCCCTACTCCCTGCAAGGGAGCAGATGCTGGGCTGAGGGTGGCGTGCAAGACCATTTCTGAGATGGAGGGGTTCAGAAGACCAGCCTTCTTGGCCTTCCCAACCCCTTTGGATGTGGGCCAGGACCCAGTCCGCTACGCTGCTGCCGGGGCCGTCTGCTGGCTGGCGGCGTGGGCTGTCCTGGCCGCGGGCAGTCGGGTGGGGAGCACGGCTGGGCAGGCTGGGGTGCCCCTGGCTCTCTTCCCAGCTGCTGGTGCTGGGTGAGTGGCTGCCGTCCTTGGGGTCCCTCGGGCTCCTGGCTCCCCTAGGTTCCTTATTCCTCAGGACGGCTTCTTCGAGGCTGTGGGAAGTGGACCGAGATAGTGGCCTTGTGTGTCCTCTTTTGCAGCAACACTGGGCTCTCACCCAGGGCCTCGTGGGCAGTTTCTGGGAACTCAAGAGCCCACACTTGTTTGCAACAGCAACGGACACCAGGGCAGGGTGGCCCGATTGGAGGGTGAGCCTTGGGAATTTGGTGGAAGCACAGACCCTCTCCCCAGGTGTGATCCTAGAATCAGCCTGGCCCCAATGCCTCCCTTGCCACCTTGCAGAGGGTCTGGGACATTCTGGATAAGCCGAGCTCACGGGGAAATTCTCTCAGAATCCCCAAGACATGGGCTAGGTGCTTCCATGGGCCTGCCTCTGCGGCCACAGGGAACGGGCATCTGGTCCTTGAGACCCTTACAGGTGGGACCTGCCGAGATGCTGGGCTTCAGGCCCGTCTCTGATGCAGAACCAACTCTAGGTTCTAGGTCAGACAGATCAGGTTGGAATCCTGACCCCATGTACCAGCTCCGTAACCCTGGGCAAGTTACCCCATCTCTGAGCCTCAGTTTCCCCATCTGTGAAACAGTGATGATTCATCACTGGGCTGGGTCATGAGGCCCAAAGGCAGTAACGACTGGACGCTGTCTTGAACTGCTCCATGCACACAAGATACAAGGGCGCTGCCCCTGGCGCTGAGCCATGTGGCACAAGCTGGGCAAGGGTCCTGTCCTCACTGATCAGCCCTGTGGGTGTTGGGGGGCGTGAGTGCCTGCTGGGGAGGCCCTGCCCTGGCCCGGGTGGG
Source organism: Phocoena phocoena (assembly GCF_963924675.1). Lineage (NCBI taxonomy): Eukaryota > Metazoa > Chordata > Mammalia > Artiodactyla > Phocoenidae > Phocoena > Phocoena phocoena. Next base: position 86,394,524 of record NC_089233.1, read on the forward strand.
TGGGTGAGGGTGGGAGTGGGCTTGACTCAGTGTGGAGGGTGGGGGTGGACACGGTGCACCCCTTCGGACCGTGCCCACCAGGACAGCTTCCAAAAATGCCCAGTGGGATGTGCCACGAGATCATACAGGCGTGCTGGCCTCCTCCACCGCTCACCCGGCAAACACAGGCTGCGGTCACCTTCCCGGCAACAATGGCGCATTGTGGCGGCCACAGCCCAGCCTGCGACGCAGGCCTGCTTGGACAAACACCAGGCGGCATGCAGTATCAGCTAGCTCAGGCGTTCTAAGGCTCTCGTGGGCGCCCGGAGGCCTGGCCTGAGCTGCCACTGTGGCCGGAGCAGGAAGTGGGAGGATGTCCTGATACCCGAGGCTGGAGCGGGGGGTGGGGGAAGCCCACAGGTACCACCCTTGGCGAGCACGTGAGCGGCCCCTGAACCCCCAGAGGGAACAAACACACAAGAGGGTCCGGGAGTGCCCACCCCATCCCGTGGGACTGGGACAGGGGGAGGGGTTCAGGACCACCAGGCCTGGGGGCTGCTTATGGCCCAGGATGCCCCTCCTCCCCTGTGACAATGAAGACGATACGACCGTCCTCAGCTGTGTCCCTGGAATCTCACGATAGCCCTGGTATCGCCCCCTTTCCAGAGGGAAGCAGGCTGGGGGTGAAAGGGCCAGCCCGCGAGGAGAAGTGCAGTCAGGGTTCATGCAGGCCTGACCCGGGTCTCTGTCACAGGGCTGCTCCGGGAGAGGCTCCAGGGCTGGCTGCTGGGCTCCAAGTAGCCAGAAAGGTGGGGTGGGGGCATCAGTGCTGTGGCCGCCCTGCCCAGCCCTGGCCGCCCACCTTTGCTCCACTGGTCTGAGGCCCGCTTCCTCTTCTGTGGGCCCCGCCCATGCTCCGTGGCGCAGAAACCCCTGGGTCCCTCGGCTGGCAAGCGCTGCGTGGCCCCCGCCTCGGTGCTCAGGCCCACCTGATGGGGTGGGGGTGTGGTCGTGCTGAGGACCCTCCCCGAAGCCTGGGGCAGCCCTGGTGCCCCCACCCCACCCCGCTGTGTGGCCGGGCACCCACCTCGCTGTCCGAGGTGTCTGGCTTGTCTAGCTCATCTGACTCCGGCCGCTGTCCTTGGGCTTTGCCGAGCTCTGCAGGACGCAGGGTGTGGGTCAGGCCGGGCTGGTGGCCTGGGAGTCTAGCGGAAGCACAGGCCTCTAACCTGCCGTACTAGGACCAGTGGCAACAACACTTCAGATGAGGAAACTGAGGCACAGAGGGACCGAGGAACCTGCCTTGGGGTTGAATCCAGGCCCAGTGTCTCCAGCACCCGTACAATGACCTCACCAGCTGGAGTGTCCCCTGGCTTGGTTGCTGGGTGACGGTGAACTCCCTACCTGCCCGGAAGCCCTAATTGTTAAGATGCTCTCCTTTCATTGCCTGTGGTCAGAAACATGCCCTCCCTGAGCCCCCAACTGCTTTCTGGGCCTGTAGGTGGGGGGAAGCAAGTCCGAGACCCAGGGTTTGGTTGGTCAGGCCCCGGGTGCCGAGCCAGGTCCTGGGATCGGGGCCCCCAGCTGATGCTGACCACCGCACCTCCCGCCCCACTGCGGCACCACTTCCTGCGTTCTCGAGACACCAGTACTCACCCTCACCCGGGTGGCCATCTCCATCAGGCCTTTGCGGGCAGGGAGGCAGTTCTGGCCCCCCTCTGTCCTCATGTCCTGGCCCACTTGGAAGGGGCAGGCTGGGGCCTGGGAGAGAATGTGAGGGTTCCTGGGGGGAAGCAAGTAAGTGACTTGAGTTCACATGAGGCAACTTCCCTGCCCTCGCCCGGCTCTGGGCGCAGCCTGCGGGACCCTGGCTGGGGCTGGAGGGTCAGCCGTCTCCCATGTGGTGTGACTCAGGCGGCCAGGCTCTCCCCCTGGGAACCAGCTGGTGGAACAGAGGGAGGAGAGCAGCCCAGGGCCGCTGGGTGCTCTGGGCGGGGCGCGTGGAGGCCAGGAACAGGGCTTGGTCCCTTTACCGTGGAAGGTGGAGGCTCTTCCACCTCTGCCTCTTCGGCCCCCTTGGTGCAGTCGCCGAGCCCCTGGACCCCAGACTGTGCAGAGGGCTCCACTCCCTGGGGTGGCTTGGGGCTGGGCGTGTGGGCACCTGGGGGGCTGAGTGATCCTGGCTGGCCGGCAGGCTTGGGGGCGCCGTCCCGGCCCCGGCCCCACTCCGAGAGGTCCAGGGGCTTGTCTGGGACATAGTCCTGTGTGGCCGAGGCCTCCTTTGCCCCGGGACTGCCTGGGCCTGCGGGCTGTGGGTGCTGCCCTCTGGGCAGGGCTGCCGAGGCCGCCCCGCCCCCGGGACCCTCGGAGTGGGGGCCGGCTGGCGGGGAGGGTGGCGCCTTCCCCGGCACTGGTGGGCCCCTCAGCCCGGCACCGCCTGCCCGCCCCCGCGCCCACAGCTGCTGGGCCAGGAGCAGGTGCAGCGCTCCCTCCAGCCGCGGGTCCCGCACGCCCGCCAGGGCGCCTGGCAGGCCTAGCAGACCCACGGGCTCCTCCCAGGCCTCTGCCTCTCCGGCCTTGAGGCCCGGGGGCTGGGGGCCTCTGGGGGCTGTGGGGGGGGCCTGGGGGCCGCTGTGAGGGCTCCCACGGGGCAGGGCCAGGTGGCGGTTCAGGTGGCAGAGGCGGTCAGCCTGGAGGGAGCTCTTTGGGGACTCACAGGGCTTGGCAGAGGGCAGAGAGGCCTGCAGGAAGCTGTGGGCGAGGAGGAGCCTGCTGACCATGGCCCACGGTCACCCCCGTTTCACAGGGAGGACCGGGGGCCCGGGGAGGCGAGGTGAGTGCCCCGGTCACACGGTGGGTAGCTAGGAGGGGAACGCCCGGGCCCCCTGGGCAGAGTTGACCTGGGGCCTGGGGGCTCTGAGGAGGGACCTGGCCACCAAGGCCTCTCCCTCTTCTGGGCGTCGGCTGCCTGCCCGGTCCCCTGGAGCACCCAGCCCACCCGTGGGCCCGCTGCAGCCCCGCCCCCAGTCTCCTCTCAGACGCTGAGAGTGGTCTCAGACCATGGTGAGAGCCTTTGCGTGGGCTCTTCTGCGGGAGCTCTCGGTCCCCATCTCCAACCCCCATGTCCCCCTGTCCCACCCTGGCCATTCAGGAGATGGCCACGTGGGAACTTTGCTATGGGCAGGGTAGCTGGGAAGGCCAAGCCAGGGAAGGGTGGGGTTCCTGGAGGGATAATGGGAGGGACTCCCCTGGGCTACTGGCCCCTTCCCCAAAGGTGGGACCAGAGTAGGAGACTGGGTACCCGACTGAGGCTGCTCCCGGTGGCGGCGGTGGGCTGGGCCTCACCTGTCCAGAGGGAGGCTGTGCTCTCCAGACGGGCTTGGGGGGCTGCTCCTGGGGGGCGGCAGTGGGGACGTCCCGTTGACGGAGCCCCGGTTGGCGGAGCAGGCCCGGGACCCTGGCCGCACCACGGCGATGGTCCCGTGTAGCTGGTTGGAGATGTGCTGGGGGCTCTGCACGGGGTAGATGGGTCAGCCTGGGGGTGGTTGGCTGCTGCCCTCTGCCCTTTTCTCTGTGCGACCCTGGGCAGGTCACCCACCCGCTCTGAGCCTTGCCTCCACCCATGTCACAAGGAGCTCAGGGGTCCCTGCTTGGCACGGGCCATGTGCGTGGCACATAGCAGGGCTGGCGGCTGGCGGCTGCCAGCCTCCTGCCTCGGGCTGCCCGGGGAGAGGAAGGAGTGGGCTCTGAGTCCCTCTCCCTCACCATGTCCGGGGCCCGGGGCTCAGGCAGGTTGGCACCTGGGGAGATTTTGGCTACTGGAGACGTCCCGTACCCCACCGGCCTTTCTGTGGGAGGAGAAGCAGAGGGTGGGATGGTTGCGAGGTGCTCAGAGGGGCCAGCTCAGCGCAGAGGGCTCCCCGGTCCTGGGGCTCCAGTCTCCTGGCCTCCCCTGCCCCCCAGCAGCCCCTCCTCCCCATGGACCCGCACCTGCGTGGCCGTCCTCCACCTCCTCATGGCCTTCCAGTGGCTTCTCAGTGACGGCCTTCCGGGTGCCCAGGGAGGGGAACAGCAGGGGTGACAGGGGTCCTGGGGCACCCTCCCTGAACTGGGGCTTGGCCCTGTCTCGAGAGGGGAGGCAAGAACAGGGTGGGTAAGGGAGGGCAGTGTCCCAGAGGCGATCAGAAAGGCCAGGACGCCCTCCTGGGGACCCAGGTGACCAGGAAAGACCGCCATCGTCGGCTCACACCGATGTCCCCGTGGAGCCCAGGCATCAGAGCTGCCGTGGGTGCTGGGGCCCAGCTCCGCTTCTAGGACCTATGCTTGCAGACCAGGGGAGGTCGCATCTGCTCTGGGGAGCTGGCCTGCGGGAGCCCCTCCCCTCTGCGCCGCGTGCCTGGGGCCCGAGGACGTGCTGGGCGCCTGCTGTGGCTGAGGTGTGCGGGGTGAGGGTTGCTGGACCCTGGTGCCTCCCCCCACTCACCCTGGGCCCCGGAGCTGCTTCACCTCCTCCTTCAAGGCGTCGTTTTCCTCCTGCAGCCGGGTCAGCTCGGCCGCTGCAGAAGGCGACGATTAGGAGGGACTGGGGGAGGGGAAGCAGGGCGGGGTGGGGCCCCACAGCCCCCAGGAGCCCCTCCTGTGCTGGCCCCAGCCCCCAGGGACACCCCCCCACCCCACCCTCGCGCCGAGAGGAAGGGGCGTGTCCTCATCGGCAGACCCTATGAGACCTCATGGCTCTGCAGGACCCTTCTCATCATGGGAAGGTGGGAGCTGAGGCCCCGAGAGGGCAGGGACGCCCCCTGCCTGGGTAACTGACCAGTGGGGGGCATGTGGGCGCCAGCGGGGGGCTTTGCACCATTTGTCTGTGAGTTGGGGTGTGGGTATCCCGCCCCACCTATGGCGTGGGCCAGATCGCCTCTTCCCCTTTCCCCGAGACCCCTCATCGGGCTGGGCGGGCCCTGGGGGATCGCCGGCCCCCACGGGAGGGACTCCGGGACCGGGCTCACAGAGTAGGAAGACATGCTGCAGGCTGTGGAGCAGGGAGCTCTCGAACTCCTGCTGCTTCTTCCTGGCCAGCTCCTGGGTGACCATGCAGCGGTCGCACAGGCCGGCCCGCAGCCTGCGGGGGTGAGGAGGCGAGAGGCCGCTCTGAGCAGGGAGCCTGGGACCCGCACCGCCCCCCTCCCTGGACGAGCCCTGCCTTTCCCAAAGTGTGTTCCGTGGAAGCCCCGCCTCACCCCTACCCCGGGGGCTAAGCGCTCCATGTGCCGTTGAGTTTGGGAAGGAACCTTGAAAATGCAATTTACTTAAGGCTCTGAGACGTCCTGCGGTGGTTTAGTTTATGCCGGAGCTTCCCAAACTCGTTCTCCGCAGAGCCCTCCTCAGCTTCCCTGTGCGCCCTGCCCCCATCGTGAGCGTGGTGCTAGGTGCCCCACCTGTTCTCCAGCGCCCGCAGGTTCTCCTTCAGCGCCCTCTGCTGCTCCCGGAGCTGACGGTTCTTGGCACAGAGCTCCTCCGCCCTCCGGGCGTCCCTGCGGGGGGAGGGGGGGGACGGGCCGCGGTGCGCATGTTGCTCTGCTGGGGCCCCGCGCTGCCCCGCCAGCCTCTCCCTGGCCTGGGACTGCCTTGAGAAGTGGGGCCTCGCAAGGGCAATGCCAGCACGCCCAAGCGAGAGCGTTCGCGGCCTCCCTGGGGACCCTGTCTCATCCATGGTGCCACCTGCAGCCTCATCTGTGCAATGGGGACCTGGGGAGCCGGCCCGTGGGTCTCCTAGACTCACGACGAGTCCTCCTGTTGACAATGATTGGTCCTGGAGGCGCCCTGCATGGACGCGGCTTGCCCAGCCCCCTGGAGGGTCCCTGTTCACTTGGACCAGAGACTCCCCCAGCCCCCAAGCCGAGCCTCAGTGTCTGCTTCTGCATCACAGCTGGTGGTAGTTCCAGGGCCCTGGGGCTGCTGGGGAGCCGCTCCCCTTCCCATCTGCTGGCCCAGGGCCTGTACTCACTCACCGGCACCTCTCTGAGTTCAGTTCCAGAAGCTTGTTCTGCAGGCCTGGAGGAGCGAGGAAAGGAGCAGAGGGTCAGGCCCGGCCGTGCTGCCACCCCTGCAGCAGAGCTGGGGCGTTTCCTGTCCCCGGTTGTCTGGCAGGGCCCTCTCCAGACGCCTGCCGCCTGGGTCCCCTCACTGACTCCCTGAGGTCGCCCCCTGGGCGGGCTCCCAGTCTGCACCTGCTGACAGCTTCCGCCCCCTCTCCTGGCTGCCTGGGTCCCGGTCCGGGCCCAGCCTCTCCCCTCCCTGGGGTCTCTGGCTCTGGTGTCTGTCTGGAGATGGGGAGGGACCCTGATGCTGGGAGTGACCAGCTACCTGGCCAAGTCCCAGGAGGAATGTTTTTTGGGTGCTGCCAGAGTTGAAATAAAATGGGCCCTTGGGCGAGACGCCAGCAGACCCCCTCTTCCCCACCTCACTGTGGTCTGGCTTGGGCCCTAGGCTAGCCCAAGCAGTCCCTGCCCCTCTGGGTCTCTGGGGGAGGTGACCCAGGCCCTCTCGGGCTTCAGGGTGTGAGCACTCTCACAAAGGTCTCGGGAGGGTATGGCCCGGGCACTGGAGTGAAGGGAGTGGTGTGGCTGCAGCCCTGTTGCCGGCGGGAAAATCGGACTGGGCAGACCTCAGCCTGGGTGTCCTGGAGGGGAGCAGAGGGATTTCAGCTCAGCGCCCTGGAAAGCTCTAGACAGGCCTCTGGAGCCTTGAGATCCCATTGCTAGTAGGGAAGTAGGTGACCTCGCTTTTGGAGGACACTGAGGTCCCCACCTTGGGAAAGGGGCCGGTCTTGGCCAGAGCTTCTCGGGGTCTGTGACCAGGCTGGCTTTTGATTTTTGCTCTGATGCTAGCTGACCATTCAGTGACCACCCCTCCAGGGCTGCGATCGGAGGGGCTGGTCTGAGGCTGGGCTCCTGACCGCTTGCAGCTCTGGGCTCTGGGTCAGGACTCCCCTTCTGGGCCTGGAAGGCAAGGTCCCCAGGTTTGGCGAGATTTGGAGGCGATGTGTGGGAGCCCCCCGGCCTGGCTTTGGCCCTTAGACTGCTGTCCGGGTGAGGGTTTGTCCATCCCGAGACGCTCACCCGTGATCTCATTCTCATGGACGTCCTTCAGCCGGTTTAGCGACTCCATGAAGCTCTCCATGGCTTCCCGTGGCCGTGGCCCTGGCCCAGGCCCCTCTGTGCTCCAGGTGTAGGGGTGGCCCCTTGGGCTCTACTGCCCCTCCATTTCCAGCCTATGGAGCAGAAAGTGCGGAGACGGTCACATTAGCTCAGGAAGGGCCTGTGGGATGTAGGGTCCAGCAGTAGCCTGGAGAGGAGGTGGGTGCCGGTCCCAGGGTGTGTGGGGGTCCTGTCTTGTGACCACCCACTGGGCCATGTCCATACCTGAGGGGCACATAGAGGGATGGGACATTCTCGCTTAATCTCAACTCCCTAATCCAGTCCTCACAGCAAAGCAGATGCCTGAAGACGCCAGCTCCCGCTTGGTGCTGGGGCCACGACGGTGCCTGTGACGCGTGTTGACGAGGCCCCAGACCGGAGATGCCCATGCCTCCCCGCAGCCAGCGGATCGGTCAGCCAGGGCGCGTTCATCCGATGGGAGAGCCCACTTGGTGGGGTCCAGGTGCCCGCAGTGGCATGGATGGCCCCGTGGGGCCATGGCGGGGGCTTTGGGGGCCGGCTGGTTGTTTCCCCTGCAGGAGCTGGTGACTGTGCATAGGTGGAACTCTACCCAGCCGCCCCTTGTGGCCTGGGCCCTTTTTCCTGCCTGTGTTTCACCTCCATGAAGTGTTTGCTAAAAATTAAGAGTGTGGGGTTACGAGCCTAAGCTGGGAGCTGGACAGTGTGACCACCGTGAGCCCTGGCCCCTCTGAGCCGCGCGCTCTTCCTTTGGGCGGTGGCCACGGTGCCTGTCTAGGGGGCACTGGTGAGTATCCTGCAGGGTCCCATGGGGTCCAGCTCCTCGGAGCTGGGTGTGAGGCCGGGGCTCAGCCCAGCGACAGCTTCCTCACCATGGTGCCAGGCGCCACCCTCCACCAGCCGAGAGCCCCTCAGTCCTTGTGGCAGACCTCTGGTGGTGGGTACCGAGGCCACCATTGGCCGCCACTGTCCAGCTCTGTGTCACCATCTGTCACAGAGCTGGGAGTCAGACGCACAGCTCACAGAGCCAGATCAGCGCAGATGCCACCAGCAAAGACCCCCGCCATCAGCGGCCCCTCTGTTCCCTCCTTGAACTTAGCCTGAGGAGCCCTGGGGGTCAGCGGACCCTGAAAATGAGCGTCTGGCGTCCTGGCACCCCCGACTCATCTGCCGGCTCCCTACCCTGATCTGTCAGCAGCGGTTCTCGGTTTGCCTTCTGTAGACTCCCGGAACCTGCCCCAGAACTTCACCTTTCTTTCTTTCATGGCGCCCGCCTGGCCCAAGCCACCACCCCACTGCTGGTGCACTGCCGGCTCTGCACTGGCCACCCCAGCTTCCAGGCCTCTCCCCAGGAGGCAGTCTCTGCGCAAGCCCTGGGGACCTCTGCTCAAAGCTCCCTGCGGGAGGCCATGCCTGATTCCCCCCAGGGCACACTGAAGGAGGGGCGTGGTCTCGCTTGCATTTCAAAGTTTGCCCCCAAACTGGAGACCCTCAAATGCCTGCTGGCGAGTGTCCTGCGGTGGCAGGAGCGGTGACGTCCCATGCCATTACGGTTCCCCCACCGCAGAGTCGGGGAGCCCGCTGTGGGAATCACTCACAGCCCATCACACTCACAGCCCATCACAACTGCTCTGGGCTCTCAGAAGTTGGGGTGGCGGGCACCCTGGGGCGGTGGGATCAGTAACTGAGGTGAGCAGGTCCTGTGATCCCACGAGGAGCCAGGGGCCAGGGTGAGCTGCCTGAGGGGAGACTGGACAGTGGAGCCTGGCTTTCAACTGGGTCCTCGAACCCCGGGTCAAGGTCAGAGTACCGGGGAAGCCTCGAGGCTGGGACCAGCAAGAGGACAGAGCACAGTCCCGCGTCCTGTGCTGGCCACGGGAGCTGGCGGGAAGGGCCAAATGGGGTGTGCTGGGGAGGGTGAGCGGCACGAAGGTGGGGCTCCCCAAACTCACTGTAGACCTGCCTGGCGCCAGGGGAGTGGGGGCGTCGCATGACAGCTCTGTGTCGGGTGGGTGAGGGCTCTGGGAACAAGGGAGGCTTGGGAGGGTCCCCCTCCTCGAGGCCGGGAGCCAGAGGGACGTCCTGGCAGGTTAGGGGAAAAGATGCTGAACTGCAGAGGCTGGGGGAGACCGGGGCTCGAGCGGGGTGTACCTGATAACCCCGGCCCCGCTTCCTGAACCCATCTAACCCTGATGACATTGCGAGGAGCCCACTTTCCAGATGGGGAAACTGAGGCCCAGAGAGATCAAGTCATGCTCCCTGGCCACCCAGTGGGAAGCGGGGGTCGGGGCTTGAATTCACTCTGGCGCTGAAGATGTGCCCTCTCTGCCTTGGACCAGGTACGCGCTCCAGGTGGCCCTGCTCTGCCGGCTCTGCACTTCTTTATTTTGCGGTGGGGCTTCTGGGAGATAAGACTGTGAGGCCCACCCCCACCCCCCTCCCGCCGTGGGCTCGGGTTCCCTGCGGGCTGGGGGAGGTTGGCCAGGGAGGGGCCGAGCCACTGCGCCTGAAATTCCACCCAGACCCGTCTGTCCGGCGGTTCTTCCGCATCAGAGCCGGAACCTGCTGCCTGCTGCCGCATGTGGGCTGGGCCAATGCTCGTAAAGGAGACGCCCCAGGGAGCCTGCAGTGCCCCTGGGGCTGGGAGAGGCTCTGTGGACACCAAGTCTGAGTGAGAGACCAGCACCGTTCAGTGTGGTGTGGAGGCCCTGTTGGTAACGGCCCAGGGCGCCCTCTGTCCCCCACACCCTGGCTCCTCTCTGTATCCAAACCATCACAAGCCACCCAGGGCCCCGCCCGGTTGCCCCTCTCGGGGTCTCTGATGGGCAGCGGGAGACACCCTCCTGCATGGTGGGCAGGGAAGCAGCATGGACATGGGTCCTGGGCAGGATGCGCAAGCGGCTGGGGGCACAGCTGGAAGGGATACATCCTGCTGGGAGCCCCGCATTTCCCAGGGAGGACCAGGGCCATCCAGGCCCTGGTGACAGTGCCATGGGGGTGGTGTGACTTCCCTGGGCAGGCAGGTGACAGAAGGGCGTTTGGCCTGTGAAGTAGACAGTCTCCTGGGGCAGCCCCTGTCCCAGCCTCACCCTCGGTGCAGGGAGGGTCCAAGGAAGCGGCAGGAGGAGGAGGGAGGCGGGCCCCCACCCGAGGTGGATGTGGTGGCTGTGAGTAGGAAGAATCCCCACTGTAGAAGTGCACAGGGTCTCCTGCCAGGGCTTGGGGGCCCAGCCCTCCCCGGTGGCTGCGTTGTGTTTGCCAGGTGTGCGGAGCTGCCGGGTGGGGCGCTGGGGGTTCAGGGAACTCCAGGCAGGAGGGCTCTCCCCCAGGCCTGGGGTGGGGCTGCAGTGGTGCTAGGATGAGGGGGCAGGCCTGTGGGGTAGGGCTCCGGGCTGCTGCCTCTGGGCCGGGGGGCCTGCGTACAGGGGAGGGTGGCCTGAGTTGCTGGCTGGGGTGGGGGTGGGCCTGGGGGCAGAGGCCTGAGAGCTGCTCCCCAGGGTCCTGCGGGGATCCCAGCCCCCCCTACTGGGGATGCTCAGGCTGGGAGGAGCCCCGGAAGGAGCAGGTGGGAAGGAAGGGCCGGGGGTCAGCGGCGCCAGTGACCCTGCCCACCTGCCACTCACACAAGGCAGAGGACCTCCAAGCCCACAGGCCCCTGTCCTGCCTTCACCCTCTGCGTGACCGGGACAAGTGCTTTACCTCTCTGAGCCTCAGTTTCCTCATCTGGGGGGTAATTCCACCCCCATATCAGGTTGCTGTTAGGCTCCACCAAGTAACGTGTGTCCAGGTGACACATGTCCGGGTGGCGTGTCCTCAGCCCTGGCAGGTGCTCAGTTAACTGCGGGTGGAGACCCTGCGTCCACCGCGTGCAGTGCCCCCACCAGGACCTCCCCCACAGGCGGCCCCAGGAGTCCAGAGGTGCAGCCTTCTCCCTTGGACAAGTTCAAGTGCCATCGCCACCAACGCCCTTGGCAGGAGGACAAGAACGGCCCCTGACCCTGAGTTCAGGGCAGAGGTCTCAGAGTCCAGCAGTGACGGCGCACACTCGCTCACCGAGCAGACACTCACAGGGTCCACTGGATCTTGGTGGCCGTGTCTGGGGGAGGTGCCCGCTGGACTCCCTGCACAGAGGAGGCCACCGAAGCGCCAGCTGTGGCCCTGGCCCGCGGCGGTGAGGCTCTCGCTTTGCTCCTGGGTCCGCCAGGGCCCCAGACTCCTCACTGCCTGGCCGCCTTCCCTGGTTGGAGCCTCTTCTCCAGCAGGTCCCTCGGGTGCAGAAGCACCCAGCCCCCGGTTATACTCCTTCTCTGCCACTCATCTGTCCACCCACCTTCCCATAACACAAGGACAATGACACAGCAGTAACGATAGCGGGGGCCTCGGTTTCCGGAGCGTCCAGGCAGCCAAGCACTGGGCCGGGGCCCTACGCGCTGTGTGGCGTCTACTGCAGGGGCCCTGCAACGTCCCAGAGCTCCTCTGAAGAAGCGGAGTGATCCCAGGGACACTCAGCCTGCCTGTCACCAGGGGACCATGCAGGGCCAGGCACACCGTCCAAGCCCTTTGAATGTTCTTGGCACGAGCATTTATGGAGCACCTGCTGTGTGCCCAGGCTCGGCCCACACGTGTGATTGGAGCTCGCCCGGCCTTCTGAGAAGGCTCTGACTGTCCCATTCTACAGATTCAGGCACTGAGGTTCGAAGCAGGTAAGAGGCTCTGGTGTCTCTGTGTGGCCTCAGTGGTGATGGGCGAAGCCCCTTCCCTGGCAACTTTAGCCAAGTCACTGTCCCGGCTGTGCCTCAGTGTCTTGGGCCACAAAACAGACGGTGGGGTGTCCTGGCCCAGCTCCTGGAGGCTGGAGGGAGTCTGCACCACCACCTCGGGCTGCCGGGTCTCATCGACGTGGTGGGCATCCAGTGCCCATCGACCGCAGGTGGTCAGGGGCCCGCCTGCCGGCCCCACGCCCCGGCGCCCGGCAGGGGTGTCACGCAGTGTCACTGGGCTCACGTTGCCAGAGGGTGGCCCCGGCAGTCCCCACTTTCCACACGAGGAATCGGCAGCTCGGAGCGATGTCACCTGTCCACAGTCACCAGCTTGCAAGGGACATGGCCAGTGCATCCCCCTGGCGACCTCCTGGGCAAGTTCAGATGGCAGGTTGAGTCCACAGAGGTGCCACTGCCGGGATGGTTTCTGACGCTGCCAGACGCGTAGACCCATGACACACGTGCACACGCGTGTGACGCCCACACCCACACATACAGACACAGTATCCCAACACGCGTGCGCGCACCCGAGAAACGCCAAGCACGTGGGCGCCGCCCTCAGCCGCCTCCCCCGCTGCACACCCAGCACTGCTGCCTGCACGTGTGCGCACACACGCAGAGGCGCAAGGCAGGCTGGGTGGCTCAGGTAACAGCGGGCCCTGCAACCCGACTCCTCGAGGATGGGCCGGGGGACTTCCCTGGCGGTCCAGTGGTTAAGACTCTGCGCTCCCAGTGTGGGACGCCCAAGTCTGACCCCTGGTCGGGGAACTAGATCCCACGTGCTGCAACGAAGCGTTCTCATGCCACAGCTAAGTCCTGGTGCAGGCAAGTAAGTAAGTAAATAAATATTTAAAAAAAAAAAGGATGGGCCGGCCCCACGGCTGCGGTGCCTTCGTGGGCTGCCTCCCAGGGGCCTGGCTGGGGCAGCTGAGCCGGACCCGAGGCCCCCAGGGGACAGCAGGCTGAGGGCAGCCAGTGTCCCACCGTGCCCGGCTCTGAGCTGGGGCTGGCTGCGCCACGCACCGCCCCTCACTCCTCGGCTGTGCCCTTTCTGACCCGGGAGGGTCTAGGCAGTGGGGCAGGTCCCGGATGAAGTGGCAGGCCACCGGCCCCTTGCTGGTGCCCCCAGACCCTCACCCGGCGACGGGCAGTGCCAGGCCCTGCCTTGGCTCACCCAGCCCCTCTGCCCAGGAAGCCCACTGAGGTCCCTGCCCCCACTCGGTCCCCTGGACCAGGTGCCCCGGAGTAGGTGGCTGTGTCCCCTAGGCCAGCTCCGCTGCCGGGCCCACCTCCTGCCCGGCAAGCAGGGGCTGGGCCTCCGCCTTCGTGGCAGGCACCCCGACAGTGACCCCAGCTCATGCGCCCCCTTCCCTTGCCCCCGACTGCTGAAGGTACTCACAGGGCCCCCCGTCCGTATCAACCTCCATGGACCTCTGCTCCGATCCGGAATGTCCTGCCGAGAGATAGAAGCCAGCGCTGTGAACTTGCTTGAGAACAAGACATAATTTTGGCCAAACCCGCCTGACAGGTTTTCGATTCCCCCAGCCAGGAGCAGAAAAGAGGCAGAGACTGCCCAAAGCCGCCCAACGGGTTCTGCCGTCACACGGAAAGTGGCAAAACGGGTTGGGTCTGAACCCTCATAGAGATGGGATTGTTCCCCCATAATTACCGCCTGGCCCGTGCCTCTGGCCGGAGTGGGCCAGGCAGCAAGGAGAATCCAGGGCCTGGACACGGACGCGAGGGGCAGGGCAGCGGGGGCAGGAAGGGTGGGCAGGAGGGAGCAGTCAGAGGCGGGCGGCAGCGGTGCCTCCTGCCTCTCCCCCTGGCTCCCGCAGGCTGACCTTTCTGGCCTCAGTTTCCTTGTCTGTAAACTGGGGATAATGACGGCAGGCCTGTCCCTATCAGAGCTCTGTAGATGGACATCCAGGAGTGGGGTTGGCAGTGGCCCTGCCGGGTTGGAGGCCCCTGCTGGGCACTGCCCGCTCCACACTCCCACCCCAGAGGAGGGCAGGCAGGTGGCCCAGGCAGGCGGGCACCTCTGGGTCTCAGGGCAGCCTGGGGTGCCCTGTGGGGCGGTGAGCGCAGCAGGAGCCGGTGCTCCGAAGGCTGCAGCCGCTGACCGCCCCTCCCCGGCTCGCCCACAGCCCTCCCCCACTCCCCTGCTCCCTCCGCCAGCCCCCAGCCTGTGCTCCCCTCCCCCCCAACTCCAGCTCTGCGCAGAAGCCCTCCCCCAAGGGCGCCCGAGGGAACCCCAGGGAGTGCTCAGGGCTCAGTGGGGGAGGACCCAGGCTCCAGGCCAGTGCCCTGGTGAGGTCCCAGAGGTACTTCCTGCTCCCTGGTGAGTCCTCTGCCGGTCACTGCTGGCCGGCCCCGGGCTCTCAGGGGAGCAGCGGTCAGCCGGGCACCCCGCAGGCTCCAGCTGGGCCCTGGAGCTTTGCTGATGCCTCCTGGCTGGGCCCTCGGGAGAGGTGTCCGCATGCTGAGGGGTGTTTGCGCCCGTGGGGCCCGTGTGCATGTGTGTGCTTACCCCTTGGCTTGTGCGTTCATGTGTTTGGTGTGCCCCTGTCATGTGGCTGCTACACCACGGGCAAGGTAGGGGCTGTGGACGTGAGTGTGGGCTGCGTCGCTTTGCGTGTGTGTGTGTCTGGGTGTCCCCATGGGGAGGGCAGAGGCAGGGGCAGGGCCAACCCTCAGGCCAGCCAGGGTCAGCCTAACTGAGCCCTGTTCCCCTGCCCCCACCTCAGCCAGGTTTGAATCCTGACTCTGCCCCTTGAGAGCTGGGCCACCTTGGGCCAGTTACCCAAACTCCCTGAGCCACGGCCTCATGAAAATGAAGCCATCGGCTTCATGATGGCGGCTGGGCCAGGGACCCCCCCAGGAGGTGCTCACCGTGTTGGTCAGTGGCTGGGGCAGGGGCTCCGCCCGGACCATGTTAGTAGTTGAGCAAAAGCTCTGGTCTCCTAAAGACAAGCTCACAGCTACCCCACAACCCAGGGACCTGAGGTGCTCACAGCGCCGTGTCCATAACTGTGCCTCAACGGGCGCGTGGATGAGCGATCCTCGGGCCATCCACACCGTGGCTTGGGAGGAGAACACCTCTGACACACCAGCGATGCGGTGAATGTCAGGCATCCCGCCGCCGGGGCAGGGCGCTGCTCAGCAGGGGGACGCCGCCTGACTCCGCTGACAAGAGCCCAGGAGGGAACAGCCAGGGGCGGTGGGAGGCTGCCAGGGTCCAGGGTCGGAGTGCACAGAGGGCAGCAGAAACTTCCCAGTTCTGACGGCTAGTTCTCTACCTTATTGTGGTGGAGCTTATCACAAGGGAGTGCCTGTTTGGCAAAACTCATCAACTTGCACTTAAAAAGTGTGTTTTATGTTTTATGCAAATGATACCCCAATAAAGTTTTTTTAGAATGAATACACTTTATTTTTTAGAGTAGGTTTAGGTTCACAGCAAAATGAGAAGGAGACACAGTGATTTTCCGTATGCCCCCTACACACACACATACACAGCCTCCCCCATTATCCACAGCCCCCACCAGATGGTGCATTTGTTACAACCGGTGAACCTACACGGACACCTCATCACCGCTCAGGGTCCACAGTTTACATCAGGGCTCACTCTTGGTGACGTGCATTCTACGGGTTTGGACAAATGTATAATGGCATGTATCCGGCTTTACAGTATCCTACGGAGTAGTTTCACTGTCCTAAAGGTCCTCTGTGCTTCACCCGTTCATCCCTCCCTCCCCATTCACCCCTGGCAACCCCTGCTCTTTTTACTGCCTCCACAGTTCTGCCTTTTCCAGAACCACATAGAGTGGAATCACGCAGCCTGTAGCCTTTTCACATCGGCTCCTTTCACTTAGTAAAATGCATTTACATTTCCTCTACGTCTTTCCGTGGCTTGATAGCTCATTTCTTTCCAGTGCTATTCAGTTGAATATTACTCAATACTCCGCTGTCTGGGCGTATCACAGTTTACTTGTCCGTTCACCTGCTGAAGGACATCTTGATTGCAGCCAGGTTGTGGCGGTTATGAATAAAGCAGTTATAAACATCCACGTGCAGGTTTTGGTGTGGACATCATTTTCAAATCCTTTGGGTAAGCGTGAAGGAGCATGATTGCTAGATGGTACGGTAAGAGCATGTTTAGTTTTGTAAGAATAAAGTTGGTTTTTAAAAAGCTGAAATGCTCTCTAGGGCCGGGGGCCGGGTGTGACCATCCATTGCCCACGCTGTGCCTGCTGGTCAGCCCCAGCCCCAGCCTGGCCTTGGGGCAGGACACTGGCCTTGGGCTCTGGCCTCATTTGCTGTGTGCCCTGATTTCTTTCGGGCCTTGTCTGGGTTCTGGCGCGGCCGCTGGGCTGCGGAGAGGCCACTGCTCCCACCCTGTCCTGGGGAAGCGAGCAGCTGGACCTGACATCCCTGAGGGGGCCCTGTCCCCTCCCTCTGGCCGACCTGTTTGCACTTCCTGCTTTGCAGCCGGGGCCCCCTATTCCCCCCGTCCAGCTGGAATCACAACAGCTGTCCTTGAGTGTGGGCCAGAGGCCAAGGGCTTTCCTGTAGCAGCACCTTTGCTCTCTCTTCTCGGGGGGAAACTGAGGCCAGGGAGGTGAGGTGCCCAGCCCAGGACATCACCTGCTGAAGGACTTGAACCCAGGTTTGTCTGAGAGCGGCACCTCAGCCTTCCCACCACGATGCAGCCCCTCTGTGCACGTGGGGAGTCAGGCCCTGGGGGGCGGGCCTCCCCTGGGTGGGGTCCCAGGCTGCACCCCCCTGCCTCGTACAGCCCCCCACAAGCTTCCTTCTCAAACTCTCCCCCTGCCTCTGTGTGTTCATGTCTGGCCTGGGGGCTCCTGGCCTGGGGCCCATGATGGGCTGCAAGGTAGGGGTGGAGGGTCTGAGACCCTCTGAAGTGGGTGAGACAGTGGGTGTGCTTGTTTCTAAGAGAGTCTGGGAGGCGTCTGGCTGTGACATTGGGAAGCTCTGCTGGTCCCATCAGACCACCTGTCCCCTCTGGGTATCCATACCCCCCTTCAGGGCTCAGTCCCTCCTAGCCTGAACCCCCAGATGGAGACCTGGTCAGAGCCAGCACTCACACGGGTCAGGTATGCAGTTGGTGCGCCATAAACGTTGCTCTTTTGTTGATAAGGTTCCTAGTGCTACAGCCTGGCTCAGATGCCCAGGTGAGCCCCTCCTGGATGCCTTGCCAGGACGAGCCCCCCATGCCTCCAAGGCAACACTGGCACCCACCACCAGGCACCCTGTCTGCAGGTCAGAGGTGACAGGCCCTGCTCCCCCAGGATGCTGCAGCCCTGAGGGGAAGAAGCATGTCTGTCTTCTTCTGGCCACATAGTGGGGGGCTCGGGGAGCCTCAATCTCAGGGGAGGGTTGGGCTGTGCAGTCAGGATCCACTCCCACCCCTTCCCGTGCGGCCCACCCCAGCCTTGAAGATGGAGATGATGACAGTGTCCACCACGGACGGGGGGTAGCCCACAGGGAGCCGCAGAGGCCCCGGCAGCCTGTGAGCCCGGGAAGGCGGCAGCGGGCATGGGGCTGAACCAGGAGTCTGGGACGGTCCCCGCTGCCCCTGGGAGACCAGGAGCTCATGCACTGCAGCCACGGGCCTTGCGGTTCTGGGGAAGCGGCCTTGACCTGAGGACCTGTCAGGGCCCAGAGTCTGCGGGCGTGGGGGAGAACACACAGGGCCCCAGTGCGTGCCCCCTGAGAAGCCCTGCCGGGGCAGGTGGGCTGGCTGTTCTCCCAGCCCTACACCTGCCCCACACCCAGCCCCGAAGATAATAAGGCTTCACCGTCCAGCCAGGCCAACGGCCACATCAGCCTTACACTCCCAGGTGACACCTCCTGCCCTTGCTGCCGCCAATGTGCAGGGACCAGGGATGCCCGGGGGCAGGGGAGATGGAGGGGGCACAGCTTCATTCAGGCTTACCCCCTCCGCCCCAGACGTGTGCGGGCACTGAACACGTGACATTCGTTCCTGTGTTAATACAGGCCACACGGGGGGTGGGGGGGAGCGGTGGGGCCGGCCTGGGGCAGGTGAGCTGGGAAGACACAGCAGCCTTAGGTCCCGTCTGGCTGTTCACAGAGCACCGCTGTCTGCAGGCTGTGACAGGAGGGAGGCGCCTCTTTCCAGAGCCCCACTGAGTGTGGGCCCTGGTGATACATGATCGCCCTGGTCACGTGAGCTGGAGCTGGTGCCGGTGCCGCGGGGAAAAGGAAGCAAAGACCTGTTTGTGACAGGGTGAGGGTGCCCCGAGATCTGATGCAGTGCAGGAGGCTTCCGCTGAGACCCGAGGGAGGAGAGGGCTGAAAGGAGACGTAGGGTGGGAACAGGCGGGCGAAGCTGAGTGGCTGGAGAGTGCCCGTTGGGTGGCGGGGTCCATGAGGTCAGGGAGGGGTCATGTGGTCCCTTCCCAAGGCCGGCAGCTTAGGGGACCCTGGTTCAGGCCTCGGTTTCCCTGTTCACTTGACCGGCCGCCTCCAAGACCCTGCCCGGGAAGGCTGGATCAGCTCTTTGGACATGAAAGTCCAGGAAAACGCCCTGTGAGGTCTGGGGCACCCCTCCCGCTGTGCCGCGTCTGAGGGGCCATCGGGAGAGCCGCAGCTGGCCAGGGCTCAGGCACGGGCACCACTGGGTAGGCCAGCAGCTTCCAGGAGCAACAGGCAAAGCCTCTCTGCCTCTGGGGCCGCGGGCGGCAGAAGGGGGAAGGAAGAGCAAGGGCAGCTGGGGGCACCGCCCAGCCTGAGGAGGGGCGTCTGCGGGGAGGGTCTGGGGGGTGAGGTCTTGGGGGAGGGTCTGGGGGTGAGGTCTTGGGGGAGGGTCTGGGGGAGGGTCTGGAGTGGGGGACTGGGGGCGGGTCTGGGGGTGAGGTCAGGGGGAGGGTCTGGGGGGAGGTCTGGGGGGCGGGTCTGGGGGTGAGGTCAGGGGGAGGGTCTGGGGGGAGATCTGGGGGGAGGGTCTGGGGGGAAGTCTCGGGGGTGAGGTCTGGGGGACGGTCTCGGGGGAGGGTCTGGGGGAGGGTCTGGGGGGCGGGTCTGGGGGAGGGTCTGGAGTGGCGGACTGGGCGGAGGGTTTGGGGAGAGGGTTGGGGGGTGGGGGCAGGTACCCAGCTACTGCCCAGTCGTTTGTTCACTCATTCACTCCTTTCTTCATCTCACCATCTGCAGAGCTCTGTCCTGGGCTCTGGGCACACATGGTCGTGACCCTGATGCTGACACTTCCCTCCTGCTTAGGAGACTTTTGGCTGTCAGAATCGGGCGCCCGGAAGTGCTCTCTGAGCCTCAGTTTACTCATCTGTAACCCAGAGACAAAGATGCCCACTTTGCAGGGTGGATGTGAGGATTAGGTGGGATTGTATCCTGACATCGTGCATGCAGTCATTCAAAGTTGAAGCCCTAGGGAGCTAAGAGCTGGGGAATGGGATGCTCTAACCAGCGTCACCCGCCCCTCGGAGGGCATGTTGTCCAGGAGACTGCCGCCGTGTCGGAGCTCAGGTGTCAGAGCTCGGGGGCTGCTCCGTGGCACCCCAGTCTTCAGCTTCAGATCGAGGCTGGAGCAGGTAGGGCCATCCCTGCCAGGGGAGCAGGAAGTCAGGAGCAGCTCCCAGAACCCAGCCCAGGGGTACTCTGCACCAGACAGCTCTCCTCTCACACCTGGGGGCTGGAGCTGCGAACCAGGGCTCCCGGGCCCCTGGCCCAGCTTCCCCAGCAGACAGCTGGAGGCAAAATGCTGGCCCAGAGGTGAGGCGTTCTCCTGCGCTTTTATCCCTGTGCTGGGAGGGGTCGGAGATAAGGCTTCAAAGGCTTTTGCAAATGTACCTTCAAAAGCCGGGCCTGTTCTGCCTGCTGTTTGGGTTACTGGATTGATGGATGGGGTGGGAGGGTGGTGTGGGGAGCCGGGTGGGGGGCACTGGCCCCCAGATAAATGGGTCACCTATTAGTATGGCCCTGTGGTGGGGGGGCTTCTGTGATGTCTGGGGCTGCGGTCCCCACCCTCACTGCAGACAGGCTCTGGATGACCTGGCTGGGGGAGGGGCGGCCGGCGGTAGGCCTGGCCTGGGCAGTTGGGAGGGTGAAGGGGGCCTGGGATTTCTTGGGGGAGGGAGAGGGTGAGGCACCCCCAGCCCTCCCTCCGCTTGGCCTCAACACTTGGCACCCTATTTTTAAAATTCCTTTTGATAACACAAGAACTGTAAGGATGACCCACCTTGCAAAGCAGTAAAACACTCCAAACAAGGCCAAAGTCTCTTTTTACTGTCACCTCTCGTCCCCTTCCCAGGGTAACCTCTGCTTGGGCTGACTGTTTCTCGCCAGGTCTTTCTCTGTGTAACCACTTGCCTGTGCATTCTGGCACAGCTAATGAGAAGCACACACAGTCTTTAGCGCAGCATGTTTTGCACACCCTGATGTCGGAGTCATCTGGGCTCCTTTTTGAAAACAAATTTTTCTGTATCTATTGTAGTGCATGGAAGGAAGGTCAAGTGATGATAGATGGTAGATAGACAGATGGAGACAGGTAGACAGAATGACGGAGACATAGATGCATCTGTGGATAGATGGATTGAGAGGTAGATGGATACAGAGATGGATGGATAGACGGATGGACGGATGGATCGATGTCCAGGCTGGTATGGAGACTTGGAGCCAGCAGGTCAGAGGTGAAACCGGGGAATCTAGTTTTAGCAAAAGCTCTCGGGCAGTTTGTAGGATCAGGCTAGTAGTCTTAGAAGCCCGATGCCCCTCATTCCATCCTAACAGCTCCAGGGCGTCCCTCCCTGTGTGACCTCACTGAATTTAGCCGTTTCTGCTCAGAGACTTTCACGTTGCTTCCATTTCTGAGACTGGTTTTATTTTTCAATTGCGGCAAAGGGCTGGAGGGCCACCTTCCCCGAGTCTGGGTGCAACTGATTCTTGCAGGAAGATGAGAAGTGGGCTTGTGGAGTGGGCTCCACTCCCACGTGCTCCAGGCTGAAGGGCTGCACCCCGGCTCTGAGCCGGGCTACGCAGGAGACCTGGCGAAGGATCCGGCTGGGCCTGCATAGGTCTGGGTCGGGAGGAGAGGAGGGGTGTCTGTGTGGTCACAGGGTCCCACCAGGGCTGGATCTGGGTGAGGAGAAGGTGCAAAACTTAAGGCACACCAAAAGCTCAGCAAACAAGAGACGTAACATACACTTCTGGGTTTTGCTTTAAAGAAATTTTTATCAAGATGCTTGTGGAGTCACATGCAGAGAGGTCCTGTGTGCCTTTACATGGAAGACATGGCTGCCTTCATTGGTGATACGTTACCTGCACTGCTGTGTGTCTTAAATTCTACATGGTTTTATCTCCTCTGTAGTTTCCTGGACCCACCACCAAAGCTGAGACAGAGAACATTCCCAGCACCCTTTGTGACCTTACGCTTGTCCTTTTATAAACACACCCCCTCCCTCCGGCCCCTGTCCCTAAACCCTGGCAGCCACTAATGTGTTCTCCATTTCTAGAATCTGTTATTCCAAAAATACTCTACAAATGGGATCATACCATGTGCGACCTTCCGGGACTAGCTTTTGCACCCAGCATAACGCCCTGAGGTGCTCCCGAGTCACTGGCACTTGTGCAGTGGCTTCTTCCTCTTTACCACTGCGTGATGGAGCTCTGCAGTGTGGACGGGCCGCACGTGTCCATTTATTACCCCTTGAAGGACGTCTGGGCCGTGTGTGGGTGACCACACATAAGTATCTGTGAACACAAGTTTTCTTTTCTTTCTTTATTTATTTTTGGCTGCAGTGGGTCTTCATTGTTGCACGTGGGCTTTCTCTAGTTGCAGCGAGCGGGGGCTACTCTTTGTTGAGGTGCGTGGGCTTCTCACTGCGGTGGCTTCTCTTGTTGTGGAGCACGGGCTCTAGGTGCGCAGTCTTCAGTAGTTGTGGCACGCGGGCTCAGTAGTTGTGGCTCGCGGGCTGTAGAGCGCAGGCTCAGTAGTTGTGGTGCCTGGGCTTAGTTGCTCCACGGCATGTGGGATCTTCCGGGGCCAGGGATCAAACCCGTGTCCCCTGCATCGGCAGGCGGATTCTTAACTACTGTGCCACCAGGGAAGTCCTGAACACAAGTTTTCATTGCTCTGGGATATAAGCCCAAGATGCAATGGCTGGTTCGTATAGCAGTCACATGTTTAGGTTTTAAAGAAATGGCCAATAATATTTTGATACACTATTTTAAAAGATCAAAATTCATAGGAAAGAAATCCCATGATGGACAAATTATCAACATTTGAGGGGCTTCCCTGGTGGCACAGTGGTTGAGAGTCTGCCTGCCAGTGCAGGGGACACGGGTTCGAGCCCTGGTCTGGGAGGATCCCACATGCCGCGGAGCGACTGGGCCCGTGAGCCACAGTTACTGAGCCTGCGCGTCTGGAGCCTGTGCTCTGCAACAGGAGAGGCCGTGATAGTGAGAGGCCCGCGCACCACGATGAAGAGTGGCCCCCACTTGCCACAACCGGAGAAAGCCCTCGCACAGAAACGAAGACCCAACACAGCCATAAATAAATAAATAAATAAAATTAAAACAAAAACAAAAAACAAAAAACATTTGAAATAAAGACAGGACAAGTGTGAGGGGAGGGAGGTGCCTGCTCTCAGGGTTGTACTGACTCAGGGTGGAATCTGCTGCAGGCCCCTCGGGGCAGGGAGCCCTTTGCTAGTCTGCAGAGGGGCTGGCCCCACTCGCCTCGCCAGATTGTTCTAAGGATGGGGTGGCTTAGGCACACAGCCCAGGGCCGGCGGTATGGGCTGTCCCCTCCGTGGGACCCTTCCTCTTCCCCGCCTGCTGCTAATGGCTCCCTGGGTCAAACTCCTGCTTCTTCAGCCCAGCCGGCCAGCAGCCCCCTCAGAGCCTTGAGGTCTGATCCCTCCTGGACGGGCCCACTGATGCCCACCTGATGGGAATCCTCTGTGGCCAGCTCTCCCCCTCCGTCTAGCCAACTCCTGGGCATCCTTGAGGTCTTGGCCCAAGCACCACCTCCTCAGGGCAGCCCTCCTGGACTGCAGATTGGGTCAGGCCCTTCTCTCACAGGCTCACACGGTGCAGGTCTCAGTGGCCTATTGATGGTCCGGGTAACTTCAGAATGCCGTCTCCTTGTCCCACCACTGGGCACGTGGTGTGTGCTCCACACACATTTCTTTTTTTTTTTTAAGATTCTTTTCCATTATAGTTTATTATGAGATATTGAATGTAGTTCCCTGTGCTGTACAGTAGGAACTTGTTGTTTACCTATTTTATATATAGTAGTGTATATCTGCTAATCCCAAACTCCTAATTTATCTCTCCCCCTCTTTTCTCCTTGGTAACCATAAGTTTGTTTTCTATGTCTGTGAGTCTGCTTCTGTTTCGTAAATAAGTTCATTTGTATCATTTTTTTAGATTCCACATATAAGTGATATCGTGTGATGTTTGTCTTTGACTGACTTCACCTAGCATGATCGTCTCCAGGTCCATCCATGTTGCTGCAAATGGCATTATTTCGTTCTTTTTTAAGTCTGAGCGATATTCCATTGTATATATGTGCCCCATCTTCTTTATCCATTCATCTGTTGATGGACATTAGGTTGCTTCCATGTCTTGGCTATTGTAAATAGCGCTGCAGTGAACACTGGGGTGTGTGTATCTTTTCAAATTAGAATGTTCTCCAGATATATACCCAGGAGTGGGATTGCTGGATCATACACACACATTTCTTAAACGGATGTATGAACAGGGCGATCCCAAAGTGATTCCAACCCTGGCAGATTTTGTCCACAGTTGAAGGAATAATATAAGAAAATTTCCCCAAACGGAAGGATGCACGTGTCCACAAGGAAAGGACCTTGAGGGGCCAGAACTGTGCGATGGGTAAGCCCCGCATCTGGGCATCTTGGGGCCCACGCACCTGGCGTGAAGAGGCAATCCTGGAAGCTTCCAGAAAAGAAGGAGAGGTCCTAGGCAGGGATCGGGACGCAGCAGGCCTTCAGAATTCTCCTCAGTGACTCTGGAGGCTGGAGGGCGGTGGAACAAAGTCTGTGTTCCCAAGACCATGACTTCAAGCCTGGAAGCATCTACCTAGGTGCTTGTTGCCAGGCATTAAGGTGGACTCGAGATCTTATGGGTGAGGCGGGCTCCCTAGGCAGGCTGCAGGGTCTGTGTTGCAGCAAACAGGGCGTCAGCCAAGGGAGTGCGGGGCTGGGCTTTCGAGAGGGGTCCCCACGGGGTCGCCAGGGACAGGGGTGCAGCCGGGTGGCCCGGCGGGAGGTCTCCTAGAGGCTTCGGCTGGATTGAGATGAGATGTAGACAATGGCTGATCCGTTTGGGAATTATGTACTGATAAGAATATAGAATGAAAAGAAAAAAACAAAAAAAGACAACCATTAACCCCAGAGTGCTCAAAAATTGTGCAAAAAGGGAAAAAAAAATCTCAGTATCTTATATAGCTCACCTCTGAATAGTGTTTTGTTTGTTTGTTTTAATATAAAGATTTTCTTTTATTTTTTTAAATTTAAATTTACAAAAAAATTGAGAGCGAGGTATAGAGATTTCCCATAATATACCCCCTGCCCCCCATGTTCACAGCCTCCCCCATTATCCACACCCCCCACCAGATGGTGCATTTGTTACAACCGATGAACCTACATTGACACCTCATCACCACCCAGGGTCCACAGTTTACATTAGGGATCACTCTTGGTGACGTACATTCTATGGGTTTGGACATTTGCATCCACCACTACAGTATCATACAGAGTATTTTTACTGCCCCCCAAATCCTCCGTGCTTTATCTCTTCATCCCTTTTCCTCAAGCCCTGGCGACCACTGATCTTTTCACTGTCTACATAATTTTTTTTCCAGAATGTCATAGAATTGAAATCACACAGTATGTAGCCTTTTCAGATTGGCTTCTTTCACTTCGTTAAATGCATTTAAGGTTCCTCCATGTCTTTTCATGGCTTAATAACTCATTTCTTTTTAGTGCTGAATAATATTCTGCTGTCTGGATGCACCATAGTTTTTTCATCCATCACCTGCTGAAGGACATCTTGGTTGCTTCCAAGTTTTGACAGTTGTGAATAAAACTGCTTTAAACATCTGTGTGCAAGTTTCTGTGTGGACATGAGTTTTCAGCTCCTTTGGATAAATACCAAGGAGCAGAGTTGCTGCATCATATGGTAAGAGTATGTTTAGTTTCGTAAGAAACTGTCAAACTGTCTTCCAAAGTGGCTGCAGCGTTTCACATCCCCACCAGCCGTGAATGAGCGTTCCCGTGGCTCCACATGCTCACCAGCATTTGGTGTTGTCGGTGTTCTGGATTTTGGCCGTTCTGAGAGTGACGTAGTGGTATCTCATTGTTTGAATTTGCACTTCCCTGGTGACGTATGACGGGAAGCGTCTTTTCACGTGCTCGTTTGCCATCTGTATGTCTTCTTTGCTGAGATACCTGTTTAGGTCTTTGGCCCAGTTCCAGTTGGGTTGTTTGTTTTCTTACTGAGTTTTTTTTTTTTTGCGGTACGCGGGCCTCTCACTATTGTGGCCTCTCCCGTTGCGGAGCACAGGCTCCGGACGCGCAGGCTCAGCGGCCATGGCTCACGGGCCCAGCCGCTCTGCGGCATGTGGGATCTTCCCGGACCGGGGCACGAACCCGTGTCCCCTGCATCGGCAGGTGGACTCGCAACCACTGCGCCACCAGGGAAGCCCCTTACTGAGTTTTAAGAGTTCTTTGTATATTTTGATTAACAGTCCTTTATCAGATGTATCTTTTGCAAATATTTTCTCCCAGTCTGTGGCTTGTCTTCTCATTCTCTTGAAGTTGTCTTTTGTAGTACAGATGTTTTTAGTTTTAATGAAGTTAATGAAGTTCAGGTGAAAAGGCATCACCAGACCCAAGTTATCTAGGTTTTCTCCTCTGTTATCTTCTTGGAGTTTTACACTTTGCACTTTACATTTAGGTCTATGATGCATTTCGAGTTAATTCCCGTGAAGGGTGTAAGTCTGTGTCTAGATTCATCTTTTGCTTGTGGATGGGTGTCCAGTGGTTCCAGCACCATTTGTTGAAGAGACTGTCTTTGCTCCATTGTATTGCTTTTGGCCCTTTGTCCAAGATCAGTTGACGACATTTGTGTGGGTCTATTTCTGGGCTGTCTGTTCTGTTCCATTGCTCTATGTGTCTCTTCTTTCCCCAGTAACACACTGTCTTCATTACTGTAGCTTTTCAGAAGTCTTGAAGTCGGGTAGTCAGTCCTCCGACCTCGTTCTTCTCCTTCAATATTGTGTTGACCGTTCTGGGTCTCTTGCCTCTTCTCCGTGTGAACTTTAGAATCAGTTTGTCAATATCCACAAAATAACTTTCTGGGATTTTGGTTGGGATTTTCACTGACTCTCCCGCATCCTCCTGAAACAGTCTTCGCTGGCCGCAGGGTGGAGGCTCTGGGGAGGGGGGCAGAGGGACCTGGGGCCAAACCTCGTGCCCTGGACTGTTACCCACCTCAGCTTCCTTTTGGGGACAATGGTGGCTTCTGGGGCGTCTGCCTCCTGGCGGGTGTGGGCATTTGATGGGAGAACCGCCCATGTTGGGGAGCCTGGGCGCTGCCTGGCCCGCTGAGGCCTCCCAAACGTGCATGAGATTGCTTTGCTTGTTGCCATTTTGGGGGTCAGCAGCTGAGGAGGGCGCTGACCCCTCAGCCTTGTGGCCACGGGCTTAGGGAACAAGGTTGGCAGCAAAGGCGGTTCTGCCCCTGGACATGGTGTCCTGGTCACCGGGGCTGTGACGCCCGTGAGGAACCAGGCCAGCAGTTCTGGGCCTCCAGGAAGCTGAAAACTTGTTTTTCTGCTTACTTGTCCCCAGATATAAACAGCCCGGACCACGATGGCAGTGCTCCCGGACGCTGTGTGTCTGCGCACAGCGGCCCTGGCTTCCTTGAGCTGCGGGAATTTATAGGAGCGCGTAATGGGGACCGTAAGTCGCTGTAGGGCGGGATGACTTGATCCGAGGTTTCAGGAGAGGAGCGGGGACGAGGAGGTGTTTGTGACGGGAGTGATCGCAGCCCTGAGCTGGGCTGTCCACCGGCACCTCGCGGGTAATAAAACTGCATCTTCCTGCAGCGTGCGAGGGAGCCTGTGTCGACAAAGATGCTGTAATGAGGCCTCGTGGGCTGGAGTGTGAGGTTGGAAAGCCATGGCCCACACACCACGGATCCCGCACACATCATAAAGATACATTAATGGGCCATGTGTCTTTACAGAAATACTAATACTGTTGTTTTACGAGAAACGAGAGTTGAAAATATTAAAAGTTAGAATGTTAGGGCCTTAAAAAAATGTTAAATAATGAGGACATGGGAACGGAGATCAAGGTCTCTGTCCCTGCTGGTCTCAGGGTCCTGGGGGCGAGGTGCCTTCGATGCATGCCATTAGCCCCCGGCAGCCCCTCTGGGGCGGCTAGGAGCCTCATCCTCTGGAGGTCTGGAGGGCACAGTGACAGGACGAGGGGTGTAGGGGTTTTCCAAACATTCACAGGCCCGGCGGGGGGGCCACTGCATGTTCAGGGCTGGGGCCCAGCAGCAGCAACTGGGCCTCCGACAAGCCCGGGTCCCGGCTCTGGTGTGGCCGGGATGCTCTGAGGACTTGCTTGGACCCCAGCTCTTTCCGGAGGGGATTTTTGCGGCTACCTCGTGCTCCTTGCCAGATGGTAAACTCTCCGGGGTGCAGAATTTAAGTCTTTATTTTATTGATTGAATAGCTTGAATGACCTTGTACAAAAGAGCAAATTAGGGGGCCCCTGAAGGTACCGTGGTGGTAGGGAGTCAGGGTGGCCGTTCCCCAGCCCTCGCACGGGCTCTCGTTCACTGGGAGCTGCCCAAGGTGGGCACTGAGAGTGCACGAGTTCAAGTGATGGGTTGTCGGGTGAATTGCTTCTCTTGTCCGGCTGTGCCTTTGCTCCCCTCCACCCCCCGCGGTTTGCTGGTCGATGGGGTGTGTGAGCTCCGGTGGCCGCGTGTACCCGGAACACTGCACACCCGCGGTTAGACGCTTCTAAACTTTGATCACGTTTTATGTTTATTTTTTAATAAATTTATTTATTTTTGGCTGTGTTGGGTCTTCGTTGCTGTGCGGGCTTTCTCTAGGTGTGGAGAGCTGGGGGCTACTCTTCGTTGTGGTGTGCGGGCTTCTCATTGCGGTGGCTTCTCTTGTTGTGGAGCACGGGCTCTAGGTGTGCGGGCTTCAGTGGTTGTGGCACGTGGGCTCAGTTGTTGCGGCTCGCGGTTCTAGAGCGCAGGCTCAGTAGTTGTGGCGCACGGGCTTAGTTGCTCTGTGGCACGTGGGATCTTCCCGGACCAAGGCTTGAACCCGTGTCCCCTGCATCGGCCAGCGGATTCTTAACCACTGTGCCACCACGGAAGTCCCAATCAGGTTTTATCTGAATTCTTAAAATTAAGGTGAAATTCCCGTGACCTCAAATTAACCATTTTAAAGCAAACAATTCAGGGCGTTTAGTACACTCACAGCGTTGTGCAACCTTCACCTCTATCCAGTCCCCAGACGTGTTCATCTCTCCAAAAGGAGACCCTGTGTCCATTAAGCAGTCACCCCCGTTCTCCTTCGTCAGCCCCTGGTGACTACCTATCTGCTTTCTGTCTTTGTTTGTTTGTTTGTTTTTGCGGTACGCGGGCCTCTCACTGTTGTGGCCTCTCCCGTTGCGGAGCACAGGCTCTGGACGCGCAGGCTTAGCGGCCATGGCTCACGGGCCCAGCCGCTCCGCGGCATGTGGGATCCTCCCGGACCGGGGCACGAACCGGCGTCCCCTGCATCGGCAGGCGGACCCCGAACCTCCGCGCCACCAGGGAAGCCCGCTTTCTGTCTTGATGGATCTGCCTGCTCTGGGTGTTTCACGTAAATGGGGTCCTGCTGTGCGTCGTGGCTCATGTCTGGACGTGCTCACTCAGCATCCCGTGTTTGAGGTTTGTCCACGAGGTAGCGGGTGTTGGTGCTTCGTTCCTTTTTACGACTGGCTGATAATCCACTGTATGGATGGACCACATCTAGTTTGTCCATCAACCCTTGATGGACACGGGCTGCTCCCCGTGAAGAGAGCTGCCGTGGCCGCTCGTGCGTGTGCATCTGGGTTCCTGTCATCCGTCTTTCGGGTATTTTGCTCGGGATGGAGACACATTTTCTTCCCAGTCGAAGGACGTCTTGTTGAACAGTAATTACTCTTCTTGGGCGTTAACTCCTGGCAGGCGTTTTTTGAAGGCATCACACAGCCCGAAACGTTCAGTTTGATGAGTTTTGATGAACACGTGACCCCCAGATCGCAGTTCAGGGCTTTCCCCAGCCTGCCAGGCTGCCTCTGGTCTCTTTCTGGGGAATCTCACCCCCTCCTGCCTCCCGACGAAGTTGCCAGGCCGCACTCTGCCACCGGAGGCGAATGCAGCCACACCGCGGGTAGTCTCTTCCGGTTGGAGTCTCGCGTTTGAGACGTACCCGACGCGTCCCCTTCGCAGCGGTCACCCCTCTTGCTGAGCAGACTTCCCTCGAGTGGATGGGCCACACTTGTTTGTCTGCCCCCCGTGGATGCACGTTTGGTGACGGAGCTTCTGTTTGTGCAGGCTTTGCGTGAGCGTAGGTTCTCCTTTCTATGGGCAAACACCCCGGAGTGGATGGGTGACACATCGGGTCGTATGGCACGCGGTTAACTGTAAGAAACAGCCACCCTGTGTCAGCAGCGGTCGTCCCGGTTTGCGTTCCTGCCAGCAGGTATGAGAGTCCAGCTGCTCCAATCTTTCCCACACAGTGTTGTCAGTCAGTCCTTTTTTTTTTGGCCACTCGGTGCGGCCTGCGGGATCTTAGTTCCCTGACAAGGGATCGAGCCCGTGCACCCTGGGTTGGGAGCATGGAGTCTCAACCACTGGACCACCAGGGAAGTCCCTGTCAGTCCTTTTAATTTTAGCCATTCTTGTGGGTATTGATCCCAATTTGAAGGTAAGACAACTGAAGCTCAGAGATGTGAAGTGAGCTGTCCAGGGTTGTGGGCTGAGTGGTCGGCAGACTCAGAGCTTGCCCATGACTAAGCCCAGACTTCTAGTCTCAAACCAGGTGGGCTGTGCTGGCACCTGTGTTCCAGCACAGACAGGAGCGGCCACCAAAGAAAGGTCCACCCAGTGGCAGAGAAGTGGACACTTCAAAATCTGGGGAGACAAACAGGACAGTGTCCTCACCCCTAGACTGGGGCTGGGGGCCAGTCAGTTGGGAGAGACCCCTGGAGGCTTAAGTAATGCCCTAGAGGTGGAGGTGGTGGACACCGCCCTCCCTTGACCCCAACACTGGTGGGTGGCCGGGGGACCGGGGGACGGTTCCCTGACCCTGAGAGGCAGTGAGAGCCTCCGGAGCGGAGTGGGACCCTTCCTTGCCCAGGCAGACATGGCCTGGGACTGAGGCCCGAGGCCTGTGTGGTCCTTACATCCTATGTTGCTTTCCCAAACACGCACAGTTACATAAACCATGATAACACTTCATAAACATTTTTCTAACATGTGGAATGTTTGACATGAATTTCAGCTATTTTAGAACTAATAAACAATTGTCAATGTCACGGCCGACACGAAGCAGAAGCCGCAGGGCTTTATGGAAGATCAAAGGCGGGAGAAAAGACCTCCTCTTTAGAGGACAAGAGGACTTGGAGAAACCCATCCTGGTCCTTCTGAAGGCAGAGCCTTCCGAGTGAGCGCGGGATCCGGGTGGTCGCGGGTCCGGGGCCCCTTCCTGCTGCGCAGGCCCCCTCAGGTTCTTGGCTTGGAGATGCTTCTTAGGACCCACTGCTGCCATCCGTGCCTTCTAGGGAGGGCCGTCGGGGTGGAGTCTGTGCTGGTCAGTGAGTGCCAGCGAGCTGCTGGGCGCCTCGCCAGCTGCCCGGCCTCGGGGTCCGTGGCTGGCGCCAGGGAGCTGACTGGCGGAGGCCAGCCCGCTGCCCCAGCATGTACACCACGTCCTTCGGAAGACGTGCTGTGTCTGTGTGGGGCTCCGGACGTCCGGACCCTGCTCTGGGTCTTCCTACGTGGCACCTGGGTGTCATTTGCCACTGGCACCACACTGGGGTGGGAGCTGGAGGGGGGCTGTCAGTGCGGTCCAGACGACCTGGGCCAGAGCGAGGCCCCTGCAGAGGCGGCCGCATCTAGCTGCTCAGAGCCCAGGAGTCTGCTGGGCTGTGTGGGCTGTGGGGGAACAGGTGCATGGGGGGTCCCCCATCCTTACTGGGCAACACAACAGAGGCAGGTGTATCACCTGCTTTCCCGTGAGCCCTGGGGAGACGTGGACGGACCCCTCTCACCCCCCAGGCCCAAGTAGCCCAGGGCTGCGGTGAACGCACAAATGAGGGAGGCCACTGCCCTGACCACTCCTCAGCTTTGGGGACCCCTCTCTCCAAGGCCCAGTGACTTGTGGGTCTGTGGGGCGTCCCAGTCACACCTGCAGTGGCCCTTGACATGCTTCGCTAGCCCATGGCTGTGTGTGTGGCGAGAACTGTGCTGGGTCCTCCCACGGGTGGCGCTTAAATCCCTTCTCTGTCCGGTTCCCGTGGTCAGGGGGCGGGGTTCACGGGCTGCCCCGCCTCCTGCTCTGTGCACAGATCACCTCGCTGCAGCCTTTGCCCAGCCCCACAGCAGAGGCCCCGTAACGGAAGGTTGAGACCCTCGCCTCCACCCCCTCAGCCCCCACTTCACTCGGAGGAGAAGCCGGGAGGCTGGCACTGGCCCTTCACCCTCTGTTTTCCTCTCCTGCCCCCTCCCCCCTCTCTCCTCCCACCAGCCGGGTGCCTGCCTCAGGGCCTTTGCACCTGCCAAGCGGCTGTTCCTCACCTTGTCGGTCTTGCCCCCACTCAAGTATTGGCTCCAGGAGGGGAGGGGTTCCGCCTCCCTCACAGCCTCCCCCTCAGAACCCAGCAGGACTGGCAGCTGTTGAGGGTGAACTGTGTCCTCAGGACGTATGTTGGGGTCCTGACCCCCAGAACCTGTGCATGTGACCTCCTTTGGAAATAGGGTCTTTGCAGATGTGATGGCGTCAAGGTGAGGTCACAAGGGTGGCCCTGATCCAATGACTGGTGTCCTTAAAAGAAGACGTCCACGAGAGACACAGGGAGAAGCCATGGGCCAACCGAGGTGGAGATTGGAGTGATGTGGCCACAAGCCCGGGGACGCAGGGACTGCCCGCAGCACCAGGAGCTGGGAGTGGGGAATGACCCTCCCCTGCAGTCCCTGGAGGGGGGCGTAGCCCTGCCGAGGCCCTGATTTCATGCTTCTGGTCTGCAGGCTGTGAGAGAGTGAATTTTTGTTGCTGTCAGCTGCCCAGTTGCTGGTCCTTTGCTCCAGCTGCTAGGACACTAACACAGCACATGACGGGCACTTGTAAATATTTCTGACTGAACTAGTAACTGAGGAAACGTCAGCCTCTGCCAGCAAGGGTCCAAGCTGACTTCCCTGCCCGGGGCTCCCCGAGTCTTGCTCCCTCGGGCACAGACCGTATGCCCCTATCGGCCTGGCCAGGTCTCACCCCCACTGCCTCCCTCGGGCCCCAGAATCCTCGGGCCACCCTAGCCCGGGGCAGCCAGGCCTTCCCGAGACACACGGCCTAGCACCTGAGACCTCCTCCCCCGGGGGTCTCTGCTGCTCCCCTTGACCTTGAGGCATGTGAACCAAGGGGCAGGCGGGGTGAGGGTGGAGGGGAGGAGCCAGCACAGCCCATTTCCAGGGTCCAGGACCCTCACACCTGGGGTTCGTGATTCCTCAGGACAGGAGTTTCAGAGAGAATGTTCCAGTCAACAGACCTTTCTTCAGCCTTCCGGCGGCCGCTGTTCCTGTGGCTGCGGGGAGGACCCTTGCTGCTCATCACTGGCCCCTGTGTCCAGTTCTGCTGGCTGGCTGGTGGCCCCATGTGTCCGAGAGCCTGGCTGGAAGGGGCCAGAGGGGCGGCGCTGGGCTGCTAAGAGGGGCCCGGCCTCCCCAAGGCTCCCCTCCTTTTCACGGTGCCCCAGAGTCTGCCATGGGTGAGACCGCCCACAGGCCTCCCAGATGTGCCTGCCGTGTGCACACACATTACCTGGAGCCCAGGGGACAGAGAGGCGGGGGCCCACCCGGTGCTGGCGGCCTCGGGCATATCAGCCCGAGCCTTGGGCCTCCGTGCCCTCGTGCATGGAATGGGGCTGCTGGGAAGGTGAACGGGCAGCGTGGGTGACATGGCCGCCACGTGGACTCATCGGCCCTCGCCACCAACCCTCTCCCACCTTACCCCTCCGGCACGTTGCCCACGCGTCAGCCCCGGGAACACGGACCCGAGAGGTGGCGGCTGGACGAGCACCTCATTTGGAAGCTTCGTGTTCTGCACAAAGCGGACTGTCCAGGAGGTGTCCCCACGTGGCCAGCCCCTGCCTGTGCTCTGTCCAGCCCCCACTGAAAGCCTGCAGTAACAAGCAGGGCTGCTCGGGGGCACAGAGGGGTTAAGTGACTCGCCCAAGGCCGCACAGCCAGGGTGTGCAGAGCTGGGAAGGACCCGTGTGCTGTGGCCAGGGTCCTCGCTCCTTACCAGCCTGCGCCTGCCCCTCCCTGATGACGTGTCGCGTGTAGGGGTGGGGGTCGTGCATCCAGGCTTGCTGCTGGCTGTTTGCAGGATGTGTGGGACCAGGGCTGGTGGCCTGGGCTCACCACTGTCCAGTTGCTGGCCCCGCTGGTGAGGCACACGCTGGGCCTGGATGGCAGGACCTGTTGGCTCCATTGGACAGAGCAGGTGCTCCCCTGGGGCCCCGAGCGCCTCCATCCGTTCATTCCTCCCTTCAAGCAGCCCTCATCCCATCCTCTCTGCAACCCGGCTTGCTCAGCCCCGTGTGGGTGGTGAGAAATGGGTGAGGAACCCATGGCCTGTTTCCGGAGCCTGGAGCTGACCAGGGCCCTGGGGGGGCACATGCGACACTGGCTCCTGGCCCAGACCTCCCTGGGCAGGCCCTGCGTCCCCATCCCGTGGCTGTGACTGACCACAGTGCAAAGAGGCAGAGCAGGCGGGGATTAAGGGGCCCCTTCCTCTTATCAGCCGGGCCTCCGGCAGCCCTGCTTGTAGAGCTCTCATCAGAAAATGTGAGTCTCCCCTCGCCTGGCCTCTGGCTCCCCGTCAGGCCCTTCCTTCCCTGGGGGCCTCAGCAGACACCTCGGCCTGGCAGCAGGACTGGCACGACCCCCACCCCACCCAGGTGGCTGGACCACTCTGGGGTGTCCACCAGGAGGCTGCGTGGAAAACCCACCCCGTCTGTCACTGACAAGGGCACTTTGGCGGGGCTGCACCGGGGGTTTCTGTCCTCAGAGGTCTTGTCTGCAAACCCTGTCTCAGCCTTCCTCTTTGGGGAGGAAACTAACCACGCAGCCTGGCTGGCCGGGGTTTGGGATGGAGCCACGCCACCAGGTCCTGCCTCCCCGCCCCAGTGTCATGGAGGGGACCCAGGGGCCCCAGCTCCCCCTCTGCTCCTCCTCTCCCACACCTCCAGCAAAGGGGGGCAGGGCCAGCTCCCTCCCCCGCACCTGGCTCCTTGTGCCCAGGTCGGGTCCCGTCTGCACCTTGGAGCCAGGTGAGGCCCCCCTCCCCAAGCCACACCCTGCCAGGCTGCCCCCCCTCCCACGCAGGCGCAGACCCCGGCCTCGAGGCCAACTTGGGCGGCTGTACATTCAGCCACGGGTCACTCATTTGTTCAGCTAATACGCCCAAGCGTCCATGCTGTGCGCTCACTCTGTCCTGGGTTTGGGGGTGGAGCCAGGAAACAGGAGTGAGGGGCCCAGCCCCCTGGAGCTGCCTCTACCTCACGGCCCAGCACGGTGGCCCAGAGTCGCATGTGGCGCTGCATGGTCGGTGTGAAATACACACGGATCACAAAGGCCCAGCTGGAGCCCAAGGATGCGGAAGATGGTATTTGCGCTTTCCGTGTGACCGTGTGCCAAGCACTGGGTCACGGGGCTACAGCGTGTTACGGAGATGAATCGTGCCCCTTCTCTTTCCTTTCTTACGTGGCCACTAGCACGCTGAAACCATACATGTGGCTCTAGCGGCAGTCGTACTGGACAGCGCCAGCCTGGACGGCAGGCAGACACGCGGCAAGTGGACTTGAGGCGGGGACGTCTCAGCTCGCATCACCGGCCTGACGGAAACGAACAGGGTGAGTCCTGGGAGCCGGGGTCAGGGAGCTGCTGCTGATTCCCTCAGACGCAGAGCAGAGCCTGGGCCCCCTTGACCAGAGTGGGCGGAGCCCTGGGAACTGTGGCCGACCCACCCGGGCCTGGGGGAGGGACCCCTGCCTTCCAGGCTCTGGGCCTCAGCCTCTTCACTGTGGGATGGGGACGATGCCGTCTGACCACCTGGCCAAACCCAATTTCCAAATAAGGTCACATGCTGAAATACGGGGCTTAGGATTTCAAAGTAAATTTCGGGGCGACAGTTCGACTCATGACCTGGGCTGGTGGGAGGGCTCAGCAGCCCTCAGCTCTGGACCCTGTGTGCAGGGGGCCTCGAATATGACTTGTGCATGAAGTTGGCAGAGAACGGGGGGGCTGGAGCCCCAAGGTCAGGAGGAGTCTGCGCTGGGACACCTGGTCCTGAATGCAGCCCTGGTTCCCACAGGCTTTATTCCAACTCCTGGGACCCGTTAGGTCAGGTTTCCTGGAAGCAGAGCCTGAGATGAGACCCCTGTGTGGTGATCCCCTGGGAGGGCTCTCAGGAGAAGGGCCAGCGGGACGCAGGATGGGACAGGGGACGCCAAGCAAGGAGGTGGTCTCGGCCGGTCTCGGAGACCAGCGTCAGCCTGATCCCATGGGGGTCGGGGGCCCTCCGGAGCAGGAAAAGCCCAGAGGCAGTCCCACCACCGATAAGGGGTGGTCCCCCCGCCCCCTGTCCATCTGTCCCTGGCCGTGGCTGCCCCTGCATGGTGGGCATCGTCTGTCTCCAGACACACGTCGTGAGGCAGGTCCTGGCTCCCCCGCCCAGGGCCATTTTCTGGAGGAGGGGCGGCTGTGAGCTGACGGGGCCACCGCTCCGAGTGGTAGGGAGATGGGTGGCCCCCTGCTGTGCCTGCCCGTCCACCTTTTGCACCTGCACCCGGCACACAGGCTCTGGCCTCTCGTGGGAAATGGAGGGTCATCGCTTGTGCCTGGGCTACCCTGTGAAGGGGCCCAGAGAGGAAGCAGGAACTCAGAATTCGTTCCCCGGGCCCAGGGGCAGGGGTCCTCCTCCCGTGAGGAGGGGGTCTCTGCTGCTCCCCTTGAACCTGAGGGGGCTTCTCCTGGAGCCCCGGCACGAGCGGTGCATGTGCAGCCCTGCCTGCCCCCGGGCTTGTCCCCTCACGGCCATCACCCTGACCCGAAGTCCTGCCTGGCCACCACAGGGGTGAGCATCCCCGCAGAGGCTGGGTTACCCCCTTGCTTCGTTATCGCTGCCTCCTCTGGCCCAGTGTCCCCACCTGGCGCTCGCCTGCCCGAGGCCAGTGGCCTTGGGAGGTCCCAGCGCCTGCAGTCTCCTGCCACACGGCACCGGCTGCCTCCTGAACCCTCTGCTCAGTGGAACGCTGCCCTTTGCTTTATGGCTCTTCTCCTCTTTCTGGGACCTTTGCACTGGTAACCCCATGCACCCCGCATGTGGCACACGTCCCCAGGGCCATTAGCCCCCACTGCCCCGCCCAGGGCGCTGGGACGAGGGCCACCCTTTCTTGACCACCTGGCTGCTCTTAACGGACCCATGCCCGTCCCAGTGTTGGAGGGGGCTGGGCCTGTGTGGTCTGGATCCTGCAGCCCCCCTGTCTCCCCAGGTGGTGGCAGGCAGCCTCTGAGTTCCCCTGGAGAGGCTGCTACACTAGTCGTTGTGTCCCTGGGGGACCGAGGGCGTCCAATTTTGTGCTGTGCCCCGGGTGTAGGGGTGGCCACGCCAGGAGGCTATAGGACCCCAGTGGGGACAGTCTGAGGAGGGGACAGCCCAGAGCCCCGGCCGGGAGCGTAAGGGCGGGGAGGAGGGGGACAGGGTGCCGGGTAGAGATCTGCAAGGAGCAGGCGGGCAGAGGCTAGAGGGCGGGAGGCTGTGAATCCTGCTGGGCCCTGGGCAGCCGTAGGGCTTTTACGTGGAGGACTGAGTGGGGGGTGGCAGACGTCAGGGGGGTAGGAAGGCAGGGGGAGGCTTCAGGTCACCTGCGGCCAGGGGGGCAGAACCACGTGCAGGAAGTAGAGCCTCACTTAGGAGGCAGACCAGGACTGGCCTTTTGGTGGGGGTCAAGCACAACTCTGAGACCTGGGGGAGCCCGAGTCAGGGCTGCTGATGGGTTGGGGCAGGTGAGGGCAAAGGCAGTGGCTGCCCACAGGCTGGGGGCCCGGACAGAGGTGGTCCAGGCACCGCCTGGCCCCGGCTCTCAGGGGCTCCAGGGGACCCTGCTTTTTTCCTTTTTCCTTTTTTTGCCTGGAGCTGGATTTAACCGTAAAGAGCAATAAATTACTAATCTGGAAAAACATCCCTTGTCGCCACAAAGGACAAGGCTGTCCCTGGATGACTAACGACTCCGAATTAACATTATTTAGTATTTATAACTTCCGCTGGACAGAACCTACGATGTTCCTGGGAAATCCTGTCTGCCATTGGGGTATTTTTAGAGCCTATTGTCAGCCCTGACAGGGTTCTTCTAGATGTGTCTTGGTTGAGGGGGGAGCGTGAGATTCGTCAGGGTCTCGAGAGAGGCAGGGGTGCCCAGCCCCCTCTCCACAGCACTGGCGTGGGCCTGGGCCCCTTTGATCCCTAGCCTGCCCACTGCCCAGGACTGGTCTTTATGGAATACTTGTTGCATGCCCAGCCCAGAGCTGGGATCTGGGGGAGGCGGGAGGGGGCGAGAGGCTGGGAGCCCACCGCATTGTCAGGGGAGCAACCACTTGTGTGAGGGCTCTGGGGCACACCTCTTGCTGTCCCCTGGGGAAGGCGGGCTGGTGGGGTAACTGAGTCTCAGGGAGGGGCTGAGCAGGACTGAGGCTGGTGTGCAGGGGGGTCCCACAGTCAGGGAGGGGCTGGGAGTGGTGTAGAGAGATGCGAGGGGGTGATGGAGCAGGCCAGGTGT
Organism: Phocoena phocoena; assembly: GCF_963924675.1. NCBI lineage: Eukaryota > Metazoa > Chordata > Mammalia > Artiodactyla > Phocoenidae > Phocoena > Phocoena phocoena. The sequence continues at coordinate 86,432,570 of NC_089233.1, forward strand.
GTCCGAAGGGTCTGAGAACAGCCTCTTTTCTTTCTGGGTCCCCAGGGGCTGCACCTCCCTTTAGGGGTCCGCAGGGAGGACCCAGGAAGGGGCTCCTTCTCCGCCCCAGAGCCCGGCCACCCACAGCCCTGCGGTGGGTGAGGGAGATGGAGAGAAGCTGTGGGGCTTGGCCTGTGTTTTGTCTGGTGGCAGAAACGCTGCATGTAGATACTTGTAACCCCCTGGACGATGTGGAGAGGGGAGGATGGCCCCCGCGCTGTCGCCCTGTAGACAGGGGTGGGGGTCAGGGGTGGGAGCTGGGCCCCGAGCAGTGCTTTTACCCCACCCGCCCCGTAGCCCGGCCCCACCCCTGCTCACAGACAGCTGGGGCCCATGTCAGCCACTGATGCCCTAGCCAGGGCCTGCCCTCCGCCAGCCTGGTTAGCGCTGGTCTGGTTGCCTGTCCAGTCCTGGGAGCTGCAGACCACCCTGTGGCCCTGAGGGGTGGGTCTGTTGCCGCCCGGAGACCCCGTGGGGCCGCCCCACCCCTGCGGACCCGGCTCTGAATGCTCTAAGGGCCCCTGCAAAGGGCTGGCGCTCTAAGTGTCTCTTGGCCTTGCAGTGCGGAGATGTACTTCGTTTGAGTAGTTAATGGCCCCTCTCATTAATAGGTAAACAAGGGAGATTTATCTTCACGTGGCTGGGACTCTCGCAGGCTCTCTGCAGGGTGCCGGGGCCACAGCGCAGGAAAGCGCTCGAACGTGACCTGGGGAGTGGCTGCTTCTAAGTGACATGCCGGCCGGAAGCGGATGGGCCCAGTATTTTCGTTAGGAAGGTTCACGGAGCTGGGCTGGCGGGCCTTAAATCTTTCTCCAGAAAATCCTGGCACGGCTTCGAGGAGAACCTCCCGGTCGTCAGCAGGCGGCACGCGCTGGCTTAGAGCTGTTGATTTAAGGAGGCTGCCGTCTTAAGGGTTTTCTGTTTAGTTTAAAAGCTTCAGAGAGACACGTTACCCTCTCCCTAACCACCGGGCCATGACTTCAGGGCTCTGGACTCTGTACTGAGGGACTCAGAGGGGCTCTCGGGGGGCGACTGTCCCCCCCATCCTGCTGGGGCCCGGCAGGAGGTCACTGAGGGGAGGCCCCCAAAGCCATTCATCTCAGCTAAGCTTGTTCCCACGTGTCAGGGACGGACGTCTGGACTTGGCTCAGGAAATGCCACCCACGGTGACCAGAGCCAAGGGTCAGCCTGCCCGCCCAACCTCCAGGCTGTCTTCTGTCCCTTTTGCCCGAGCCCTTGCCCCCAAGGGTGAGAGATGGGCCAGTGGGGCCACGATCAAGCTGAGGGCCGTTGCCCGCCCTCCACGGGGACGCCAGCCCACTGCTCAGCCCCAGAGGCCCGTGGGACACGCTTTGCTGGCCTCAAGTTCTGCCTGGGGTGGGGGGCGGTCAGGTGGTGCCCCATCAGAGAAGCTCCCCAGTGGGGAGGTGGGAGGGTTCCTGGCTGGCGGGCCCAGCACTGTGGGCCCCTCCCACACTCTTTTGGCTACCAGCCCCCCACCTCCGGCCCATTTTGGACTTGCTGGAAGGACTCCTGTGCGAGGGACACAGCTGGGTCCTGGCCCAGGGTCAGCAGTCCTGGCTGACCCGCATGAAGGGCTTTGGGGTACGTCCTTCAAAAGCTTTGGGAAAACTCTCCTTCTTTCCCTGCAGCGGGGGCTCTGTCACTCCCCGCCACGCCCTCCGCAGGCCAAAAAGGGCCCGGGTGTTCCTTGGGCCTCCCTGCTCCCAGTGTCGCCCCAGGGACACGTGCCCCAGGACAGGCCACCAGGAGAGGGGGGCTGTGGCTGCCGGACCCAAGGGCGCTTGGGGTCAGGGGTCAACGTCACGCTTTGTCCTCTGTCTCTCTGTGTCTGTCTCCATTCTGCCCCTCACGGCCTCATTCCTCTCTCCCCGGAAAGGTGGGCAGCCTCGCCCCCCTCTGTGCACGTGGCCTGCGGCGGGTGTTCCTGCCACCAGGGTCTCCCGGAGGTCAAGATCAAGGGTCCCTGCCCACGGCCGTGTTCTGAGGTCCTCTGCGTATTAAACAGCAAAGAAATGCCAGAACTGAACTTGAAAATTGTGTAACCTTGAGCCGCTTGGCCCATTTTACACACAGGAGACACAACTCAGAGGTAATTAGCTCAGAGGTCAGACGTGAAGCGCTTGGAGCACGTTGGGGCCTCCTGCACCTCCCCCACCTGGAGTCAATTCCAAGTTTCTGGGAACCAGAATCCAGCCTGATGCAGCCTGGCCAGTGTCCACAGGCCTTCTGGGGTAAGACCTGCCGGCCGTGTGGCACCCTGAATGGCCCCTTCCTTTCCCGGGCCCTGCACACGGCTGTCCGGGCCTGGGAACACCCAGGGGACACGGCAGGGCCCCTCTAGCCTGCCCAGACCCTGACCCAGGACAGGCACGGTGTCTCAGCCATGTGAACTGGCCCTGGCAGTGGGGGCCTCGGAGGGCGTGAATCCAGCCCACAGGGCGAAGGCAGGTGGTCTGGGTGGTCCTGGAGGAGCGAGGCTGCAGCCCCACAGCCTCCTCCCACCCCGAGGGCAGGCCGACCCTGGGCTGTGCTTCCTGGAGCCCCTTGCCCGTGTGCACAGTGCCCCACTGGTGTGGGGTGAAAGCCGGCCGCCACACCTCGGCCAGGACAGCCTCCGAGAGTCCTGAGCGCCGGAGGTCCTGGGGGATGGGGCAGGGGCTGGGACGCTGCCGGGAATGGCCCTGGCTGACTCCTCCCCTCCCCGCTCCCCGCAGGCGTCTGGGAGCGCGGCCTTCATGGATCCGGCCCCAACAAATCCTCCTCTGGGGACATGCTTCTGGGTACCCCCCTCCCCCAGGCCCCCTGGGGACCCCACCTCACCCCCTCTGTCCCTGTCCCTGGCATCCTCAGCGGGACTGAGAGCCACGAAGGGTGACAGAGACAGTCAGAAGCCCACCACCCACAGGGTGGATGGATGGGCTTTGTGGGGGGCCGTGACTTGTCAGCCCACCCCTACGAGCCAGCAGGAGCCAGGCACATGGTCCACCCGTGCATTCAGTCCTCCATCACTGAGTGTCGGCCGGGCACTGGGCTCATCGCCAGACACGGGGGAACGGGCTGGATGAGGCCCTTGCACTCAGGGAAGCTGCTTCTAGTGGGTGAGACCAAGAGAGCACGGGAATATTCAAATCTGTGGTTACGAGATGGGCAAGCACCAGGAAGGCCGAAGGATGAGCAGGGGGGAAGCACCAGGGGGCGGGGGCCCCGTCTTGAAGCGGTGTGGATAAGCAGGGCCTCTCTGACCTTTAAGGTGAGGATGGACAGACAAGAAGTGACTGGCCAGGGCAAGAGGCATCGCTGCCAAGGGGGAGGCACAGGCCGCCTGGGGCAGTGGCCACCGCCTGCCTTGCCCAATTCCCATGGGGAGAGATGTACGTGGGTTCTAAGCTGGGCTCCAGGGTGACCAGGCCCCCAGGGGGCCTCAGATGGTCCCCACCTGTCCTGGAGTGCCCCCCCAACTCCCCCTCCCATGCAGCCTCCTGCGGGTTTCCCCTAAGGCCCACAGTGCACGAAGAGGCAGTGATGCTGGTGGGCAGGGCTGGCCACGGAGACCCCGTGCAGGGTGCCTCTGTTGTCTTCTTCATGGTTATAAAAGCGACTCACAGAAGGTTCGGGGAAAAAACATTAGAATAAGTTGTAATTGTCAAACACTCTTTAAGGGCTCACCACATACGTTCCCTCGGCCATTTAACGGATCCCCTCTTGTGGGTCATCTGGGTCGTTCTGTGACAACTCTGCCTGGTGGATACCTGTGGATTCAGACCCTCCTAGAACAGCCTGAGGAAGGCTCTGTGGAGGAGGGAGCGTCAGGGGTCTCGACCCCCGGCTACCACGTCTCCGGTTAGGTGCACGGGAGGAAGGCGTCACAGTCAGAGGGAACGGCACGTGCAAAGACCCGGAGGTGTGATGTGTCTGGATGCTGTCAAGGGTCCCCGTACCCAAGAGTGGATGCAGGTGCCAGGAGAGGGGGGCCCTGGGGCCACCAGGCTGTCATGGCTGGGCCATCTGTGCAGTTGCTGGGGCAGTACCTGGGCCGAGTGTTTGGAAGCAAAGGAGAAACAGGCCCAGATTTGCATCATGGAAAGTCTGAGCTCCAGGCCAAGCAGAGGGGTGCGCGATGGGCTGCAGCAGTAATTGGGTGGGCGGGGGTGGACGGAGAGGAGGGCCGAAGCTCGGGGTTTTCCTGGAACCAGGGGGAGCAGCGTCTAGCGGCACGGGGGGTGCAGGTCTCAGGCGGTGTGACGTCCAAACAGGAGGTCCCCCGGGCCGCTCCGCACAGAGCAGAGCTTCTCCTTGGCCTGCTGGCTCGTTGGCAGTGGAGAAGGCAGGCTGTTGGCCGGAGAAGGAGAGGGAAAATCCAGATTCCTCAGTGTGTCCGGCCCCAGAGTCCAGTGTGGAGGCCTGCTCTGGCCTCCCGTCCCCCCACCCAGCCTCCTCCCTCCCCCAGGCCCCAGCGCGGCCAGACGCCGTCCACCCGCGGTGCCGAGAACCCTTTATCAGATAATAAATAAGGCGGCTGGAGCCGTCCGTGTCAACATCTTGGCGGGCCTCGCGGGGCACTGCAGGGGGGGCTGCCCGCTGTGGCTTCCACGTAGCCATCGAGGGCCGGCCACCCCCGCCCCGGCTCCAGTGGGACTGTGGGGCTCACCGGCCCCCTCTTCTCTGGGGTGGGTTCAGCCCCTACCGAGGTGCGTGAGGGGAGGACGGGGCACCCCAGGGCCTGCAGCCTCACAGCCTCAGGGGGTGCCAGGTCTCTCTGGCCTCCTTTCTTCTCTGCTGAGTGGGGGTCCACGTGGGGGCTGGGAATGGGGAACCTGGTCATCATCTTGCTGAATGCCTGTCCACACACCCTGGAGAACAGCCGCCCCGAGCCCCGGGAACGGCCCACGGACGTGTGGCAGAGGACGGGCAGGGAGGACTGCACGTGCGTTGCCCCATCCCTGAGCCTGCCGGCCCCTCGTGTTTGGTGGCAGAATGGCCTGTCTTTCATGCTGGTGACAGCAGCAACTGGTCTTCTGTAAGAAAGGTCCTTACTTGGTCAAATAAAGAGTCGGTAACCTGCATTGCTTTCCCCAAAGAACGATTTTTCCTTCTTAATAAGCATGTTACATTTTCAGAGAAGCACCTTAGAGGATCGGCACCCGTTTTTAAAGAGCCATCTTTTTCGGTCGCAAAGGGGAAACGACCCTTAGCCGCAGCCCCACCGGGAAGCTCTTGGGTCTGGGCACAGCTGGCCGCGTGGCCGCGGCTGCCCTGAGGGATTGAGCTGGGGCAGGCGGCTCGCGGGAGGCCGTGGCGACGCTCCACGGAAAGGGTCTGTGGGATGAACGTGCGCCCGCTGAGGGCAGCGGATACCCTGCTGACCGACGGCAGCTGGACTCGGAAAACCAGGACGATGGGGAGCCACTGGGGTCGCCACCCTGACACCCTCTGCGAGGAGGCACGGGCGGGGTGGCTGCTTCTGCTTCCAGGTGTGAACGCTGCAGGGCTGCTCGGGGATGCTTTGGGTCTCCCTGTTCCGCGTCTGGAGCGAGGCCGTGGGTTAAGGGCTTTATGTGGGAAGGAGAAGGGATGCTTTGGAAATAGTTCTGGATCAAAAACCCCAGTCGAGGGGACGCTGGCTGTCTTCTCCCTTCTCCAGTCGTCCAGGACGGAGCCCCGCGGGGGCTCAGTAGACACTTCCCGCGGATAGAGGGGACCCTTGCAGGCTGGAGGAGCTGTGGCGCCCCTCCCCCACGGCCCCGGACGTCAGCTTTAGCTTGAAAGATGTGGGAAGTGAGGTGCGGGCGGCCAGGCAGCGCAGATGAAGTGGTCTTCCTTTCCGTCCTGTCGTCTGATAAGCGGTCTGCGGCTGCCCACTCCCACCAGCCTCCCCAGCCCATCCGGTTGTTTATGGCCGCCGGGCAGAGCCTTGAGGCGGGCTGGTGGGAGGAAGAGCTGCAGGAAGGGGGTGCTGGCGGCTATATTAAGGCTCCAGGTCCTACAGCTTCCAGGACCCGAAGAGGCACTGGGGAGAAAGGCTTAAATTCAGCATCTCTGCCTGAAGCTCCTCAGGCCCAGAGGTGGAGGCCCAGCCTCCCTCCTCCTGGGTGTGACCTGAAAAAGGATGAAAATGGAGGATGAGTCCGCTTCTTCCTTCCCTCTTTGCCAAACACTCTCCCTCGGGACCTGTCCTCGTGGGCAGGGCATCCAGCCCCTCTTGTCCACCCTGCCTGTTCTGCCCATCGCACTGTGGGCACCTCTAGGAAGACTCCTTGGGTTGGTCAGGGCACTGCTGGGGCCCCGCGCCTGGTGTCACCTCTCTGAGCCGAGGGTTACTTCTCAGGTGCCTGGGTTTCTCTTGTCAGGGAAGAGGGAGACTGGTGCCCCCCTTGGAGGGAAAAGCCAGGGATGCGCCGGGCAACACAGGGAGTGGCACCTGCCCAGCGGAGGGCCGCTCCCGCTGTGACTGTGGTAGTGGTCACGTGGCCACGTGGTCCTCACCAGGTGCTCCTGGCCACCTCGTCTGTCCCTGTCCTTGTGGCTCCTTCCTCCAGGGCCTTTGCTTCCCCTCTGCGCCCCCTCCCACCCTGTCCCCTGGGTGCCTCAGAAGGGCTGGTCTGGTCTTGCCTTTGAGAGGTTCCGGGGGTGCCTGGTGGGGCAGCCCGCGGAGGCCACTGCCAGTTGCTCGATAATTGGTCTCCCGCTCAGCTCGGGGCCCAACGCCCCATCACGAGCCCTGAGAGGGGTGGGAGGAGGCGGGATAAGGGGTGGGAAGGGGCTCTGCCCCGCCGAGCGGGGTGACCCTTTCTGTGCTTTTTTCCTCATCTGTGGGTGGGTTCCCGGGAAGGCGGCCCCAGGCCTGTGGCGCGGAGACGAGATGGCAGCGGCCTCACCCAGCACAGACGCCCATGGGCACAGCCCTTGCAGGCCCTTCAGTTCCCATCTCCCCGTCCAGCCCGCTCTGGAGAGAGCTAGTTGTGCTCTGCTCCAGACCCCGTCCCCGAGGCATTTCCTCCGATGCCCGGCCCTGGTCGCGTGGCTGCCAAGGGCCCTGAGTGCCCTTGGTGGGGGGAAGTTTTCACTTGGAAGGTCCCCAGGTCCCCCCGTCACCGATCTGACCCCCGGCCCTGAGTGTCTGCATTTTACTGGCCCCTCAGGTCGTCCGGATCTGGGTGGTCCGTGCCGCAGCCCTCCCTACCGGGAGGGTAGGGGTCCCCGATCACAGAGGCTCGTAGCTTCGTGGGGACACCCAGGTGGTGAGAGGGGCCGGTGCCCTCAACACAGGGGGCCTGATTCATGCCTCGTGCCCCCGCGTCCCCAGGGTTCACCCAACGCTGCCTGCTGTGCCCGTCAGAGGCACGAGACCCACAGGGGCCGCTGGGGCCACCACTGCCCAAATCCTGGCTTGCTCTGTGCCCCCTACCCCGGGCCAGGAGGGCAGTAGGGGGCAGGACAGGGACCTGACCCAAGTCTGCCTGACCCCGAAGTGATGACGTCTCACAGTGTGGTCCCCAGGCTGGGCCCTGCCCGCCCCACCCAGTGTCCTGCCCTCATGCTGGTGGTGACCTCGAAGCCACCCAGTGTTTACGGGTCTCGTCAAGTCCTACTGATGCCCTTGAGAGCTCCTGACGTGACTCAGAGCGGCCAGTGAGGTCCAGCTGCCCGGCCCCCAGAGATGCGTTTCTAGGCGAGGCCGGGAATCCCACAGGTGATGGGGAGAGGCAAGCAAGATTGAAATCTTTATTTTACATTTTTTTTCTTATGGCGGCATTTGTCTTAAAAAAAAAAAAGTCAACAACACGTGGAAACTGAGCTGATTGAATCTCTGAGGTACAAGTTCACGATGACGGAACACATTCGGGAAGCCGCCGCCAAGGAGGAGCATTTTTAAATATGAAAGCGATGTTTTAAATAGGACGGCGCAATGGCGGCTGGTTTAGATGGCTCACAAAATTTAAAAGACTTTTGAATCGACCTGGGAGTTGGGGGGTGGGGGGAAGTTTTCACTTGGAAGACTTTACATTAAAAAAAAAAAAAAAAAGCCAGGTTTCTGGCTTCCGTGGAAAAATCAGAAGCTCTTGTCGGTGAAGGGCAGCAATGGGACAGAGGGATGCTGTGGCCCTTCTGCAGGGCATGTCCCCCCCCCCCCCCCCCCCCGCCGCCTCTGCCCTCGGGCTGTCAGTAGCCATTCATAAGCCCCCGTGGGCAGAGCTGCCCCTAGCCAGCGCCCCGACTAATTTATCACCCAGCCCTGGGAGGGGACGGCTTTGTACGCGAAACGGGGTTATTGCTAATTCTGCTGGGGCAGTCCCAGGTGAGCCAGGACCTGTGGTCACCCAACCGCCAGCCCCGAGAGTGCCCGTGTGGGTCAGAACTGGGCCCCGGGTACTCTGCCCATCAGAAATGGTTACAATCCACAGATTCAGTCAGAACAAGGCCCTTTACTGCTCTGTCTGGGAAAACTGTCCAAATAAATTCAAGTCCACGATGACTGCGATGTGAACACCCCCCCCACCCCGGGTGGCGTCCTGGTACAGTGTGCGGCCTGCACATCTGTCCCTGGCCATCCCGTGCTCCGAGGCGGGCAAGGTCTCCGTGCCGTGGCTCTATGGTCGAATGTGGGAAATGGACGGCCCGAGGCCAGGAGGCCCCCCAGCGGGCTGCCCTCCTCATCCCTGCTAGCCGCCTGGCCTCAGTGATTTCACCTGTGATCCTGGTTTCACAACAGGAAGGTGGGGTTTTTCCAACGCCTGCAACCTGTAAACGTGATGATGGCGAGCCTTGAGGACAGAAGTCAAGTGGGGGTGGGAGCCCCAGTCAGCCATGGCCGGAGTGGCCGGTAGGGTTCAGAGCCTTGCCCTACATTTGGGGGTCCCTTGCTGTCCGGGGAGGGGCTCGAGCCCTTCTCCCACCAGCCTTCCTCCTGTTCTGGGGCCCGACTGCCGTCTGCACAGAAGGCCTCCAGGTCTGGCTGGCTCCAGTCTCTTCCAGCGTCCGTGCTGGCGGTCTCTCTGCTGGGCTGGAGCGAAGAAGTAGCAAGGTGGGTCCTGGTGGGGGCCCCGGGGACCTAGGCCAAGGCCAGCGCACACCAGGCCTCCTGGCGCAGGGTCCCGCCGATGCCGGCCTGGGGGCCCAGGGCTGCAGAAGGCAAGGCAAAGTCCTCGGGCTCGAATTTGAACTCCAAGTGGCTGGGGGCCAGGGTGTCGTCCACTTGTGTGGAGGCCTGCAGGGAGGACACGGCACGCGTGAGACTCGGAAACAGTGGCCGGCTCACTTGAGGTTGGGAGCCTTGTGACAGGGCGATTTGCCCTAAGGGGCCTCCTCATCCCCTGGAATGGGGTGGGGACCCCTCGTGAGGATCAACAGGGGCTCTCAGCCGGCGTCGGCCACAGGTCAGCTCCTGGCACCAGCGGCCAGCTGCGTGTCCGGCCCCAAGCTTCCGGCAGGGGCCCGTGGGGGCCCTGACCTGGCTGGGGTGCCAGGGGTCCCCCAGGAGGGGCCTGGGAGCCAGCTCTGGGCACCCCATCCCACCCTGACCTCCTCACCTGGGAGGTGACGCTGGGCCCGGGGCACGAAGGGGATGCCAGACTGGGCTCAGGTTTCAAAGTGGCCGCTGAAATCTCCAGGTCAGGGACAGAGGCCGGTGGGGAGGCTGTGGTGTTCCCTGTGGATCCTGGGAGGGAAGGCAGGGCATTTACAGAAGCTGCCAGGTCTGGTTGCCTCGGTCACGCGGGGGGTTGGAGGTGCTGGGTGTGGCTTCCTCCACTGGACCTCCTGCCCCACTGCTGGGTGAACTCCCGCCACCCCAGCCCCTCCCCAGACCAGACCATCCCAGGATAATGCGGGGTATGTGCACTTCAGGACGATGATGCTTGCACCAAACATGTGAATCTCTAATGGTGGAATGTGAGATACTCAAAGTGATTCCACAGGGAGAAGGTGTGCCTCACTGGAGGGCCTGGGCTCCCTCCCGGCCTCCCACAGCCCTGGCCTGCGAACCTGAGGAGCCTTTGGTCTTGGAGATGCTCTTCGGCTTCCGTTTCCGTGTCTGGATGCTTTCCTTCTTCATCGCCAGGGGCCGCGGTACCTGGTGGGGTTGGTCGGGAGCAGTCGGACGGCTGCTCCCCGTCCGAGCTCACCCCTGGGGCCTCTTGCACGGCCACCTGCTCCGATCTCAGCCCTGCAGAGCTGGTCACTCCTGCGGCCCTGTTTGGGGAGCTGCTACCCCCGGGCTTGGCACTTTCGTCCAGGCCTGGTGGGGAGAAGCCCGTCCCACCCCAGCCTCCGGGAGCCGGGAGGCCAGGAGGGCTCTGGGGGTGTCCAGCCTCTGCCCCCGGCTGAATGGCTGCGGGGAAGCCACGGTGACGCTACAGCCTCTGTGAGCCCATCTGTACCACGGGCCTAACCGTAACACGTGGGCACGTGCAGGCAGTGGGGCCACGTGTGCACAGGCGCGTACACGCTCAGCTCAGGCCCCGCCCGATCCACACCCCTGCCCCCCGCTCCTCAGCGCCGCCTCGGGCCAGGGAGGGTCCCACTCACCCCGTGCAGCTTCGCGTAGAGCCCGCAGGCGTTGCACACCGGCTCGCCGTCCACGCTGCGCCGCCAGAGCGTCGTGCTGCTGGTGCCGCAGTTGCTACAGCAGAGGCCGGCCCGGCGTGAGGACGACTGTGGGCAGGAGGCTGGGCTGAGCGGGGCTCGGGGCTGCGGCCCTGCCGCTCGGCTCAGCGGGGCAGGTGCGCCGGGCCGGGCCGGGTGGACGCTGGGCTCGGGGCTGGGGCCGTCGGGGGCTGGGTGAGAAGGCCTTTGGGCGCTAAGGTCCTGAGGCCTGCCCGGGACTCCTCGGAGCCGCGACCTGGTGCCCTGCTAGCCCTGGGACAGATCACTTCACCCTTCTGGGCCTCAGCTTCCCTATCAGTAAAATGGGGGTGGCAGCAGACCTGCCACAGGCCTCTTGTGGGGTCAGGATCTCGTGAAGAGCCCAGCAGGCAGGCAGCTGGGCGTCTGTCGCGGCCTCTTTTTAACCAACGCTGGGCTTAGCCCCGTATTTCTTTGGTGCAGCAGCACCCCTAGGAGTCACAGGGCCGCCCTCGGGTCCGGCCCCGGGCTGAACATCCAGGGGGCCTGCCGGTCCCTCTGGGCCTTGCCTCCCAAGACTTGGGGCTCGAGCCCAGGCTCCCCGATGCCCGTGGGTCCCCGATGCCCACCCCTGCCTTGCTGCTCACATGCTTCCCACTGGGGCAAGACGGCCCTTCCAGAACCTTCCGGAGGCCGACCTCCCAGGTCCGTATCCAACCAAGGTCCCCAAACCTCCCTGCACGTGCGGGCCCAGTGGGGACCCAGACAGGGCTCACCCAGGAATCGGGGCCTAACGAGCCCGGGGGTCCAGGGGCTCTGCCGAGCTGGCTGGCTGGCTGGAGAGCAGCTGTCGGAGGCCTGACCCCGGTCCTCCCACCGGCTCAAGGTCCTCCAGCTCCCACAGCCCAGTCCCTCACTCCCAGGCAGGGATTCTGCCCGACTCCCATTTCGGTGTGTGCGTGGGGTCCTGTCCCCTGCAGTCCGGGAGCTCCAGATGCTCTCTGCTGCCCAGGGCCCCCCAAGGCACCTCAGGCCCAAAGCCCCTCCCTCGCCCCCCAGCCCCTGCCCTCAGATGCCCTGAATCTGTCAGACCTTTTCCTTCATCTGCACGGCCCCTGCCTGGTCCAGTCCCCTGCCCCCTCGCCCGGACCACAGTGATGCAGGGTCTTTACCCCGACCTCCCCGTGGCAGCCGGGGTCAGACCAAGTCACATCCGCTACGGTGTTTCAGTGGCACCCCGGGGCACAAGGACAGAAGCCCGTGAGACTCCACACTCAAAATCGTCCCAAGGACGTGTGTTCTCTCCTCAGTACTCTCCGGACCAGGACCAAGCCAGAGGACCACCAAAAGCAAGATGGACGAAAGAAGCCCCAAAAGGAATCTGTCCCAGGGTAGGGCTGAGCTCTCCGGGGCAGCCTCAGTTGCCCCGTCTGTCTGCCGTCTCTGAGGTCCTTCCTTCTGCACTGCGGGAGCTGCCAGCCTTGCCGACTGTCTCATGCCCACTCCCTTCCCCCAGGCTGTCAGCTGTTTGAGGGCACAGGCTCTCCCTGTGACCGGCCCGGGAGGGAGAGTGGGGCCCGTCTGGAACCCCCGGCACCAGCCGTTCCCAAGAAAACGCAGAGCTGGAAACGCCTCCTCGCCCTCCCCTCCCCCAGGCCCAGGCTGCCACCAGAGGCTCCAGGGAATTGAGCCCTGTTTAATCTAAGGCTCGGCCTTCGGTCTCCAGGCAGGACTCTGCCCCAGGATCCCGAACAAAAGGGCCACAAGACAAGGAAGGGATGAGGCCTTGGAGGTTCCAGAGGGAGGGCAGGGCGGGAGCTCCCGGCCTGGCTGGGGAGATCCCATGCTCTGGCCGGCGGCCTCTAGGCCACGGCTGTGTGGCGGCTGATGTCCAGCCTGGCCCGCACCTCCAGTGGTCTCCCCAGGGTTCCTAGGGGTGGGACCTGTGCACCTGCTGGAATGGAGAGAGCTGGCGGCTGGCCCAGGCCCAGCAGAAGCGGAAGGGACGGATGGTGGGACACACTCTGAGGCAGGAGCCCTGGCCCTGGGGTCGAGCAGGCCCCCGGCCGGAGGGCCTCCCTGGGAAGACGGCGGCCACATCCTGATCTTGTCTAGAAAGACACAGTTCGAGTCTCCCCCGCTCTGCTCCCTTCTCTCCTTTCCACCTGCCTCTTGGCTGCCGGGAGCTGTGTCCCCATGGGGGCCCCCTGCTCTCCCGGAGCCCACTCCCAGCCCTGCTGCCTGCCCCGGCCCAGGATCCCCTGACCCCCATCCATCCATCTTCCTAAGGTGGGAGGAGGCCTTGGGACCTCCCCAGCGTTCCCAGATTTAGCAAACAAACAAACAGGATGCCCGGCTAGATGTGAATTTCAGATGAGCAGTAAATATTTTCTGTAAGTATGCCCCCTGCAACATTTGGGACATATTTATTCTAAAACGCTATTCGTTGTTTATCTGAAATTCACATCTAACTGTGCATTCTGTATTTTATCTGGTGACCCTAACCTACCTTCTTGGGCCCCATCGCGGTCCCCAACTCCAGCTGTGCCTTCAGACCAAGGAGGGGACCATGGCCTGAGGCCCCTCCTCCCAATCCAGCTGGGACCCTCAGGGTCTTTTACCAACAGCTGCTCCCTTCGAGTTCACGTTGCCATCTCACATTCCCCCCTTAGCATCATTCCTGTAGGAATCACAGGAATGCTGTCTCCTTGGCCGGCCGTCAGGCCGCTTCCTACTAAAATCCTTCCTACCGAAACACTCCCGCGAGGGTGTAAAGAGACCCACGCGAAGGCTTCACATCAGCACTGTTTCCAACAGCACGCCCGCAAGGCTGCACACATGTGGGCACGAGCGCAGACACACGTGCACCCCAAGCGTCCCCCACGGTCGCCCGTGCATTGCGGAAGCAGTGGAGGTACATACACCGCTGTGGGTCCTGGGGAGAAGCTACAGCAGCTGGACCGCGTGTAGGCAGGACACAAGCCCAGGTGGTGTGATCCCATCACCCAGACCCTGGGGGTGCGGGGGAATCTGGAAGCCACCTTTGAACCTCTCTCCAGCGAGCATAAATTAAAATCGAGAAACTAGAAATTAGATTAAAATCAAGAAAATGGGAAAAAAGAATGACCTTGAAAAAACTCTCGCAGTGCTCGCTCCTGTGTCTTTTTCCATCCCCTCAGCTGCCTGCGTTTTACGGGGGGAACTGAGGCTCAGACAATGAGGGGCCAGAGGTGCGGGGGTGGTCCCGGAGGGGACAGAACCTCCTTTCTCGGCTGAACACGCTCAGCGGCCACGTCCCCGGGGCTGCCCGCACCCCCTGGATGCACGGAGCCCCCCTCTGTCCTTCCTCGCTCGCGGTCGGGACAGACCGCCAGGCCCGGCCACTCTCAGGGCCCTTAACTGCCAGGCCTCTCCAGGTTTCGTTTTGTTTTTCTTTTTTGGTCTGTTCTTTTCAAAAGAAGTGCAACTTCAAAGCCAGCAGCAGAGCCCGCCTGAGCTCCAGGCTCCGCGAGCGTCCGGACACCAGGGGAATCAGGGCCGTGGGCAGTGCAGAGCTGGGTGGGGGGCTGGCGGAGAGGCGGGGGCATGGGACAGCAGAGGGCAGCGACGCGGCTGGGAAAGTAAAGGTTGCAGGTGGTGGAGCCGCAGAGATGCTCCCGTTTCAAACGGGTCCTCTGGGTGCTCTTGGCGGGGGAGACGTGGGGACACTTAACCTGATGGACGGTGGGAGCCTGGCGTTGCTCGGGGCACAGCGTGCTGAGGACACAAGTCTGTGAGGCGGGCTGTGCAGGAAGGAGCACCCGGGTCGGTGAGCCTTCGAAGGATGCGCCGGCCACGTCCTGGAGCTGGCGTCAGAACCGGCCTCGGGCTAACAGGCCTGCCGTCCGCGGACCCTGGCTGCTGGGCTCCAACATTTCGGGGTCAGGCCGGGCCGAGGGGCGCTCGTAGAGCCCCTGGCCACAGGGACAGGACCACCCTCCCTGCTCGTCTACACTGATGGAAGCCTCGGGTCGAAGGTGTAAACCCCCAGCCTGTGACCGAGCATGCACACGGGAGGCAAAGGGTAAAAAAGACAGGTTCCTACCGGGAGGGGGGCGCACGCTTGTTATCGTCACGTTCCCGTATCCTTGGTGACACGCTTCTAGGACGTTTGGAATTATTTGCAAGAGGGGAGGATCAGTTCTTCCTGGAGGGGCCCCTCCTGGGGCGTCACTTCTGCCCGCACGCGAAGGAGGGCGAGGCACTGGAGCGGGGGCAGGTCTGGGGTGGCCGGCCCAGCCCCCATGGCCAGGAGCACGTGACCCGGGCTCTGGTCTCAGGACTCCAAGAATCTCAGGGTTTTCACAGCGAGCCTGGCCCTGCCAGGACCAGCCACCGGGCAAGCCACGGGGCTGCCTGCCCTGAGTGACAGGTGGGCACCCCGCAGCCAGTCAGAGGACCCCCCCCCGGATGCTGCTCAGGAGAGACAGGGAGCAGAGGGGCCCTGAGAAATCCCCCGGGCCCAGCCCCACTAGGCAAACGCTTCCTTGGCATGTTCTACAATCAGATCAAAGTGGGCCTGGACTCGGGGGTGTCCAGGGCCGGGCCGATCCTGAGGCCTCGGGGAGACAAGCAGGTGCGCAGGGATCCCTCACCCTGGGGGCCCCCCAAAGCTAAATATCCCACGTCCTCAGACTACGAAACGGGCCTCGCCAGGCCAAGCGGCCGACCCCGGCCCTACCACACCGGCCACGGCCGTCCAAGTGCTCTGCACACGCCGTCTAATTGACCTTCCCAGCAGGCAAGGGGGCAGTCCCTGAATTCATCTCACAGGGGCCTGGGCAAGAAGACCCAGGGCAGGAGCAGGGTCTCAGCCCTCGTGGGGCCCTCGTGGGAGCCTGAGGCCACAGTCCTGGTCCGAGCCCAGGGCTGGCCGCCAGCGGGCTGCATGCCCAGGGAAGTCACTCAGTGTCTCGGAGCCCCGGGTGGTCATCCGGCTTATGTGACGGTAAACGCCTCAGGGTGGAGATGGTGGCCCTGGCCCGCCCACCCCCAAGGTCAGGAATTTTCTGCTGGGAGTTGAGCCCCGCGAGGGGTGTGGGTAGAGGCAGGGAGCCCTGCATCTCCCGTTCAGCAGTGCATCCTTGGCACCCAGTTTAGGGCTTGGCCCGGGGACAGTGCAGGGAGCCAGAGGAGGGGACCGGCCTGCTGCTCGGGGTCAGGTCTGGGTCGCACGCAGCCCCCAGGACCCTGTCCCTTGGCCTCAGTTTCCCCTTCCCTGAGGCCACACCAGATATCAGGCCGGTGCAGCATGCCTGGGGCTGGGGGCATGATCACAGGGGCAGAGACGAGACTTGGGGTGACGTGGACTCTGAGGCCCCCCCTTCCTCTGAGAGGCACAGCATGGGTGGAGGGAGGCTGGGGGAGCCGCAGAGCCCCAAATGCCAGGCCAGATCAGAGGAAGAAAAACAGCGGCTGCCCTCAAGCTGCCGGACCGAGTCAGTCCTGCTTCCTGCCCACCCAGTTTGGGGCCCCAAAGCGTCTGGCCCCGGCGCTGCCATAGCCGGGCCTTCGAATTTCCAGTAAAGGCCAGCACCCGACCGCCCCGTGGCCCAGGCCAGCAGCCACGGCACGGCCATCCCACAGCGTCAGCCACGGAAAGCCCTTCCACACTCCTCGGGGCCCGACACACCGGAACCAGCCGCCTGGCCCTACAGGGCTCACACCAGCATCAGCCCAGAAACAAAACCCTGCCCGGACCCGGAACCGGGAGCCACCGCGGCCTCACTGACTGGACAGCTGGCCCACATCGGCGGGCCCTGCCACTTACTTGCAAAATTACTTGAGCATCAAAATTTGCCTGTGAAATGGTAGAGAACAAAGGACCCTGAAACCTTTATGCTGCTTCTGGGACTCTGCCCTGCTGGGGGCAGAAGTCGGGTTCCCAGTCCCTTACTCGCTACCCAGCCATACAGCAGAAGAAACCAAAAGTGAAAACAAGTTTCGCCCAGGGAACAGCCACAGACCTGGTCTCGTCCCATCCTCGCGGTATCAGAGGCAACGGGCCCAGGGTCCCTCCCCCGTAACATTCAACGTCCTCCGACAAAGCCAGCATTCAGTAGCCACTTTCCCCTCCAGTCCCCTCCCTGGGGTCAGGTCACCTTGCCTCTCTGCACCCCCCCCCCCCACCTGGCCAGCCCAAAGCCCCTTGGAGCCGCAGGACTGAGCCCTCAGCGGGGGCAGAGTGATCCCCTGCCCGGGAGGTTCAGGGCCGAACTTGGGACAGCCGAGTTCTTCTGGGAGACCCCGCAGACAGTGTGGGCGCGTGGCCCCCAGACCAGGGGGCCCATGACAGTGGACCGGGCGCTGCCACCCCGCCTGGGCCTCCTGGGGCCCCACTGGCGCCCCGGCCGTGGCCGCAGAAGCACCGCCCCCTCCTGCCCTGTGGTTGCCCTCACTCACCAGGCGCTTCTGCGGCCGCGTGAGGGGCCGGTTGACGCCATTCATCTTGTGGTAGAGACCGCAGGCGTTGCACAGGTAGTGGCCGGTGCCGTCCCGGCGCCACAGCGGCGTGGACAGGGCCCCACAGTTGACACACTCGCGCCCCTCGCCGGGGAACTCCTCCAGGAGGTCGGCCGCTGCGGGAAGGCGGGTGGCTGCTGGGTGAGGCTCTGCCCCTTCCTGGGAGCCGCCATGTCCACAGCACCTTCTCCTTCCCTTCCTTTCTGTGCCTTTATTTTATTTTGCTTCAAAATCTACTTTACCTTTCTTTTTTAAGTTTAAGTTTACATACAGTGAAGTTCGTGCCAGGTCTCAATCACGCCTCAGGGCTGCTTTAAAAGGTGGGGGGAGGGTGAATGAATCCAACCTCGGGGCAGGCGGCAGGGAATTGCCCCGCTCTGAACAGGATCCAGCAGCAGCATTGGAAATTTTAATTCGCGGGGGAGGCAGGAGCATCTACACTGGCAGAGGATGAGGGCCTTGTCCTCTGCAAAGTGGGTCGATCTGGAGGGCGGGCAGTGGCAGTGAGGCCGAACCGGATCGCGGGATCCCGTCACCGTCGGCCTGCGCGGTCTCAGCACTGTCCTTCCACTTGAGCTGCTGGGGCGAGGACTCCTGGCCCCCAGCAGACCTGGCCAGGCGCTGGAGACACTTGGGCGCCGGGTGGGGGCGGGGCGGGGATCAATCATCGCCTGGCCAGGGGTGGGCGCCAGGCGTGGGGCGCCCTGGCGGCCCGGCCAAGTGGATCCCGCTTCCTGCGCCGAGGGGCTGGGGGCGGGGTGTAGGCTAAAAGACTGGGCAGCAAAAGAAGGCGTGGCCCTCAGTTTTGAGGGTGGGGTGAGAAAGAGCCGGTGTCGCCCTCGACTCAGGAGGGAGGGAGGGAGGGAAGCGGAGCACCTCTCCGCTTTAAGGGCCTGGAGTCCGATTACTCAAATTTATACCCTGGAGAGCGACTGCAACTGGGTCTCAAATTAGAATACATAAACCTAGAACAGAGATGAATGTGGTGGTTTACTTAGATAAACCGGTATTCTGAGCTTCAAAAAATAATCATTTCCAAAACTTTTCCTAAAAACGTTTCACGTAGGCTCTAAATGGCTCGATCCCAGAATACTGGGTTCGGATGGATGAAAAGTACAAATATCGAGGTGTGTAAAAAGAAACTCAGGACGGGGTTTTCATCTGGGGGGGGCAGCCGCTGCGTTCCGTCCAGGTTTCCAGGTCCCGGGGGTTCTGGGCCCGCCCCATGCCGGTGTCGGACCCGGCTGGGAAAGCCCTGCCTCTGGAGGGTGCATTTCGTAGGGTGTGGGTTTGCACCCCAGTACGGCCAGCACCCAGGACCCCAGTCAGTGGAGCCACCTCCCAGTCCCGTACTCACCGAAGGTGGCCCTGTGGCCCGGGAGGCCAGCCGGGCGGCCCTGTAGGCTGTGCAGGACGCTGCCGTCCAAGGGTCCAGAGGTCCAAGACGGGGCCACCTCGGTGCTCACGTAGGCCGGGTACGCAGTGGGGTACGAGGAGCCCACGGGCCGCCCGAGCGGGGCCGGGTACTGCTCGCGAGCCAGCATCGCGCCCTGAAAGGCGCCGCCGTCCCGGGCCCCTGCGCCGCCGCCGCCAGGTCCCGGGGTGCTGTGCGCAAAGGGGAAGGCGGTGGCCCCGGGCGGCGGAGCGGCCGGCGGGTGCGGGCTGCGGGAGCCGAACGCCGACGAGTCCGCCGCGGCTGCCTGCGCCCAGCCGGGATGCCCGGCGATCGCGGGAGCCCGCGGGCCCGGCTCACACGCCGGCAGGTAGGGCAGCATGGAGGGGACGCGCGCCGGCGGCACGAACACCGGGGAGCCGGCGGCCGGGCTGTGCAGAAAGGCCCCCGAATCCGCGTAGGCGGCTTGGCTGGGGCTCGGGGCCAGCGCCAGGCTCTGGTACATCTTCCCTGGCGCGGCCTTGACCTGCAGGGAAGAGGGACGGGTGTCGAGGTCACGGCCACTGTGCCCCGCAGGTGCTGTCGCTCAGGCCGCCCTCCTCGCTCCCCAGCCCGGCGGTTCTTGGGGCGGGTTCTGGAACCTGCAGGGACGGACGGCAGGGGGCGGGGGCGGCTCGGAGCGGCTCATGGGGCATCCCGGGTGCGGCGGGAACGTCGAGCTCACCTCCTCCACAGCCGGGGCTTCGGAGGTTCCCGGGTGGGCACGGTGGGCGCTGAGAAGGAGAAACCCGGCAGGTCCGCAGGACGCAGGGTCTGGGCGCTGGGAGAAGGCGCCGGGCTGGGGAGGGCGCGCTGCCAGGCCCAGCTGGGTACTCACTGGCTGGTCGTGAGGACCGGAGGGCGCAGAGGGCGCGGGCGCGGCAGGCGGCGACAGGCGGGCTGGAGACTGGGAGCCGGGGTCCGCGCGGTTCCGCAGGGAATCCCGGTGCTCCGGCCGCCCCTCCGGGCCGCCCCGCCCCGGCCCGCCCCCGCCGCACCACCCTTTCCCTCCCGGGGCCCTCCCCTCGGGGTCAGCTCCGGGGCTGCGGCCGCGTCGCCACGTGACCGGATCCGGCTGGGCGCGCGGGGCTCTGCGGGAAAGGCGACTGGAAGCACGGCGCGGGGCACCCAACGCCGAGTCCCGGCCAACGCAGGCGGTACGAACCAGCCAGGTGCTTGGTGCCCCAGAGTAGTCCAGCGCGAAGACTTCTCTAAATTTGTTTGGGGTTTTCGCAAATCCACAGCCCTCCCTCCGCCAGTCCCAGGCTTCCGCTAAGGCTGGCGTAGTGTCTGGTGCCGTCTGTGGATGAGTCTGTGAATGTGGCCTCGCCATCGCGGACACAGTGGTAAAGACCCCCCAGTGCGCCCCTGGTCTGGGGCCCAGAGCAGGGGTCCTGCTTCCAAAGGGACTGCTTGGCTTCATTTCCCTGAACTCAAACCGCTGTACCATGGCCACTGCCCCCAACGAAGTCCAGGGGGAGTCCCACGGTTTCCTCAGTTTCTTACCAAGCAGGGCAGCCTCCATCTGGATGCACTTCCTTTCCACAAGGTCCCTGCCCAGCTTCTCGCCTCCACCCCTAGGTGGGCCTTTCGCTTTGGGGAATTCCCAAAGAGTCTCCTCCAGGCACCAGAAATGTGGGATGGGTGGGTCTGGAGGTGGCTCCTGGCACTCCCTGGGTGGGCCCGCTGGTGCCAGCACCTTGGTGAAACGGGCCACCTGAGCAGCTTCGCTGACTGATGACCCAAGCCTCCCCACAGAAGAGCAGGCGCTGGGAGCCCAGGCTGGGTGGGAGCAGGGCTCACCAGAGGAACCTTGTCTGCTGTGCTTGGGGCAATGATTGTTTTTTGTTGGCAGAAATAGGCCGTCCCTGGAGTCCCTTCTCGTAGGTCCAGGGATGCTGACTGGGGCCAGGGAGACTCCACGAGTGCCAGGGCACTTTCGCCTTGCGGAGGGGTGGGGAGGCCTGGCACTCGCTCCTCTCCATGTGCTCAGGCACCAGACTGTAATTCGGGGTGCACATCGGGCCACCCAGGGCCCCTGGAATGTGGCAGCCAAGGCCACCACTCTCACCCTGGGCTGGGGACCCCGCGGAAGTTTCCAGGAGGGCTCTGGACTCTTCACAAGCCTTGGCAGTGTGCCATTGGGAGAGGAAGTAGGAGTCTTAAGTATCCCCTTTACCCACCGCTCCCAGGCCCTCCCCCGCCATCAGAGCCCCGGGCCCACGCTGCCGCGATGGTCTCCCATGGTTACCTGCTCCCCATGTGCTCCCCTCGGGGGGTCGAAGCGGCCCCTCCCCGCCCTACCCCCTGCAGACCCCGCCAGTGGATCTCGGCTTTCTCTCTTTCGCAGTGGGTGGGTCCCTGAGAGCTCAGGGTCCTGGAACCTGGCTGTGCCACGGGCTCCCGCGCGCTCAAGACTGCGGTCTCACCAGCAAGGTCCGTCAGCAGAACCGGCGCCGAGGCCGCGGCACCGCGAAGTCGATAGAACCCGCGCTGCCTCCGCGGTCCTCAGAGCCCAGGGTACGGAGAGTTTGAACGACACCGGAAGATGCCCCGCCAGCACCAGGGGTGAGAAGTGTAAAAGGGGAGTCTCAGCTCGATGGGGGTTGAGACACCCCTCCACTCAAAAAAAAAAAAAAAAAAGATCCAAGGAAAAATGGAGGATCCACAGCAAACCTGGGCCCCTGTTGGGGCTGTGGGGGAGGGGAGGGGGGAGGGACTTGCGTTTTTTGCTTGGCATAAATCCGGTAAAGTCCTGAATAGGAGACCCAACGTCAGGTGGGTGCTGTGCCTTGCCCTGTGATGTTTCCGTTTGATTCTCACACCAGTCGTATGAGGTACAGGGTGTTGTTATTATTCCCGTTACAAATAGGGAAACAAGGCACAGAGAGGTTAGCTAACCTGCCCAAGGTCACACAGCTAGTAAACGAGGTAATTAAAACGAGCTAAGAATGCAAAATATACATAAGGAGGCAACCTCTGGTCACGTTTTCTGTATTAACAAATTGCTAAAATGGACGTGTATTTTTTAAGAAATAATTAAAAGGCTGAGACTATTTCCTGAGGTGGGGGTTGGGTGGCAGAAGCTGCCCCCAAATCCCTGGTCTCTCCGGAAGGAGATTTGCTCTTTGAAGGCTCCTCCCAGGCTGGACCAGATGAAGGGCCGTCTGCTGGGTGTGCAGGGCTGTGCTGTCACTTGGTGAATCTCCCCAGGTGGGATGTGAGCTCACGGCCCTGGAGCAGTCAAGACAGAGGCTGCTGGTGGTATTTCCCCATCCCAGCAGGCTGGACACCCTGCTGATGCTTGCCAGCCTTGGGGTACAGTGACAGGGTGGGAGGGGCACTGGTTGTCTGTGACAGCATCTGGACCCCTTCACGATCCCTGCTGCTTGAACCAAAAAGAGAGACATCTAAGCTGAAACTACAAAGCCAAGTTCCCTCCCCACCCACCTGCACCTTGCCCAGCCTCCCTTACCCCCCAAGTCACCTTCTAATGCTAAAGGACCTGTTTTCCTCCTTCTGTGCAACTACCCCTGCCAGGCCTGCTGGCCCTCCCCTGGGAGGGAGCCTGCTGTCCCAGTCCACCAGGACCTCACAGTCCCTGCCAACCCATCCAGCTGCAAGCCTGCCTCTCCCCTAGGCCTTGGCCCGTACTGCTCCCCAACTTGGAGGACCCTTCCTTTGCCCTCTTCTCTACTTGCTGAACTCCTACACATCCCTCAATGCCCAGCTTGCAAGGCCCCTCCTGTCTGTGGCCTTCCCGATAAGTTGCTCTCTCCCTTCCCTCCTACCTCATCATGTTTTGTGGTTGTGTGTTCCTGCCCTGCCTCCCCACCAGATCCTGAGCCTCGTGGGAAGCTCTGGGGAAGCAGCTCAGAGCATGAACTCGAAGCAGTCCAACCTCCTTCAGGCTCTGCTTTGCCATCTCAAGCTGTGTGAACTGGGGTGAGCTGCTTTTCTCTCTGTATCTCCGTTCATCTGTAAAGTGGGGGGTGACATTAGTGCCTGGCCCTCACACTGGCTTGGGGAGCAGTTAGTGGGATGGGCACTCAGCGGGCACTGGGCAGATGCTGAAGGGAGGCCAAGTGAAGGGAGCAGAGGGCTGGGGCCCCAGGAGCTCAACTGCAGCCAGGTGGGGGCCCTGAGAGCAGGGCTACTGGGATGGGTGAGAGAGGCACGGGAAGAAGGAATCTCTGCCCCAGAGGTCAGCCGTGGATGACCCCCCCCCACCGCTCGTCTCCCCCAGGCTTCCCTCTCTTGGGACCTGGCCAGGGCTGCCCTGGGGGATGCGTCTGTGAGGTGAGGACCCTACCCCAGCCCCGGGGAGATAAGAGGGTTGGCTGGTTAACCCCCTGGTGACCAGGCAGAGCTGAGATCCATGATTCGAGGCCTGTGAAGGGTTGCCTGCGGGGGCCTTGGGGAAAGTGGTGGCCAGGGCCCTAGTGGCTGGGGGCAGGCTCTCACAGCTGGGCTCGGGGTGTCGTTTACCCAGCAGCTGCCTCCTCCCAGCCCCCAAGCTTGGGAACCCCTAACTCAGATGCAGGTATGGATGGAAAAAATCAGACCTCATCCGGGGGATAAGGAAGGGACGGGGCCTCTGGACCAGCTCCCAAGAGGGACCCAGCCCTCTCCTTGGACGCCTCAGGGCAGCCCCACAGGCGTCTGCCCCCTCGCAGGAAACGCTCCATCAGGCTCCCTGCTATGCACACGCTGACCTGTGGCCACTGGGGGCTGTGAGCTCTGGGAGTTAGAGCATCTGTCCAGCCCCAGGGAGGGGTGCAGTGCCTGGGAACTAACCCCTTAGGGCAGGGCTGTCTGGGTCACCGCAGCCCTGGGGCCCGCCCTTCCTGTAGTGGGGGCTTGGAGAAGGGGGCCTTGGCTGGCTGTGTTGGGTGAGGCCTGGGGTGGGGACAGGCTGCGAGGTCAGAGGGAGGTCTGCGTCCTCCCCAGGTGTACAGGTAAGCCCGTGTGCCCTCTGCTGGGCCGGGAAAAGCCACTTCAAAGCACCCCCCTGCCTGCTGTCCCCCGGCGGGGGCCCCCATCCCCTAGGCTCCACCCTCGCAGGGCTGTGTGACCCGGAGTGGCCTCGGGACCTGCTGCCCCTGGGGGAAATGAGGTGGGGTCCAGGTGGAGGGTTCCAGAGCCTCTCTGACACCAACCGGAACTGCAGAACTCAGCCAGGCGGGGGAGGTTGGGGTGAGTGCCCTCCGGGGATACAGGTGGGAGGGGCTGCGGGGGATGGGGCCCGGATGTGGCGCCCTGCAGGTGTACAAGTCACTGTGCACACGTAGGTGTGTGTACCTCTCCTGCAGAGCCCAAGGCCGGCCTCGGCCCACCTGCCCCTCCGGCCGGTGACAGCCTGGAGCTGGCGCGAGGGGCAGCGATGGCCAGGGGGAGGGGCCCCTGAGCTGTGGCTGCTTTTGTCACTGTCATTGTCACCATCATCCCTTGGTATTTCCCGAGGGTCCCTCACATGCCTGGCTGAGCCCGGGAGCTTCTGTTTTAACTCCTTAAAGCTCACCGCCGTCTGGTGAGCTGGGGCGACTCCTGTGAGCTGTCACCCATTTTATAGATGAGAGGACCAGGGCCAGGGCTTGGCAGAGGCGAGGTGTGGAACCCCACTCCCGGGCACGCTTGGGCCGTGCTCTGCTCTGTGGCCTCTTCTCGGCCCTGCTGCCTGCCTGCTCCTTGGGCCGCTGCCCCCCACCGCGGTCCATGACTTCCCGGTCTAGGTCCTGCAGCCCTTAGAGGGTCTGGGTGATTGGGTGGGGGCATCATCGCCCACCCTGCCCCCAGGCTTGGTGAAAGGGAGATGCTGGACCTTACAAACAGCCCGCACTGTGGATGACCCAGCCGGGCCTCGAGCTGGCTGCCGAGGAAAGGGGAGCAGGAAACGAAAACAGAGTTCACGGGTGCTGTATCATTTATGTAACCGAGTCTGGTTTCAAAGGCCCTCCCAGCAGGCACTCGCGGGCAGGTCACCAGACAACCCTTGTAGAGAGGGGTCCTCCGGGGAGGGACTCAGGCGAGTTTGTTTTCGGGGAGGCGTAGTCACGCTCAAGCGTGTTCATCCCTCCGTTGGTTGGCGGGAACGTGCATGTGACTGCAGCGTTGGCAAGTGTCCTGTCACAGGCCTAGGAGCTCCCTGCAGAGGAAGGGCGTGGAGCCACAGTGCAGACAAAGGGACAGGGAGATGGCCGGCTGACCACCAGGGAGGCAGAGTGATGCCTTCCCCTCACCCGCTGTCCTACCCCTCACCCGCTGTCCTACCCCTCACCCGCTCACCTACTCTCCGTCTGCTTGTCCTCCTGCCCCCTGGGCCTGAGCTCGAGTGAGGATGGACAGATGGATGGACGGCTGGTTGAGGCAGCCCCTCCCGTCTATTAGCTGTAAATTACTTCACCTCGAGTGACATCACTCTGGGTGCCTGGTAACCAGGCTGGGCCCGGGGTAATAAAACAGCCTGATGCCAATGCCGGCCTCGGTGAGGGACGGCTGCCCGGTCAGATCCGCCGCCGGCCCCTCCTTGAACGAGGTCGTGAGGGTCCTGAGCCCTCCGTGACTGTGGGTCCCTGACTTTGCCAGAGAAGATAAGAATGACAACCGAATGTTGCTGTGGAATTGCAGCGCTTGGCTGCCACGTGGTGCCGCCCACGGCCCCCACCCGGGGGCTCCCTGGCCGGTGACATTCCCACAGCAGGGGGCTTCTCACTCGTCCTTCCTGGGATCTCAGTTTTGCCCCCAGCGGCTCAGGATTCAGGATCGTTGTTTATCTCCCCCCACCCCCTAGGGCTCATACCCTCTGGTGGGCAAGCACCCCCCCACCCTGCCCCACGTCCTGCTGGATGGCGCTACGGGCGTTGGGAATGCATGGCGTGCTGAAACCACATGGTAGAAGGAAGGAGTAGCCCAGGTGGTTGGAGTTTCAGAAAATTAGTCTGCGACTGTCCCCGGGGGCCCAGGGCCGGCCGTCCTGGGTGAGGGCACAGGCCCGACCCTGCCCCTGCCCCTCGCAGCTCACAGTGGGGTGATGAGCAGGGCGTGTGGGACACACTGGTGACGTGGAGGTCCTGGCTGGTCAGGGTGACCAGGAGGAACGCCCCGTGCAGCAGCCCATGGCTGTTGAGGGCTTTCCTGGGTACCAGGGCGCCGCACCCCGTGTTCCCATGTTCACACGAGGTTCTGGTGGACGACAGGAGCTGCGGCGCCGCGTCCACAATCACGGCGCCTTTGCTGGCGAGCTCGGCAGGCCGCCAGGAGCCCAGCTGCGCCTCCTGCGGGGAAGGCAGCTCTAATCCCCTTCTCCGGAGGTTCAGAGGGTGGGACTAACTGGCCTCCCCAAGGTCCCACAGGTGGGAGGTGCATGGTCGGGGCCTCACGGTGTCCCTTCAGCTCCGGTGATGTGTCTGTCCTGTGTGCAGAGCCCCGCTGAGGCCACTGCTGGGAAGGGCCGGGCTCTCAGGGCTGGGCCTGAGCATCTGGGCCGTGTTCCCGGGGAGGGGCTGCTGCCCCGCTGAGGAAGAGCCTGGCTGCCAAGCACAGTTTGGACTCCAGTGCCCGGTACCCACCAGCCGCTGTCCCCTTCTCCGGGCAGGCTCTGAACCTGCACGGGCGCGCCCTCTGGTCAGGTCGGCCGGCCGGACGTGGCGCTAAGGTCCCAGGGCAGGTGGGGACAGTGGGACGAGAGGGGTATGTGCTCTTGGCATCACTTAGCACCTCAGAAGGCCCCTGGGACATGTCCTTCCCCTCACCCACTCACCTACTCTCCGTCTGCTTGTCCAGCTGCCCCGGCCAGCGGTTCCAGGTCCTCCTTGCAGCTGTACCTGATTGGGAGCAAATGGCGTTTGAGGTTGTCGCTTCCCTTTCTTTCTTCCACTGCTGTGGCCTCTCCCGTTGTGGAGCACAGGCTCTGGACACGCAGGCCCAGCGGCCACGGCTCACGGGCCCAGCCGCTCCGCGGCATGTGGGATCTTCCTGGACCAGGGCACAAACCCGTGTCCCCTGCATCGGCAGGCGGACTCTCAGCCACTGTGCCACCAGGGAAGCCCTATGCTCCCTTTCTTTTATCTAGTTATTTGGTTGTGCTGGGTCTTAGCTGCGGCAGGTGGGCTCCTTAGTTGTGGTACGTGGGCTCCTTAGTTGCGACATGCGAACTCTTAGTTGCAGCTTGTGGTGTCTAGTTCCCTGGCCAGGGATCGAACCCGGGCCCCTGCATTGGGAGCGCAGAGTCTTACCCACTGGACCGCCAGGGAAGCCCCTGGTCGCTCCCTGTCTTTCCTTCCAGTGTGGCTTGCTGACTTCACCTTTGATGGCCACTTCTGTTGGTGTGGAGCACGCCGACTGACGACGGCCAAGTGGCTGAGTGAACGGCGCCCAGACCCAGGACGCAGCTGGGCCAGCCCTCACGTCCCCAGGTCCCACGGCCACCCGCCTTGTCGCTCCGGGGTCCTCTGTCCCCAGTGCCCTCCCCAGAGACACCCGTGTGGCCTGTTCCCGTTATGTCTTCCTGGAGATGCTCTGGGCACGCATGAGAAAACGCGTGTGCAGTGCCTGCACACACAGGCACACACGGACTCGAATATGCTGGCATGCCCACTGGAACACACACGTGCACATCAGTGCCCACGAGTAACACGCATGTTACACACGTGGGTCCATACACGTGCACACGCAGGCACACGCATGTACCCACACAAGCACCCCGTGCGTGCATACTTCCATCTTCACAGAGAGAAGAAGGCCTTTTAGGGAAACCCCAGGAGATAAAACACCCAGAAGATGTAGGGCGGCTCAGAAAGCACCTCGCCTGTCTTCCCCTTCCCTCCCCCACTCCCTTTGCATTTCTGAAGTGATGTCAGCTGGGGGGGGGGGGGCCTGGAAAAACCCACAGGTGGGACTCACTCTTTTTTTTTTTTTTTTTTGCGGTACGCGGGCCTCTCACTGCTGTGGCCTCTCCCGTTGTGGAGCACAGGCTCCGGATGCGCAGGCCCAGCGGCCATGGCTCACGGGCCCAGCCGCTCCGCGGCACGTGGGATCTTCCCGGACCGGGGCACGAACCCGCGTCCCCTGCGTCGGCAGGCGGACTCTCCACCGCCGCGCCACCAGGGCAGCCTGGGACTCACTCTTGTGGCGTTAAAGCCGCTCGTCCTCATTTCCCGCCGAGTTACCATCCCGATGGCCCGTAGCTGCTGCTTAGCCGCTGGTGGAGGAGACCTGGGCACCGAGGCTGGTGAGTGACAGTGACTAAGGGCTCGGACACCTCCTCCTGCCGCCAGCCTTGAGGGGGACGGCACGTCTTGGGGGTGGGGTGTACAGAGTGAGCCAGAGCTCTCCCCACCTGCGCTGCCAAGCTTTCCTGGTGCCACTTGGGCACTGATCTCTCTCCATATCACCCCCTTCCACCTCCCCCTCGGCCTGCAGCTTGTAAGTTACCTCCTTCCTCGCTGGTCTGGGTGGGCGAGAGGCGGGGCTGGGGGTTGACAGGGGCCCTGCCATCCATTGTCACTGGGCCCGGGAGGTGGGCCGGTGGGCGGTCTGTGGTGGTGCCTGTCAGGCCTGCGCCCCCCGTACATGACTCCCTTTGGAGGCCGAAGCAGCTCCGGCTCCCAGGGTAGGACCAGCACCGCCTGATTGGTCTGTGCCCCATGAGAGGGCTCTCCAGCCCCGGATACCCCTCGGAGGCCAGGCCCAGGCCTGAATTCAGATCACGGGGGGCGGTGGGGGGAACAGGTCCGTGAGAAACCCACCGTGGGGCACACTCTTCTAGTTTGCTAGTTTGCAGTTTGCAGCTGTCCCTCTGAAAGCGGCTTCCAGAATCTCCCTTCTCGGCCCAATAGGCACAGGTTTGGGGCTGTCGGGGCCTCTCTCAGTGAGCTGCCTCGGCCCCCTCCAGAGTTTCCCAGATGGCACACTCACCTGGGGATGCAGATGGGGCTGGGTGATGATCCTGGCCCGTGACCAGCTGCTGGGGATTTACTGTGGGAGTGGGACTCACTTCTCACTTTCATCTCCAGGGGCTGGGGGCTGGAGGGGGTCTGCGGGGCTGGCCCGGCCCAGGGCACCGTCTGTGTAACTCAGCCTGGCTGCGGCAGGTGGGCCGTCTCAGGATCGGGGGGCAGGCTCGCTTTCGGAGGCACCTGCGGCCAGTAGGTGGAGGTGCTCATGGGTGGGCGCAGCCCGGGCAGGCGGCAGGGGCTTGTGTGATGCTTGGGGTGGTGCTGGCGCCCACTTCTCTCCATTCCGTCTCCCTAATTTGCGCTCTTTGCTCTCATCTTTAAAAAATTCCCTTTCTTTTCTTCCCTTCTTTCTTCTCTGTCCCTCCTCCCTCGCAGCCTCTCCCTCACTGCTTCTCTCTGCTCCTGCCCTGCCGCCTGCCCTGGCCCTCACCCTCTGCCCTTCTCCACTGTCTTCCTGAGGTCATCCCCCGTGGGGCGGCCGTCCTGGGCTGGGGGGTCCCCCAGGTGCTGCGAGGAGGGGCAGGGAGCCCCAGGCCTGCCTCCCGGTTCTTCCCCCCGGGGCCCGCGGGGGAGGACGGCCCAGGAGCCGGCCTCCCGCCTGCCTCTGCTGGCAGGATGGTGGGGTCTCCCAGCCAAGAGCAGAAGTTTATCGCGTCCCAACCGTGTCTGCTCAATGTACAGACTTCAGGGAGTGTCAAAGCCGTCAGCCCCACTCCTGCTGGCGGGAGAGGACCGCGATGAGAATCCAGGGATCTTATAAAAGGGCTCCAAAAGCGTCAAAAAGTCTGGGTCGCAGAGGACGAGTGCTGGCTGGGACCACGTGCGCCTTTCATCTTCATCTCCTACACTTTTTGCATTTCCCATATTTTCCACGGTGAACGAATAGATAAACAGAAATGCAATGGGAAATACATCACATTTTATAGAGTTTGGCTGAAGAAGCTCCGATGGCTGCAGGAAAACATGCTCGGGGAGCGAGCGTGCAAGGGTGCCTTCGGGCCAGGCATAGTGCCAACCCCTCAGGGTTTGCAGAAAGATGGACACGTTTGCTCTGTCTGAGCAGAAAGGGAGCCGATGGCAGGAAAGGAGGCTCCGGGGCCGAGGAAGGACTTAATGTACGGTAGGCAGGCCCTGCTTTAGCAGAAACCTCCTTGCTGGCAGTGGAGGCCCTGCGTTCCCCAGTAGCCAGGCGCAGGGGCCAGCCCACGGGCCCCTCAGTGTTGAGGGGCCTCGTCCAGTGCCCCCGACCATGTCCTGCTTGTACAGGGGCTTGGTGGGCAGGGGTGGGGGGATCAAGCAGGTTCCCTGGGTGTTTCACAGGCAGGAGGGAGCCGCTGCCTCCCCTCTGGGGCCCAGGTCCTCTGGGGAGGGCAGCTGGGGCCCCGGCCAGGAGCTGCTGCCTGTGGGCACCCCAGGAGACTTGCCTGTGTGAGGCTGTACTTGGGGGCCACTGCTGGGCACAGTTTCGAGCTGGGAGTTGGATGACACCTTGGAGGCAGTCAGGCCCAGCCCTGTCCCTTGGGCTCCCCGCCTTGGGTCCTGCTCTTGGGAAGGGGGGCGGTTGTGTCTCAGGGTGAGGGTCCCGGGTCTGCCTCTGCCTCTGCTGGTCAGTGGGTGGGCTGGGTCAGCGGTAGCTCTGGGAACTGGGGGCTGGCCGGTCCCTCCCGGGATGTGGGGTCATGACCCCTTGTCAGGTCATGTTTCTGAGCCTCACTCTCCTGATGTGTGCGGAGGGCGGGGTGTTGTCAGGAGAGGGAAAGTGCCTGCCAGGCGCCCTGGCCGGCAGGAGGGGAGCCAGGAAGTGACACCACTGTTGGAAAGTCCCCAGCCCTGGACGGCAAGGTGGGAAGAGGCGTCGCTGCTTCTGTCCTGGCCAGCAGAGCCCGGAGGGAGGTCTCCCCGGTCTAGGTGCCCCATCGGCCCCTGGGGGAGACCCACTTCTGGGCCTGACAAGGCACGGAGCTCAGTCCCGAGGCACCTCAGTCGGGAGAGGCGGGCCGGCAGTTTGGTGGACGCCCCTGCAGGCTGACCCGAGGGCGGCCGCCTGGCTCCAGCCCGACTCTGTCCCGTCCCAGGCTGCGCCTGCCTCTGAACCCCCATCCAGAGATCGCCAGCCCCGTGCCTCACGTGCAAAGGATATCCCGTGTAGCCGCCGCGGCAGCTGGGACATCTCTGCAGCTGGATCATTCCGAGGGAAACCAGCGTGTCTCTCCCAGTGCAGATGTGGGCTGGTGTCCCAGGTCCCGGAATCTGCCTGCCCTGGTCTGGCTTCCTTTGGAGAGAAGATAAGGGGCTGTTGGCTTCTCGTGGGCTGGAGACCCTGTAGCTTGCTGATGGTGGGGATGTGCCAGAGGTGGCTGAGACCCCCAGCAGTCCCCCCACCCCTCTTTCCCCTGGGTCTGCAGAAAGGAGCCCCGGGGGCCCAAGGCCCACATCTGGCCTGGGCCTGGGTGCCTGGTGGTCCACGCTACCGGTCTGGGGCAGAGAGCTGGGAGGGGCGCCTGGCACGTGGCCGCACTCATTCTTGGGGGACCACCCTTGTTCCGGGGGGCCGCTGTCTCCCGGTTAGAGCCTGCTGGAGCTGGGCTGGGCCAAGGAGGAACAAGTTCTGACGCCTTGGTCAAGTTTGTGATGGGCCCACCGTGGTGAGCCTTGCAGTGTGGGGCAGACACAGGAAACACACGGGTCATGCAGGAGCTCACGCCAGGATGGGGCCATGTGGAGGGGTCCAGGGAGTTCAGACAGGGGCCGAAGAGCAGCCACCCTGGGACCTCCAGCTGCCCATGGCTCCATCTTGTGTGAGAACATTGAGATCAGAGGTTGCAAACAGGCAGCCATGCACAGCTGCCCACCATGTTTTAAAAATGGGAAAAGTTTAAATAAAAGTCCAGATTTCTTTTCTCTTGAAAAAAATCATAGCATTTCCACCAGGCAAGAGTTCCACCTTTAGAAAAGGCGAGGGGCACTCCCAGCTGCCACAGACCACACCTCTCCCTACTGTCTCACCCGTTCCTTGCACGGTCTCCTTGCGGCCGACCCCTGATTCAGACATTATTACCCTGAAAGACCAGACTTCCCACAGGGTTTTCGGGAGACTCATTTGACCTGGTCTCAGGAGACTGGACACCCATCACTGACTAGCTGATTGGTTTGAACAGGACCCTGTCCCTCCCCGAGCTTCAGCATCTTTAAAGAAGGGGCTAATACCTGTGTACTAAGAAGACAGCAGAGTCACAGGGGCTCACAGCCTGGGGGTGGTTCTAGAGACAGCACCCGGCGCCCTCAAGTCCCTGTGTGCACACAACTCCCACTGCGTCTGTGCCGCTGAAGCCACGTGTAAAATTCACACCCCTTCAAGAGAGGCTTGATTAGTTGTAACTTTGGGTATTTTCACAACCAGTGTATGCTAAACGCATAGACTCTCTTTTGGTGGGGAAGGGTCTCTACAGCTTTGCCATCAAGAGGTAATCCTGAAGTTGGAAGGTTTAGGGATGACTTGGAGAGCCCTCGGGGCTATCTGTAGCTCCTTCCATGTGGGGACAGACCTAGGATCCCCCTCTCTGGGCCTTAAACTGTTTGAATGAGCAGAAGATGTGGAGCTTTCAGGTTTCTGAAAGCAAGATCCTGTGGCTTGGTAGGCAGTCCTTGTCTGGGATTAAGAGTGAGGGTGAAACAAAGTGGAATCGGCTTGCAAAGGTACTTGGGAGGACTTTCTAACCTTTCATATGCTGATGAGCGCTGGGCTGGGGCTGGGAGAGCGGCATCCAGCGTTGTCCAGAGGCACTGGCCAGCGAGCCCTCTTCTGAGGAGCATTTCACAGGACTGGTGTCCCCCAGATGCTCTTTAGCAATGCTGCAC
Source organism: Phocoena phocoena (assembly GCF_963924675.1). NCBI lineage: Eukaryota > Metazoa > Chordata > Mammalia > Artiodactyla > Phocoenidae > Phocoena > Phocoena phocoena. The sequence continues at coordinate 86,464,940 of NC_089233.1, forward strand.
TAAGCAATATGACACGCACAACATGTCTGTCATGCATTTATCACTTGCACGTCTGTCACACCCTCTGCCCTGCTCCCCCTGTGAGGAGGGGCCACATCTTGCTTTTGTCTGTTTTCTCTGTGGGTCTGCCAGGTAAACAGTGCTCACTTAACGCTTATGGAGTAAGGAGCAGACCCACAGAGGCCTTTCCTGGCCAAGGAAGTCAGGCCTCAGCAGGAGTGTGGGAGGAGTGGGGTCCCCCGCCACTGGTACCTTTTCTGGGCGCAGGTGGAAGGACGTGCTGGGCCTCCCACCCAAGTTTGTCCACGGAGCAGCCTCCTTTGAGCTCCTTTCTGGTTTCTCCTCAAAGGCTGTTCACACTTTGCCCACTTCCAGGGCTGATAAGTCATGCAGCCGGCAGCTGGCGGTGTTTGCTCCGTTGATTCAAGGAGGTGAATATTATTCATGGAGATAAGCCTGTGAAGTCAGGGCTAGTCCCCCTGCTGTGACAAGGAGCAGCAAAGGCCCTGCAGACGGCTGCACGGAGTGCGGGGGTGGGGGTGGGGGGCAGGGTGTTTGCCCAGCCCTGTTGTAGCATTTTCCTCTGTTGGTTTTGCCCAGTTCTGATAAACGAGCCTGCTCTGGCCAGAGCCTTCTTGGGGGCTTATCGGGCTGAGTAATCCTCTGGCCTTGGCTGGAGAACACAAGCACCTCCCTCCCTGCCCCCATCCTGGCCCCTGTGGGCAGTTTCAGATGGAGATGGAGGAGATGGAGGGAAAATACATTTCCCTCTCCCTCCTGTCACCTTTCTCAACTCAACTTGGGGCCACAGGGGGTGAGGAGGCTCCTCTGGGGAGGGACATCTTGCTTTGGGGGCAAGGGTCTTTTTCACATTGGTGCCCCAGCTCCCAGATCTCCACTCACTACAATCTCACTGCATAGACCCCCTGTAGCTGCAGAGCGGTGTTTCCAGTGGTCCCCAAGCTCCAGACTTGGACCTGGAGCAATTTTGCTTCTGGGAATGGTCAGCCTGCCTGGATCCACAGAAAGACGAGCTGGTACCTCTCTTGGTGTTACAGATAGGGAAGCTGAGTCCAGAGAAGTGAACGGGCCCAAATCTGCACAAGGAGGTACAGCCCTCCCCAGCCTCCTGACCCCCAGGCCTGTGCTCTGTCCCCCGTCCCACTGAGGCCTTGCTGGGGGCAACCCAGGGTTGGCGCTGGCCTGGCCTCCCTTTCTGAGGACTGAACACCGTAGGTTGAGGCAACAGCCCTGGAAAAAGTGAAACACAACCTTTGGCCAGTCGGCACTTCTCTACCAGGCACCTTCCTCTTGGTCCCGGGTGGGGCAGGGAAGGCATCCTTCTACCATCCATTTCCCAGGTGTGGCCCTGAGCTGCCCGACCCTGTGGCCACTGACCAGTTAACCAGGAGGCCCTGGGGATCATTAGGAAGTGAGTTTGGGACCCCAAACTGCCAGTTTTCGAATATATGTGTGCTGTTTCCAGTCTCAAAAAGAGGCCACCTGGAGCAAGGTCCAGCACATCCTTCATTTTGTCTGTCTAGGACAGGTCAGGGCATCTGGTGAGCCTCAGTCTTCTGACCTGAGAAGTGGGGTGATGAGCCCAACCTCCCAGGGAGCTCAACCTGGCCTAGCTCATGGTTCTCACACTCATCATTGTCACCAGCATCGTATCGTCAGATGTTGAGAGCCCGATGGGTACAGCTCCCTCTGTCAATCCTGGAAACACCCCTGCCAGGAGGCCCCACTGCCCCGTCTTACAGCTGGAGGGCAATGCAGGGCTCAGCAAGGAAGGGCTGAGAGGCCCTCAGGTCAGTCCGACCCCCAGCCAGCGGCTTATCCACCGCAGAAGTGTGTCTGTTGGCCTTGCAGAGGAGAGGGCATTTGGATAGGGCTTTGAGGTATGAGTAGGAGTTTGCTGAATGACATGAGAGGAAAGGGCTTTCAGGGGAGAGGGTTTTGAGGCACACAGAGAGTGACTGCTGTGAGCAAGTGGTTGGAACTGGGTTGGCTGATGGTGGGAAGACACCTGGGGAGCATGTGTATCAGACAGAAGAATCTTTTTTTAAAAAATTTTTTGGGTCAAAGCACAGCCTTCCATAGGAGTTCCTTTTGGCCTTTTTTATTCATTACAAAAGTAATTTATGTCCACAGTAACCATTTTTGAAAGGAAACCAATGATATTTCATCTTCTCTCTCCCCGCCCGCCCTGGAGATCCCAGGATCTGCTCTCGCTCCTGACTTGTCCACCCCTTCGTACAAACACACAGATGTCAGTCTATGGAAAGGTGCTCATTTTTTTTTTATAAAGATGTTTTTGATGTGGACCATTTTTAAAGTCTTTATTGAATTTGTCACAATATTGCTTCTGTTTTCTGTTTTGGTTTTTTGGCCCCGAGGCATGTGGGATCTTAGCTCCCGGACGAGGGATGGAACCCCCTGCATTGGAAGGTGAAATCTTAACCACTGGACTGCCAGGGAAGTCCTCAAATGTGCTCATTTGATTTATTTTGAACAAACCTGCGTCTCCTGCCGTTAGCTTTATTTTTTCCTGAACGTCTACGTGGCACATGTTTTTGAGCAGCCTCACGGAATTCCGTGGTGAGACGTGTGATGGTGTGTTTGGCCAGCCCCTGGGGACGGACGTTCTGGTGCATCCAGGGTGATTTCTTGGCGCACGGACACTGCTGTGTTGAGTGGCCTGCTGGCATGTCTGGGAACCTTTAGAAATTCCCAGAAGGGGGCTTGCTGGGGACAGTTCTGAGGACGTGTTACTTTAGTAAATGCCGCCAGATCCTTTTCCAGAAGTGTCGAAGGACGCAGCCGCCTTGCTCCTGAGGCCTGTTTCCTCCCCTCCCCAACCCAAGGTTTTCAGTGGAAACTTTGGGTCCCTCGGGTGGGTGAAGTCCTGCGTGCACCTTGGGGCTGTTTTACCCTTAACCTCCCTGACTGTGATGGAGGGAGCTGGAAGCCTCTGCTGTCCTGAAGCAGCCTGACCATTTGGGGTTCACTTGGGCCTTTCTGGATCGCGGGCTCTGGGCTCTGCCCAGCATCGCTCCTGGCCCCTCCTGCCCCGCTGGGCGCGTCTTGGACAGACGCCCTGGCCCAGCGAGCAGGCAGCTCTGGACTTTGCGCCTGGGCCCGTGGTGCCTGGGAGAGGGTGTTTCCCAGCACAGACTGTCCTGACCTTTGGCAGCACCCTGACTGAAGACTGGGGGGCGGAGGGCTAGCTGCAGTTGGGGTGCCCCAGATGGGAGGCGGCACATGGCATGGCCGGTAACTGGCAGTGACTCATGGCTCACCTGGCCATAAAGTCGGGGTGACGGGCTCCCTGGAGCCCTGGTGCTAACCATACCTGCTTCACCCGGCAGCTGAGCTGAGCTGAGCTGAGCTCCATCCTCACAGGGCAGCTCCATCACACAGACCCACCCGTTCCTGCTCTTGGCTCCGGCTGGGGAAACGGGCCCGGGGTGGGGAGGGCTGTGGCACAGAGAGTGGACATGGGCGCAGGGTTCCTTGGTCATCTCCCCCACTCCTGTGTTACAGAGTAGGGGGAAGGGGGAGCCCAGTGTGGGGTGCTGAGTTCAGGGACAGGCATGCAGCCCCCTGGGCGATTCTGGAGGGAGCAGGCTCCTGCAGGGCTGAGGACAGAGCTAAGAACGTGGACTCAGGAGCTGCAGTGACCACCTCCTGAGCCGCTCGGTGCCTCAGTTTCGCCATCTGCAAAGTGGGGTTCGGGGTTGCCCCTTCCTCACCGGGCTGTTGGAGGATGGGGTGGGTGATGTGCTGTGACAGGATCATTCTTTATGGGGCGCTTGCCTGTCCCTCTGAAGAAAGAGATACCCTGGGTGGCTCAGTTCTGGGCTGGATGGTGGGGTATCCCGGATCAGGCGGTGGCCATGTGAACTGCCTGCCCAGTGGAGCCTTTGCAGGACCCCTTGATGCTCTCCCTGGGGTCTGGCCAACCAGGAATCGGGCCTTGCGGTCCACAGGGTTGGTCTGGCCCCTGGGGGCAGGACGCATGTGCCAACCTGCCCACCGACCGGCCTGGCCTGCAGCCACCTGGGTAGGCGGCGCTCCCTGCTGGCTTCTCCAGCCTCCCACCCCACTCTCTGCTCCATCATTGTGAGGGGCAGCTTGGGGTGTGTCCACCCTGCCCTCGCTCCCTCACTCCCTCTCTCCCTCGTTTTCTCACTCCCATGAGTGTCACTCTAACCTTTGCCAGGTCTCCTCAAGACCCTGTCTCCCCCTTTTCTCTTTGTTGGCCCTCTGGGGGTCCCCTCCTCCAGGAAGCCCTCCTGGGTCCCAACCAGAATGCCTCTCGCTGCTCAGAACTCTGTCCCTGCTGGGTGCCTCTGCTCTGGCAACTGCCAAGGGTATTGCTGAGGTTTGGGTGGGAATTCTCTCTCAGCGTGATTTTGACCTTGAGGCTGGAGCTCTGAGCCAGTTCCCTTATTTGGCCCAAGTGAGTGTGGCAGCTGGAGGTGCTTCCCAAGGCAGTGGGCTCCTGGGCTGGGCTTTGGAGGCTGAGTAGGAGTTTCCTGGAGAAAGCGGAGCAGCAGCAGGAGCCTGGAGGTGGAGAGGCCACCAGCCGTGCAGGACCTCGGTCCTCACCTACTAATGACCCATCGCTTGAACCTCTGTTGTCCTTCCCCAAAGGGCTCAATTTCTTTCCCTAAGGACCCAGGGGTTCTGGAGCCCTGGAATCTTTATTTTTATTGGGTGGACAGGACCACCCTCCCCTAGGCCCCTCTTGCTGAGGGTGGGGGCCTGAGCATTAGCCCTGCCCCTGGGACGGGCCATTCCTGAAGCTCCGCCAGACCTGGGGGGTTAGGAGTGGGCTGGGAGGATGCGCCTTCCCTCCAGACCCCTGCAGGTGTGGACCTTGTTCTGTGGCAGGTGTGGGGGACAGGACAGAAAGAGGACGGCAGACAAGCTCCTGCCTTCATGGGCTCACAGGAGGGGGAAACAGTAACAAGGAAACAGACAGAACCCGATCGTGGCAGAGGGCGAGGAGGTCACAGAGGAAATGGACCAGAGGACAGGGTTACGTGAGACGGGCTGTCACGGAGCCCTCCCGGAGGAGGGGACCTCGGTGCTGAGAACCCGGACCGGGCGGGCAGCGATGGGGAGACCCGGGGCATCTTCCAGGCGGAGGGAACAGCAAAGGCCCTGGGGTGGGACAGAGCTGAAGAAGAGGAAGAGACTGAGTAGGGGCAGGGAGACTGGAGGGTACCACGTGACCCTGCAGACTCCAGGAAGGAGGTGGGGGCCCCTGGCTGCTCGGCCTAGGAGCTCCGCCAGTCCTGGAGCTGCACTGGGCCAGATGGATCCAGGCCCCCACAGTGCCAGCCCAGCTCCATCTGCCTGTGGAGCCCAGGCCCTGGAGGTGGGGGGTCCTCCAGGAGCCACTGATTATGGGGGTGTGGGGAGCTGGGGGACGGGCAAGCTGAGTGTGGGTGCTCCCCCCAGCAGGCCCAGCCAGGCACACGTTACAGCTTCCTGAGGGAGGGCTGAGAGCTGGAGGGTCCAGAGCGTCGAGAGAGGCCTACGGAGCGTGGGCGCAATGGCGGGGGGCAGTGCTGAGCCCCTGCCGTTTCGGCAGGACAGTTGCGGTGTGCCTGGCCCGGGGCCAGGGGCCCAGCGGAGAGTCTGGCTCCTTAAGAGACTCCTGAAGCCCACAGCCCCCTTGGCCTGGGGAGGGGGGAGAGGGACGGTCCCTCGCCAGGCTCCGCAGATCCCCATCCCCCGACCCCGAGCCTGCCACCCTGCAGCCTACTTTCTACAGCCGCGCCCCTGAGTTCCCGCCTCCCTCGGCCCTGGGTTTCCTGTGCCTTCGCCCACGGGGTGCCGTCCAGACGGCAGAATTAAGGTGCTCCTGGGGCCACCGCAGACACGCGGTGCCCCTCGATCTGGTACTGAGGACCTGTTGGGGGGCGGACGGGCTGCAGTTGGGATGGGCGTGTTGGTGTCCACTTTACAGACCAAGGACACAGCAGGTCTCCAGTGAGGGAGCTCTGCCCTGGGGCCCCGGCCCTGGCTTTTGGGTGCGGATGGGGCCTTTGGGGTCAGGGTGGGACCCGGCTCTTCTCCTTTGAGCAGCCTTGGGCATAAAAGCTGCCGGGCTAAATATAGCTGTGGAACTTCCCGGAACACAGTATTCCAAGCGTCCAACGGTGAACGCTCCACAACACACGGTGTCTGCCGAGAAAGCCAAGCCCACCCTGCATGTCCCGCGGGGGCAGGGGCAGGAGGGTCACTGCCCACTTCCAAGGGCTCAGTGCCACCCCCTGCCCAGGGGAGGCCCGGGGGGTCTGCGGAGTACAGACACCAGCGAGCTGGTCTTCAGTCCCCTGGGGTGGCCAGACCGTGGCCGAAGCTGAGGGTAGGTGATGGCACCCTCGTCCTCCGGAATCTTCTGTGACCCCTGCGTGGAGGGCAAGGACGCACGTCAGGGCCCCAGGGAAGCCTCCTCTGAGAAGCCCTCCTTGCTGGGGCTGGCCCCTGTAGACCCCTCCCCAGCCCCAGCTATTCTGTCTGGCGAGGGGTCTTTCCCACTTCCCGGGCAGCGTGTAGAGCACCAAGTGCCGGCTCCACTCAGTCTCCCTTGCTGCCTGCCCTGCAAAGGCCCAGGATGTGTGCTGACAGCATGATAGATGACAGGCAGCCGGGAGCCTGAGGGGCGCCCAAGCAGGGGCCACGGCCAGCTGGCCAGCGACGCTTCCTGTCCCGGGGGGTCACCTGGCCCCTTGGGGCTGATTGTTGCCTGGGCCCCGGGAAGGTCGAGCCCAGTGTTCTCTCTCCCAGGCCGTCCAAGGTCCTGGGCAGGTGGTCACCCTGGATCCTGGCCCTGCCCCGCCTCCCCTCCCCCTCTCCCCTGCAGAAGGGCTTGTCCCGGGGGTGGTGAGGGTGACTCAGGTCGGCAGGGGTGATTTCTGTGCACAGAGGCTGAGTGCCTGAAGCATCTGAAGGGTGGTTCTTGGCCCGAGGTTGGCACCCCCCTCCGGGAGCGGGCCTTCCTCTGGACGGGGCGAGTCGCTTGCTATACCTGCGCTCTGGGTGGTCACAATGACGGAGGTACCACGGGGAGGGCCTGGCTGAGCGGGCCGCCCCCTCAGGTTCAAGGTCAAGGAGACCCCACCCTTGTTCCTGCCGACCCCACGGGGGACCCCGCAGGGTCTTGGGTGGGAGGCCCCCTTCCCATGGCCCCAGATCTGTCCTGGCTGGGGGTGTCTGCCTGCAGCCAAGGGTCTGGCGGTCGGGCGGTGGGCGCCCCCTAGTGGCCACTTGGGGCAGGGGCGTTGCGGAGGGGCCTGTCGAGACACAGGAAGGCCCCAGGGCTTTAGGGCCTCCAGGCTCAGTGCTCAGGATCCAGAACTGGCCATGGCCACAGAGGTCTCCCTGGAGCCACTGGGGTCATCACGCCCGCCTCCCTCCCCGCATCCGGCTGGCCGCTGCTGAGACTTCTCCTCCCCACAGCTTTGTCAGCTCAGCCCCTCCCGGACCGGGGAGGGAAGGCAGTCCCTGAGGCGTCACGCCCCCCCCCCCCCCCCCCCCCACCACACACACACTGGGCCTCAAAGCACGATTCCCAAGACTGAGCCAGGTGCTGGAGAGCTGGGCTCTGGGGACCTGGGCAAGAGCCGCACCCCAACCCGTCGAGAAAAGTCACCGGGCGTTGCTCAGGTCTCCAGGGCCTGGTGACGTGCCGGGTCACAGGGCCATGGGGCAGCTTCATCTGATAAAGGTGAGGGCTCAGGGCCACTGTGGCTGCCCCGCAGGGGCAGGGCGACATTCATGAGACACACACGTCCGTCCGTCTCACACCGTGATGAGCTCTGAAGGCAGGAGACGGGTCTCTGGGCGGACGGAGGATGGCTGAGCAGGAGTGAGTGGGGAGAGGAAAAGCAGCGTCGGGGCGGAGGGAGCAGCGTGCGGGGAGCTCAGAGCAGCCCACACAGGGCTCTGCGGAGGGTGGGGTCCAGGAGCGAGGGAAGGGACCCCGGAGGCCTTCCCTCCCTGGCCCGGGACCCGTCCCACCCTGAGTGCCGCCCACTGGCCTCCTCGCCGGGAGGGTCAACCCTTCCCTGCCCGGCCCGAGCTTTCCTCATGTTCCTCGTGTTCCTCTCGCCCTTCCTTCCAAGACACACTCAGGGGACACTGGGGGAGGAATCATTTCTTCCAGCAAAACATCTGTATGCAATAAGTAAATTTATCTATGATGAGAGTCAGGGGAAGATACAGGGTGAGAACGGGGGCGGGGGGGGCGGGTGGCAGGGAGGTGCATACCCCTTCCCCAGCCTGCAGAAGGTGCCATCTCTGTGACATTTAATAAGAACCATCACTCAGGGAGGGGGAAGCAGTGGCGTGGGGTTTGGGGGGAGTGACAGAGATGTTTTCCAGGGAGCAGCTTGCCTTTCAGCCATTTGTCTGGAGGCCCAAGTTTACTTTGAAATACACTTGATCTTTGTTTAAGGCAAGGAGACTGCGGTTATGAATTATCAATTACTGTTGGCTCGAGCTGGCCCAGGGGACATGAGTGGGCAGGGGGAGACAAGGGATGGGGTCCAGGTCACAGAGGTGGAGGCAGGAATGGACATGGGGGCCCTGGCTGACAATCGATGGAGATGGTCCTGCCTCCACACATATGCCCCCCACCCCGAGGCCCAGACGTTGAGAGTCGCTGGGTGGGGCAGTGTCTCCTCTTCACAAGGACATTCTCGGGAAAATAAATTTAAGTACTTCCATTATTCACATATTAACACGATTTAAGAATGTTTTATGGGAGAAAACATCGTTTTATTCATGCAAATGTCATCTGGGGGTGTCAGGAGCTCTGGAAGCAGGGCAAGCTCAGGGTTGGGGCACAGCGGTGCCCCCGCATCTGATCTTGGATCAGGGAGGTGGCCTGTCCCAGGCCCTCTGGTTGAGAAAACGCCCTGGGAAGGTGGGACTTTCCTCCTTGGGGTGGTGCGTGTTGCGGGTGTCACCACGAGGGGGAGCCCCGAGGTCTTGTTTCTGATAGGGGTGCGAGAGGGCGTGCGAGCGAGTGTGCACACGTCTGTGTGTGTGTGTCTGTGAGTGTGCGTCTGAGTGTTGATCCTGTGTTCATGCGTGTGCAGGAACGTCTTACCCTGTAAGTGTGCGAGTGTGAGTTGTGTGTCTCTGTGTGTGTCCTACAGTATCAGTGTAGAAGTGAGCGTACATCTGTGCATGGGGGTGTATCCGTGCGTGTGAGTGTGTGTTTGAGTGAGTGCACGGCTGTGGGATGGGAGTCACGAGTCCCATGCAAACCCAGGAGCCCCGGTTCTCCGAGTAGCTGGGGTGTCACGTGGCATCTCGGTTTCCTCGGCTGTAAAGCGGGGACCCCCACCCCTGACCTGGGTGGAAACCAGCCTTGAGCAGTGGACATGGCTGCCCGCCTGCTGGCTGCTGGCCCAGAACCGGGATCTTCTCTGTGACTCTGTGTGACCCCAGCACCCTTTGGATGCTTCCTAGGGGTTTGCGAGCAGCCACCTGGGTGGGGTCTCAGAGGGGCACAGTCAGTGCCCCCAGCCCTGGCCGAGCACCCCTGAGGCAGAGCCTGAGGGCACTTGCTGAGCATGGGGTGGCCTGACCAGGAGGAGCCCCCAGGATGTGCCCTCCTGGGCTGGCGTGCCGGGACCCTCAGCAGCTGGCTGGTGAGGCAGAATGCAGGGTCTGCTGGGGTGGGAGCCCCGCACTCCTAGGGAGGAGGGGGCCCTGGCCAATGGGGCTCAGCTGGGGCTCCAGCCAGGCTGTGGCTCAGCGCCCCTCTGCCTTCCCGTTTGGAAGAGCCTCGCCGATGGGAAGGGACTGTAAGTCCGCACGTGCTGGGTCCCCTCTGAGACCACTCCTACCACCGTTTCACGGTCTTGCCCTGGCGTGCCCACCCTGACTGGTTGTCAGGACACCAGGGGTCTCTGCCCACAGCCCCTTGACCTCCTGGAATGTGCTTGGGACTGCACATCTGGGGTCTGAGCACAGGTGGAGGAGCGGAAACTGTTGAATGTGGTGTAGCCAGCAGAGAAGGGCTGCTCTGAGAGCACCTGCCCCTCGGCGGGGACGTGTCCCCGCTCCGCTGGAGGCACACAGAGGGGCCACCTGCCTGGCCCCCATGAGCCTCAGTGCTGTGTGCAGAAGAAGGTCGTGTGCTCAGAGCTGAGCTTACAATGAGCGCTCAATAAATGCTTCCTGCATGGCTGCGGGACCGGGACAAGGCCCTCTGGGGCTGGGGGCTGTGACTTGTGCCAGGTCACCTGGTTGGCCCCTCCAGGCTCTGTAGCCTTGTGACCTAGCGTTTAGGGGCCAGGGCATTGGGCCAAGCTGCCCCTGGGCATCACCTCCACATCCTGGTGTGTGCAGTGGGGGTAACAATAGCTCCAGGGAAGGGCGGGAGGCCAGCTAGCGGCCTCTGATCCCACAGAACTCCTCCCTTACCCCGCTCAGCCTCCGAGGTTGCCCCTCACCCAGCACGCTAAACCTGGTTGTCGTGGAGCCCCTGGTGGATCCCAGGACAGACCCTGGGCGGGTGAGATGACAAGGCTCTGTCACTGATGTATGTCTTTTATTTATTTATTTTTTTGTGGTACGTGGGCCTCTCACTGCCGTGGCCTCTCCTGTTGCGGAGCACAGGCTCCGGACGCGCAGGCTCAGCAGCCATGACTCACGGGCCCAGCTGCTCCGTGGCACGTGGGATCCTCCCGGACCAGGGCACGAACCCGTGTCCCCTGCATCGGCAGGTGGACTCTCAACCACTGCGCCACCAGGGAAGCCCTGATGCATGTCTTAAAGGGCCTTCTGATGGGAATATTTTTAAAAAATTTATTTATTTATCTATCTATCTATCTACTTATTTATTTATTTTTGACTGCCTTGGGTCTTCGTTGCTGTGCGCGGACTTTCTCTAGTTGTGGCGAGCGGGGGCTACTCTTCATTGTGGTGCATGGGCTTCTCATTGTCGTGGCTCCTCTTGTTGTGGAGCGTGGGATCTAGGTGCACGGGCTCAGTAGTTGTGCCACGCAGGCTTCAGTAGTTGTGGCACACGGGCTCAGTAGTTGTGGCATGTGGGCTTCAGTAGTTGTGGCTCATGGGCTCAGTAGTTGTGGCTCGTGGGCTCTAGAGCGCAGGCTCAGTAGTTGTGGTGCACAGGCTTAGTTGCTCCGCAGCATGTGGGATCTTCCCGGACCAGGGCTCGAACCTGTGTCCCCTGCACTGGCAGGCAGATTCTTAACCCCTGCGCCACTAGGGAAGCCCTGATAGGAATATTTTTAAGCTAAAAGCATTGAAACCAGGCTCTCCAAGCTGCAGAGGGTAAAGTGCACATTTACCTCCTGGTGCTGCCCCCACACTATAGGATGCGGTGCCCCGGCCGCCTCCCCCAGCTCCGGACAACTCCGGGGGCCACCTAGTCTGGGTGGGTAACCCCTCACTGGACAGGGGAGGACCGCATCCTGGGCCCCCCGGGGCAGGCTCCATGGGACCGCTCCCAAGCTTGTTCCTGCCTCGGTCCTGCAATCCCCGCCGTCTGGAAGACTTGATCCTCAGTGTCCTGGTCCTCCCCTTGGTGTCACCCCCTCAGAGGCCTCCCGAGCTCTGGACAGGGCTGTGACCTTAGGGTGCTACGGGGCAGCGTCCTCCATCAGCAGGCTCCTCGGGCCCTCGGCCCCTGGCTCCTCTGATAACAAAGGTGTCAGACAGGAGACAGAGACGTAGGAGCTGCCGGCAGCTTAATGGGCTGAGTGTCCCCTCTGGGGAGGTGGGAGCCACATGGGAAAGGGGCCTGTGGTCACCTCCCTCCGTCCTGGGTGGCCTGGGCATGCACCCACCTACAGGGGCCTGGGGCATATCCTGGATGCCAAGCGGGGGCTGGCGGCGTTAAGGTGGGCATGGGTGTAGGAGCCACTGGCTCCCTGGGCACCCCAATCAGGTTTGTGGGCTAAAGGGGCCCTTCCCTGGCCCTGTGAGACTTGCTGCCCAAGTCATGTGAAGGGAGAGAGGATGCCTGCACTTCTCTCCACCGGCCTCTGTCTCCTCCTGACCTTTGGAAGTCCGGGAGCTGCCCAGCTGCCCACCAGCCCACCCACCTGCCTTGGGGTGTCCACTGGGCGTGGGGTGATGGTGGGCCCTTCCTCCAGGTCAGCTTCAGAGCACTGGTCCTCAGAGGACCCCCGAGTGGTCCAGTCCGGCTCATACAACAGAGGGCAGACAGGCTGGAGAGAAGGGATCTGCCCTGGTCCCTCCAGGCCTTTCTAACGGGCGCTGGGCACACCCTGAATACACCGTCTGCTGGCTCCATCCACCCGGAGACAGAGCAGGCCTGGGAATGGTGTTACAGGCAGTGTCGGGACCACGTGCCTCCCATTAGTCTATGGCTCCTGAGTCCGCACCTGGAACCCAGAGCGGGGGGCTTGTCTCCCCCATCAGACTCACTCCCGCTGAGCTGCAGGCTGCAGATGGCACCCGCTGTCACCAGGGCCTCTACTCAGAGGGCCCGGGGCAGTGCTGGGTCTGGAAGAGAAGTCCAGGGGAGACAGCGAGCCCTGCCCGGGCATCCAGTAAAGACCCAGAGGCTGCCCCCGGCAGGGGGTTCCTGGAGTCTTGGAGGCAGGGTCTTGGCCTGAGCGCCCCCAAACCTCCCCAAGGAGCAGGTGAGGCCCCTCAGGGCACTGGGCCAGCCCATGTCCCCGCTGTACCTTGAGGGAACGCCTGGCTGCGGGGCGTGCTGGCAGCAGCTCCGGACACGGCCCTGCCAGGCTGGACAAGAACTTCTTGACACAACGATTCCCAGGCCAAGCCCGCGTCTGTGTCTGAGGCTCCACACAGCCCGGCCGCAACTCCCGTCACCAGCAAAGTCCTGGAGGGCGGAGGCACCGCCGGGGAGGGTCACCTCTGCAGCGCGCGTCCTCGCCTCTAACCCCTGGATAGCAGATTTGCCTGAGAGCAGGGGCTGTATGCCCAGGCCCTGAGGAAATGGGCTTTATGTGGACCAGTTGCGCAGGGGTCTCTGTGCCCTGGACCGGCCTGGACAAGAGACCTGGACTCATCCCGGGACACACACAGGACGAGCGGCCCAGCTGCTGGCCTGTCTCTCCACCTGACCTGGCCCGTGGAGCCACCTGGCAGGGAGACACCCCTGGTCCCCAAGCCGCTCTGACAGTTCCTTCCAGTTTGCCCATTTCATGTGGGTTTGGTCTCAGGTGAGACACTCTGTCTTTAGAGAACACTGCCCACCAGGGGCCGATTCCAAGGGTCTCAAAGTTTCTCCAAACAGCACCCTGCGGGGGTGGGTCCAGGGTCCCAGCGTGGCCCGGGGAAGTGCCTGGACTCATGCAGACTGACCAGCTCTCCCTTGGCCCCAGGTGCTGTATTGGTCTCAGTGTAGGGTCTGGTCTTCCGGCCTGAGTCCCACAACTGCCTGCGCCCCCAACTGCCCACATCCTCCGACCGCCCACCAGGGAACAAATCTGCCGCCTCTGTGATCGGGACAGGAGCTCAGCCTGGGGCAGCGGGGCCAGGTTCGAGTCCGTTTCTGTGGCCTTGAGGCCTGCTGGCCCTGGCTCCCTGCCCCAGCGCGGACCCCGTGTGGCCACCGGCCGGGAGGGGTGCTGCCCTGGGAGGCTCTGGTCCCAGAAATGGCTGAGAGAGGCCGGGATTGGGTTTACACTTGGAGGTGAGATTGTACCGCTAGCATGACAGGAAAGAATAAATCGGGAGAAATTACATGTGTGTCTTTTCTTATCCTACATTAATACTAGTTTTTAAAGAGATGTAGTTTACCTGGAAATTTATGAGTGGTGATTTTTTTTTCTGGCTGCACTGTGCGGCATGTGGGATCTTAATTCCCTGACGAGGGATCACGCCCGCGCCCCTGCATTGCAAGCGGGGAGTCTTAACCCCTGGCCATGTGGGATCTTAATTCCCTGACGAGGGATCAAGCCCGTGCCCCCTGCATTGCAAGCGGGGAGTCTTAACCCCTGGCCATGTGGGATCTTAATTCCCTGACGAGGGATCAAGCCCGCGCCCCTGCATTGCAAGCGGGGAGTCTTAACCCCTGGCCATGTGGGATCTTAATTCCCTGACGAGGGATCAAGCCCGCGCCCCCTGCATTGCAAGCGGGGAGTCTTAACCCCTGGCCCTCCAGGGAAGTCCTATGAGTGGTGATTTTTGAAAGTCGTCTGACGAGCCATCCTGACTGCGGAACCGGGCTCGTAGGACAAGAAGGGCCGTGAATCTCTGTGGTCCACCGGGCAGTGAGGGGGAGGGGCGGCGGGAGGGGGCATGGGTGTCCTTGCCCTTCCTCCCTCCATCCCCCCCTCTCCTCCCCCGTCCCCATCCCTGCTCCCTTTCCAGGCCTCAGTTTCCCCATCTGTCCAGTGGGAGGTAAGTGCGGGTCACTCTGCGTGGCCCTCACTTGGGAGCTCTGAGCCGTGGGGAAGGTGGAGGTTAGACCAAGCAGGTGAGGGTCCTGGTCCTCTCCTCCTCCACGCCAGCTTCAACAGCCACACTCCATTTTATTTGTATTTGCACGCATGTTATTTTTATAAAAATGCCCAAAAAAGGCTCCAGAGCCATGGAAGGTGGGGGTCAAGGGCGTGCTCTTGGAGGCCCATTCTGATGTTCTATTAGAAGTGCTGGGTGGAATCTGACGGTGGGAGGGGACAGCTTCGATGGGAAAGCGTTCTGCTGATGGCCTGGTTCTCAGCCAATCAATGGAGAAGCCGTTGTCTAAATGGAAGAAGACAGTGTGTGTGACCCCAACGGAATGAAGGCAGAGCTACTGCAGGCCGAGGACGCTGCCTGTCAGAGGAAGAGGCCTCTGCTCCTGTGCCCTCCTGACACTTGCTCAGCTCAGTTTGGGAATGATGAGACACCTGTTAGTGCGGAGATGGTGGATGCCAGCACTCACGCCCCTGTGCTCTTCCTATGCCCTCGTCAGACATCACCAATCAATCTCCACTCTCTACTGCTGAGCCCAGATGCAGCCTCAGAATCGTTCTGGACACAGTCGTCCAGCAAGCCACTAGGGGAGGTCAGAGTGGGCGTGCAGGTGAGCCTCCATTGGCGAAAAGCTCCTGGGTGGACCCTGACTCCCTCCACTGGCCCCTCAGTGCTGCGTCTCCACCCATGGGTCCCCTGAACTAAGTCTGGGGACACAGGTGTGTCCTCGGCCTGGGGCCTCCCGTCGCTGGGCCTCCCTGCTCCTGGCCTAGCGGGAGGACTTGTGGGGGCCTGGTAAGAAGAGAGAGGCCGAACTGAGACCAGAGCTGGCCCTGCGGGTTCGGGTCGGGTAGGGCTGGAGGCGGGGCCCACCTGGCTGGGCCCGGAGGCCGGACATGCCTCGCTCAGAGCTGGGCGAGTGGGTGGCCTCCGGGACCTGCGGCCTGTAAAGCGGCACCGCTCCCCGCCAGCCTGCCGCCCCTGCTGGCCGCATCGAGATTCTGGCTCCCTCACCTTCCCCGCTAAGTTCCAGCCATGACTTTGCCTCTCCTTTTGGGAGGTTCCACATTTCCTCCTTCCAACGATGTGTCCAGCAGGAGTTCCGTTCCTGCTGCCGTTTTCGTCTGCTCTTTCTGGAAGGGCCCCGGGGGCTTGTCTCTGACTTGCCAGGCTGCGTGCTGATCTGAGGGCCTCAGGCAGGTGGTATGGGCTGGGGCAGAGCAGGTGCAGTGGGGGGCCCGCCAGCCCCATGTCTCTGTGATCAGACTTCCCACCTTAGCTCACAGCCCGAGCCCCCTCCCCTTCCCCTACTGAAGCCCCCAGAGGTGGACGTGGACCCTTCCTCAGTTTCCCAGAGCACCGTGGGTGGCAGCCCATTTCTACCAAGGCTTTGGGGGTAGGCAGAGGATGGCTCCTCAGGCCGGCCAGGCGGTGACAGGTGACGGGGACACTGGACACGTGTCTGCCCCCTCTTTGCGTCGTGGTTGCCCTGGCCATCTCGAGCTCCACCACAGCCCAGACCCCCCGCGTGTCCCCCCGGCCCTCTCCAGCCACCAGTGGTGCTCGGCCCCTCCGGGCTGCCCGCCCCCATCTCCTGGCTCGAGCTCCCCCCGTACTCCTGCTGGCCTGTCCTCTACGGAACAGCACGCAGCTTGCACGGCTGACAGGCTGCAAGGTCCCCGCGGGTGTGTGTGTGCCCCGTCTTTGAGGAGATGCTGGGGGACAGGTGTGCACAGGTGTAGGCTTGCCTGCTCTCCTGGAGGGAGTGACCACGGGCCCTGCCCCCAACAGGTGGGGAGAGGGCCCCCTGGGCTCTCCCCAGGGTTGGGCGCTGCTGGCTGTGCCACGGCAGCCGGCTGAGCGGCTCTGTGCGACGAGGCAGAGCTGGCTGATGTCTGGTCAGCCCCTTCCCCGTTTCTCCCCCACCGCCCCAGCCATGAGGCCAGTGGCCTCCCAGGATCTGGGGACCCTCTGCCCGGCGACCTTGGGCGCACTTTCCACACCCCGCCCTGGCTGGGCTGTGCCTCCTGTGAAATGTGGGGCTTCCCCGCCTGCCCCAGCTGCTCTGGGCTGTTCCCGGCGCCGTGGGTGGGCACATGGCCACGTGGCCTGGTGATGCTGACCGAGCCGAGTGTGTCCCGGGAGCTGGGCGATTTAACTGCGCCAAGGAGGAGGAGACAAGCCCCCGCCACGCCCGCCCCCCCCCGGGGCGCCCCCCCCAGGGCGCCCCCCCCCCGTCCCCTCCCCCGCCCCCGTCCTCCTCACTCGCTCCTGCCTCCGGGGTGCTGACCTCTAGTCCCCTGTCATCCTTTCTTCTTTTCCAAACTCGCTTTCTTGCTCTAGCTCCCCTTCCGTGCCTCACCCCCCCCCCCCGCTCTCTGGGTCTCTCTGTGTCCCCCCTTCTTCTCTCTTCACCCAGACCTGACCCCGCTCCGTGGATCAGGTGAGCCCTCGCCTCTGTCAGGGGTCCCTGCTCCCAGGTGAACCAGCCGCCTCCTTTGGGGACCGGCTGGGCCGTGCCCCTCAGAGCTCGGAGGTGCTGGGGACGGCTTCCTGGGGCTCACAGGGGTCCTACCCCCACCCTGGTCCCCTTGGCCAGCTGGCCTGCAGGTCCAGCCCCAGCACATCCCTGTCCGGGCAGCCTTAGACCAATGGCAGCAGGACGGGAGGTGCAGGGGCTGCGGAAGCGCTCAGGGCTCCTGGAGGGCACGTGGATGCTGCAGTGGCTGCCCCTCGGGACGATGGGGACAGCAGGTCTTCAGGGCTCTCCAGGCCCCCCGCAAACGGCTAGGAACACGGCACTGAGGACAGAGTGGAGGTGCTGCCAGGACCCCTGCCCTGCCCTCTCGTCCAGGGCCGTGGGGGCTCCCGGGGTGGGCCCTGCCTAGTGAGGGGTGTGGATGTGACCTAGTGGCTGTGGTTTCTGGGGACAGGAGGGGGAGGCGGGGCCGCATCTCAGTGGGGCCAGCCTTTGGGTGAGATGAACCACGTGGAGGCTAAACTCTGCCCGCTGCCCGTTACGCACCCGGGGGCCCAATGGCCCGGTGGCTTCCGGACGCCAGCCTGGGCTCTGCATTCAATTGGCTCAGAAATGGAGTCGATGGGCAAGAGGCACAAGACAACTTCCTCTCTGCAGAAGGAGCCAGTTGCAGACACAGGCGAGTCCCGAACTGTCCAGTGTGGAGCTGGGTGGAGACGCTGCCCTGCTGGCTGGCTGGCTCTGCTCTGCTCCGCACCCCCAGAGGAGCCCCACCGGCCGAGGGTGCTTTCGGAGCCGCCTCCCCTCCGCTGCAGGATGAAACGCCCATTAGCGGACCCTGCTGGAGCCCAGCTGTGCTCCGTCACCGCCGCAGAGCCTAGGCTCTGAGCACCTGGGTGGGGGTCCTGGGGTGGGACCCTCAGCCTCTTCCGCTGCCCCAGCCCAAGCAGGCCCAAGTCAGGCTAGAGTGGGTCTGGGGAGCCCGATGGAGTTGTGGTGGGGCAGGGGTGAGTCCCACAGTGCCCGGGGCAGAGTCCCTCCCTTTAGCCTTTCTGTCCTCCCTCCCTCGCCTGCCTCCCCAGGGCCCTTTCCGGAGAGTGGGGGATTGTGGCCGTCATTTACGTATCAGTGAGGCTTAGGCCAGGCTGCTCTGTCTTCCCAGGGGCTCTGCAGTGGCCACTGTTTACAGTGTCCCTGTTGGGCAGGGGTGCCACCATCCTCCCATTTTAAAGATGAGGACACTGAGGCTCAGATAAATGAACTTGCCCAGAGTCTTACAGCGAGTGTGGCGGGAACGTGGCCTGACCCAGGAGGGTCCGAGTGGACCTCTGACCATCACGACGATGATGATGATTTAGTGGGAAGGCTGAAGCCCAACTAGGAATGACACAAAAGGCTTGCTTCCTGCTCTGTGCATTCCCGACCCTGGGAGCAAGTGTTCCTGGCCTTTTTGGGGGCCTGAAAACTGCCTCTGGGCTTCCAGGCCAGCCTGGGCCAGCTCACGCCGCAGGCCTGACCCAGCTTCCTGTGTGGGTGCTGACCTGGGAGGGGACAGGCCGTCCTGGCTGCTGCCCCCCACCCCGTCCCAGCCCAGCCCGGGGCCTCCTCACCGGTGGGCACTGAGGTCTCTCCCTTCCTGCCACAGCACGCAGCGGGACCACCCTGGCCCCAATGGGGAGCGTGCAGGGGGTGCCCAGGAGCCCCTGGGGTGCCTCCTGCCCTGGGGGGGAGCCTTGCATGCCAGCCCCTCCCTCACACCCGACACAGACATCCCCCCTCCTGCCCCGGCCTCCGCACCTGTCCATTCCTGGCCTTTAAATAGCTGTGACCAGGCGCCATGCTCCTCCCTCCCCACCAGGGCCAGCACCCACAGCACAGACTTCCCAAAAAAGCTGCCCCTTCCCACTGCCATGGGCAGGCTGGCCAGCCCTGGAGCAGAGCCGGGAAGTAGCCAGAGGACACGCGGGGTTGGTCGGCTGGAGAGCCAGGACGCCCGGGTTCCCGCTTGCTGTGAACTCGAGGCGGAGAGCAGAGCGGCGGGTGCGGGGTGATGGCTCCCGAAGCAGGGGGGTGGCTGGTGTGCGAGCCTGGGAGGGGGCCCTGGGCAGCCAGCCTTTCCCCTCCCTGGTCTGGCGCTGCCTTCTCCCAAAGGCTGCGGCCATCTGAGCCCCTTTTGTGCACCGGCCGGTGGTGATGTGGCCACAGAGCCCCGGTCAGGTGGAGTGCGTGCGTCCCTCCCACCCCAGGTCTGGGAGTGGCGGGCCAGGGCCTGTCCTGCCGGGGCGGGACCTTAAGGGCTGCTCTCTGGCCCCGGCCCCTCGGTGCTCTGCCCGTGGCTGTTTTCAACCTGCGTGTGGTAAGTGCTTTTCTCCAGGAAAATCGCGCCCCCGATCAATCCCTGGCGTGGACCACAAGCTCACGCACCGGCCCGCCGCCGGGGCTGTAACTGGAACCCATCAGCTGACCGGGGCAGGATAAATCCGGCTCCTCTGACAACTGTGTCCTGCTGGTCTTATCTGGTTACAGACTGCCATCCCCACGCCGCTGTCACTCCTTAATATAACTCTGAAATCGTGCCTGGTGCTGGGGCCACGGCTGGGATGGAGGGCTCAGGGCCTGGGTCCCCCAGAGCCTGGGGCAGTGGTGGTGGCCCAAGAGGACCTGCTTCCTGGAGCGTGGAACCCAGGACTGGCCCCTCCCAGGTGAGGGGCCGCCCTGTCACTGGCCCCACGAGGCTGCGGGAGGGGTGCAGGCTGGAGCTGGGCTTGTTGGGCGGCCACGATCCCCTCCAGCCTGCTGAACCGCTGGGTGGCTTTAGGGATCGGATTAGAGCTTTCTTCAGAACCCCAAAGGGTCTGATGCAACTAATTTTGCTGGGAAGGCAGATGTGTTCTGATCTGGTTCTGGGAAGACCTGTCATTTTGTGACCTCACGTTTTGAACAGACCCCAAGCCACCCCAAGGCCAGGCTTCCTGAGCAGCAATGGGTGTGGCTCGTGGCACGGAAAGCACAGAGGAAGGGACCCATCTGTCGTGGGTGCACACCTACAGGCTCTGTGGGAGGCTGGTCTTGGTGGGGGCCGAGGGCCTCTGTGGGTGAAAGGGAGACTCATTTTTGCAGTGTAGCCTTTGGCCTGTCAGATTTAAAACAAAACAAAACATGTGTATATATTGTCTTTGAAGAAAATTAAAATAAAATCCTAATAAGAGCAGTGATGGCCTTAATAATAATAGTGACACAGCTCCGGGCGCCGGCAGAGGGGTGCGGCCCATCCCTACTGGAGGCCAGCCTCTCCCCAGGCCTCTCTCCTGGTGCCCCCCGCTGTTACCAGGCTCCTCCCATCCAGAGCTCCCCCACTCCAGCTCTCCCTTCACTGGGGGGCCTTGGGCTGCCCTGGCCTCATGACGCCTCCCACTTGGGCCTCTGCTTGGAGGCCTCAGGCCATAGAGGACAGAGAGAGCTTCCCTGGGAGTGGGGAGGGCAGGAGCGCTTCTACTGCCCCCGCCCAGGGTCCTGAGCAGTGCACAGCGGCTCCCGAGCCCAGCTGCCTGGGGTCGGGGGGAGCTGCAGACATTGGCCCCCTACCTGGGGAGCCAGGCAGCAGGCCTCAGAGGGGAGGTGGGTATAAAATGTTTCAGGTGTGATGGGCTTTACCTGTGGCAGGCCGCCTCGCTGCAGCCGTGACCTGGTGTCACCGTCCCCAAATCTTAGAGGCTCCGAAAGGGTCAGCCGCGTGTCCACGGTCACCCCGATGGAGGTGGCGGAGCTGGGGCTCGACCAGACCTGCTGTTCCTCAAACGGTACCGTGAGCTACTGTCCTGGGACTGTGTCCCTGAGGGAGATGTTTGTTCTGAGGGCATCCCCTCCTGGCCCCAAGGCCACGTCCCCCAGGTGGGTTGGTGGGACCTGGCCTTCCAGAAGCATCGTGTCCACGAGGCCACCTCTGCTCCCAGTCAGGCTGTTCATTTCAGCTCCGTTCAGGAGAGAGAGGAAGAGGAGGAAACAGAACCAGCGTGAGTCGGTGGGAAAGAGCAAAAATCTGCAGGGCCTCAGAAAACACACCCCTTGTACAAGCCCGAAGGGCAGCCCGGAGTGGGCCTGGGGCAGTGTGGGCGCGGGCTGATGCTGGGGGCTGCGCTGGGGCAGCTGGGTGAGTAGGCGCTGGCCCAGCGGACCTGAGGGGCCCCACTCAGGTCCCAGGGCCTGGGGTCTCGGAGCCTGCGGTACCGCTTCCCCAGGCAGAGTCAGGTGAGAATAAAAGGCAGTAAAGCCCGTAAATGCCAGAATTTCTTATGCTGCGGGCCTGGTCGTTTATTTCAGAGGTGCTGTGTTAATGTCACACGTGGCATAAAAGTTTTAGTGGGCATTAATTGAGCCAATGATATAATTACAGCCATACATTGAGAACTCCTCTAGTCCCTGAAGTTAAGAGTGAATCTAAATATTTACCTCATGATTTAACCAATAACCCCAAATTTGCCCTACCCTGGAGTCAGCCCTCTGCAGGCTGTCAGGCGGGGACACTGCCACCTTCCCGGCCTGGGCCTGTGAACCCCATGTAAGTGACACCCCATCAGGCAGGGTCAAGCATGGCTGCTGGCCATTCAGGGTGTCCATAAGGACCCCTTCCTTCACAGGTCTGAGTCCCCAGCACTAACGCATGGGAGCCTGCTCCAACTCCCAGGCCAGACCTTGGGGCCTGTCATGCCCTAAACCAGGTCCCCCTGACCTCCACCACACCCCAGGCCCTGGGCTGGGCCCTGAAGCAGACGCTGCAGATGCCAAAGTCCACAGAGGCTGGCGGGGCATGAACAAGTGAGCCGGCCAGTGTGAGGCGTAAGGGAGCAGTGGGGCTTGTGGAGAAACGGGGGCGTCTGCCCGCCTTGGGGGACATGACCCCTCGTTCCTGCACAGTGGTGCCCGTTGGGGGGTCCTGAGAGCTCAGGCCTGTGCCGGCCAGAGCAGGCACGTGTACAGACCAGCTTTGGCCACAGGCCTCTGGTATGGGAACCTGTCAGACTGGACTTGCTTGTGGACAGGAACGGCTCACCCTGCACAGGGCCGGGCACGGAGCAGCTGCTTAAACACGTTTGTTGAGTGACCGAGAGAATCACAGATGAAGAGGGAGAGGGTGCCTCGGATACCTGCTTGCATTTAGCCCCAGAGTTTTCCTGCCCCGGGGTGTAATTGCACGCCTCTCCACCCCAGACTGGGGCACAGACGAGCAGGAACGGGCTGCCATGCCCAGGGCTGGGCCCACAGTGGCCCATGGGAGCATTCCTCACAGGAGAGCACGGCCCCCGTGTGTGTATGTTGCGGGGGGGCACGTGGTGGTCCTGGCAGAGATCAAGCATCCCCCAAACGTGCATAGAGCAAATGAAAGCCTGCAGGTGTCACCAGTGAGGCCCTGGGGGCTGTGGTCAGAGGACCTGGGGAGACAGGCTGGGCCACGTGGTCGCCAGGTCTGGCCAGGGACACGCGGTTCTGTCTGAACACTCTGAGGCCCTCCGTGGAGACTGAGACTCTAGTTAGAGCTGGAGCTGTGCCCAGGGGTTCTCGGGATGAGGGGGCACCCTGTGCACCAGGTCTCCCCCACCCCAGGAGTGGACGTGCACCCTCACTGGGAATGAGATTCTGGGGGCTCACGTGAGGCCGCTGAGGCATGCCCAGAGCCTCCTGGGCGTGTCGAATGACTGCTCCAGGACAGGCCCCCCTGTGGGACACGGGGGCCGCTCTGGCCACGTCCCGAGGCTGCGTGGGAAGCACGGGACCGCAAGTGGGCCCACCTGTCGTGGCAGCTCAGACGCTTTGGGGATCGAGGGTCCTAGGATAGCTGTGCTGGCCGATCCCAGCGGGAGCGCCCTGGCGGCGCTGGGAGGCTCCCTCCTCTTCCCTGGGGCGTGGAACTCCCTGCACCTGCAAGCACCCGAGAATCACCTGGTCACCCAGCAGGAGGGCAGCTGGCCTTGCGGCCTCTGGCCTACAGCAGCCCCTGCCCTCAGGGCTTCCCCGACTGCAGGCCTCCATCTGTTTGTTTGTTCGCTGGGAACCTACGACAGGCCGGCCCCCCGGGTGCGAGGGGGATAGCGGTGGGAAAACGCTGGTCCCTTGCTGTCCTCCTGGGCCATGCAGGACACATGACCACAGGGACAACGTAGCATGACAAGGCCCTGGGAACTCTCAAGGGAAGGACGGGGCGCTGATGATCCACAGCAGGGGCGGCAGCCGGGTGGGGGTGGGGAGGGGCATATTCACTCCACGACTGGCCTCTCTGGAGCCGCTGCCCCCCACACTGGGTGGGGTCTCTTTGGAGCCTCCCTGGAATTACGCTGTCTCCCCCAGCCCCCCAGGCTCCCCTCCCCTAGAGGCGCCTGCACAGGCCAGGCGCGCCCAGTTCAGGAATGTCGGGGGAACCAGCACGCAGAGGTCCCCGCTCCCTGAAGCAGCCCTGTCGGTGGGTCTCCTTCCAGATCACCTAGGTGCTCAGCGAGAGTCGGGAGCTGCCAGCCAAGCCTGAGGCAGGAAGCAGGGCTTTCTTGGAGGATGGGGAACAGCGCTGGGCTTCAAGGCTGTTAGTTTCTTCTCCATCACATTTAAGTTTTTTATTGAAACCATGGCTTTCTGGATTCCAAACTGTGTACGCATGATGGCCTCAAATATGTACAATATTTTCAATACAGAAGATAACGTGAATCGCTACGGTAGGTAATTTTTTTTTTACTTTTAAATAAAATTAATAGACAATTTTGGGGGAGCAGTTTTAGGTTCACAGAAAAGTTGAGTGCAAAGTACAGAAAATTCCCATATATCCCTCCCCTATTATTGAAACCTTGCACTGGTGTGATACATCTGGTACAATGATGAACCAGTATGCACAGATTATTATTAACTGAAGTCCACAGTTTACATCAGGGCTCACTCTTGGTGCTGTACATTCTATGGGTTTGGACAAATGTATGATGACCTGGAGCCACCATTATAGTGTCATACAGAGTAGTTTAACTGCCCTAAACGTCCTGCTCTGCCTGTTCATCCCTCCCTCCCCGCAGCCCCTGGCAACCCCTGATCTTTCTGCTGTCTCCATAGTTTTGTCTTTTCCAGAGTGTCATAGAGTTGGAATCATACAGTCTGTAGCCTTTTCAGATTGGCTTCTTTCACTTAGTTAAATGCATTTAACGTTCCTTCATGTCTTTTCTGTTTTTAAAATTTTTTTTTTGCGGTACGTGGGCCTCTCACTGTCGCGGCCTCTCCCGTTGCGGAGCACAGGCTCTGGACGCGCAGGCTCAGCGGCCATGGCTCACGGGCCCAGCCGCTCCGCGGCACGTGGGATCCTCCCGGACCGGGGCACGAACCCGTGTCCCCTGCATCGGCAGGCGGACCCCCAACCACTGCACCACCAGGGAAGCCCTCTTTTTTTTAATTTTTAACTTTTTATTATGATAATTTTCAAACACAAAGTAGAATAATGCAATACATATATCCATGTGCCCATTACAGAATTTCATCAATTGTCATCATTTTGCTAATCTTGCAGAAACAAGTGTTAATTATAATCAGAGATAAAACAGGATTCAAACTTTGTGGAAAAGAGTAAAATATACTTTTTTTACCAACAGTCAAATGGGTTCCTCCATGTCTTTCCATGGCTTGACAGCTCATTTCTTTTCAGGGCTGAATAACGTTCCACTGTCCGGGTGCACCACAGTTTACTTATCCGTCACCTGCTGAAGGACATCTTGGTTTCTTCTGAGTTTTGGCAACTATGAATAGAGTGGCTATAAACATCCATGTGCCGGTTTTTGTGTAGACCTAAGTTTTCACCTCCTTTGGGTAAATATCAAGGAGCACAATTGCTGGTTCACATGGTAAGAGTATGTTCAGTTTTGTAAGAAATCATCGAACTGTCTTCTGAAGTGGCTGCAGCATTTCGCGTCCCCACCAGCCGTGAGTGACAGTTCCTTCTGTTCTGCGTCCTCACCGGTGTCTGGTGTGTGTGTGTCCTGGATCTGGGTGGTCCTAAGAGTCAGGTAGTGGCGTCTCATTGTTCTAATGTCCCTGAGGACATATGATGCGAGCGTATTTTCATGTGCTTGTTTGCACCTGTGTATCTTCTTGGGTGAGGGGTCTCGTAAGGTCATCAACCCACTTGTAAATCTGGTTGTTTGTTTTCTTACTGAGTGTAAAGAGTTCTTTGTAGATAACAGATGTGTTTATCCTTTATCAGTTGTGTGTTTTGAAAATATTTTCTACTGACTGCGGCTCGCCTTTTCATTCTCTTACCTCTGTCTTTTGCAGAGCAGAATTTAACATTTCAGTGAGGTCCAATTCACCAATCTTTTCTTTCATGGACCGTGCTTTTGGTTGGTGTCATATCTAAAGAGTCATCATCAAAACCACGTTCCCTTAGTTGAAGATGGTTTTCCTTTAAAAGGCAAAAGGGCTGAATGGTTTGCAATCTTTTTCTCCTGGTTTTAGATAGATTTCTTTTTTTTATAAGCTGCAGCGCGCTCTGCTAAATCGCCAAGGGGAAGCCAGTTACACACTGAACCGGGCAGGAAATGTGGAGTAAAGATGAAGTTTCTGTCTGGTAACTTCCAGCCCAAATTGTGCTGGGACACGAGAGGGAGGCCTCCTGTAGCAAGATGGTGCCCTTTGCTTGCGTCATGGTGGCGAGCTCACAGCCCTGCTGCGGTTGGGGCTGGCGGGCACACCTGCAAAGAAGGGGCCTCAGAGGCGGGGGCTGATTAAGGCACAGACTGATGACAGCAGAGAAAATGCAACCCAGGCTTGGGAAGGGGCTGGCAGCCAGACGGGGCTACACTTGCCTGGAGTAGCCTCAGGGGCTGCCAGC
The DNA here is from genome assembly GCF_963924675.1 of Phocoena phocoena. NCBI lineage: Eukaryota > Metazoa > Chordata > Mammalia > Artiodactyla > Phocoenidae > Phocoena > Phocoena phocoena. The sequence goes on from NC_089233.1 coordinate 86,490,727, forward strand.
AATGGGCAGATGGGCCATTGTGCTTGCCAGAGGGGTCTCTTACCTGTCCAGTCTCACCCAGCTCAAGGGGACTGTTATGGTCCCAAGGTATGTGTCTCCCCCGAATTCCTATGTTGAAACCCTAATCCCCAAGGTGATGGTGTCAGGAGGTGGGGCCTTTGGGAGGTGATGAGGTCGTGAGGGTGAAGCCCCAATGAATGGGATTAGTGCCCTTGTAAAAGGGGCCCCAGAGAGCCCCCTCACCCTGTTCACCACGTGAGGATCCAGGGAGAAGACCATTGTTTACAACTGGGAAGAGGCCTCACAAGGACCCGACCTTGCTGGCACCCTGATCTCAGGCCTCCAGCCTCCAGGGCTGTGAGAAACAAGCATCAGCTGTGATTAAGCTCCCCCCAAGTCTGTGGTCTTTGTTACAGCAGCCTGAGTGGATGGAGCCAGGGATGCCACGTGGGGTAGCAAGGACCAGCATGCTCGGGCAGAGGTGAATGGGGAGGGAGAGAGACAGGGTGTGCCAGTGGGCCCCTGCACCCCATCACCTGGGTGACGAGCTGCTCACCCAGCCGGGGCCCCCATCTCAGCACCTGTGCTGCCACTGACGTGATGAAATAGGGCCCGGGACGCCTCCCCGGGCGCTGATCTGTGATGGGAAGAAGGCTTCTGCGGAAGCAGAAACGTTACTCCCGTGGGGCAGCCACTGGGGCGTTCCCGGTGTTCCTCCATCCCCCGGGGAGTGGACTGTGGTTCTCGTGGTGACTGCGCAGGCAGGACAGCACGTGCTGGCACCAAAAGCCATGGTTAATTTACAGGGTACACCAGAGAGCTGCTGCTGCCTGGAGCAAATCCCCATAAATCCAGCGGCTTAAAACAGCACAAATTTGTCATCTCACGGTCCTCGGGGTCAGACGTCCAACACGGGGTCCTGGGCTAAAATCGAGGGGTCCGTGGGGCTGGTCCTTCTGGAGGCTCCGGGGAGAGTCAGTTCCAGTGTCTGGAGGCCCCTCCCTCCATCTGCACAGCCAGCAGCTGGCACCTTCCAGTCCCTCTCTTTTCCACATCACATGTCCTTCTCTGGCTGGTTTAAGACCTCTGTGATCCTGTATTCAGACCACCTGGGGGACCCAGGATAACCTCCCCATCACGGTCCTTAACTGCGTCACACCTGCAGAGTCCCTGTTGTCCTGGGAGGTGACATGCTCACAGGTTCTGGGGGTCAGGACTTGGGTGTCTTTGGGGGCTGTGATTCTGCCTCCCACTCAGGACACAGGGACCTGTGAGGTGCAGGTGGACCAGCCCCGCCAGAGCGCTGCCCTCACCACACCACGAGGTGATTCTCTGAGCCTCCGCCTGGCTTCTGTCAAACCTCAATAGGTCTCTGTGTGAACCCTCCCAGAGGACGGTGGAACAGCTGTGTCCCCTCTGAACGCCTTCTAATCAGATCACTTTGCTTGGGCCAAAGGTCACTGCTGGGCCGGATTAGGAAGCCAGACAGGAAGGGAGCTGCCGGGGGTCGCGGGGTGATTGGGCTGCCCTGGGACCTGTGGCCAAGTCTGCAGCCTCAGCCCCCCTGCCCAGTAGGTTGGAGAGAAGTTGCAGGTAAAGGGGCTGCAGGGACAGCCGCTGCAGGCCCGATTCTCATGAACATCCACCCTCAGAGGCCCAGCCGGCCTTCACCCTCCTTCCCACCCCTCCAGAGGCTTCCAGCCGTGGTGGGGGCCTGAGTTCCTTTCCTTGGGGCCACCCTTGGCCACGTCTGTGTCCGCGTCCCATCCTGTCTCTTGGTGGCTCTGAACTCCAGCTCAGTTCACTGCCGGCCCCACCAGGTCAGAGGAGCATGGCTCCCGGGGGGTGGGGACAGACACCGTCATCCTGGTTACAGATTAGAGGGAGGGAGGGCACAGTTAGTTATGACCCTCATGGAAATGGGGTCCTATTTCCAGGGTCCCTCTGGTGAACTTTTAAAAAAAGTAATAGATAGCAGTTTTAGTTCTACGGGAGAACCATGCAGGAAGTACGGAGATTCCCCATATATCCCCAGCCCCACATGCACAGCCCGCACCACTAGCATCTCCACCGGATGGTGCGTTTGTTATAAATGATGAACCTGCATCGACACCTCATCACCACCCAGGCTCCAGAGGTTACGGCAGGGCTCACTCTTGTGTTGTACATTCCGTGGGTCTGGACAAATGTATAACATGTGTCCACGATTACAGTATACAGAGTAGTTTCACTGCCCTGAAAATCCTCTGTGCTCTACCTGTTCATCCCCTGCACACACCAACCCCTGTTGTGTTTTTTTGTTTTGTTTTGTTTTCTTTAACTGTCTCCATAGTTTTGTCTTTTCCAGAATGTCATACGGGTGGAATCATACAGTCTGTAGCTTTTTCGGATTGGCTTCTTTTTTTTTTTTAAATAAATTTATTTATTTATTTTTGGCTGTGTTGGGTCTTCGCTGTTGCTCACGGGCTTTTCTCTAGTTGTGGTGAGTGGGGGTTACTCTTCATTGTGGTGCGCGGGCTTCTCATTGCAGTGGCTTCTCTTGTTGTGGAGCACCAACTCTAGGTGCGCGGGCTTCAGTAGTTGTAGCAGGCAGGCTCAGTAGTTGTAGCAGGCAGGCTCAGTAGTTGTGGCACGCAGGCTCAGTAGTTGTGGCGCACGGGCTTAGTTGCTCCGCGGCATGTGGGATCTTCCCGGACCAGGGCTCGAACCGTGTCCCCTGCATTGGCAGGCGGATTCTGAACCACTGCGCCACCAGGGAAGCCCCCATGTTGGCTTCTTTCACTTAGTTAAAGGCATTTAAGTTTCTTCCATGTCTTTTCATGGCTTGACAGCTCATTTCTTTTCGGGGCTGAATAATGTTCCGCTGTCTGGACGCACCACAGTTTACTTATCCGTCACCTGCTGAAGGACATCTTGGTTGCTTCCAAGTTTTAGCAACTATGAATACAGCTGCTATAAATACCCGTGTGCAGGCTTTTGTGTAGTAGGGGATTTTCCTTCCATGCAGCCTCTCAGGCCTAGTGCTGGGGGGTGAATTGCGTCTCCTAAAAACCTGTATGTCGAAGTCCTCACCCTCAGGACCTCAGAACGTGACCTTATTTGGAAATAGGGTTGTTGCAGATGTAATTAGCTAAGATGAGGTCACCCCGGGGAAGCGTGGTTCCTAATCCAAATGACTGGTGTCCTTATAAAAAGGGCACATTGGGACAGACACGCTCACAGGGAGACACCACGTGCAGATGCAGGTAGAGGTGAGGGCGATGCTTCTACAAGCTAAGGGATGCCAAGATGTCAGCAGGAGCTGGAAGGAGGCCTGGGGCAGATCCTCCCTTGGGAGGAACCAGCCTCGGGAACAGAGTTGGTCTGTGGGGCTTTGTTGCGGTGGCCCCAGGACAGTTCCGTGCCCACTGAGGACACGTGTGTGCCGGGCAGCCTGCACACTATCTCACTGACCTCGGACGCCTGTGAAGGCGAGGCTCTGTCACTCGTTTGCAGGTGTGGACAGGTGGCCCCGGTCACCCCACTCCCAGCCGGCTTCCTGCAGCCCACACTCAGGTTATGGGGGAGCCAGAGAAGTTTGTGCTCAAAGAGCAGGAGACTGACACTAGCCCTTGACAGTGAGCGAGGGCACCCTGAGGAGCCCCCATGCTTGCAGCCCCGTGGTCCCTTCGGGATTCGGAGTCCGAGGCAGCTCTGCCAGCCTCCCCCGCCAGGCGGTTTGCAGCTGACGAGGCAGCAGCAGTTATTCCTGCAAGAAAAGCAGTGTTAGCTTCTCTTCACTCCTTCGAGCCGGCAGCCAGGTCTCTGAAACCCCATTCGTCTAAGCTGTGGGCTGGGGAGGGACCGCGGACAGGGAGGCCGTGGCCAGCCCTGGGATGACCTTGGCTGCTGGAAATGCCCTTTGTGATGTCAAACTTAATTATTTCTGGGAGAAATGTCAGCTGGGCCCTAATGGGTTGGAGATGTGCAGGCAGAGCTGCTCCCTGGCACACGGGGGGGTGGGGGGAGCACCGGGGGGCGGGGCACCGGGGGGTGCTGGGGGCAGGGCAGGGCGAGGTACCCGTGTTCAGGCCTGGCACCTATGTGAGCACGTAGGGGTTTGAAACCCCTGCTCCAGGCCTTGGTGGCCTTGGTGAGGGGGAACAAGTAGGGGAGGAGGAGGTCACTGCTCGGGGGTCAGAGTGCCAAGGGCCCCAGGTCCAGAAGTGAGGTGCCGTGAAGGCTTCCCAGCCGGTGCCCACCTCCCTCCCTCCCAGCTCCAGCGTGGCCCCTGCTCTGGCCTCCCATTGGCTCCCCTCCTGGACCCATCGTTCTCCCTTCCTGGTGCTCTCAGGGGCTTCCTGTACCCTTAGAATAAAATCAGAGTCCTCATCCTGGCCTACAGCCCCACGTGACCCCCTCCCGTCTTCGCTCTCTCAGCCGCTGGCGTCTCTGCGTTGTTTTGGTGTTCATATACATCTTTGTAGCCCCCAGGGCTGCATGTCCGGGATGGGGGCTGTTCCTGAGCCCGGCCCACCTCACCCCTGGGAGGGCTCAGCACATTTGGAATTATGTAGAATTGCAGAAGATGTACACTCTGATCTATCAGGAGCATCGGGGAGCACCGTCACAATGACCCCATGCTTCCGAAGTGCACGTGTTTCTTTTTTCCTTTTTTTTGTTTTTAATAAATGTATTTATTTTTGGCTGCGTTGGGTCTTCCGTTGCTGCGCGCAGGCTTTCTCTAGTTGCGGCGAGCGGGGGCTACTCTTTGTTGCGGTGCGTGGGCTTCTCATTGTGGTGGCTTCTCTTGTTGCAGCGCACGGGCTCTAGGCACGCGGGCTTCAGTAGTTGTGGTGCATGGGCTCAGTAGTTGTGGCGCATGGGCTCAGTAGTTGTGGCTCGTGGGCTCTAGAGCGCAGGCTCAGTAGTTGTGGCACACGGGCTTCGTTGCTCCGCAGCATGTGGGATCCTCCCGGACCAGGGCTCTGAACCCGTGTCCCCTGCATTGGCAGGTGGGTTCTTAACCACTGCGCCACCAGGGAAGCCCCTGAAGCGCACTTGTTTCTGTAACAGCACCTGCTAAGGCCTCTCAACACATCTAGCCACACATTAAGAACATCCTTAATGACTTTAATGAGCTTTGTTAAGGGGTTAGGCTCAAAGTAATGGCCGCCTTTAATTGAACAAACACCCCAGGCCAGACGCTCCTCCAGGCGGTGCACACGTCACCTCGGCCAGGCAAGCACCCTCCGTGGCTGGTATTTTATTTTACAGATGAGGAAGTGGGGGCACCGACGTGACTCGCCCAGGGAGTCGGAGAACACGGCTGAGCCAGGACCAACCCCGGGATTCAGAGCTGGTGCCATTTCCTGCAGCGTGTCCCAGGCCTGCCACCCTGACCAGGGCCCCGGGCCTGGGCTCCCGGGAGGACAGACCTCCTGCTGGACCCTGCACGGAGTGGGTGGTGCAGGCCCCCACCAGGCCTGCCCTGTGGTTGTGGACATCAAAGCTCCCGTGCCCACCCCCTGCCCCCCAGCTTATGAGCTGCCTAAACGATGAAAACTCCCGTTTACCGGCAACGGGGACTATTTCAGGTTTCACCTTTCAGCCAATCAATGCCCCGTCTGCGTGCGGTCAATACCAGGCTCTCTAGGGCTCAGGAAGCCAGCCGGAGGGTCCAGCTGGGGGCTCCGGGGGTGTCTGGGGGTTGGCAGGGTCGGCGAGCCCTGGGGGCCCTGCGGGGGGCCCTCAGTTCTCACTGGAAGTCAGCATGCCGCCCTCCTGACCAGTCACGGTTTGTCGTGAAGACGTTGTGTGATGAACACAAAAGGCAGGTATGCAGCAAGCACTCAATGAACGTTGGCGGCACCAATGGTGAGAGCCCCGGCCTTCCTCCACGTCGCCCGTGTTCCTTGGTCTCGGCTGGGGCTCAGAGGGGAGTGCGCTGTGGGTGCCCTGGTGGCTCTGGGGCCCGGGCCCTCCCCAGGGCTGTGCAGGGGGTGGGGAGGGGGCTTTCCTGATACCCGCCCGGTCCCTCAGCCCCGCTCGGGGCGCTTAGCCTCCTTGGCCTCTTTCTCTTCCTTGTCTGGGGGCTGCGTGCAGGGAGCCGGGGGCAGGTGGAGAAGGTCCCGCCTGAACCGGGCCCCCCTCCAGGCGAGTCATGACCTCCACCCCCTCCTTCCCTTCCCAGGGCCATGCTCACGCCGGGCTGAGCCCCTGGCAAGCCTGCACTCAGGGGACCTGGGCTTCGAGCAGCCACCCCTTTTGGACAGTGCCCCCTGGAGAGGGCAGGGGGGCACTCGCTGGACTCGGGCTCGGACCCAGACGAGGCAGTGGCAAGAACAGGGGAGTTTCTGGAACCCTCCTAGGAGGTAGAGGGGCTCCATGAAATTATCCCTCCCATGCAGGGGGAGACTCCAAGTTAAAGAGCCTCCCTGCCGATCCCACCCCCATCCCCCCAGGCAGCAAGGGCTGGAAAACCAGGACTAACAGGTCACTTTCTGAATGTGAACTTCTGGAACTTCTGCGTCACGTGTCTCTCTGACCCCTGCGGTGCCCACTGACAGCGGGGGTGGGGGGGTGGGTGGGTGGCTGGAGAGACATGCAAAGCCCGTTACAAGGCTTTGTCGAGGGTGGGCACCCCCACCCCCGACAGCCCCCGGGGCAATTCTCTTTGGAGAGAAAACCCCCAGGACACCAGGAAGTCCCCTAAGACATGGGTGGAGGACGAGGGGCCCAAATGCCTGCCTGCCGCCCTGCCGGGGTGGGGGTCTGCTCTCTTGCCCCCCAGCTTCTGGGCCCAGACGGGGTCTGGGCCTGAGAGGCTGCAGAAACGGGTGCTTCCAGCCTGCCGGCCACCGTCCCGGGCGAAGCTGGGGCCCTAGGGGCCGCCCCGCCATGGTCAGGGGCCTGGCGGGGCTGAGCGTTTAGACCCTGGGCGGGCAGTGGGCTCCTCCGTTCTCAGGCAGTGCCACTGCCATAAGGAGCTTGAGGCACCTGTGCCCGGTTTCTAAGCCCCTGTTTATGCCGTCACTCAGCTTGGCCTTGGGAGACAGATATATTTTTAAGGGGACTCTGACATATTTATTGGTGGGGCTAATTAAAAAGCCCGACCTGATCTCGTGGGGCAGGGGCAGCAGTGAGGTCGTCACACTTAATTACGCTTCTGGAAAGCCGAGCTTGCCGTTAGAACTTACTAGAGAAGTGGTGCTGCCTGGGCTGGCAGGGATCCGGGCGGGGGCTCCGGGCAGGGGTGCTGGGTGAATCCCCGGTCCCTCACAGCCGCCAAGCGGCCTCCAGCCCCGGGAAGGCTCTTTGCTCATCTGTCTCCAGCCCAGGGAGGGGCCCTGAGGAAGCTGGTGGGGCCAGACTGGGGAGGGCGTCTGGGGAAGACGGTGGCGGGGGAGGGGAAACCCCTGCAGGGGAGCCGGGCCGAGCTGGTGTCTGAGGCGTCGCTGACTGTGCTGCCCCAACTCCCGTCACGGGGCCTGCAAAGGTTTACTGAGCATCTACCACGTGCCAGTCCCATGCTCGGCACGTCTGGAACATGCCAGGAAGGAGCCAGGGTGCTCTGGGCTCTGGGGGGACAGCCCCCCAGCGGACCGCTGTGATGGAAGTGGTTGAGGGTGCCCCACGTCATGTGACTTTCAAAGTGCTGTCCTGCTTGTCTGCTGGGCCCTCTCTGCTCAGCTGTGGGGGCGTGACCAGGCCGGCGGGACAGCCCCCTCGGCCTAAAAGGGAAAGTGACTGCAGCAGCTGCCCTCCAGCTCCCCCCCCCAAGGGCCCCCCAACCCGCCCAGCCCTCCGATCGCCCAGCCCAACCTGACCTCTTGGGAAAGGCTATTCTGAGTCTGCCCAATAGGTGCCGAGGTGGAGCTGCAGTCCACGGTGGTGTCCGCCTCCCAGAGTGTCCCGCTTGGGCGCCTCTGCCCCCGACTGGACGAGTGCCCCTGGGCTGGCTCTGCAGGGAGGTCTGCAGGCCTCACCCAGGAGCTAGAGAGAGGGCCTGAGCCCTGACCTGGAGATGGATGCCACCGCTTCCAGGAAGTCCTCCCTGCCCTGTCCTCATGCTCTTACCACGTCACTACTGATTCTAAGCTGGGCTCTCGGCTGGGGAGGCCTGGGCTGTGTCTGAGCTGGCATTTGGGTCTGAACCTACACCATCCCCTATGCCAGGCCCCCTCTCCAGGGGCAGGGTGCCGAGCCCACCCGATTCACAGAGGAGGGTCAGAGCCCCAGCGCTCAGCAGACAGAGCACGTGGTGTGGGCCCAGCCAACGTCTCCTGAATGACCGTGTGAATGGACAGGCCCCCACCTCAGTGCAGTCTGTGTAAAGGTGCGCAGAGGACCCGCTTCAGGGGGGCTGGTGCTGCTTCTGGGAGACCCCGGCTCCTGGAGAGGGGCCCCGGCCCCCGTGGGCACAGCCTTCAGCCGGGGCCCTCCCCTGTGCCTGCACCCTTGGTTGGAAGGGCCAGACTCAGAGGCACGGCCTGCAGGGGGCTTCCCCATCCCAGAGCCAGCCGAGAACACCCCCATGTCCTCCAGCACCACCTGCCCACCCCCCACCCCCGGCCTCTGGAAAGGAGCCCTGGGGCCTGGAAGCAGCCTGGCACGGCTGCCACGTCTCAGTAATTAATGAAAACACGGGGAAGGAACCAGAACGGAGGCCGGCATGGAGGTGGAGGGGTCAGTGGTGGACAAAAGGAAATTTATATTTTTTGGCATCCGCCTGCCTCTGCAATGACCTAATCGCAAGGTTTTTTACTGACTGGGCAATAAAATAGCTCATAACCGTGGACGCACAGTGCTTCGGCAGAACTGGCTGCAGGCTTCGCAGCCTTGGCGAAGGTCACTCCTGGGGCTCGGAGAGGCTGCCTCAGGGGTGGAGGCCTCCGGGGGCTGAGCCCCTACACAGGCGGGCCCCAGAGGGGGGCTGCAGTTAGTCCTGGGCCTAGCGCACTGCAGAGATCCCCCCACTGCAAAACCCCAGAGGGCGCCCACGTGGGTGCCCCTTTGGGCTGACCCTGCTTCACCCACTGTGGCTGCAGTCATTCTGCCCCATCAGGCAACGACCCCAACACCAGCACGATTTAGCTGATTGACAATCTCAAAAATCTAGGTGAGATTAGCTTAGTGGAGGGCCGGCTGGGGAAGGAGCTGGTGGTCAGGAAGGATCTTGGGGGAGGAGAGGCAATGGACCAGGGGGACCTGCACCAAGTCATGAACGGGGGTAGGGGAGGGTAACGGGGGCTCCTCACATCGCCGTGGGTGGGACCCCCAGCAGCTGTGGTTCCCAGTTTTGCTGTCCTGGAGCAAGACGCTCACTGCTGCCCGGACCAGAAAGCAGGACTGACTATCCGTCATCCCAGTGAAAATAGCCGGGCCCGTGACACACAGGATCTGTTATTCTCTTCTCGTCCTGGGGGTGGGGGCTGGGGCGTGGGCAGGAAGCACCTGTCGGGGCATCTCCCCAGCAGGCTCTCCTACGGCCCCTCAAACTGTGAGCCTTCAGTGGAGCTGAACCTGCATATATGGCCCACGTGCTACCGCCCACGGGGCATCGCTGCCCCGTGGTGCCCTTCCCACGGAGCCTAGGCGTACGTCAGCATTCTTCTCAACATGGCCCAGTTGCCCCAGGGAGATGGAAGGGGCCGAGGACGCGGAGACCACCTGCCCAGGTTCCCTAGGGGAGCCAATGGACGTGACTTGAACTGTGTCCTGGGTTTGAGATTCGGTGTTTTGTTAGTTTTCTGCCCTGCGGGACAGCTGACCACCCAGTTATTCTCTGACAGTCCCCATGGCTCAGAAGCCCGGCCTGGCTCTTGTGCTCAGGGTCTCCCTGGGCTGAAATCAGGTGTGGCCGGGGCTGAGGTCTCTTCCAGGCTCGGTGAGACTATCGGTGGGATTCATTCCTGCAACTCTGCGTTGTCTGGGGCTGGGGGCTGGGAGCTGCCACGTGGCCCCATGGGCCGGCCGCAACCTGGCTGTCGGTTCCTTCCCTGAGACCAGCAGGACAACGTGTTTCTGGTGCTGCCCCCTTTGACGGGCTCGCCTGATTAGGGCTGGCTCACCCGGCAGAACATTCCTTCTGATGAACTTGCAGTTGGTAGATTAACGCCCTAAGCCTGGGAGCGATTCCCCACCACGTTCCTGGTGGGGTTGGGGGGCATGGTGCAGGGATTCCACCTCCCACAGGTTTGTTTTCAAAGGAAATTGGGGGAGCTCCCCAGGGAGGGGTGGCCAGAGAAACAGCCGAGACCCTGGGCCGAGGGGGACAGAGGGTCCCAAAGACCACGCTGGGGGCCTCTCAGGCTTTTCTGCCCTCTGACCTCGGGAAAGCCTCCCGGGGATTCTGGATTTCCAGCGCAAGTTCCCAGAAGAACATTTCTCGGGGAAACTTAGCTCACAGCAGGCGAGCGCCGCGACCCTCGGGACTCGAAGTGTTACAGCCCGCCTGCCAGGCCTGTTCCAGATCCACGAGGACTCGGATTCAATAATTTATCAGGTCACATAATAAATTCAAGGAATATCTCCAAGGTTTTGAGAACCTGAATTTGACTTCCACCGGAGTTTTACGATCCGGCTAAGCCATCCGTCAGGGCTGAGCAGGGTTCCATTTGCTAAGTGGGACGGCTCTCTGCAGGGCCCCGGTTCTCACTGTCCGAACACCTGCTATCAGGGAACCCACACTGTCAAGAAGCAAAAGCTTCCTCAGGGGCCCCGGAGTGTGGCCGCACCCACCTTAGCCTGGGAACTTCTCTTGTTCCAGATGCTTAGAAACTTGTCCAGGGCAGAGGCCAATGGGGTGCTCCAGGGGAAGCGGGGGATGGCCACGGCCAGATGCAGGTTTGGCATCTGACGCGCAGGGCGCGGAGGGAGTGAGGGGTCCACTCGCAGGCCTCACTGCCGGGCGCAGCTGCCCGAGCGGTACACGCGGCACATCCTCTTCTGGGGGGACTGGCCCTGACCCGGATGCTGTGGGCGGGTTGACCCGGCCCCCTCTCTAGGCCAGGCGCTGGGCCATGCCTGCCCTGAGGAACGTCCGCCTACCCTAACGTCCGGGGCTGATGGAGACCCGCCTGCAGGGCCAGGAGGGGCCGTGTTTATGAGGAGTTGGGAGGCTGACCTGGGAGGCTCTGGTGTGGCTGGGGGATTTGTGTAGAGACGTCCCTGCCCGCGATGCTGGGGCCTCTGTCAGGAACCCTGTGATGAGACCCCAACTTCCTGCTGGACACGCACCAGCCTCCACTGGCATCCCCTTGACCGTCACCAGTGGTGGAGCCGGAGATGGGGCAGCCTTTGCCCCACCAGGCCCAGGATTTCTCGCTGGGGCAGAGCCGGACATGGCGAGTGTCCGTCTGTGATCAGCATTCTGTGGACGTGTCTGACGTGGCTCCAGAGAGGGGCCCGAGAGCGGAGTAGCCTCTGTGCCGGGAAGGGCAGGTGGAGAGGGAGGGAGGCTGCTGCAGCCAGGCCGGGGTCACTCTCCCCCAACACATACTGGGGGTCTGTGGCTGTGAAGGGCGGCCGTCCCTTCTGCTGATGCTGTGCTCGTGGCTGGCTTTGGGGATGGTGGCATTTACAGGCGTGCAGGTTCAGAAGCCTCCCCCTGCGCCTGCCGCCCGCCGGGCTTCAATAGCCTGACCAATGGTCAGCATCGTTGTTGTGTGACCTGCCATCACCGGCTCCCCTGAGGCAGGGAGGGCACCTCTGAAGTAGTGAGCACCCCATCACAGGAAGCATTTAAGCAAAGCATCCAGCTACTGGTGACAGGAGGGCCAGACTAGGCGACCTCTGGCTCTATCCTAGATCCAATCCGGCGCAGACATCCTTGTGTTCATTCGGGGGGGTCGAGATGGGCTGTAACAACTTGGCAGAGCGGGCGGGGTTTCCGGCCTCGGGGTGTGGAAGCCGAAGTGAAGGAGGCCACCCCCCAGTGGAGGCAGGAGGGTCCCCCGAGGGGAGGGCGACAGCACCCCTTCCACACGGCTGCAGGGCCCGCCCCCTTGGGAGGCCACGCCCACAGGCACAGAGCATCCTGGGCACACTGTGACATTTATAAATGTTACATGCAGGGAACAAAAAAAACTGTCCCAAATTAAGCAAAACCCCAGAGAGCGCCCACGTGGGCCCTGAGAAGCCATCCCGGTGGCGACTGTGCTGCTCCTCAACAGGGGGTTTGGCGTGACGGCCTGCGTGTCGGCAGCGGTTCAGCCCCTGACTCCACGTGAGTTTGGCGTTTTTTTTTTAAAGCACCTTTATAACAATGGCAGAATGAATATTTATAAGGCAGCGATGAGGGACCCAGCTAATTGTGACTGAGGTCTTGTTGGAGCAACACTCCCAGGCTCCCTTTGTCTCAGGGCTCCGGGCTGGGCTCCCAGTGGTGGGACCCCCCCGCACCCACCCCCATGCCCCCCACCGCTAGCCTTAGCAAGCAGATAGCAACCTGGCGTGAACGGGGCATTAGGGGCTCTGGGGCCCTGCCCGCACCGCTGGGCAATGACCAGGGCTCTGGGCCCCACTGGGCCTGGGGCATCCAACAGGGCAGCCCCAGAGCCCTGAGGTCTACCTGGGGAGAGAAGTTCTCGGCGCAGAAGGAAGAGGGACGTGCGACTTGTAGTCAGAAGGGCTTTCCTGCCAGAGAGCCAGACGGGGCTCTCCCGCCCGGTCTGCTGTGTGTGTCCACACCGGCTCAGGGCCCTCGGAGGCGCGCTGCAGAGTTGGAGGCAGGGTTGGAAACAGTTGGCTCTGCTTGCAAACGCAGGATGAACGATGATCGTGGGCATCTGGGACCCTTCCCCTTCTCCCCCCAGAGCCCTCCTGCGCACGGCCTGTCTCCCAACTCCCTGGCTCTCTTGGCCGCCAAGGCCACGTTTTTCCCACTCTGAGCTGCTCCCCAGACTCCTGGGAGAACAGAGCAGGCCTCTGCCAGGCTTCGCACAGCACTCAGCACTGGCTGTGGTGACTGGGACGACCACGTGATGACCGTGACGGGGCAGGAGCCCCCAGAAAGGGCAGGCAGCCCGGGGAAGTGAGGCCACCAGCTGCCCGGTCCGCAGCTGTGCTGGGCACCAGGACCCGCCTGCAGAGCTGTGAGCCCCTCTGTTTTACAGACTGTTCTGACGGCTGCATCTCTGCAGGAGCCGGGAAAGCTTTCGGCTGTGATGAGCTTCCACATTTAAGGCAGGATTCCTTAAAATGCCGCCAGAAACGGACCCCGAACCTCCCCACACCCCTTCCCCGGGCTTTATGATCAGGGGCTTCTTTCTCCCTGGAAATAGGAGTCTGTTGACTGACCCAGAAAAATACTTCCCCAAGGGGGCCACTGGACCCAGTGGGGTGAGGGGACCTGGCCACCCCCCTTCCTCGCCTTCCTGCCTCTCATTCCCTGTAGGACCAGCCACAGGCAGAAGTGGGAGTACCAGCCCTGTCCTCAGGGGCGATGTCGAGGTCAGCCGGGTGGTGAGGGTCCCTCTGTGGGCATTTCTGTGTGAGGAGGGGGCAGGGCACCGGCGTTGGGGCTCAGAGCAAACTCCCTGGCTTCAGTTCATTTTCTTCTAAGATGAGTCCGTGTGAGTCCTCCGCATGGGGGAGGCTTCTGCAGGTGGAGAAGCCCTTGTCACCCCCTGCACACACGGAGGCGTGGAGAGGGAGGCGGAGGAAGGAGCGGGATGGTCTCTGCCCTCAGAGCAGGAGGGTGACCGCTGAGGACTCGGAGCTCAGCCTGGACCCCCAGCACTCCTCCCCTCTGGTGCCCCTTGCTCTCGGGGCCTTCCTTTACCTCCCCCCGGAGCTCTGGGCTGGTGGGGGCTCATTGCAGGGCAGGTCCAAGGCCTCCCTGCTGACCCGAAGCTGCACTAACCCTCATAGGGGCTCCGGTGGTGCCACATGGCCAGGTCCCCGAAGTATATACTGCATCTCCATGATGGCGAAGCTGTCACCATTCTGGATGGGACGTCTCTGGAAGCAAATTGCTCTCTGCTGACATCATGGCAATGAAATCTAACTTTCTTTACGAGCTGTCAGGGAGGTTTTCCCACTGCCATCACCGTTATGTATGCACGTTTGTGTACCTGAGGGTCTGGGCACTGGGGTTTGCCGTGTGCCTGTGTGTGCCAGCGGGTGAGGGTGTGGGCAAGCAGAGCTGAGGCTGGGCTGCTGGGCACTCGACATGCACACTGGCACTGGCCTCAGAAAGGCCCCAAGAAGTCCTGCGGGTGGACGTCTTCTCGACCGGCTGAGTGCAGACACCCCCGAGCTGCTATAGGAGCCCCTCTGTGCCTCCAGGTTTGTGGTCTCGCCATCCAGGCAGGAGAGAAGCTGCATTCACAGGAGGTGATGCATTCACAGGTTCCGGGGGTCGGGATGTGGACCTCTTTGGAGAGGGGCATTATTCTGTCCATCCCACAGGGAATATTCCAGCTGTGACAGGACTGGGCAATGTGACACCCTCCCAAAGTCTGTGCCCGTGGCCATCCTTAGCCCAGAGGGGCAGCAGCCGCCTCCACCCCCCTCCTCCCTGCTCCTGCCGCCCCCTCCCCGGCCTGAGTGGAGCCGGGTGTCGGGGTGTTGGGACAGATAAGGTTGGAGTCCATCATTCAGGTCCCTAAGAGAGCAGGAGCTCAGTCTTCACATCCCAGGGGCCGTGTCCGGGTCTGGGTGGTCCTGCGTCCAGGCGGTGGGGGTCAGCGGGGAGAGGGGGTGGGGCTGGACCCTGAGCTCACTTATCTTTTTCTGTTGTTTTTTAATCGAGGTGAAATGCACACAACATAAAATTAGCTATTTAAAAGCAAACAGTTCCGTGGCATTTAGCACAGTCACAGTGCCGTGCAAGCACCCCCTCTCTGGTTCCAGGACGTCCTCCTCCCCGCGAAGGGGGCCCAGTTCCCATCAGGTGGTTGGTCTCCCCCTCCCTCCGTCTGCTCGGTCTCGGTGGCTTCTCCTGCCCCGGCGGCTCGTGTAATGGGATCGCACGACACACGGCCTTCTGCGTCTGGGCCCGTTCACTCAGCACCGTGTCTCCTAGATGGGTCCACATTGTGGCCGGTGTGGCTGGATCCCTTCACTGCGCGGTTTGTCCGCCCACTGGCAGCCGGCGTTGGGTTTCCTCATTTGGCTGCCGTGAGGCCTCGCGTGCGAGTACCTGTTTGGGTCCTTGTTTCATTTGGGGGCACGTACCGAGGAGCAGAATTGCTGGTTGTGATGGTTTGACGATTCTCCACAGTGGCTGCGCCGTGTTACATTCTCACCAGCAACACCTGACGTTCAAATTTCACCACATCCTCGCTGATAACAATATCACTTGTTATGTTCTGGTTTGGGGCTCTTGTTTTTTCCAGCCGTCCTGGTGGTGTGAGGCGGTGTCCCTCTGCGGTCATTGTCCTGGTGACCGGTGACGACGAGCGTCTTCCGTGGACTCGCTGGAGAGACGTCTGACTGCTCAGGTGCTCCGATGGGAAAACTGGGCTCATCTCAGCAGAGGGAGGCCATTGCAGAGACTGTGTTGGCTGTTGCCGGAGAGTACAAATGAAATATTAAAATAAAACCTAGGATTTATTTTGTTTTGTTTAAAGACTCAGGATAGAGCAAAGTGAGCGGGAACAGGGTCTCGTCAGAGGGGACGGCGCTGACCCGGGACTGATGCTTCGAACGGCTCTGGGTGCCTCCTGGGGTGGTGGGTGCCCAGGCTAGGGTGAAGGGGCTTCCGCCCTCTGACTGTGGCTCCCAGGGCACTGGCCCAGCCTTGCCCTTCCCTGCTCCAAATAAGACCCCAGCCTCACCTCCACCCCCAGAGCTGAACGTACATTGACATGGGTCCAGCCATATTCACCCTGCCCCCCATGTGCTGCCCACTGCCCCGGCTGCCCAGTGGCCGAGGGATTGACTGACCCATTGATGAGGTCATCCATCCATCCACCCATCCAACCAGTAGCTCCTCTGGTGGGTGAGACAGTGATCCTGTCTGGGGGCTTCCCCGGCTGGGGCCTCGGCCAGGGGCTCTATCCACACCGCAGCCTCTTCACCACCCGGGAGACAAGGAAGCTGAGGTTCTGAGGTCAGAGTGGCCTCTCACTGCCCCGTCCCACCCAGGCCCCCGAGGGTCTCTCAGTGAGGCTGGAGCCGGGCTCTGTGGGGCCTCCTGGGCTCTGCACCCCCTCTCTTCCCAGGCTGGCAGATGGGGTGGGATGCACGGGAGGGCTGCCTGCCCAACCCTAACCCCCCGCCCTGTGCCCCCAGGGGATGGAGCTTCAGGAAATGCTCTCAGGCAGAAGCCACTTCCCCCAGGGGCAGCTCAGGCTCCATTACTGTCCTCAGTGCTTCCAGGAAGTCACTGCTCTCCAGCAGCTGCTCCCGGCTCCCCGACCTCGGCTCAGGGGGTGAGGGGCAAGGGGTCCACTGGGCGAGGGACCCAGAAACCGCACCTGCCTCCAGTTACCCGAGCTCCAGGGGCTCCTCACCGGGAGACAGCCCCCCAGGCCGGTCGTGGGGACCCCTCCGAGCCCCGCAAGGGGCTCTGAGCAGGGAGCACCTCCACCCCTCACAGCCGCTCAGGTACCTCCTGCCCTGTGGGGGGTGGGCCGGCTCTGGGCAGAAGTCCCTCCCATGAAGCGAAGTCCCCGCCTACCCTTTCCTCCCCTCCCACCTTCTCAGGAGAGGTACCCTATTCCCCGGGGACCGCTCACCTGACCCTCCCCCCTTTCTCTGTAACCGCCTCCCCTGGGTCAGCAAATCTTGTGGACAAACTCTCAAGGTCTGGCCAGGACCTGAGTGCCCCTCCCCGCTGGACCGCAGCATCGCTAAGAAGCGTCACCCCTGGTGGCCTGGGGCTGTGCGGCTCATCCCTGCCCCCCGGCAGCATTCCACCACCTGAGCAGCATTCCCACCTGAGCACCACACCTGTGCCCAGCCCCGCCGTAGGTCCGTCCGCCCCCCGCCTGCCCTCTGCCTGGGTGCTCCCCAGACATTCAGCCGCTGCACCTCAGACGTCCTTTGGGCCCCTCTCCATCCCCGACGGAGGCCTCCCCTGACCTCTGACCTACAAGCCCATCCCTTCCCCAGACTGCTCTCTCTGTGGGCCCAGGACCTCCTGCTTCGTCCCCGTCCTCTCTCTCCTACCGCCCAGCACAGTAGCCGCTGCTCACATGTGGCTACTGAAACTAGAATTAATTGAATGACATCAAATCAGAGTCGGGTCTGCAGCCACGCCAGCCGCCCTGTGAGAGCTCAGCAGCCACGTGCAGTGCGGTGGCCCGTGGGGGAAGCAGAGCACATCGGCCACGGCGGAATGTTCCACCGGACACGCACGGCCAGCCCCACGCGGTCTCGGCGGGCAAGCTGCGCATCCTTGCTGGTGAATGAATGAGGGAGGGTCGCCTTATCCATCCTCGCGCGAGAAGCGCCGTCACGTCACTCACCGCCTTCCTGAGGGCATCCAAAGCTCGGCACCCGAGGCAGGCGATGCTGGGTCTGTCTTTGCTGCCCCAGTGAGGGGGCCGGAGCAGTGGCCGGACCGCAGGACACTGCCCAGCTCTGCCCCCACTGTGTGACCTCGGGCAAGTCAGCTCCCCCTCTGAGCCCCACTCCCCCCCAGTAAAGTGGGGACAGCAGGATACCTACCTCTTAGGGGTGCTTTGAAGATAGAGGTAATCCACAGAGAAGCTTCTGGAATAGCTGTAGAAGCTGGCTGTGTGGATAAATGGACAGAGCGCTCTGTCGTCTGGCTTGGTCCTGGGGACCTTGGGGACCCCTGGGACGGTCCACACACACCACCCCTTCTCCGGGGAAGGGAGTCCTGTGCCCCGTCCTGGTCTGGAAGGGCTGGGCTGCCACAGGAGGTGATTATGGAGGTGATTCACGGCAGCATCTGCTCCACACCCTCTCCCTGCCCTCACGGCCTAGAGCGTCACTCACAGGGGTGGCCTCAGGGACAGGCCGGCCCCCACCTCAGGCCCAGCCGAGGGTCCCTGGACTCCCTGACCCTCCCTGCTCAACCTCTGTGAGTCCCCCCTCCCCTGCCCACGGCCTGCCCAGAGAGAGGAGGGGGGTGGGGAGGGGAACAGCGGGTCCAGGGGGCATGTGCAGCGCCGGCTCCGCTGCTGCCCCTCACACTGGCTGCTCTCTCACTGTCAGCTGGAGGACACGTGGCTTTTGGGTTCCCAGAAATGCACTTGGATGGGGGCAGCTTGCAACATCCCAGGGTCCACGCCCCGTACCCAGGGTGACCTGAGGGCCGCTTAGAGCTTCCCGGGAGTGCTGGGCCCACCCCAGCCCCCCACTCCTCCCAGTCCTGCTCCTGCTCCAGGGACCACCCCCCGTGGCACCCCACCCCCCCCCCCGGCTCTCACGGCCGGCCCGCATGGCACCGCTGGGATGCACCACCTTCCCTTCCCCACCCTGGGCCGCTCTGGGGGGGAGAGGCTGGATCCCAGCGGGTGATCCACAAAGAACATCCCCACCACACCGGGTCCCAGGGCTGGGACCCTGCGCTCAGGGGCCTGGCCTGGGTTGTCATGGGGGGATGGGCACAGGGGAGCCGGCTCTGAGAGGCACAGACACCCCATGTCCCTGGCTGGGCCATGCCTGCAAGGTGGCACAGGGGACGGAGGGCTGTGAAATGGCTGTCCACAACAGCGGGCCTCTCACTGCCCACACTCTGGGCGGGCACTTCGGGAACAGAGATGCTAACTGCCCCCTCCCCCTCCCCACGTGAACCCTGCACCTAGCCTTTGGGGAAGTGGGTCCACCCCGTTATTGCCGTCCCCTGCCCTGGTCCCGGGGGACTCCAGGGAGGCGAGGAGACCTGCCCGGCCCACACATGGCGGGGACGGTCGGCCTCTGTGTCCTGGCCCCCTGAGGACGGTCCCCGTGGGCTGTGCCAGCACACAGCTATGACATCATGCAGGCGTGAGCCCAGGGGGTGTCCAGGCGTAACCAGCACTCGGACCCACGCGGGGTGTCCCGCTCACACGTGGCCCCGGCTGCAGGCAGGGTGGAGTGTGGCCAGCTCATCACCTGGCTCTCTGTCCAAGGTGACCTGTCGTCATCACGGGCCTGGCTTGGGAGCCTCTGGAAAACTGGCTGTTCCCTCACCACCTGATTTGGGCCCCAATTCTGGGCTAAAGGGCCAAGCGGAGGGGGCAGCGGTGGTGCCCAGCCCGCTGGAGGCCAAGGATGGGGAAAGGGCAGCGGGTCTCGGGGGGCCGCCGAGTTGCCCCAGGGCACCCCTAGGAGCGGGCTGTGTGGCTGAGAGGTGTCTGCCCCGGCTGCCGAGGCGCCTCTGTACTGGGCTGGGCTAAAAATAGCAGGGGGATGGCAGGGCAGGGACAGCGGTGGGAGGCCCGTGGGGAGGGGCCGGGAGGGGAAGAGGCCGGCAGCCTGGGCCCAGGACCGGCCGTCAATGGCGTTGGTGCTCCCACCCTGTTCCCGGTGGCCGGCCAGCCGCGGCCCAGCTGACAGGCTATTTTTTCCCCTGCTTGACTAAATATGGTCAGAGAGCACAGCCCGAGGGGCCACTTGGCCAGGGCGCGTGTTTGGGATGCTTGTCCGGGTATATAAGGACTGCAAAGGTGAGGCCGGCTCCTGATCCGAGGAGGGGGCCACGCCTGCCCTTGCCCCTCGGGTCAGCCCTCCCCTCCCCTCCCCTCCCCCGCCTGTGTGGGTCTCGCGTGCGGGCCGGCCGTTCGCCTGTGTGAGCCTGCACACCCTTGGGACCTTCCCCTTTTGTTCACCTGACCTCTACCTTGTGCTGACCCCGGCTGGGGTGCAGGGGTGCAGGGTCGTCCTGCAGACACAGCCCAGGCAGGGAGGGCTCAAGGTGTGCGGCTGCGAGGTCGCTCTCGGTAACTCCGCATAGCCTCCCTCCCTCCCTCCTCCCTCTCTCCCTCTCTCCCTCTCTCCCTCTCTCCCTCTCTCTCTCTCTCTCTCCCTCTCTCTCTCCCTCTCTCTCAAGATCTCCCTCCCTGCTAAGTCTTCGCTGCTGAGGAGGGCTGGGGGAAGGGCAAGGGTGCGGAGAGGGGGGTGCCTGGTGTCTTCTTTCTTCCTGCCCCCCCCACCCCGCCCCCCAAGTGCGGACGCGTCGGGAGCTCCGGCCTCCCCCACCCCTGCATTCGCGATTGGCTCCGGGAGAAGGTGGATGGCGCTGCCGCGGCTGCAGCAGCATCTCTCTGGGAGCCGCACGGGGCGCATCGTACCGGGAGCCGCGACCCTGAGCCCACGGCCGCGGTCGACAGCCCGGCTGGAGGGGCTCCGCGGTGAGTCCCGCTCAACCCGCCCGGACGGCCCCCGCAAACTTGCCGGCCGCTGCGGTGGGGGTGTGCCCGCCGGCGAGGTGGGAGCTGTGGTGCCGGCGCCGCGTGGCTCCAGCCGGGGGTGCTCTGGAGTTTTCTCTTGGCTCGTGGCATCGTCCGCATTTGGAAAACTGCAGAGCCAGCAGCCAGCAGGGCAGGGAGGGCGCGTCCAACCGGGAGGCAAGAACTTTGACATGCGGGCATTTTGCAGGGAAGCGGCGCCTCCAGATGGGGTGCGCGGGGGTCGAGGTGCTGGGGTGGGGGCCGCGGGGGCTGGGCGGAAGGTGTGATTAACCCGCAGCCAAGCACAGCTCGGGTGGGAACGAGGCGAAACTTACCTTGGAACTTGCAGCGATAACCGTGGACACGCTGGGGGCAGGGGTCCCGCCCGGAGCAGGGGCTGCGGTGAGGCTGCCCCAGGTGGGGACTCTGGACTTTTGCGGCTCTCACAGCCCGGGTCAGAGTGGGGAGGGTCCCTGTGCTGGGCGGGCGCAGCAGGGGCGCACGTGGGCGGAGACTTGGGGCTGGAGGGGAGCAGCCCAGTGGTCTCTTGCGAGAGATCCTGACCTCCACCCCGCTGGGGGCTGGGAGCATTCACAGCTGAAGGGCCTGGGCTTGGCACAGGGGCCCGGTGCCAGCTCACTGCCCCTGTGGGGTCCCCTCGGAGGTGGCTGGGTTCTCCTTTTTCTATCAAGGTGGGAAACTTTTTGAAAAGTGGCTGCAGTTCATTTCTGAGTGGATAGAAGCTCGCTGGGGCTCCGGCTGGACCTGGGGTGACTCTCCTGCCCTTTGGGGCTCCCAGCTTTCCCCTGACCTCCAGACACCATCCATACGAACGCCTGGGGGTGGCGATGGGGGTGGGGGGGCGATCCTGGGCCTGAGCCTTGGCCATGCCTCCCATCCTCTGAGGCCTCGTTGGTCAGAGGGTAGCCGGGAAACTTAGACTTCAGACTCCAGCTATCATGCAAGGTTCTCTCGAGGCACTCTCCACCCTTGGGGGGCTTGAGGAGAAGTCGGGGGGCCCAAGCAGCTGTCTCGGTTGCCCTTTATTTATCCTTGGCTCCGTGAAGATGACACATGGCAGCAGCCCCATGGAAGTGGGACATCACTCCCCCGTGTCTTCCTGCCGGGTGGCGCTTTCCTTTTAGTGGGGGTGCCCCTTGGAGCCCTGATCGCGCCTCCCCCACCCCACCCCCATATAAACGCCAACCCAGTTGCGCCCAGGGCTGCTGCCAAGCCCAGGGACTTGAGAAATCGCCCAGTTGCTTCTGCACGATGCAGGCTCTGCAGACACTGCCCTGCCCCGGGTGGCAGCAGCGCTGGACACCCTCTCTGGGCCCATCCACCCAGGGGTGGCTGGGCTTCCCGGTGGGGAGGGGCGGGCAGGGTCACTCCACACTTCGTCAGCTCCCGGCCACACAGGACCTGGGCCCAGCAGGCAGACCCTCTGTGTCTGCACCCGGTCGGCTGCCCGCCCCCAGCGAGCGTCCGGCAGTCAGTGACGTTCTCCTTGCCTGTCCTGCCTCCTCACCTGTGGGTCTCACCTGGGCCACGGCAAGGCCTCTGTGCCACGCTGCTCCTGACACCTTGTGGGCTCCTCTGTCCTCCCAGCGCAGGCTTGGGCTGGGGTGGCTTCCCTTCCTGCATGGGGACCGGACCCCAGTGACCTGCTGCTCTGCTACAGACTCTTGTGGTGTTCAAGCTCCTGGCTTCGTGGTGGACGTAGAAGGTGGTGGGGAAGGAGGGGCGTCCGCGGCTCCGTCACAGGGAAATTCTGAAATGCTGTGGAAAACAGTATCGACACAATTGCGTATTCGAAAGTGTTTAGCTGGCCGCTTGCTAAGTTTGCTTAAACCCTGTTTACCGGGTTCATCAGAAGCGGTGAGCACCGGGGAAATTCATTAACAGGAAGGCAGCCCCTGCGTCGGACTGTAAATTGTATTGGTCAGGCCTGGCGGAGGCTGGGCACAGGCCACAGAGAGCCAGGTGAGGACCAGCCGCCCTGGGCGTCCGTGTGAGCCGTCCACTGGCGCAAGCATCGCTTTAGGTGGGGATGCGCCAGGAGTGGAGGGCAGAGGAAGGGTGGAGGCGAGAGAGAGGGACGGAGCGAGGGGGTCAGAGGGGCAGGCGGCCAGAGGCGGGAGGCCAAGCCGGCACCAGTCCCTCACCGGGCTGGGCATCTGCACTGTGGCCAGGCCGAGGCACCGAGGGAGCTGGCCGCGGCCCGGGCCACTTCCCAGCAGCTCCCAGCCGCCCTCCGAGGACGCAAGGTCCACCTGCAGCCGCGCTTCTCGTGCACAACTTCAAAGACAGGGGCATGAGCCCAGCTCTCGGGGGCGCTGGCCCTTGGGAGGCCGAATCATCAGGGACCTGCCCAGGAAGCCGCCCAGCTGCCCAGGTAAGGCCTGTCTGCTTCTCGGTCGTCTGCGCTCATGGCCAGCGGTGCTGAGCTCCCTGTTGACTCTGGCCACCCTGCTCCCTGGCCCCTCATGGAGGGGTCCTCCTGAGCGGCTGTCTCTTCATACAGCCCGCCCTGTGCACTTGGTCAGGACGGGGGCGCCCAGGTGGAGGGGGAGGCTGCCGGCGGGGGCTCGGGCACGGTCTCTGGGAGGGAATGACACATCCTTCCTGGGGTGAGGGTGGCAGGTGGCCGCCTGGGTCCTTTCTTGTGTCGTTGACGCAAAACTAAACAACTGCGGTGGCGATCAGAGGGATTCTTGAGGCTTTCTGGAGCGCGTTGTCTGCTTCTGCCCTTCCTGCCCGTGCGCGAGTGCGTGCGCGCGCGCGTGGGTGTGAGGGAGAGAGGGAGAGAGAGAGAGAGGAGAGGGCCGAGGTCAGACGGGGCTGGGGGCTGCGGGGTGGGGTGTGCTGGCTCCAGGGACTGGATCGGGTGGAAGACCCACGGCCTCTGTGCAGCCTTCTCAGGGGGACCCTTCCCCAAGCGCCACAGCTGTGCCGTTGAACTGCCTGCTTGGGAAACATACTTCTTTATGTGCCCATATGGACCTGCTAAGCTATGGAATGTAAAGAAGTATGTATTTCAGGTCAGGAACTCTCTCACTGGAGGAAGGGGGCAGCGCGTGCCTGTGGGGTCGCCCGGGGGACAGACAGGCCGGCAGCTGTGGCTGGGCCGGGCCTCGGTGGCAAGCTGCCTGGGCGTCGGTGGCCAGCCTGTCCCCTGCCGGTATTGTTCTGTCACTTTGCCTGTGTCAGCAGGTGGAAGCGTTCGCCAGACATTAAATATTCAGCGTGCTGACTGCAGCAGAGGGGACGTGGCCCGTGGCAGGCGTGGGGTCCCCGGGGGGCGTGCAGGGGCAGGGGGGCAGGGCAGCGGGGCTCTGGGTATCACTTGTTGCCACCTGGAAGGGTCATTTGCCAGAAGAAAGGGCTGTTTGTGTGATGGGGGCAGAAAACTGCTCAGAGGCCAAGCAAAGTAGCCTGTTCCCCAAAGGACGGGCCAGCTGCCGGGAGGGAAGGGGCTTGTGTGGCCACGTGCGAGAGGATCTTTGAGGGAAAGACACTCGGTCTTTGCTCTCCGGCGCCTGCGAGGCAGAGCACCCTGTGGCTCAGCCCCCTTGGCCCCAGGCCTCTCTCCCTCCTCTGAAATACCCCGGCCCAGCATTTCGGGGACACCTCGGGCACCTGTACGGCTCCCACCTGGGCCTGCCTCCTGCCCCCCGCACCCCGCCAGGCCTCACGCTGCTCTCTGACTTTAGCAACTCCAGCTGAAAGCACTTTGGTCTGTGAAGGATGGCGGGGTCACGCTGGCTGGCATCGTGCAGACCAGGACGCATCTCACCTACCCTGCCGCCAGCCAGGTCCCAGTCAGGACAGGGGCTGGGGTGATGTCCTGTGGGTCCCACGGCTGGACTGTGGCCACCCAGGCACTGGGGACAGTTGCTGTGGCCAGCCCTCGAAGCCTGTCTCCGCAGTCTGAGTCCTTTCCTGGCAAGGCAAAGGGCAGGGGGCCCTGGGGGACGGGGTGGCCCTGTCAGTTTCTGGCTCCTGGAGCGGCGGCGTCTGCAGCCGGGCTGAGGCCGGCATCGCCACCCGGGGCACACTCTCCATGGGCCTCAGGGCCATTTTTCCAAAGTGTGAGTCATCCCGCCTTCCCTGCCATCCCTGGCACTGCCGCCCGGGCCCACGGCAGGTGCCCCAGCCCCTCCTGCACCCTGACCTTTGGCAGGACTTTGGCTCCTGGGGATGGGGGGTGGAACAGGGAGGAGGGAGTGAGCAGGCCTCCTCCTCCAGCTGCTGGAAAGGTCTGGGAGCAGCCAGTTCCCTGAGCCACTCAGGCCCTTCCTCGGAGCTGGGGACAAGGGGGCGTGGGCAGTTCCAAGCTCTTGTGTGGCCGCCACCTCCTGGGGAGTCGACTGTAGTTGAGGGTCTGACCCCGTTTTCAAGTCTCCCCGCCTCTGACCCCGCAGCAGGGAGGTGGGACTGTCCTTGGGCACTGCTTTCCTCTCGGCCACCAGACCCAGAGGGGTCAGCGCCCGGTATCCCTGGGAAGGTCATCTCTGCCCTGCTTGCTTCCAGCTCCGGCCACAGGGAGGGAAGTAGCCGGTCACGGTCACTGAGGCCGGCTGCAGACACGCACTTGCTTCCCCTCTGTGTGTCCCGCTGCACATTAAGGCTTTATTGCAGGATGTGGTGTTTAAATAAAAGCATTAGTGTTTTGGAATTAGGTTTGACTGAGCGGTAAAACTAGAGAGTTTGCAGGGAGAGAGCCGCGGCCTTCTCAGCTGTAAATCATGTCAGGTCTCTCATCTGCCGAATTAAAAAGGGGCGCCACTGGGATGCCTCCCTGCCAGACCCCCTCCCCGGTGTGCGCCCCTCACCCAGTGGCCCTGCTGCCTCGCGGCAACACTGACAGGGCTGTATTTTCTGTATTCGAAGCTCCGACTCTTGGCTTTCCAGGGGAGGAGCTAGGGACGGTCCCCCAGGCAAGGATGGCATTCTGCTGAGTGGGGTCTTCGGGCCTTTCTGTGTGAGGGAGGGGAGAGGCCGGCGGGAACGGTGTCTGTGCTCCACCCAGAGGGGCTTTTGCTGGACAGGGCACCCCCCAGACACACTGGCACGGGGGCTCTGGGACTCCAGCGGAGGGAGAGGAGCCTGGGGTGAGCTGGGTGGGGTGAGAGCAGGACAGCCCCACACCCATGGGGCTCGCCCTCCAACCTGGGGACCCAGGTGGCTTTGTGCGGCTGTGGGGAGACACCCAGGTTGGGCGAGGCGGCCAGTGCCCCTCTCTCTGAGCTTGCAGAGGGGTAGGTCCTCACGGAGCCTCCCGGCTTTCCCGGACACACTCCAGGACTGGCCCACGGCAGTTCTGTGGCGGCCCCAGGCTCCACTGGTGGAAACAGTAGGTCCGAGAATTGAGCTCATCAGTTCAGGGCCAAATTAGTCAAATGTGTCTGTGTTACGGCTCACAGACTCCAGCCACGCTCCACGTGCAGCTTCCACACTGGAGGGAAAGCAGGTCTGAGTCCGGGGTGAGGGTCAGGAGGGAGGGGCAGCCCCGCCATGCTGCACGCGTGCACGTGGGCGTGCTCGTCTGTGTTGTGCACGGAGAACAGGGTCTTTTTTTATCTGGAGCCAGGTGGCCACGTACCTCGTCCCTCGAGGCGCGGCTTCCCAAGAACACCTTGTGTCTCTGGTTCGATGGTGCGTCAAATGCAAGAAAGCACTAGATGGCAGGAGGCTTTGGGGGGGGGGGCTTGGTGAAAGCATCTGTGAAGGGGTATTAGCGACCTCTTTTACAGCCGTCGGCCCCACGTGAAAAATATTTTGAAGAGCAAACTGTGAGTGAGATGATTACATTGACCCACAGGACGGATGCTTGAGCTGCCGTAGCCCCCGCCCATCAGGGTGGACACTGCTTGAATGGCAAATTTCCCTCCCAAATGTCCTAAATGAAAAATGAGGGAACCTGAGTAATTTGGGGGCCAGGACTGGGCGGGGAAGATGGGCCTGGAGCTGTTTGCAGGCTGGGGAGGCGGGGGAGTGGGCGGGGCCAGAGGGCGGGGCCAGCACGTTGCATTAATTGCTTCCACCTTAGCATAAAGGTTAACCGTGGTCCTGTGTGAGCGCCGTGCTGACTCAGCCTCGCGCGGCTGGCTGCACGTCCCATTGCAGAGGGCCTCCTACCCACTGCAGCTCTGCTCCCGCCTTGATGTCCACTGCTTCTCGGGGTGGCCGTGCCTGGGGCTCCCGGGGCTTTCTGAGAGACCCTGGCCTTGCCCACTGTCCTATCAGCGGCCGGCCTCCCGGGTGAGAAGAGGTGGGCGTGACTTTGGGGAAGGGAAGGGGCCCCCAGCACAGCACCGGCAGCTCCCAGAAGCTCGTGCTGTTCGCTCTGGCCCGAATTCTGCTCCGGGCCTCCTCAACTGGCCCTGCAAGGCCAGGACCCGGCCTGGGCCGTGTTTCTGGCTGCGCAGTGGGGACTCTGCCTTTAGTGCTCCGAGTTCCAGGCCTCTCTGACCCCGGGAAGGCCCGGCCCGCCGGCAGTGGAGGCTTGGGGGGCGGAGCAGTGCAGGCTGCTGCAGAGCTGCTGCCCAGGTGGCTGCAGTGCGGAGGTGCAGCTGCGGGATGCAGGGCTGCGCATCTCAAGGGCAGGGATGAGAGGGCCGCCTCTGACAGCCCCGCAGCTGCTCCTTAGCGGGAGAGACTCAGGCAGTGGCTCTGGCAAAGGTGCCAGCTCCCTGGGCCCACCCACCCAGGTCTTCGGAGGCCCCCCTGACTCTCAGGACAGCTCTGCTTCCCGGGCTAAGGGGGTGGGCTGACTGGGTGCGTGTGCCAGTGAGGGCCAGCGACGCTGGGTACAGAGGCACCTCCCAGGCCCCCGTGTCCAGCCCAGGCAGAAAACAAAGGAGAGAAGGCCCACTACACAAGTGCTGCTGGGAGGGTCACTGGCTTCTCCCCATCCAGGGCGACTCCAAAGGACCTGGTTGTTGAGAGTCTGGGGTCCCCCCACCATGGGGTCAAGCCTCTAGCGTGGGATGGGAGCCAGTGAGGAGGGCTGGGCCCAGAGGCAGGTGTGTGCGCGAGCCAGTGCGGGAGGACTCTGTGGGAGAGAGGGACAGTGACCAGGGTATTTTTAACAGTAGGGTGGGGAGAGGACAGCTGTCCCCGGATCCTGCCACCCGTACCCGTGGGGACTTTTGGAGGTTGAAGGACACCCAGGACAGACATGCAGTTCTGGGTCCCATCCCCCTGGCAGGCCTGCGCACCATTGGTCATGCCCACATATGGCGACCGGGCTGCGTGTCCCTCCAGCCGCCTGTCCGCCGTGGCTGGTATAAATAGTCCACATTCTCAGCTGTCCCGTTGCAGAGGCTGAACTCGGATGACTCCGGGCGGGGGAGGCCAGGGGCGGCCCCCTCACACCCCGCCCGCCACCGTAGTGCCCGGGATCGCAGCTGTGGTGGCAACGACAGGACAGGTGGTGAGGCTCTGAGCTCTGCCCCTGGCCCGTGTTTTGTTCTCCTCTCCCCACCTGCCCCCTTTGTGGGCATCAAATCCAGTGGTACCTGGAGATTCCTGCTGTCTGCATCCAAGGGCGTGGCAGAGCCTTTGCCCACTGAAGGGCTGAGGAGGGCCGGGACCCCAGCCCAGGCTGGGGCTTTTGTGTGGGGTGGAGGGGGCTCAGTGCTGCAGAAGGTAGAGGCTGGCGCTAGGGTACCCCGAGCCCCGACTCCCTGTGGTCCCTCCTCCTCTGTCTCTGGCCATTCCCTCCCGTGTTGGATGTGGCAACGTGCCCCAGAGGACTCACGGCCAGTAGCTTGTCTCTCCCTTACCAGGGGAATTTGCTTTCTCTCCGTCTTTAATCCAAAAAGTGAATCTCTAACAGTGGAATTTCAAACTGCCCCCCCAGGCCAGTGGAGCAGAGGACCCTGAGTGAGGGAATGCAGGGCCCGCTGAGTCCCCCTCGAAGCATAGGTGCCAGTCCCGTGGCCCAGACTACACTTCCGCGTCTCCCCATCCAGAAGATCTCACCAAACTGGGGGGAGGACAGAGAACTCGGGCAGAGTTTAGGGACAGATAGCACAGGCGATGCGCGTGTGTGGCTCAGGCCTTCCACCGCGTCCCAGGCCCGTGGGCCGCCGCACCGGACCTCCAGCTAGTTTATCTGTGTGGTGACACGGCCGCGCCTGCACACTGAGCCCTGCAGTGCCGGGTTCACCTCTGCAGGCGGATGGGATGCAGTGGGGCTCCTGCGAGGCCCTGTGGCGCCGAGTGCCTTTTTCTTACCTCTGGACACATTGGCTGTCAGTTTGCTCCGGAGCTGCCACCCCCTTCCCCGACCTCAGGGCTCTCACATCTGATTCTCAGCCAAGCCGCTCTCTTTCCTCAGATCACACCAGCTTTTACCCCGGCCCTGTCTTTGAGATAATAAGACACAAAAATCTATCTTGCCGTTTTTGCAAAGGACAGCAAAACAATCGTGCGTCCCCTCCCGCCCCCGTCTCCCATCGCCCCGTTCCCCCTGCTCTTTGGGTCTATTTGAGGTGAAATTTATCTCTAGGAGGGGCCCATCAATTTGTTCTGCTCTTTTGTTGACAAGTTTATTAAAAACCCGGGCAACTCTGTATTAAACTTTTATCAGCGTTGAGAAATAAGACCTTTTTTTGGAGTAGACAGAAAAGTTATTGAGCTGGGCTGAGTGGGTCTGGGTCAGCATCCAGCTGGGGTCAGTGCTGGCGATAATAAGAAACAGAGCGGTTTTGGGGGGCGCGGGTTCCTTTTGCCCCTTCATTGTGGGTCTCCCTCGAGACTCCCCTGTACGGTCCCAGCAGCCCGAACAGAACCCCCGGAAAGGCTCCTTCGGCTGGGGCTGCCCTCACTCCCAGGACTAACTGTTATTCTTTGCTATTTATTTCGGTAATTAACCAAAATCTGGAGTTAAAAATTAATTTAGTGGTGAATCTGAGTGTTAATAGGTAATGTTGCCACCGAAAAAATATTAGGTTGTTGATGTTTACATTTTTAAAACTCCGTAGTAAAAAACACAAAACAGATCCAGATATGAGTCAGTGACACCCTCCCAGGTCAGGAGGGGAGGGAACCTGGCAGGGAGGTGCTGTGGCCGGCAGCTGCTCCCTTCCCCGAGGGTGTGCGAATGGGGCTGGAGGGGAGGGGACCGTTGTCTTGGCACTCTGGTCTCTGTGATGACTGGGGTTGGGGTGTAGAGTTTCATCCCTGCCCTGTGGCCTCTGAGGGCAGCGTCTTGGGCCTCAGGTGTGTTTGGGCTGTTGGTCACCCTTGAGCAGAATTTTGTGCCACGTCTTCACTGAGGATATTGGCCATAGTGCCCACTGTGAGCCCTCCTCTGGGGTGTATCCTTTGCCCTAAGTGGACGCTGTTCTCTGAGGTCCTGGGCCAGGGCTTGTGGGGCAGCATGGGTGAGAGGCCGCCCGTCCACCCTTGAGGGGCAAGTGGCCAGGGGACCCCACTGAGCTGTGACAGTGGTGACAGGGCACGGAGTGACAACGACCAGGGGCTGCTTGGTTCTGGCCAAGGAAGCCCCACGGCTCCCAGCTTGGCGTGTAGTGCTTCAGAGCTCAAGGCCACCCTCTGCTCCACCAGGGTCAGACCTGGGCACCGCTGGGGGTGCAGGGGTGGCCCGGGCTGGAATTCACTTGGCGAGGTTGTGCTGAGTTTAGTGCCTGCTCGTTGAGCCTGCGTTCTGGGTCTGGGGCCGTATCAAATGCAGGAGGACTTCCTGGATGAGGTGGCCGCCACGGCTCAGGGCCAGGGGGTGTCGGCGTGTCACCGGCCCGCTGGGCAAGGCTGGCCGGCATGGGCCAGAGCCTCCTGCAGGCGGCAAGTCTTGGCGAAATCTTGGAGCGCTGCCCTTTGTCGGGGCTGTTTGCTCCGATTAGAACTAATTAGACACGTATCACATTTTTCATAGCATCTAATTTTCTATTGATTTTAACGGGGCTGCTGGTGTTTTCGGCAGCGATTTCAGTTTTCAGTTTTCAGTCGCTGCTTAAAAATGCTGAGTATACTTCCCTGTGTGGAATGATTCCATCAGCAGATGTTTTAAAACCTGTTTAATTGTTTGGTTCATAAAATGCACAAACCGTATTAGCTGCAGCCTCGTCCTTTCGCACCCTGGTAAAAAGGGAGGCAGAAGGGCGGGGGTGGGAGGGGCTGTGCCGACGGAACCCCTGCTAGCTCCAGCCGCAGCCCCGCTTCTCCGGCGAGTGGTAGATTCACCAGAACACGGCCATCTCCGTGCCAGGCCCTGCAGCCACGGCCCAGGGGCAGGCCCTGCCCTGGGCAAGAGGCATCGCTCACGTGAATGCAGAGTTTGTGACGCGATTGCAAGTCACCGAGAGGGCTTGGCAGTGGCTGGCACTATAGGGTCAGAGGCCCTGGAGCGTCAGGGGCAGCCACGTGGTGAGGGGAGGTGAGTTCAGGGCCTGAGAAAGAGGAGTGGGGTCCTGGGGGGGCTGGGCTCATGGGGCACCTGGTCTCTGAGCCACGGGCTGCTCAGGAGCTTGGGGCTTGTGGGACATTAGCATTTGGAATTTTCCAGATAGAAAAGAAAAAGTACTGCAAGGAAGTTGGGATCCCCGATGGTAGGTGAGAGACCCCAGGATGCAGAGGGGAAGGGATGCAGAAATGTCTGCCAAAGTGACTTGAAACAACCGACCAGGGCGCCTGTCAGAGAAGCAGGACAGTCAGGCACCTGGACTGCAGGTGCGTCTCACAGTGGACCCCGCTGTGCTGGGATACAGCCCCGAGTGCCCTTCAAATGCACAATCAAGTGTGGTAATCATGTATTCAGCAAAGTATTGCTGGAACATTCCCTGGACAAGGGCATGGGGGGCGAGGGGAGGGAGAGGCTGGACATCCCACCACCGCCCCCAGGAGAGTGGCCCGGGGGCGGGGAGATGGGTGGGCTGAGTCTGGGGAACAGGCGACGCCACCCCACCCGAGCCCCCGTGCCCTCCTAGCTGGAACTGCACAGGGCTGCAGGCGGCGTCTTCGGTGCTCACACCCTGCAGGCACGTGGGGGGCTGGGGCGAGCTCACTGAGACAGCCCTGGCCCCAGGGCCATCAGCTGTCACCCGAGGTCACTCGAGGCTCTGCAGCCAGCACCCTCACTGTGGTGCCCATGGGTGGAATGTTTGCCGTGCTCCTCGGCAGATGCAGAATCTCCCAGCTCCCTGCAGAAAAGAATCGGGGCTCTGGACCAAGTCTGGCCTGGTGTTCTGCCTTCTCCTGCTTTGGTTTCCAATGGCCTCGAGCAGGGACCCGGCCAGGCTGGAAGTGGAGAGAAATGTGCAAGGGGAGTGCCAGGGAGTGGAGAGTTTGATGAGGAAGCAAAGGCCGGCATTTGGGGAAATTCTTCCAGACGCAGTGACACATGGAGAGAAATCAAAGAGCAATGGTGGGCTGTAGGGATGCGCCGGCTCAGGGGACGCGGGGTGTGTGTGTGTGTGTGTGTGTGTGTGTGTCACGCACCCAAGTTGGTGCCGGGGCCTGGGTGGACCTGGGAAGGACTTAGCCAGCACGTGGGTAACGGGGTGCAGCTGCGTGGCACTCTTCCTCTTCCCCGCGTAGCGGCCAGGGCGCAGGGCCGACGGGTCAATCCCACTGCTTGTCACACCTTCCGCTTCGTTAGGAACATCGACAGAGGCGATACACGCGGCTGGGTGGCTCCGTCTGCGCGGCGTCTTCACCGGGGCTGGGGGCCGGCCGCTCTGGGGAGCCTCAGGGCTGCCCCCCGTCTCTGTGCTCCTGGAGTCAAACCAAGAGAGGTGTTTGCAGAGCCTGGGTCCAGCCAGCCCCTCTGTCTCCGGGGCTGAGCTCTGCTGTCTGTCACGGGACGTGAGGCTGAGAGCGCCTGGCACTCACCCCTGGGCTCCCTGCGAGTTCTGGGGAGGTGGTCTTGAGGGGAGAGGCCAGGGCCATGCACAGAGGGGGACCCTGCGGCACAGCTCAGCTCAGCTCTGGGGAGCGGGCAGTGCGGCAGGGACGGGAGGGGAAGCTGGCGGCCTGCGTGGCGGGGGCTGAGGTCTTGGGCATCCTGGAGTGGCCCTGGAGGGTGGGCACCGTGCCGTGCCGCCCGTCGCCACCGCCCGAGCCTCTGCGGCTACAGTGTCAGGAGGCAGGGCCAGAAAGGGCCCCAGAGAAGAGGCAGCGGGCGGAGAGGGGGCTGCAGGGGTGAGCGCAGTCACCCGGCCCGGCCGGGCTGGTCTGTGCTCAGAGGGAGGTCCACACACAGGGCATCACGTTCCCGGCACCGGCACCCCCCGCCCCTGCCTGACTCCTGATGAACTGGGTGCTGGCAGGACACCTAATTTTCTAAAGAGGAATTTGTCCCCTCCAAGCCACTGAGGGTCATCAGGCAAATGTGGCCTGGGCTGGCCCCGTGCTGGCCTCGCACTGACCCAGGGGCTGTCCTGGGAGCTGAGGAGACCACCCTCACACTCTGACAGGCTGTAGGTCCCCAGGCCAGGAGCTCGGGCCCTGGGGAGGGTCCTCTGTGTGGTCCCCGTCTTCCTTCACGTCGCCACACGGGGCTGGCTTCCCTGAAAGGCTCGGGCCCCTGTCCAACCACAGCCCCCTCCGTGGGGCGGAGCCCAGCCACCCATTCCGGGCCGGGCTGGACTGAGGCCCCTGCAAGCCGGGCTTCTGCTCAGCCAGTGCCCAAGGCGGGCTCAGGGGCCGGTCCTGCCTCAGCTGCAGCTGGGGATGTGATGGGGGCAGGGGACAAGGGCCCAAGACTGCGGGATCCCGGGCCCCCAGGATGTTCGCCCACGAGGGCAGGTCCAGATTGTGGTAGCTGGGCCCCAGGACCAAAACTAGCGGTGGTGCCGTGGGCGCCGGACGAAAGGCAGGATTGCTAAAGAATCCGTGAGTGAACAGTGGAGGGAGGGGAGGGAGGGAGGTGCTGTGGGGCAGGGGTGTCGGCGCCAGGGACAGGGGCCTCTGCCTGCCCCCACCCCGGCTTCCTCCAGTGGTCCCGGCCGGGGAGTCCTCGTGGGCCAGCAGCGGGGGCCGGGAGCACGTGTGTCTGTAAGTATGTGAGCTTACGTGTGTTTCTGAGAACGAGTGGGTGCAAATGGTCTGTAAAGATGAGTTTGTGAGTGTGTGTGTGTCTACGTCTGGGCATGTCTATGTCTGGCTGTGTGTGTTTTGGGGGCATGTGTCTGTGTCTCTGTCCCCGTGTGTGTTTCTGGGGTGTGTGTCTCTGTGTGTTTGGGGGGTGTGTTTATGTATATGTGTGTGTGTGTGTGTGTGTCTGGGTGTGTCCGTTTCTGGTGTGTGTGTCTGTCTGGGCGTGTGTGTGTTCTCTGTGTGTCTGGGGTGTGTGTGTGTCCGTGAGTGTGGGTGTGTGTCTGGGTATGTCTGTTTCTGGAGTGTGTGTCTCTCTGGGCTTATGTGTGTTGCCTGTGTGTCGGCGGGGGTGTGTCCATGTGTCCGATGTGTGTGCGTGTCTGTGTGTGTGTGTGTGTGTGTGTCTGGGCGTCTGGGTGTTTCTGTTTCTGGTGTCTGTGTGTCCGGGGTATGTGTGTCTGGGTGTGTGCGTGACCCTCACACGCCCGCCCTCGCGCCCCCCCCCCACTCCAGCTGTGACTGGCAGAGCTTGGGGGTCCCTCGGCGCAGGTGGTCTCAGGGAAGGGTGGGGGCGTGGAGCCTGGACACCCCGTGGCCCCCATCTCGTCCGGACGTCACACGGAAGCCGCCTTCGTCGTCGACGTCGCTGTTTCCCGTGGACCCGGGACCCAAATGCTTTGCTAACGCTGGTAAAATGGAACCAAATCAACTGTTCAATGGATTTGGTCCCCTTCAACCAGCTGTAGCTGCGCATTGATGGCGCCGTCGGCCTGGCGGGAGGACACGCGACCACACGGGCCCAGCTCGGCCGGGGAACCAGGACGCCCCTCCTCGAGGTGGGTTCCTCGGAGACGCCCTCCCCTCGAGGGCGATGTGGCGGCAGAGCTGTGGCTGCCCCGCCCCTGCTGTCCTCGCCAGTTGACCGTGAAAATAAATGTCCGTTTTCACACCAGAGCGTCACCTGAGAGCGTGTGTCCAGGAGCCTGCACTGCATGGGAACTGGGGTCCGGGGTCTGGGGTCCGGGGTCTGGGGTCTGGGGTCCGGGGTCCGGGGTCCGGGGTCTGGGGTCTAGGGTCCGGGGTCCTGGGTCTGGGGTCCGGGGTCCGGGGTCCGGGGTCTGGGGTCTGGCGCCTGCGTCCTGCCGTCCCGGGCTTGCTTTGCTTCCTCCTTCAAAGCGACCTCGGCCTAGGAGGAGGTGCTGGGCATTCATGACCTTAGGGGTGCAGAGGGTGGTGGCTGGGGGGGGCCCGCTGAGTCCCTGCGCCCGCGTGTCCTGGTGTCGCTTCAGCCACCCCGTGTCCTGGGCCGGCTGCTGGGTCACCAGGCTCCTGATGGGGCTCCAGGGCGGACGGGAGAAGCAGGGCCTGGGCCCGCGCTGGTGAGCCTGCTTTGGAAACACCCCCAAACTGAGGATCTGGGGCTCTTGGCCTCCCCGTGTCCTTCCTGCTGAAGCAACTCTCAGCTGGGTGTGGAATCCTGCACCTGCTGGGGACTCAGGGGCCACCCCTCGTCCTCAGGAAAGGAAAACCCCGGTCCTGCAGTTTGCCGCCCCCCACAAAGCTGGCTATTGCCCCAGAAGCTGGTCAGTTAGCTTTCAATTGATTTAGACAGCTCCGTGGGGGCCGGAGCTGTCGGCAGCCCAGGAATGGAGGATCCGTCCCGGTGGGAGGTTTTTGTGTAGATACCGTGCCCAGACCAGGGGCCGATTTGCTGGCCGGGCACCTGTTCAGGAAGCCCCCAAACTGGCAGAGGCCCTTTGAATCTGAGCCATCGTTTGACTCGGGACACGACCCTGGCCGTGGATGGCGACACCTGGTCCCCCCTAGGCCCAGCCCGTCCCTTCCTTCCGGTCCGCACCTGTGCTGCCCGTCTTCCCTGCGGCGCCTGTGGTTCTGATTCTGACCCATGTTGACTCTGCCAGTGGTGACGGCACCGCAGCCGAAAATCACCGCCACAGAGGATGCCCACCCCAGCAGGCAGGGCCTCAGAACAGACAAGGGTCCCCCCAGGGTCCAGCCCAGCCGCTGCCCCAGCTGGCCGGGTGCCCCAGCCCCAGCCCCCTCCCCACTCCTGCCTGCAGCTCCCCTGTAAATGCAACGATGCCCCGACCTCCACCCATAGCACGGCCCTCAGCTCGAATCCCTGGAGATGGGGTGCTGCTGGCTCCCGGCCCGCCCACCCAGGCTGCGCGGGGTCGGGACTCCGAGAGCTGCCGTCCTGGCCCAGGTCAACTTCTGCTTCACTGACCGCGGGTGACCACACGGGTGCTGTGAATTGAGTGACCAAAAGCACCACCAAGCCTCCGCCATGCCGAGCAGGGGCCAGCCAAGGGCCAACAGCCGCCCAGCAGCCGCGGGCAGCGTGCGGACAAACAGGCACGTGTGGGTGGACACCGGAAATCTCATGTCATTTTCACCGGTCGTGAAATATTATTCTCCCTTTGATTTTTATCCCTCCTTGAGCTTTAAAAACGTAAGAGCCCCTCGCAGCTTTTAGGCAGTGGGAAAGCAGCCGGCTGGGATTTCGCCTTGGGCCGCGGGCGCCACCCTGCGCAGACTGGATGGATAAGTGAGCAACAGACACACGTGCTCCATGCCGTGTCACAGAAATGGCCCGTGTTTTGTTGCTGTTATCACTGCCTAGTAGACATTTGGTGAGCAAACAAGAGGAGGCCCCAGGAAGCCCCGCTCCCATCACAGCCCACCCCCACGGCAGGCAAGTGCACGTCTCTGGAGCAGGTGTCTCCAGGGAACCGGGACCCAGCAAGTGGGGCACGGCATAGGGACGCAGGCTCGTCCTGAGGACCCACACAGCCTCCTGCCTCGCGCCCCTCCTTCTTGTCATAATCCCAGGTTCCGAGTCCATCCGGGTGGGGTGCAACCACCAGCTGAGCACCTGGGCATCAGAGAGGGGCAGGGGCTCACCCACGGTCACACAGCAGCCCCCGCCCAGCTCGACACGCAGGCCTGGCTCTCCTCTTGGGGGCCCTCGGCCAGGCCGCCCCTGGGGTCCCACACGTGGTCGCCTGTGCTGAGCGTTCACTGCACTGGGGGGTGGTGTTCGGCTGCGTACTGGTGGGGCTCCGGGGGAGAGCGGGCAGGCAGGGACGGGGGCTCCCATGCTGGGGTGGAGGCTCTGTGTTTCGCCAGCTCTGGCTCCATCTTTTCTCATCCCCGGGGAGAGGGTCCGAATGGCCCGTGCTGGAGGGTGACGCCTGGCGCAGCCTGACGCCGAGGCCTGGGTGACGGTGGGAGGTGACCCCACCCCCACGCTCAGAGGGCTTGCGGGACCCAGCCCTCCCCCTCCCCCACGTCTTAGCCCCTCTGCTCACCTTCCTGCTGGTGGTTCGGGGGTTTCGCCGTGTCCGCAGCAGCATACCTGACGGGATGTGTGCACGGCCCCGCCGCGGCCTCTGCCGCCCTGTGCACGTCCACGCGGGCTCCCTCCAGCAGCGATTCCCCACCCTAGCTGGACCTCCTGGGATGCCACTGCCTCCAATACACTCCAGCTTGCCCGCCCGGCCCCTCGGCCCGGCCCCGGCCTCCCTCCGGCCCCCTGTGTCCGAGCACTTGTGGACTTGCTCCCCTCCGCTCTGTTACCCCGTGCCGTGTCCATCTCCAGCCCCGGCGCCCTGCCCCTCCCCAGGCCCTGCTGACCGGGGTGCCTGCCAGCGTCCTCAGGTGTCTCTCATCCCCGCCACTTGGCCTTGGGGTCCCTGAGCTCTGTGTGCCTGGCCAGGGCTGTCCTCCAGGTGAGGGCAGAGGTACCTCCGGGGACCTGCCCAGGAGTCGGGGACGGGAGGACCCGGCCCCCGGCCTTCCACGTTTCTGGGGAGAACCTGTGATCTCAGGAACTTTGGAAGCTCTTGACGAAGAAGGAAAGTGATACACATCAGAACCTGGGATGCCGGCTGTCACAGCCACTACCCCGACTCCTTACAAAGGCCGAGGTTTTGATCGCAGGGCTTCTCTTTCATCCTGGATTTTGGGCTCGTAGGGAGAGAGAACACCCACCCCACTCCTGACTCCCTGCTTTTTCCACTTGGTGTCCAGTCGTTCCAGCGGATGGACGTCTGTGCCGGGGAGGGGCCTGTGGCTTTTGCATGGGAAGCCTGGTCCTTGCTCCTGCCCTGGATATTTCTTTCTTACAAGGTGGCCCTGAAATGTCCATTACATTTTAGTGAAGAAAAGGAAATTCTTGTTTGAAAGAGATTCATCTTTCTCTCTCTCTTTGACAACATGGATGCTTGCCCAGTAACCAGCCCCACGGTTCAGTGTAAGAAGGGCAGCTGGTGATGGTGGGAAAGGTGGCGGGTCCTTCCTACGAGGACACCTGGGGTCAGAGAGGCGCTGAGGGGCCACAGGCTGGGAAGCGTCCTCCCCGTCACTTCGGCAGCCTCTGCAGATGGAGCCTCCCACACCGGCTTCCAGGTTTGCCCCACTGGAGGTGGGGGCTCAACCTGCCTTGTCATCCTCTCTCTCCCTATTCCGGGGAAGTCCTCCCACTGCCAGGCTCTCCAACAAACACGGCAGTCATGCCGAGTGCCAGGGGAAGCGCGCTGCTTCCTGTCACGTCGGTGGTCTGGTTCTGCTCCGAGCCCCAGCGTTTACAGCTGGGGCCACACAGACGCAGGAGCGCACATTTACCCCAGCACACTCAGGCAGACGTGTGGGCACACACGATGCACACACTCATGTGGACGCGCATTGCCAGCCCCGCACACGGACTCCCAGCTCGAGGGGACAGGTGCAGGCAGGTGGGCTTAGGGGAGGGGCGAGGGCAGCCCGAGGGCTGCAGGTGAAGGGGAGAGAGCACCCGTGGTGGACCCAGGGAGGGTGGGGACGGCGAGCTCTTGGGAGAGGCTCAGAGTGAGGCGGCCAGGCCGGGGTC
Source organism: Phocoena phocoena (assembly GCF_963924675.1). NCBI lineage: Eukaryota > Metazoa > Chordata > Mammalia > Artiodactyla > Phocoenidae > Phocoena > Phocoena phocoena. The sequence continues at coordinate 86,528,959 of NC_089233.1, forward strand.
TGTGTGGGCTTTCCTTGGCGAGCCCCCTGCTTCCCTGAAGACCCAGGCCCTCTTCCAGGAAAGCTCCCGGCTCCCACTTCCCCTTCCCCAGGCCCAGGGCCACTCACTACCCTTCTGCTCTGCTGCCTCGGGGGCAGGGGCCTCCCCTACAGCCCGTGAAGCGTGGGGTCCTGTCTCCCCTCCCCACTGATCCACTTTCTGGCACCGGAGACCGGGTCTGCCTTTTGCAGAAGTTTGAACGACGAAACCGCGCGGTATGTGCTGGTGCGCTTGGCACCTGCCTCGCGACGTGCTGTCCTCGTGACTCTTCGTCGCGCGCCTCTTTCTTCCCATGGCCGAGCAGAATTTCGTTTTCTGGGGTGGACAGTGCCTTTCCAGGAGGCCTGGGAGCCGTGGACCCCCAGGGAGAAGGGGGCCAAAGCCCGACTGCAGGCACAGGGACGCGTCTGCCTTCGCTCTCCCGTGGTCCAAACTGTGTTGGCTGCGGATATAAACCCAAGGAAAATTTACCGGCTCCCACGGCCCAGGGGTCCAAACACAGGGCTGGATCCAGAACCTCAAACTGTGTCATCAGGAATCTGTTTTCTCCCCGTCTCTGCTCCCTTTCCTCCGGGGCTTCATTCCTCTCTCTCCAGGTGGGGGCACAGGCGGCCCCTGACAGCTCCAGGCTCATCTATCCAACCAGGGCAGCACGGGAGGGAGAAATGGTGGCGGGCAGAGGGGGAGGGAGGGGGGGGCAACCCGCAGAGGCCCCGGTGGCTACTCGTTGGCCAGGCCCGGGTCGCTCGATGGCTCATTGGGGGGGCAGGGTAGGAGGCCACCCACCAGAATGGCCCAGGCTCTCCAGAGGAAAACCAGGGAGCTGTTAGCAACAGGGGAAGAAGGATGCGGGGTGGACAGAGCCAGGCTCCTCGCACATGGAGCCATCCCACCGTGCTGAGGGCCGCGGGCACGGGAGGGCTGGCCGATGGCCAGGGTCACTTCCACAGCTCAGCCACCCCACTGCGGCGGCGGTGGCTGTCCAGCTGCTTTACTGTGCTTTGGCCTTAGTTTATTTCTAAAAATAAGTGAAAGTAGAAATATTAGAATGCGGACGTCAACGAGAAGAAGCACACATCTTGTAAACTTAACATAACTGAGACCAGGATGGACAATGTGAGGGCCGTCGAGCGGCTTGTGTTTGTGGATTTTAGTAACGCTTTCCAGGCCTGCGTTGTGTCCACAGTGAGAGAGGCCCACAGAAGGACACACACTGGCCCCTGGGGCCGCACCTCCCGCGAGGGGGTCAAGCGTCTGAAGACACGGGGCGCTTTCCTGGCGGTGGGTGGCAGTGCGGAGCCCTGACAGGCACCCGGGGTGGGTGGCTCGTCTCCGGCTTGTGGGCGAGGTCCGTCAGTAAGTTCACTGGCAGACGGTGGGGTCGTCTGCTCCCGGTTAAGATCGGAGTGAAAAACACATGACAAACAACAGATCACAAGGCGTTTCCCACCCATACACAGCTGGACCGTATTTCTCAGCTCACCCGCCAGAAATGGGCTTTCTCGGGGGAGCAGGGCCAGACCGTACGGAAACTTCTAGATGGAGGCTTTCTGCGTCTTCCAGCACCAACCAGGGGACACAATGACTGACGGGATCACTTGCACCTGTTAAATGAAAGCCCGACATGACTGCAGAGACACCGATGATGACCTGTATGAATCTGCTCGCCCCTCGCTTTGGCTAAGTGCCCCCGTCTACGTAAAGATATCTGATCGATAGCCACACACTTGCTCTTCCCGAACGAGCCGAATGGCAGCTTCCCCGATCTGCTTCTCGCTGGCTGGGCCTTTTCCTCCTGACCTGCCACCCTGCTGGTGTTGGGGGCTGGCTCAGGCATCTCTCCGGAGGGCCCCAGGGGCTGGGCTGAAGAGGAGGGTGTTCTGTGTCCCCCAGAACTTGGAAAATGCCTGGAGAGCAGGTCTGGGGGGCTCTGAACTTTTTCTGAGGGTATCTGGGGTTGCCTCTGCCTTTGGACAAGGTTTTCCGGAGGTTTTAGAGTAGCACCATTGCCAGGGTAATTGTTCCAACCTGGTGTGCCCCCTTCCAGTCCCCCTTCCTCTTAAGGCCGCAGAGGGGCGTGGGGGGCGGGCAGAAGCCCACGTTCCCCCAGCCAGCTGGTTGGTCAGGAGCAGGGGGGCCGACGCTCTGGTTGAAGACCTGTCGAGGGTGGGGCTGGACGCTTCAGTCCATCAGGGAGGGGAGGGGTCTCTGGCCAGCACAGTGCAGAAGGGGGTCCAGTGGGGACTCCAGGTCCAGCCCTCTCCTTGCTAGGCACACCAGAGACACAAAGGTGGGCTGACGTCATTGGCAGTGTGGCGGGGCTGCAGGCAGGCCGGCTGGCATCTGCTGAGGAAAACCAGGGCCACGGACATCTGACCTTCGCCACAGGACCGAAGGGCACTGGGTCCCTGGAAAACCAGGGCCACGGACATCTGACCTTCGCCACAGGACCGAAGGGCACTGGGTCCCTGGAAAACCAGGGCCACGGACATCTGACCTTTGCCACAGGACCGAAGGGCACTGGGTCCCTGGAAAACCAGGGCCACGGACATCTGACCTTTGCCACAGGACCGAAGGGCACTGGGTCCCTGGAAAACCAGGGCCACGGACATCTGACCTTTGCCACAGGACCGAAGGGCACTGGGTCCCTGGAAAACCAGGGCCACGGACATCTGACCTTTGCCACAGGACCGAAGGGCACTGGGTCCCTGGAAAACCAGGGCCACGGACATCTGACCTTTGCCACAGGACCGAAGGGCACTGGGTCCCTGGCCCAGGTTTGTCCGAGAAGCTTCTCTGTTCAAGCAGCAGAGGCCAGCATCCCCTCCGAGAGTGAATTCCTGGAACCAAGAACGAGGGAAATTGCCCCAAGGAGCGGGTTTCTCCTGTCCTTGTTACTTTGTCGCGAATCAGACACGTTGGAGCCTGAGAGCTGGGTTGAGCTCGTGTGGGGCAGGGCTGACACCCACCACCCGCCTCGCCCACCCTGGTAGCTGCAAGCTGGACCCCTGTCCATGTGGCCGCTATCCCGAGGGAGATGAGAGCCAGGGAGGGAGATGGGAGCCAGCAGAGCAGGGGCGGGGCCAAGCCCGCTGGGAGATCAGGAGAGGCCTCTTAGGTGAACCAAAATGCAGAGTCGGCCCTGCACTGAGGACGGCGCCGGGAGCCCATGGGCCAAAGCCCCGAGGGAGGCCATGTGCCGCCCTGAAGCCTCCTGGGCTTGCGTGCGGAAGCCTCAGCAAGTTCCTGGTCTGGGACCTTGGGGAAGGTCCCCAAGCCTGTCCTCATCTGTAAGCCGGGGCTGCCCTGCATTCTTCCTACGGTGAGGGTGAGGGACCAAAGACACAGGGCCCGGGGTTCACAGCCCACGAGGGGCACCCCTCCACCCCCAGCCCTGCTCTGTCTCGTGCAGTCTGACAAGCAGGGAATCTGGGGGCACAGAGAAGTGGGGAGCCCTCCGGGATGCAGGATGTGCTCCCTTGAACATCCAAATTCCCCTGGACCCCAAGTCTCTCACTAGGGGGAAGGCGCCATGGTCTCCACGCCAGCCTTACTCCTGTCCCTCCTTCCAGGTCAGCAGAGGCCCCCCTCCAAGAGGCCCCCCTCCAAACCTTCAGCCATCCTGGTGGGTCTCTCCCCATCCACAGCAGTGACCTCGGCCACTCTCAGTGAACGACATGTCAGCTGTTGATGGCACAGTTTCCAATCGGTTCTGTCATAATATTAACACAATAATAAAAATAGCATCTGCGCACCATGTGCCTCATCACCCCCAAGCGGAAGGCCCTCCTGCCCCCCAGGAGTTCCCTGCGTGGGAAGAGATGGCGCAGGGAACTGGATGGGGCACAGAGGAAGGCTCGGGGACGGGAACTTCCAGGACGGGCCAGTGGTTCGTGGAGGGTCTGCACCTGAGCGACACCTGCCCAAGAAGGCCAGCCGGGTCAGGCCAGAGGATGTGGGCACAGCGCTTCATTCAACAGTAGAAAAAGGCCACGTTGTCAGAGTCTTTTCAGGACCTGCCTGCGGACAGCTCCTGCTGCAGTGCTCACCGCGGGTCCCCAGGCGAACCCTGCGCTGGGCGGGCCGGGGAGTCGAGGACGCCCGTGGGCACACGTGGGTTTGCAGGAACCCGGCACCCAGTCCCCTCCCCTCCGTGTGTCTCTGGGTCTCAGGCACTGATAGTCTGTCCAGAGGAGGACAGCCCCAGCTCTATCACACGGACCTGGAGCTGGAAGCCGAGCGCCGTTCGTCTGACTCTCATCAAGTTAATTAAAATGCTTGCTTGGTTTGGGGCACAACTTGGAATGAGGGTGTTAACACAGAGACTCGCTGTATTTGGGGACGCCCTGGCCTGAAAACAGGCCTGACAAGCTTCTACTACACCCTCCGCAGATGGAGCGCCGATGCGTGAATTATTCAGGGGGGGCTGTACTAACTGTATGATGTATTAATAATTAATAATGACATGCTGATAACTGCCGCTGTGGCCAGTCCGCGGCGCTCGCTCACGCCGTCCCGTGGTGTCCGCCCTGGGGGGAAGGGCGTACAGCTCCACGGCGCTGGATCCTGGCTGAAGGGCAGCGGAGAGCGGTGGGCGCGTCCCGCGGCAGTGTCCCCCTCCCCCCGCCCCCCCGGCGCCGGATGGCATGGTGATGCAGCTCCGCCTCCAGGTGTTCCCGGGGGTGGGGGGGGGAGCCCAAGGACGCAGCCAGGCGTGTCCCTGAGCTGACCGTTTGCACAGGTGTCCCCGACAGTCGGCTGCGAGCTCCGTGCTGCTGCGTCAGGCCTGTGGGGGTGGGGTGCGTGAGCTCCGGGCCCACGCGATCCGCTTTGCCAGCTGCAGAATGGATACAGCAGTTGGATCGCCTTTGCGGAGGGTTCCCACGGGGCAGGAGTGCGGCACCTGTCGAAAGCAGGCGCCCGGACTCGCTTTTTCATCCCCCTGAGGGCTTTGCCTGACCGCCTTCCTTGGGAAGCATGGCGGTAGGTTCTAGAAACTGCTGCGCTGCTTCGAGCCATGCCCCTCCTGGCCCAGAAAGGGGGCGAGGGGTGGGGCATAGGCTTGTTTTAAAAACAAGGTCTGGGGGGTGCTGTTGGGAGGACGCCGTGGAGGCCGGTGCCGAGCCCTCCCGACACTGCGTTCTCAGTCCCTCCTCATGGCGACACTTCCACCCAGACCACTGTCATTAGCCCCATTTTACAGGGCTGGAAGGGAGACTGGCAAGTCAGTGCCTTGTCCGAGGTCACAGCCACAGACAGGCCAGACTGGGCTTCAAATACAGGCAGAAGCTTCCAGAACCAGAGACCATAACCACTAGGTGTCCCCCCTCCCGTCCGAGAGGCTGGCACCATGGGCCCGTCAGACGGCCCCTCGCCCTGCATGGTCCTGCAGCCCCTCCCCCTCTTTCTCTCTGCGTCTCTCTCTCTCTCTTTTCTCTCTGCCCCCGGTAATGATGGCTCCAGCATGATTATCTGGAGGGGGCCCCGAGCATATGAAGCCTGTCCCCGATGGGGGCCTTCCAAGCACACGTGGGGACCCTTGGCAGCCTCACACCTGCCCGCACAGGCTCGTGTCCTTGGCCTTTGGGGGCTGGCTCCTCTGGGGCGGCATGACTCGGAGTGGAGCTGTCACAAAGAACAAAAGCTGTGGAACGTGCTTTTATGCCCTTTTGGCAACTTACCCCAGAATAGGCCTCTCACTCCTGAGCAAAGCATCCCCCCCCAGCCCGGCATCTCGGCGAGATCCCGGAGGGGCCCAGCGAGGCTTTGTCCCCTGGTGCTTCCTGGGGGAGGGGCAGGGTCATCAAGGACGCCGGGAGGATGGGCTCATGTGCGCACAATGAGTTCTCCCTGGAGGCTGGCTCTCATCCCAGCCAGGAATCGGGGGTTTGCTCTGCCAGGCCCGCACTGGGGCAGGGCTCCTGTCCAGAGTGGTCCAGGGAAGGGCCGCTGGGCACTGTCGGTCCCCCCAGTGCCGGCTGTGCGCTGGCGTGGCGTCCTTGAGCCTCGAGCCTTGGGGACGCCTCGGGGACGAAGGCTGGGCTGACGCAGCCCCTCTTGGGTGGCGTCTCCCCGCAGGGCTCAGCAACCATGCAGGGAACTAGGACTGTGCAGGTGGGGTTTGCGGTGGGACGGGGAGGGGGGCCATTGGGGTCCTGGGTGGGCCATGGGTTTGAGGGCAGGAGGCCTCCCAGGAGAAGCCAAGGTGCAGAGGCTGTGTGACACATGGGACCTGCTGGGCGACTGTGGCCAAGTGACCGTATGTCCTGACGTCAGTGTCCCGGGCCAGCCGAGCATCCTCATGGCTGCCCGAGGGTCAGAGGGAAGACCTTGCTCAGCATCTGATGGGGAGAGCTGGGTAGGTGGGCAGGAGAGCCCAGCCCCTTGGTGGCCCCTGGACCCAGAGGGCTGTGGGTGCCACTGGGGTGCAGCCCCCTTCCCAGGCCTGGCCTCCTTCTCTGTGCGAAGATGCTGTTCCTGCCTGAACTGCCCTCGAGGAGGAAACTCCTGTAGCGGGAGGCCCTGCAGGCCTGCGTGGCGATGGTGCAGCCACACCAAGACCTCGGCAGCAGCTGCAAAGATTGCGGGGGGTCTGCGGGCACCGAGCCCCAAAGCCGGGGAACCTGTGGTGATGAGAGGCTGTGCGGCCCCATCAGGGGATTCACTCTAAAGCGAGTTTGACCAAGGAGCTGCTGCTAAGGCTTTGGAGAAACTGCTGGGCAGACGACTTGGGGGAGGGGCAAGGGGCGGGCGGGCGGGGTGATTGGCACTTTTCTCACAGTCCGGATGTTCAACCAGCTGCAACGGCTGCTTGCATTTAAAAATGGGCCTTGAAAACTTTTGGCACACGAAGCTCAGGCGAGGAGGGAGATGCAGACCCCAGGTCACGAGAAACCAGGTTTGAGCGCCCCCCAGCCCCCAGCACCCTTCCTTTGTGAAGCCCCGGCAGGATGGAGGAGTCCCAGAGCCTCCACCCTCACCCCAGAGGCCTTCACGAGGGCGCTGCCGGTCTCTCACTTAACTTCTATTAGCTCCGCGTGTCAGGGCTGTTTAGAGAGAAAGCATTAGTACTTCCGCCAGGGTTTGCAACCCAGCACAGGTGTGATATATGAGTGCTCTGTGATTCAGACCTACAGTCCCAGGCTGCCCATAATATCTGTCCAGGAACCTGGGCGTGCGCGCAGGTCGGGGAGGCAGACAAGCCCCCGCCCCCCACCCCCTGCTCCAGAGGGGCGTGCCAGTCGCTGCCTCTCTGGGCTGAGAGGAAAGATGGGCAAACAGTAAAACCACTGAAACCGATGCTGGTAAATGGTAGCCACTCCCCACCCTCCCCAGCGGGGCCGCAGCTGGGCTGGATGCACCCACTCGCATCTCCGGCTGAAGGGCCGCCTGCCCACCGTGTGCCCACAGAAGGAGGGGGCCTTGCCGGGGAGACATCAGTCTTTGCTCTTGCGGCCTCAGCTGCTTGGATGGCCCACCCACATCGCAGAGGGTCACACACTTTCCTTGAAGTCGGCTGGTTTAAGTGTTGATCACATCTGAAAATGCCGTCACGCAACATCTGAACTGGTGTTTGACCAAAGAACTGGGTCCCGAGGCCCAGCCAATCAACGCAGAAAATCACCTTTGCCTTCCCCAGGGTGATGGGGGTGGCGGGTGTCTTCTGAACTTCACTGCCAAGAAGAGCAGAAGTCTGGTGTTCCTGGGAATTAGGTCAGATCTTCCGCCCATTTTCCCAAGGAGGCCAGTGATCCAGTGGCATGAGTCACAGACGGATTTGTGGCTCTCTGGTCCAAGGAAATCTGCAGGCCTGGGTACCGCTGAGCTCTGCGTTCACCCACACCTTACTGTGCCCAGGAAATACCCGGGGAGGTTCTGTGCCAGGCATTGCAGAGTTCAGTGAGGGGCAGGGCACGTGGGGTGTGGGGCTCAGGGCAGGTACTCGTTACCTGCTTTGGGTGAGTGGTCAGGGAGGACTTCCTGGAGGAAGGGATGTGTAAAATGAGACCCAGATGACGGGTAGGAGTTCTGAGCAGGTGAATTCTCCCCAGTTGTCCCCACACCTGCTGGCTACCTCAGACCTGAGGTGCCCCCTGAGCCCGGGGACAGGTATGTACAACTTGTTCTGAGAACCAGCAACAGGCCCCTGCAGGTCTTGGCCACACCAACTGCAGGGCTTGTTCTGCGATGACAGTGGACTTGCCCCCCGTTCCCCGGCCTCACGTGGACACTCACAGCAGAGCTGAACACACGATGTGTGGGCGGAACCCCCCTCAGACCCAACTTGCAGTGTGAGGCCCACCTGCGCCACGGGTCAGGTGTGACATGGCCGCACAAACACACATCGCACAACCTGAAACACACATGCCACTCACACATGTCCCCTGTAGGTGACGGGTCGCCACACAGACAAGGTGGTGGCTGGCGTCTAGTGCAGTGCACGCGTGACCACAGCCAGCGGGGATCTGGCATTGCCAGCCCAAGGTGGCGGCAGGAGGCTCTGCACAGAGCTGTGTCTCCCGCTGGCCACATTCTTCAGCACAGCTCAGCCGGACTCTCCGAGGCAGAGTGGGCCGGGAGGCTGGGGCCTGTGTGACCTGGGCAAGAGGCTGCCTCTGTCTGGGCCTCGGTTTCCTCATCTGTAAAGTACGATGACAGAAAACCAGCACGTTGGAGGGGGCGCCACTCAGGCCCAGACCCGGGTGGAGAGATGCCCGAGGCTGGAGGCGCCTCAGGTTCCCCCCTACCCTGAGGCTGCCACCCAAGTAGAACCTGGCATTGCACGTGGCTCATCCTTGCCACCAACACTTACTGGGTTGCCTGGGGCTCTGCCATGGGGCTCTGGAAACACAAACCGGGATGATGCATCACTGCCGCTCCGGGATTTCACAGATGTGTGAACTACATGTTCCTGAGGCCGAGTGTGGAAATCTAATCTGATGGCTTCACGCTATTTAAACGCGCTAAGGAAAGCCACTCTGGGAGCATGTCCAATCAGTTCCTCCATGAGCTGCGAGCCACCAGGAAGCACGGGTTCTGGGACACGGGTTGACAGCTGTCAGCAGAAAGAAGGGTTTCCTGGATGAGTTCATTGGGGGACCACCTGGCACCAAGGTCACAGAGCCCCTCCTGCTGGCCTGTGGGCCACCTCTGGGAAGCCGTGTGCTGAGGCTCGTGGAGCGTCCATGGGACCAAGGGTCCTGGGTACCCACTGTGGGAAGAGCTGCTTCCAGCCGACTTCACCCCGGGACCGTGAGGCTGGGCCCCCGCTGGCACTGTTGAAGCTGGAGGGCGGACGTGGGGCGCCTCTGTCAAGAAAAACTTGGTGTGACACATTCCCCAGGGTTGCCACAAGTGGGGAGCGCTGGTGTCTTCATCTGGGTCCCTGACACAGGCCCTGGACAAAGGTTTGGGGCACATAGTTTGTATGGAGGTGATGCCAGCAAATGCCGTGAGGAGCTGGGAGGAGAGGCCAGGAGGGGAGGAAAGGCAGAGAGGCGGAGCTGATGAGAAGTGACCGCCGAGGACTCTCTGATGCGGTCCCGAGTGGGGGACCCCCAGGTGGGGGATGCTGAGTGTCTACCACCAACTCCCGCCCCTTTTGGTTGGGGTCTCTCTCTGCTGGAGGCTCTCCACCTGCCCCGCACGCCGTCCACTCAGGCCAGAGATGTTCTTGGGTGGGTGGGAGAGGCCGGAACTGTCCAAGGTGGCCTCGAGAACGTCCATGGCCCCCCACCTCCCATTGTGAGGCTCGCTTTCAGCACCGAGGAGAGTGGCCTCCGGGCCTGTGCTGGTCCCAGACCGGGATCCGTGTTCTCTGGGAAGCCGACGCCAGGCTCGGCTCACGTCAAAGGCAGGGTTTTATGTCCCCGCCGGCCGCCGGCCGAGGCAGAAGGCGCTGCACCTGCTGAGGGTAACATCTCAAGCAGCGATTTACACAGGGGCGAGATTTACTCTTTCATTTGGGGCACGAATAACCAATTTCCTTCTGATCTCCCGGCGCTCTTGTTAACGTTACATGAGTTTCAGTTGTACAGCACTACAGTTTGACGTCTGTATACACTACAGAGTGGTCCCCACCACAAGTCCAGCTGTAGCCCACCCCCAACCCGTCCCCTCTGGTAACTGCCAACCTGTTCTCTGTATCTATGCGTTTGTTTTTGTTTCATTTTGTTTGTTGTTTGTTTTGTATTTTTAGGTACCGTATGTGAGTGGAATCATATGATATTTGTCTTTCTCTGTCTTTCTCACTTAGCATCATACCTTCAAGGTCCATCTATGTTGTACAAATCGCAGGACTGCATTCTTTTTTATGGCTGAGTAGTATTCCGTGGTGTATATACCGCATCTCCTTTATCCATTCATCCACTGATGGACCCTTGGATTGTTTCCATGTCTTGGGATTTCTTTATCTATCCATCCATCCATCCATCCATCTATCCATCCATCCATCCATCCATCCATCCATCCACCCACCCGTCTGTCGGTCTGTCCGTCCGTCCATCCATCCATCCATCCATCCATCCATCCATCCACCCACCCATCTGTCGGTCCGTCCGTCCGTCCATCCATCCATCCATCCATCCATCCATCTATATATCTCCTTGCTTATTGCGGGCAGGACAGGGCTGGCACAGGCCTGGAGATTCATGGGGCCCTTCCCTCAGCAGAGCTGCTGCCAAAGGTTTACAGGGGCCCACATATTCGGGGGGACGTTCTGGATAAACCAGCAGCAAACGGCAGTGATAAGCCCCAAAACCAAACCTGGGGAAGCCAACGCTGAGCAGGCCCGCGGCACGCAGGGCCCGAGCTCCAAATCCTGCCCGGCCAGGACCTTTGCACGTCTCTGCACGTGTGCAAGTGTCCGCACACGTACACAGGGGAGCCAGAGGGCAATGGAAGCTGTGCTGAGTGCAAAGTGTTGCACGTGTGACTCATGCAGGAACCTTTTCACGCACACGCACACGCACACGCATGTGTGCACACACAGGCACAGCCCAGAGCGTGCCCTCCCCGTGGCCCTGGGAAGCACTTTTTGAGAAAACAAGGCAAACCATGTGCAATCCCAGCCTGCGGAGCCTTGGAGCCCGTTTCCATCCCGGGTCCTTGCCTGGCTGGCGGTGGGGGGTGGAGGTCAGCTTGGTGACTGGGTGGAGCCTGTTTGCAGCGCTGGGCCTGGCGCAGTGAACGTGGCCCCCGCGGGCAGTGGAGGCAGGGCTTGGGCCGGCGTGGCTGCGGCAGTCTCCGCTGTGGGTCCATTAACAGCGTGGGCGGAGGCTCCAAGCTGCAGCCAGAGATGACTTAAGAGAGCGCCAGAGGGAAGGGACGTGGTCCGGGAGGGCGCCCCCGGCCCCCCTCACCGGCCTCGTCCGGCCGGGGGCGCCCTGTGCCGAGTGAAAAATGCAGCAGGCCGGCTGGGACAGGCGGGCAGGGCGGCTCCGGGCAGCCAGCGAAGGGCGGGCAGGACGAGGGCTGCGGGGGCGCGTATGTGCTCCGTGGGTTCCGTGTCATCCCCACGCCCCCGGAGAGAGCAAGCGGTGACTATTTCAGAGCTGGGCAAGCTGAGGCCTGGAGGGCTCCCTGCCCAGCCCCTGGGCTGGCTCTGCGGCACAGCAGGCCCGCTCCCTCCGCTGCAGAGGTGACATCAGGGCCCCAGGGCCTCCAGGAGCAGAGCGCACCTCCCGGGGGGAGCAGCAGGGCTTCCCGGCCAGGACACAATGGCTGCTTCCTCCTGCCCTGGCCCCAGATGCTCTGACCGGCCCCTAGCTTAGCGAGGACATCCTGAGCCCCCGAGATCTGGAGCCCACCCAGCCACTCGCCGGGACCAGGCGAGAAGCGATCTCTGCTGTGGCCCCGCAGAGGGATTGGCGGGGCTGGGAGGGCTGCCTCCTGGGGTCTGCCCTGAGGCTCCTCAGGCGTCCCAGGTGGGCACACCGCCTCCCCTGCTCCAGCTCCCTTTCCCAGGGAGGCCCTGCCCAGCCTGGCAGGAGCGCTGTCGGACCCCTGGCAGCTGCCTGGAATCTTTCTGGGCTGGGCACGGACCCCACGGCAGCAGCCTCCCTCCAGGACCTGCCTGTGGTGCGGATGGAGCGTGGGAGAGCACCCACGTGAGCACGTCCCCAGACAGGACGAGGCCGTGGTCCCCCCGAGGTGGGTTCAAGCCCCACTCCGCTGCTCACTGCTGTGTGTCTCCATTTCTTCATCCACACGATGGGCAGCACTGATCCAGGAAACCTCTGAACCGGATAGAGGAGGTCGCTGCCCCCAGGGGCTCACGTTCTAGTGGGAGGTATCGGGGGGGCAGTGCCTATATAAGAGCAGCTGAGACAATGTCAGGTTTTTATAGGAGATAGGCAGATGGGGGCGTGGAAGGCCAAGAAGGACTCCCCCCGGAAGAAATGTCTGATTCATGCCTGAGCCGCCATGCAGCCTCGTGGGAGAGCATTGCAGGCCGCAGGAGCAGCAGGTGCAAAGGCCCTGAGGCAAACGGGCCGGAGGGCAGTCCACGGCCAGAGGGGAGACCCATGCGGCTGGAGCCCAGGCGGAGAGGGCCTGCGGCAGGTCTTGGGGGACATTGTGGACCCCAGTAAGGAGCAGGTTTTGTTCTGAATGAGGTGGGGGCAGAGACGGCAGGATCTAATCCGTGTTTTCACAAGGTGCGTTTGGCTGCTGTGGGAGGGAGATGGAGGGGTGGAGCCTACGGGCAGAGGGAAACTTGAGGCTTATTGTGAAGGAGGAACCACAAAGCACAGAAGGGATGGGACGAGGCGGCTGAACTGGTGGCGGGGCCGTGGGATGGCCTGGGCCTGACGGAGCAGCAGGGCGGTGCTGCCTGGCCACACTGGGCCTGAGGCTCCCGCTGGCCTTCACGTGGACAAGCAGGCCTTCGAGGGCTAAGACGAGCTCAGGGGAGATGTAGGGAATGTGGGCGTGAATTTCGGGTCGTCAATGTCCGGGTGACATTGAAGCCCTGGGACTGGCTGAGGTCATGAAGGGTATGGACAGCGGGGAGAGGAGGCCTGGGTCCCGCGGCCCTGGGAAGCAGAGAGAAGAGGAGGGGCCTGGATGGGGGAGTGGGAGGGGAAGTTGGAGGACAGTGTGTGTGGTCAGGGCGGGCATACAGTAAGTGCTCAATAAATGCAAAGTCAGTAAGTTATTGACACAAAGTTCCCTGGTCAAGAGACAGTGGGACTTAGCTGTCTGAGTCCGGATGGACAGTGAACGGGTCCCTGGTGTCGGGGGTGGTGCCGTTGCCATGGCAGGGCGCCCACGTGGTTCCCACAGAGGGAAACGGAGGCTCGGGTTACACAACCTGCGCAGTGTGAGGGCTGCTCCGGGACCCACATGGGCCTTCGCGCACCTCCCGTGTGCTCTCCCGTCGAGGCCGGGGGAAGGGCCTCCCGTGGACCTCTGCCCTGGGCCACGCCCACTGTGACTGCAGGGCAGGTGTTCAAGCCCATCATCCAGGTGAGGTGACTGAGGCTCCCACAGGCAGGAGGGCAGCAGCCAGGTGGAGGCCCAGCGCAGTAGGACAGAACCCCCACCCCTGGGCCCCTAACACCCGAATCAGTGGAGATGAGCCCCCTGGAGTCACCTCCATAGAGCAATGACAGTGACCCTCCAGCAGCCGGGAGGGGAGACGGCTCCAGGCCAGGTGGTCAGCCTGGGACAGACGCCGGCTGTGTCTTCCCGGGAGCACCGCTCCCCATGAGTCCCCGTGTGGCCTGGTGGGGAGGGGCTGGCTGTAGGGGTGCTCAGCCCAGGTCAGCTCGGTAGCCCCAGGGGCCTCTGGCCATGTCGGCCCCGTGCAGGTCAGGCCCGGGTGCAGGTCAGGCCCGGGTGCTGGTCAGGCCTTGGTGAAGGTCAGGCCTGGGTGCTGGAGCGTATTCTGGACCTCACCTGGACAGCCTGAGGGGAGGCCGGGCCACATGAACATCAATACTGCCTTAGCCAGCTAGGCTGCCTCGATAAAATACCACAGCCTGGGTAGTTTGAACACTAGAAACTCATTTTCTCACAGGTCTGGAGGCTGCAAGTCCGAGATCAGTGTGCTGGCACAATCTGGTTTTGGCGAGGGCTCCCCTTTGTGCCGGCAGTCAGCAGCCTTCTTGCTATGTCCTCACGGGGCCTCTCCTTGGTGTGCATGCAGGTAGAGTGGCTCTTCTCATGGGGCCACTAATCCTACCATGAGGGCCACATCCTCATGACCTAATCTAACCCTAATTACCTCCCAAAGCCCCCTCTCCAAATACCATCACATTGGAGATAAGGCTTCAACACATGGGTTTCAGGGTAGTTTTAGGGGCACCCAAAGGTTCAGTCCATAATGTGCAAAAATCCTCAACAGATACTAGGAAATTGAATCTAGCAAAAATAATGAGTCTGTCGTAACTGAGTGGAGCCATCTCTGAATGCATGGCTGGCTCGATACTCGATATTCCAGTTACAATACCTGGGCAGTGCCATTAGCTCAGGGAGGCAGTGAGGACTCCATGGGCAGCCACCACAGCTGTCCTGCAGCTGGCAGGGGAGGCCGAGTGTCAGCAGCCGGTCGGGTGGGGCGTGGTGTCAGCACATTGATGCAACCTCTTCTTTTTCTGCGTCAAAGTCGACCAACATCCCTGGACTTGGGCAGCAGCTGCACATCCTCCCGCCTCGACCGTGGGGAAAGTGGGGCAGGGCCGGACTCCAAGTCTGAGCTGGGAGCTGGGAGCCACTCGGCCACACATGGAGTTAGGAGCAGAGGGGCTGGAGCCCACACTGGCCTCTGCCCACCATTCTCCGAGCCACTCAAGCTGCCTGGGACCCAAAGCCCTTGTCAGATCCAAGTTTCTCGCCCCACACCCCAGCTCTGGGGGTGAATAATGGATGACAGAGGTGATGAGCTCAGAGCTGGTGGGGTGGGGGGCGGTCTGGCTGGATTGCGGTGACTCAGTAAGGAGGAGGAGACGGGAAGAGACGCGTCTCAGCACACCGGCCCAGCGGTAACGGGCAGGAAGGGGGACGTGAGACATATGGGCTGTGACAGCTTAATGGCCTTTGGTTAGAGCAGCCCCTGAATGTGCTAGCTTGGGGAGGCTCTGAGGTGAGGCCACACCATTGGCCGGGCTGGGAGGGCGGGGTGGCGCCTCCCGCTGCAGCACCTGCTGACCTTGGAGGGGCGGTGGTTGGGTGGGAAAGAGGCTGCATCTTGGGGACCCGCACCACCCGGCCACACCTAGATGGGGACGCATCAGGGCCGGACCCGGGCCCACCCTGTCTGTTCACCGTGACGCTTGCCTCCCCTGGGGGCCCTCCCGGGACCTGCCCGCAGAGGCTGGGAGGCCGGGGTAGTGAGGGCCTGACTACATGGGTTCCCGTTACTGCTGCATCACGGGTGCCCAGACTTGGGCTGTAAGATGACCCAGTCCATTGCTTTCGGAGCCTGTGTCGCAGGATTCAGACAGGCCCCATGGGATGGCCTGGTTTGTTCCTCAAGGTCTGGGAAGACTTGCGCCTGGGGGTCCCGTCACCTGAGGGCGTCTCCTGCAGTCGTGGCCTCTGTCAGCAGGAACCTTGGCTAGGACCCCTCCCAGGGCCCTGAACATGGCTCCGACTTCTGCACCTGGCGCCCAGCAGACACCAGTGCAGCCTGGGTCACCTTTTATGGCCAAGACTCTGGAGTGGAATGGCGTCATTTCCACCATGGTTACAAAGCCGCCGGATTCCAGAAGAGGGGACAGAGACCCCCACCCCTCCACGGAAGGGTGTCAGAGTAACACTGGAGAAGAGCCTGGGGCTGGGAGAGACCTGTCTTTGGAAAAGTGCATCCGACCCTTGAGTGGCTGCCAGCAAGGCCCAGAGCTACGTGCAGCCACCCACAGGCCCTGCCGCCAGACCCCGCGGACCGTCCTGCTCCGCCAGGCAGCCCTCCTTCCTTGGAGCCCTGGGTACAGCGGAGTTGCTTCTCTGATTACTGTGACCCCTGGGGGAAGGGGTGCACCCCACACACACCTAAACACTCCCAGAGCTCGCCCAGGACAGGACTCAGGTCGGGGCCTCCCTGCTCAGAGCCTGGGGGAGAAAGCACACCCACTCCCGGCTGAGCCCAGACAAGCTCCTAGACCCTGACTGCGGTCATGCTTCTGTGACCGGCTGCCCTCCCAGCCGTGCTCCCAGGTGAGAGGCCCAGCCCCCAGCCTCCTTGCCTGTCTGGAGCCACTGGAACCACACTGGTGGCCTGGCACCCACCAGCCTGCTGTGCTCAGCCCTCTGTGAATGTGGGGCCCCTCCCCTGCTCTGTACCACCCAGCTGGGCTCCACTGGTCACAGACGTCTCATCCCAGCCTAGCCCGGTGATCCACTGGCCTGCCTTGGGATGTCTGCTTTTCTGTTGCATCGGTGACGGGGGTTGGGGGGTGTGATGAGAGGTGGGGGTCTCAGCCTGGCTGGGGTCTGAGGACGTGGTCCCTACACCCCCTCCAAGGAGACTGTGCCCACTCCCCTCCAGCTGTGCGGGGCAGCAGGGGAGCGGCCGGGTGGGAGGGGGAGAGGCTGAGCGGAAGGGGCCCCGAGTGGGGAGACGGGGCCACCTGGACCAGCCCTAAGCCCCAGATCTCTGGCAGCTCCGGTCGAGCCCCACTTGGGGCCCCTTTGGGGCCTGATGCCACCTTTCCCTGACCCTGCAACACTCCTGCGGCCCTCAGCAATGGCCGGCCATTCTCTGCCAGGGCCGGCCCACGCGCAGGGACAGTGGGAGGAGGGGTGCCCTGCAGGCCCATCCTCATGGGGCCGATGGACAGCTCACAGCAGCTTTAGGACCCAGCGGGCCTGCAGGTGGCCCCTCACTGGTGGCTACTCTTCCAGGTGAGTGAGCCACTGGTGGAGACTGGCTGGCCGTTGGGAATCATGTGAACTGTTATTTGTCATTAACTCTTTTTTTTATAGTTTTTTTTTTTTTTTTTTTGGCTGCGTCGGGTCTTTGTCGCTGCACACGAGTTTTCTCTGGTTGAGGCGAGCGGGGGCTGCTCTTCATTGCAGCGCATGGGCTTCTCATTGCAGTGGCTTCTCTTGTTACAGAGCACGGGCTCTGGGCACGCGGGCTTCAGTAGTTGTGGCGCATGGGCTTAGTTGCTCCACAGCATGTGGGATCTTCCCAGACCAGGGCTCGAACCCGTGTCCACTGCATTGGTAGGCAGGTTCTTCACCACTGTGACACCGGGGAAGTCCTGTCATTAACTCTTCTCTGATGTCACTCTATGACTTGATGAATAGTTGAGCTGGGCGGCCCCAGAATGTTTAAACTTTTTCGCATTCGGGAATTGCAGGGAAGCACACATCTCCGGAATGTTCTCCCTCACACCTGTCCGGGCAACTTTATAAAATCCAAATTGCCACTCCCACCTTTTGGCCACCATCTCATTAGTAACGAATAGAGCACTTATGGACGACACCTTCCTCTAAATGCAACGACTAACCTACTTGGCTTTCATGCAAGTGGGTGGCATCATCTGAAATTCCAAAAGGAGAGAAAGACACTGCTGGTCAGAGAGCGGGGAAAGCAGGGAGGGCCAGGGGCTGATGAAGTCCCTGCCATCAAGAACAATCCCTTGCTGGAGAACAAAGGGTAAAAATAGCAACCCAGCTAAATGGACCACACTCCTGGCGAGCGATGCCGGCTCTTCCTGCCCCCAGCTCTCCGAGGACCTGCGGGTTGACCCTGAGCTGGGAAGTGCTGGGCTGGGGGCCAGTGAAGCACTCAGCGCTGAGAACAGCCTAGTTTTAACTGGTGTTATTCATTAGCTGATTTACTCAGCTGGCTGGCAGGGCCCCAGCATGGCCCCAGCTGCCTCCACGGCTGGAGGGACACGGGACTCTGGGTGAACGCGTCCCCCAGGGCCAGGCAGGGTGCACCCCCCACCACAGCATCCTCTCCTCCCTACTCTCTGGGGGCGTGTCCCGGAAGACCCGTACCCCCAGCGCTCACCACCCGTCCCCAGGCCCCGCCCGAGGAAGCTGGCTGCCAGCTCTCACTTTCTGTGCGTGACTGAGGCCCTGGCCTGGGGAACCCCTTGACTGCATGCCTGTCACGAGCGGATTCTCCGAGCTGCGGCCCAGCCAGAAACGCAGCTCATTTCAGCTCAATGTTCACACTGAGGGGTATGAGGGTCCGCTATGTGTCCACTGTGGGCGCACGCATTTTAGGGAATTGGTTCCTCCTTAAATAGCATTCGAGGGGACTAGCAAACTCGCCCCCCAACCAAGCTCCCGACAGAGTAAAGGGCCTTGTACGCAGCGTGCTCCCCAACGACGCTCGCCCAGACTGCAGCTAAAGTCTCCCTGTGCCCAACACTGCCCAGGCCTAAAAAGGAACGAAATAATGCCATTTGCGGCAACATGGATGTGACTAGAGGTGACCATACTAAGTGAAGTCAGCCAGAAAGAGAAGGACGGATACCATATGACATCACTTACATGTGGAATCTAAAATACGGCACAAGTGAACATATCTATGGAACAGAAACAGAATCACGGACATAGAGAACAGACTGGTGGTTGCCAGGGGAAGGGGGTGGGGGAGGGATGGAGTGGAAGGTTGGGGTCAGCAGATGTAAGCTTTTATGTATAGACTGGATACACAACAAGGTCCTACTGTAGAGCACAGGGAACTATATTCGATACCCTGTGATAAACCATAATGAGAAAGAATATTTTTAAAAAATGAGAAGCTATATATGTATAACTGAATCATTTTGCTGTATAGCAGTAACTAATACAACATTGTAAATCAACTAGACTTCAATTTAAAAAAATTTATATATATAATATATATAATTATATATATATACATTTTATATATATATAGGGCCTACCTTCAAACCAAGGCGACAACGCCCACATTTAGAAATCCATTCTGCTTTATTGTCTCTTGCCTGGAAACTATTGCAGGGGTGCAAACACTGCATCTCACACTCTATGATGGTCTGAGATGGGCCGATAAAATGTCTTGTAAACCTAAAAACGACGCTCCCCTGACCCCCTGCTCCGTGGCCACTTACAGCGGAGTTCTGCAGCTCCGAGGCCACAGGGAGATCGGGTCGCTTGGGACTTCCTTCCCCGCTGCAGAGGACATCTGTGGGAGGACCCCGTTCTTGAGGTGGGGGGACCTGGTTTCTCCTGGGGGTCCACCCCTGCCCCATCCCAGCCCGCGTGTCCCAGGTCTGGCTGGCTGGCCCTGGTCCAGGGCTGGCCCGTGGCCTTGGCAGCATCAAGGAGACAGTTCTACGAGCAGTGATGAAAGGAGCAGCCTCTGTCTTTTCGGGGGGCTGCTTCTATGCTGGCAAGATGGGCCTGCAAGGGCGGATCAGCGTGGGTAGGGTGGATCTCGTGTTCATAAATGTGCAGTGGGGCCCGAGAATCACTGATTTAAGGCCTTGTTGGCCATGATAAAGGTGAAATGTTTAAATGAATCAGGTGCTGTGCAGAGAACAGCCTGGGAGGAAAAGGGTGAAGTCGGGGTGCCCCCACCGTTGGCCAGCCTGGGGCGGCAGGGACAGGGAGGGTGGGAGAAGACACTGGGGGCCAAGGGGCTCCCCGCAGTGGCAGGTGACCCCCACCCCCCAAAGCCATGTCCTGGCTGGTGGCCGCCCTGTCAGGGGACCCAGGGGAGTGAGCGGAGTGGGGAGGAGAGGGAAGAGGTCGCTGGAAACGTCCAGGGGGCCCCTGGAACACCGGGTGGAGGGCCCTGCCCCCCACCGCCTGGGCCAGGGAACACTGGGAGGCCCCTGCAGGCGTGTGGGAGCTGGACCGGCATGCACACCCTCATTGGGCGTGTCCCCGAGCCCCCGAGGACAGGCCCACGTGGGCGAGGGGCCCAAGCCGGCGGGCCTGGGAGCATTTTTTTTTTTTTTTTGCGGTACGCGGGCCTCTCACTGTTGTGGCCTCTCCCGTTGTGGAGCACAGGCTCCGGACGCGCAGGCTCAGCGGCCATGGCTCACGGGCCCAGCCGCTCTGCGGCATGTGGGATCTTCCCGGACCGGGGCACGAACCCATGTCCCCTGCATCGGCAGGCGGACTCTCAACCACTGCGCCACCAGGCAAGCCCCTGGGAGCATTTTAGTTGCGAATGGAAGGATGGGTGGTGCTTAACTGGGAGGGAGGAGGACGGCCCATTCCAGGGAGTCGGTGTGGTCAGAGGCTGAAGGGAAGCTGGGCCAGGCCACTGGGAGGGGTTTGGTCTGTTTCTAACGCAATAGAGAACCACTAATGGGCTTTTAAACTGGGCCGACGGGGAGGGGGACGTGATATGATTCAGCAGCTTGTGTCTTTCAAAGATCACTGCTCTTGTGACTGGATTGGAGGGGGCAGGGTGAGGGATGATGGGGTGGTGGGGGGATGTGTTAGGTGTCAGGTGACAGAAGGTGACGGTTTGTACGGGGCGGGGGGCAGGGGGAGGAGAGACGCCCACAGACACCAAGGATGCTCAGGGGCGAAGTCAGAGGGATGAGTCCCAGCCATGCTCAGCCGAGGCCCCTCCTGCATCGGTCAGCTGTCACCGTGTGACCAGCATCCCGGCAGGCGCCCCAGGCGTGTCCCCCTCACTCCCGGGCCTGTGGGTTGGTTGGGGGTGGGCTGTGGAGCCACAAGCTCTACCCACTGTGTTTCTTGTTCTTCCGGAAGCAGCGGCCTGCCAGGGCCAGTCCTTCCCACGGAGACGCCGAAGCAGAGCACAGCCCACCCGCCGACGCGCAGAGCAAACCTTTGCTGGTCGAGTACAGGGTCCCTACGGGGTGTGGAGTCCCAGGACTGCCCCTGGGAACAAGGGCCTCTGGCCCGGACAGCGCTCCCGTCCCCGGTCATCTCAGAGGACTCAAGGGCCAGTGACCAGCAACCTTTATCGTAGGTCAAAGGAAAAGCTTCACAAAGGGGGAGGTACTGGCATCAAGTCATCTTACGGGGCAATGTTCACTAGGCGTGTAAACTGTTTTAAAAGGCCTCTCCCCCGGGGTATGTCCGATGCAAACCTGGGTCAAATGAACAAAGAAATGCGGGGCGGGGGGGGGGGGGGCGCTCCCAGGCTGTCCACGTGGAGGAGCAGGAAGGCTGAGCGGAGTCCCGCCCAGAGGCCTCAGCTCTGCCCCCGAGGGGTCGTCAAAGGACCAGGCGCTCTGGGGACAGCGCGCCCGCCTTCTGCATCCCCGTCTGGCCAGCAGCCCCAGTACAGTCATCGGTCGCGAGGATGCTCAACACAAAAGGGTTGCTTTCCGGGAAAACTGCTGACGCGCAGGACTCTGGCACAGAGAGAGCTTGAGGCAGTCGGGCCTCCCGGATCCACACCACCGGTAATCAATTTTCAATCCTTGGAACAAAAATAGTCTTGATTTATGAAGTTCCACAAGTTGTTTCTTTTCTGCATCGCCCGGCGTTAGAAGCGGGGACGTCCTGCCAGGCAGCCCCATCGGGCGCGGGGCGGGGGGCCTCAGACAGGCACATCCATGACCCTCCCGGGCTCCCACAGGGCCCAGTGCCTCGCACGCTGACTCCAAACACAGCGGCAGCAACCCAAGCGTTCACGTCTCCCGCGGGAACCCGGCCACACCCACGCTGGCCGTATCTGGGGGACCGTGTTTCTGTGCTTTTGTGGCGCTCATGGGCTCTCCTCTCTGAGACCTTGTGCTCGCTGGGGTCAGCAGTGGCTCCGAAACTGACTGTTACTTCAGGGGGGGTCACTGCCCGGTAGAGGGAAGATGACCGATTAAGGGAAAACAATTCTCTCCAAGTCCACTGACCTGGGAAAACTTTGTATTCAGAGGGCTTGATGAAGATCTATAGGATCTATAGGAAAAATCAGCTTCTACCCATTTAAAAACCATATAATCATATTCCATCTGCAATCTCTGGTCACTAATGCAAGATCCTCAGCTAATTTTTAAGTAAAGCATCTGAAGCGTATTAGAAGCTTTACGTCACCACATATCCCAGTCCACCAGACAGATAAAATAGTGGGCATATAGATGAATCATTTCATTATTCTGGGATGGTGAGGCCCTTCCAAGCACCGCAGAGGAAAAGAGTGATATATTTGGCTACATGAAAATTCAAAATGTCTGTATGGTTAAAGATACCATAAACCAAAATTAAAAGCAAATGGCAAACCGGGAGTGAGTGTTTCAATCCATGTTACAGACAAATGGTTAATAATGTTCTGAAAAAGCAGTATGTTTCTGAAGGACAAGCACATCCACAGAAAATGGGCAAAAGACTTGAACAGGCATCTCACAAACCGCGCTGATCGGCTCATGACAAACACTTGATTTCGCCTGAATCAGGGAAGTGCAATGAAAGCACTGATGATAGTCTATTTGTCTTCTGTCAGACTGGCAAATAATGGTTTAAATTTTAAAGCCGATACTGGCCAAAGAAGAGAGAAAAGACATCCTCATGCCCTGCCAGTAGAAGTATAAATTGGCACGTCGTTTTTGGAGGGTGCACAGATGGACTAAAATCCCAATAAAATCCGTGGAACTACGTCCTAAGGAAATAAGTTTCTGCCTGAAGATTCGCAGGCAAGAATAGTCATTACACATAATCCCCAAAGCTGGGAACAATCTACATAAGTTAGATAAATTATGGTAGAACAGGATGTAGCCCCCGAGAAAGCTGTAGACGACTATTTATGGGCACAGAATGTTATCCATTATACACTGCTAAGCGGAGGAAAGAGGGTTACAAAAAACAGCGGGCATCGCGTGTGTGCTATTTTATAAGAAAGGAGCGAGTGAATAAATAGATGGTCGAGGACGTGTGCATGCTGGTCATCGCTCTCACGTGACCACAGGACCTTCATAAACTTTCTTGCTACAAATCAGAAGAAATTACAAGACAGGCGGATCAGTTTCCTAGCTACCCTCTGACTGATCGTCATTCTGTTCCCAATAATTTTGCTCTACGAATCATTTCCAATTGAGTTATTTGGAATCATAATGCCAAGAGGCACGCACTTGCCTGAGACCGGCAAACACAGACGAGGAAGACGGGCACCCCCCGGTCAGCTGGATCCAGCAAGTCAATTACTGTAATAACAGAGGGGGAAGCAGCAGATGGCCGGGGCAGGCCTACTGTCATAATATTTTCCTTGCAATTAAAACCGAATTTCTAAAAGGTAACGTGAGTGGTGGAGAGGAAGACAAGCGCCTACCTTTCAGAGGTGAATAAAGGCCGTGTGAGTCGTGGGGACCAGTGCCGCCAGATCTGCATTCCAGCTCCCCACTCACCCGCAGGGGGATCTGGGCAAGCTACCTCACCTCAGGGTTTATCCTGACCTGAGACGCTGGGGAACGATCGCGTCTGGCCCACGGAGGGGTTGTCACAGGGTTAGAATCCACTTTGCAAGTATTTGAGAAATACGTGTGGCGACTGTCAACCTTGGTATGTTACTGTATTTAAGCACAAGACAACTCCTTTCCAGGGAATTTTGCATGGATAAGGCTTGTGAAAAGCCAGTTAAGGGCTTCCCTGGTGGCTCAGGGGTTGAGAATCCTCCTGCCAATCCAGGGGACACGGGTTCGAGCCCCGGCCCGGGAAGATCCCACGTGCCACGGAGCAGCTGAGCCCGTGTGCCACAAGTGCTGAGCCCGCGCTCTAGAGCCCGCGAGCCACAACTACTGAAGCCCGTGTGTCGCAACTGTTGAGCCCACGCACTGCAACTACTGAAGCCCGCGCTCTTTAGGGCCCAAGTACCGCAACTACTGAAGCCCGCATGCCTAGAGCCCGTGCTCCCCGACAAGAGAAGCCACCGCAATGAGAAGCCCACGCACCGCGACAAAGAGTAGCCCCCTCTTGCCGCAGCTAGAGAAAGCCCACGCGCAGCAACAAAGACCCAATGCAGCCAAAAATAAATAAATAAATTTATTTTAAAAAATCCAGTTGAGGCACATGCATACCCTGGACCCATCAGCTCTGCACAGGTCTCCCCAGGCACGGGCTATGACGTGCAGGTGGCGCTATTCGTAACAGCCCCAAACTGGAGACAGCCTAGCGTCCACGAGCCATTTAATGGATAAATTGTTGTGTGTTTGTACAATGGCACACAACAAAGCAGTGCAAAGAAACAGTCTGCCACTGTATGTGACAACCAGGGTGAATCCCGTGAATATAATGTCACATGAAGGAAGCCAGACACACACACGTACTGAACGATTCCACTTAAGGTAAAAGACGGGAAGACTGGAAAACAGGACGGCAGTTCCTCAAAAAAGTAAAAGCATAGAATTACTGTCTGATGGGACTTCCCTGGTGGCACAGTGGTTGGGACTCCGAGCTCCCAGTGCAGGGGGCCCGGGTTCGATCCCTGGTCGGGGAACTAGATCCCACATGCGTGCCGCAACTAAGAGTTCACATGCCACAACTGGGGAGCCGGCGAGCTGCAACTAAGGAGCTGGTGCAACCAACCAACCAAACAAATAAATAAACAAAAAAAGAATTACCATCTTATCCAGCAACTCTGCTTCTGGGTATTTACCTGAGGAATGAAAGCAGGGTCTTGCAAAGATATTTGCACACACGTCTTCATAGCAGCATTATTCACAATCACCAAAAGACAGAAACAACCCGGATGTCCACTGATGGATGAATGGACAAAAAAATGTGGTCCATGCAATGCAATATTATTCAGCCTTAAAAAGGAAGGGAATTCTGACACCAGCTTCAACATGGATGAACCCCGAGGGCACAATGCTAAGTGAAATAAGCCACTTATAGGAGGTCCCCAGAGGAGTTGAATCCATAGACAGAAAGTACAATGGTGGGTGCCAGGGGCTGGGGCAGGGGGGATGGAGGGGTCAGTGTTTAGCATGTAGTCAGTCTCCATCCCAGCAATGCAGAGGCTGGGCTGGCTGGCTCCACGGCACCAGAGGGCATTTCTCCTTTTCTCCAGGCCAGAAGGAAGGAAAGGAATCTCTGCTTTGCACCCAGCACCCTGACGTCTGATCCAGCACAGGGATTTGGGAGACTGGCCCCTGCCCTCCCCAAAGAGCAGCCCCCAAGCGCAGAAAGTCAAGCTCCACCTCTATCTCTGCTGTGCAGCGGGGAGACAAGCGCAGAGGAATTCCCTTCAGGAATCCTTCAGGGAGGGAGGCGGAGAAGTGGGGGGAGGGAGGACCAGTCCTGAGAGTCGCATCCTTGGAGGCCCTGGAGGAGAGGAGAAAGAGTGTTGAGTGGAAAAAACATTTAAAGAAATAGTGGCTGAAAACTCCCCCAATTTGGTGAAAGACATAACTTTGCAGATTCAAGAAGTTCAGTGGACCCCGACCAGAATCAGTTCAAACAACACCACGCCCAGACACATCATCATCAAACTGCCAAAAACCAAAGGTGAAGAAAACTCTGGGAAGCAGCCATGGAGAGGTGGAGAGGAGGCGGAGAGGAGGCAGAGAGGAGGGAGGGAGGGCGGAGCTGAGGGAGGGGGGCGGAGCTGAGGGAGGGAGGGCGGAGCTGAAGGAGGGACGGCAGAGCCCCCAGGGATGCCAGGCCCGGGGCTGACACCAAGGCATGCAGCTCCAGTGCCGGCTGGGCTGTTCCCTCAGTGGGATGCTTTGCGATGCAGACCCAGACAGCAGGGAAGCCCGCTAGAGGGAAAAGGGAGGCTCCTACCAGGGCTGCCCCTTCTGGGCTGTCTCACCTGGAAGAATCAGAAAATGGGATTTCACGGGTTACAGACAAAGGGGAGACCGATCTGGGGATGTGAAGGACACCACAGCTGCAGGTCAAGGACGAGAAGCAGAACCCCAGAGCTGGGCCCAAGAGTTAGAGGGACCTGTAGGACAGACGGAGTTGGAGGGGAGGATGGTCCAGCCTCTTGTCGTGGACCCAAGGGCAGAGCGCATCCTGCGGATGCCTTCCCCCAGGCTGGAAGGGGCTCAGGACCTGGTTCAAAGCCAGCTCTCTCTGCCACTAGCTGGTGGTGGGCTCTGGACCAAATCTCTTACCTGGGAGACTCAGTTATCCCATCTATAAAGTGGGGATAAGACAGTCTGTGTTCCATAGGCTTGTTGTGAAAGGCCATGCTCGGTGCCTGGCCCGTGGCTCCCACGTATGGCTGTTACTGTTATTTTCCATGGTCCCACCCAACCCCTAGACAGGCAGGACTCTGAGTGGGGTGGCCTCCCTCCTGGCCAGCTGGTAAAAGCGTGGAGGTTTGTTTTCCTGAATCTACTCTCTGTGGATTCAAATCTCAGGGCAGATGCCGAGGAGAAGCTGCTCGCAGAAGAACAGTTGAAAGTGGACTCCATTCAAGCAGAGCCCACTGGGTTCTCATCACCTGGGCAGACAGAGCAAAGAGGCAGAGGCCAAAGGACCGGCAGATACCCTCCCCCCCCCGCCCGTTGCCCAGCCGAGGACCTGACACAGCACTTCCTGCAGGTGGATCCGCACTTGTGCACGGTGCGCCCTCCCCTCACCCACGCACAGGGGCTTCCTTCACAGGTCCCGCCTCCAGACAGCCCCCTGCCCGTGGTGTCCCATGGCAGCCAGCTGTAAGCACGAGGTGATGGCTCTGGAAGAGGTGGTGTCCCCTAGGTCTCCCACACCCACCTTCCTGTCACCCTCTTTCTCCTGTTTGGGGGAATGTGGAGCCCAGGCCTGCCCTGGAGGAGCCGTGGCCTTGATGATTCAAGACAGGGCTCAGATCAGTTCATTCAGTGTCTGAGTCCAGAGGACTCGGTCGAGGATGCCCCCTCCTGAGAGGATCCGAGTGGACACCGGAGGCCCTGCGGGTGCGGGGCAGACATGGGAACCGGAGAACGGAGCCTCCTGGGGGATTTTGTAGCTTCCTTTCCTGCTGCAGCAGAGACAGGGACTGTTGGGCATGGAAGAGCCATGCCTGTCTGGACACAGAGCCACGGGCAGGAATCCGGCTCAGAAGCCAGTGCTCACAAGGTCACCAAGCAAGGTCACCTTCCTAGGCGATGCCGCTTCACTCCCCCCCTGGGAAGGCAGTCCCAGGTTCTCCCTCAGCAGGACCAGCAGCCGCCCCTCCCCTCCAGCCCACAGACACCAGCAAAGACACCGCCTGTCCTGTGGCTGCCGCAGCCAGGGCGGCCAGGGCGGGACCGGGGCCTGGGCGGGCTTTCTCACCTGGCTCCGGGGCCCGGGGCAGCCGGTGTGTTCTGAGCCGTGAGTGCAGAGAAGCCGGCTACCATCCCTCACGTATACCTGATCCTTGCTCACAGAGCCCCTTCCTCCAAGGGCAGGCTTCCTGCGTGGCTGTACCCCTCTCAGGGCCAGGAAGGAGGGCAGGAGGGGGTGGTGACAAGACATGCCCGGCTGGCCTGCCTGTGTTCTCGGTGGCTCCAGGGTCCCCCGATGGCAGCCAGCTGACTTATCACCTTCCTGCATCATCGACCTTCTCAGACCCGAGTCCCAGGGAGGAGCTGCCTGAGGGGCAAGATGGAAACACAAAGGAAGGACACAGGTAGGAAACACAGGTGCTGGGGGCCAGCTGGGCGGCGTCCAGCTCTCTGCGGCCTTGTAAGCAGCTACCGTCCAGGCCCACTGGGCTTTCATCGCACCTGCTACCCCAGGGAGGCACCAGGAGAAGCGGGTGTCAGACCGCCTTCCTTCTTATCCACCCTCAGTGGCCGTGGGAAAGGCCGACGGGCACCTCCCGGCTTTTGCGAGGCAGGTGACCTCGAGGGGGACACAGGACAGCGGGCTGAGCATCCCGGGGAAAGAGCCACGGCCACCCCGGCAGACCCAGGCCAGGAGGATGGACGTCCCGCAGTGGGTGTGGGCCAGCCCTCACCGTGGCCCGGCTCTAGGGGGGGTCCCGCGGCCCCAGCCCACTCGCCACCAAGCTCCCCCGCTTCTTGCCTCAGCCTGGCTTTGCCAGCAGCCCTGGCGGGGACACTGAGGAAACAGGGCCTGGGCCACACAGACTCCCTGCTGGAGCCCAGCAGGTCAGGCCACCGTGCTCCCCTCCCCATCCCACCCTCACCCCCCTCACGGCCAGGGCTGCCAGACCCCTCCCCCGGCCTGGTGTCCAGCCCGGAGCCACCCGGGAGCCCGAGGGGTTGGTGGCCCCCTTCCCAGTCCGGGCTCAGGTCAGCTCCCCACCAACACCTCCCCCAGGCCCGCCCGGGGAACTCGTGGTCCTGCGGGAGACTGGAGAGTTTCCCAAAGAAAGAGTTCCGACTTGTCAACGTCTCCACTGTGGCTGCGGATGGCAAGTGCCCCCCATGTGACCTCCGCTTCCTGAGCACGGGGGTGGGGGGGCGGGGAAGAAGGAGCTGAGCAATTCTGGGACCGCAGAGCCCCAGGAAGTGGCCTTGATGGGAGGGTGACGAGACCGCAGCTCAAGAGCAGCTAGCAACCAGCGAAGCCCAGCCCCTCCCTGGAAACACCCCATGCGAGGCCTGCCACCTTGCAGGGGAACCACCTGTCACCCAGATTTGCCTTCCTGACAACCACCCTCTGCCCAGGGACCTGCCTCCCCTGACACGCAGGGGCTGGGGGCTGGGACGCCCCTCAGGCCCCAAGAACCTCTATGTGATCCAGCTGTGTGGCTCTCAGAAGAGGAAGCTTCCAGCCTGGACCACCCTCCCGGGAGTCCTGTTTCTGGATGGAGAGCAACCTCTCCCCTGGGCTCCAGCCAGTGAGCTGGGCTACCCCCCACAAAGGAGGGGTCAGTGGGGCATCCACTCTGCCCACTGTGCTGGGGACTGTGGCCCAGACTGGCCCTCTGGAGGCAGAGACCACGGGCTTCACATCCTTGTGTGGCCAGCACTGTGCCCTGCGCCACACAGACACACAGAGACACAGACACACAGACACAGAAGCACAGAGACACAGACACGCACGCGCACACACACACACAGACACAGAGACACACATAGACACAGACACAGAAACACAGACACACACGCATACACACACAGACACACATAGACACAGACACAGACACACAGAGACACAGACATATAGAAACGCTGACACATACAGACACACACACGGAGACACAGACACACATACACACACACACACACACACACACGTACACACACACATTCCCACCACCCTGCAGAGACGCTCACAGCCCCCAGCTGCCCTTTCGAAGTTGCCACTAGGTGGTGCATTAAACTTTCAGGTTTTGTTTTTTAAACTTTTGTGCATCTAGACCACCACAGTTCAATAAAAATATAATAGAGCCATATATGTAATTTTCCATGAAACAGGTCAAAGTAATTTTAATATCTTTTAATTTAACCCTAAATAGTCCCCACATTATCATTTCAACATATAATCAACATAAGGAATTATTAATGAGATATCTTACTTTCCCTTTTTTCTGGTGAGTCTTCAAAATCCCACGTATGTTTTATGTTTACAGCACATCTAAATTCAGAACCTAAATCTTTATCAGAAATCATTGCTTATACTTAAATTTCATAAAATTTATGGTCAGAAAAGGACACTCATTTACTTAAGTTGTTTCAAACATAAAAGTTTTCAGAAACTGCATGGGTATCGGTTTAAGTTTTTAAATTTAACTTAAAATCAGAATAAAATGCTCCATGGCTGCTGCGTGGGACTGAGTTTCAGAGACGGTGTCTCCAGCCCCCACCTTCAGGCAGCCCACCTGGCTGAGCAGCTGTGAGATGACATTATCGGTGTTCTGAGGGACGAACAAGGTGGGACGGTAGCAGACGCGTCCCCTGCCAGCACAGCACCGACAGCAGAAAAACCACAGGGGCCAGGCACTAGCAGGGTGACCCTGGGGGGCCAGCTCCACCCTGACAGAAAGAAGGGACACCAGCCGAGACCCCAGAGTGAGAAGGATGGCCAGGCTGAGGGATTGAAAGCCCCTGGGAGCAGGCACAAAGAGGGAGGAAGGACAGCAAGGTGACCAGTGGAGGGAGGGTGCCTCTTGGCCCCAACAGCACCGCGTCCTAACCCCCGAATCTGCGAATATGTTACCTTACCTGGCAAAGGAGTATGAACTGTGAGATGGAAGATGAGCCTGGTGGTCTGGGTGCCCCACTGGTCTCCAGCGTTCCAAGAGGAGGGAGGCCGGAGGGTCAGAGCCAGAGGAGACGCAGCGATAGAAGCAGAGGTTGGGGTGATGCGAGGAAAGGGCCATGAGCCACGGGGCGTGGAGCCTCTGAGGGCTGGAACGGAAGAGAAAGCCTCCAGGAGCTCCATCCCACAGACACCGCACCCGGGGGACCCAAGACTCTGGCCCCAGAGCTGCAGGGTGCTGTCTGCGTGCTGCTCCCAGTCTGGCTCGGTGATCTATCACAGCAGCCGAGACTCACCACCTCCTGGGGAGGAGCTGGGTGCCGGAAGCCATGGATGCTTTAGGCAGGAAAGGGACAGTCTAATCCGTGCTTCTGAAATACGGGCTCGTGATGGGATGGCCACCCCAGGGCCAGCCCGATCGATGCTCACACCGTTCTGGGCAGCTTGTGGCCTTGTCTCCGGAGCTCCTACAGCCCTGCTGGCTCCTCCACTGCACAGACGGACAGACTGAGGCCCACGATGCAGCCTGTGTGCTGGCCTCTTGGGCACAGGATCGTGGAGGAACCCGGAAGGGTTGATGTCGTCATGCAGACATATCATGTATCTAGGGTTAGGGTCGGCTGCTCCGGTTTGCCCTTGTTTCCATCCGTCAAGTTTTATGTGGCCCCGGACGGACCCACCCGAGCGGAGCTGTGTGTAACTTCCCAGTGGCTTCTCCCCTGGAGCGTTTAGGAACCTTCCCTGTGACTGACGGGGTTTACCTGTGTGTGCTGGTGTGACACCCACACAGGGGGGACAGGTGCCCCAACCAGGGACAGAGGGAGATCAGAGGGGGTCACGTTCCCTCCTCGATCAGAGAGGAGGGAGAGGGGTGACACAAATATTCAGATCAGTGGCATCTACAGACCTGAACGGCATCACCAGTGCAGGCTGGGGAGCCCAGTGGGCTCTAGACCTGCCCCCCACCCCGGGACTTCCAGCCTTAAGTAGGCTGCTTTGGCAATTATGTTTTCTGCTGTAATGATTTAGCTGGTACTCAACCCACTTTCCATATTTACCTGACTTCTAGGTGCTTTGAAAGGGAGTTTGCCCAGGGAGGGTGGGGGAGGGCCCGGACTCCTGCGCACATAGGAAGCATTTCAGGCAGTCTCTGGGGTTTGCCATGCTTTCCAGAAGGAGTCCATGTGTCTGAACTCACAACTTAGGGTTTGCACCTGTTCCAAAGGGCAGAGCCGCTTCTCTGACAAACTAGCTTGTGTCCATGAGGACAGTCTGGGTCACGGCTTTCCTGCTGCCAGAGGATCAGGAAAGCGGTTCTAATAAAGGTTGCCAGGAGCCCGTGTCTGTCCTCGCAGTCTGAGACCAGTCGGGAAATTCTCTCTCAAACTGCCCCAGGGCAGAAACCTCCCTAGCTTCCTGGCCTGGTAATTTTCCAGAGCAGAAACTTTCCTCTCAAGGGGCAGGAAGGACGTTCAGCCACTGACAGCTCAACCAGAAACATTTCTGACCCACCAGAAGCCACAGCCGCCCTGAGCGGGAACGGAACATGACTCAGCAGGGTGGGGGGCGGGGCAGCCCGGGGACCGCCGTGTCGGGCCGGGGTGGGATGGCCTGGCCGCCCCCCAACTTTTCAAATCACGTGCGTCTCTGGCCTCACGTGAGCAGCCTTGACGGGTATAGATCGGTCCGGGGGCGGAGGCTCAGGACTGGGCCGAAGGTGGGAGAGAGGCCACGGAAGTACCTGGCCCCTGTTCCCATTTGGTGGGAGCATGGGGAGAAGGGAGGGTCCGCAGACTCAGGTTCCTCCCCGTCACAGTGCAGATGGTGGGGCCGGGTGCCTGAGCTCTGCCAGCTCCCCCGAGATGACCCCTGGATCAGACCCAAACGAAAAGAAGTGTCAGGCCGCGACTCTGTCCGGAAGTCCTTCTCTGGCCTCAGGGCACGTGACAGGAGGTCACCTCCCCGCACCGGGGGTGGAGGCCCCCGTGGAAATTGGGGTTCAGGTGGGAGCCCTCAGGGCTCAGCAGGTGTGAGGCTCACCTGCCCCTCCTCCCCTGACAACCTGGGCCCCTGCACTGGCCCCTCTGGGGCCACCTGGGACGGAGCCCCTGGACCTTGGGCCTGCTCGTTACGGCGGCAGAACAGGGTCTGTCGACTCATGCCCCTCTGAACCGGGCTGAGCCCCAGAAGTGCTGCTAACAGAGCCCCCTCTACTAAGCAGCTTCTGCAGTTCTCTATTTGGATATCTTGAAGGGGAGTGCTTTATTATTATCTAAATATGTCACTGTCAAAAAAAGGGGGGGAAAGAAAAAAGGGAAATGCCCATCCAAACCACACTTCTGCCAGTTTCACCAGAAAGACCAGATAAAACCGGAACTTGCGTGAAGGGACAGAGCGAGGCCTTCATCCAGATAGAGGAAGCGGGCATCACATCCTCTTGCTTCCAGAGGGGCCACACTGTCTCCACCCTCGAGTGTCTGCCAGGGACAAGTGTGGATGACACAGACTGTGTCCCCACGTCCCCATGTCCCCGAGTCCCTGTTGGCCACTGACAGTTACAGATTGGTCTGAATAGAATCCCTTGGAGTCCACGCAGGTCACTGGAGCCCTGGCATGTGCTTCCAGAATCACCTGTGTGGAGACACCCCACCTTTGCTTTCCTCCCCAGAAATGAGGGCAAAGAAAACTTAAATGCAAATCCCCATTTTATGAGTTTGGTTTTCATTATAAAACCTCTCCCCATTTCCAGGCAACTGCCTGTGAAGTAGAACAGAAGCCGAGAAAGCTCTGTAAGGGCTGGAACCCGCAGCCCCACGCAGCAGGCAGAGCAGGGCATCACCAGGGTGGCAACTGAGAGCCTCGTCTGTGGCAGCACCCGGGCCCCGAGAGCACTTTCCTTGACCGCCACCCTCATGAGAAGTCCGCTCTGCTGCCAAGATCAGTGAAATTCCCACCATTTTCCACCCTTTGGTTTGTGACTTAATGCTGCTCCGACTAAGAGAGAACAAAGCAGCGCACGGAAAAGCCCTCCCTGTGGCTGCCTTCCTGCCCCCGCGGCGCCAGGACGACAGCTGCCAGGATCGATTTCCTTGTTGGGCCCATCCTGCCATGGGTGTGGTCGGCCCGGGAAAGCAGTGCCAAGGACAGGAAGGGCGCAGCCGTGGGTGATCCAGGAAGGAGACTGCAGAAATCAGACAGGTGGGTCTCCGTGAAATGGGAGCGACCACAGACCCCAGCGCGACCTCACCTGCAGGAGGTGGGCGGAGCTTTGCGGGCAGGACCCTTGCTGCCCCCAGGCCTGGTCCCCATGCCCCGTGCCCCCAGGCCTTTGCACAGTGAAGCAGCTGAGCTCAATCTGGGATGTGCCGGGGTTGGGGGGCTGCTCAGACCTGAGTCCAGGGCAAGGGGCCCAGGGTGAGGAGCCCAGGGGAGGATGGGGTGACAGGTGACTCAGTGAGCAACAGACCGCCCTCCTCCCTGCAGCCTGGCCTTTGCTGTGTGCTCTCCCCTCCTTGCTCCAGATAACTCGGGGCCCACTGAGACCTCAGACCAGGGAGCAGGGATCTCCGGGTAGAAGGACACCTGGGGAGAGGTCAGCAGCCTTCACATGGGCTTCTTGGGTGCTGCTGTCAGCTGTCAGGGTCATGGGGGAGGAGCTGATGCCCCCTCCTCCTCTCCACGCCCCTCTTCTCTGTTGGCGCCTCCTTCCCAGGCTCCTCCCTGCCAACCTCCACCCCGGGGGCCCCAAGCCCCACATAAGTACCGCCTAATTTCTGCAGATGAAGTCCCATTTCTTGCATCCAGGCCTGACTGTCCCTGAAACCCAGAGCAGTGTGTCCAGCTGCTGACCGTGGGTGTCCAACAGGCATCTCTGAGCAGCTGAATTCAGAAACTTTGGTCCAGGTCTGCTCTCCCCACCTCCACATCTCATGGTTGATTCTCTCCCTTAACTGTCACATCTGCTCTAAGAGCTAGTCCTGGGCTCTACCTCCAATACATCTCTTGAATCTGCTGCCTTCTCATCACCCCTCCTGCCCCCCTCACCTCCTGCATGACTCCTTGTGCTCCTTCTGGTCCCCTGCACCCACTATGGAGTCTGACTCCATACTGTGACATCCCCCAAGAACACACTTAGAATCATGTCCCAAAGCAGTGAAAACATCTCCATGGCTCACCATCATTCTCCAGATAAAGTCCAAGCTCTTTATCATGTGCTAGGAGGAGCGCTGACGTAGGAGGACCTCCATACATCACTGTCACCACCATCACCACCACCATCACCATCACCACCATCATCACCACCATCATCACCATCACCATCATCACCACCATCACCATCATCACCACCATCACCATTATCACCATCACCATCACCATCACCATCACCACCATCACCACCACCACCACCATCACCATCACCATCATCACCATCATCACCACCATCACCACCACCACCATTATCACCATCATCACCATCACCACCACCATCACCACCATCATCACCATCACCACCACCATCACCATCATCACCATCATCACCATCACCACCACCATCACCATCATCACCACCATCACCACCATCACCATCATCACCACCATCACCATCATCACCACCATCACCACCATCACCACCATCACCACCATCACCACCACCACCATTATCACCATCATCACCATCACCATCACCACCACCATCACCATCATCACCATCACCATCATCACCATCACCATCATCACCATCACCATCACCACCACCATCACCATCACCACCACCATCACCATCATCACCATCACCACCATCACCGTCATCACCATTGTCATCACCATAGTTTGCCTACAAAGCAAGGGAGAATCTCCCTACAAGTGGAACCCAGGAGGCAAGGACACCCCCAGACAGTGCTTCTGTCACTGTGAGCGAGGCCCGGAAAGAAGGAAATTAACACCTCCCAGGCCATGTAGAGACATAATTAATGAAGGTGATGAGGAAAATATTTATTAAACACTCAGGGTTTTTCCACTTCCCTGACCTGAGCCAACCGGCTATGAGTCACTTGTCACTCGCGGTTGAGTTAAGCAGGCTGGGCAGCCCCCACCTCACTCAGCCAAGTGTGGAGCCTGCCATCTGGAGCCCCGCCCAGCACAGCTGCCCCACACGGGCTCCTGAGGCCTGAATTCTATTCCATTGTGCGGAGAGGCACCTTTTGTTTATCCTTCACCCATCGACGGGCACTTAGTCCGCTTCCATCTCTTGCCAGTTGTTAATAATGCTGCTTTGAACATGGGCGTGCAAACATCTTTTCAAGTCCCTGCTTTCAGTTCTCTTGGGGATAATATACCCAGAGGTAGAATTGCAGGATCACATCGTAATTCTGTTTTTAGGGTGTTTTTTTTTCGGAATTGCCAGACTGTTTTCCACAGTGGCTGCGGCATTTTACATTCCCATCGGCAATACGTGCAGGCAGACTTTTTGAAAAGCCCCCAGCAGGTAGAGGATGGGGTGGGTGTGCTCTTGAGAAATGCTGACATAAATTCCCTGGAAACTGAGGTCCTAGCTACCCCTGGCCTCCCCCAGTGGCCCCAGCCCACGCAGGAGCCGGGCTCCCGTGTCACTTGCAAACACAGAAAGGATGAGAACAGGAAACAAAGGCTGAATCAGAGCAGCTACAACTCTGAGGAGGTGCAAGGCTGCTGTGGGTGGCAGAGGAGGCTTCCGGGGAAAGAGAATGGCTTGGCCGGGGAGGGGTGGGTCCTCCTCAGGGCTGGGTCCTCAGTGGGGCCAGGCACCCCCAGCCCAGTGCATGGGGAGCAGCCTGGAGAAGGGACCTTCCCCAGGAATGGCTGAGCCCAGGAGGGTGTCCAGCCCGGGCCCAGCACACCTGGGGGCAGGCAGCCAGCCCTTCTGGTCTCTGACCCTGAAAGCTGCAGCTCCCAGCCCATCAGCTTGATCTCCTCCCCAAAACCATTCTCTGGGTTACTTGGTCTGGGCTGCCAGCCTGCCAGGGCAGCCCCCTCTTCTGGGAGTTGCACCGCCACCCACCCAAAAGCAGTAAGGGTCCCCCACAGGGGGTAGAGTGGGCTGGGGGCACCTTCTCTGCAGGTTCCAGGCCTGGGATTCTGGAAGGGGATTTAAAGGGGCACAAGTGGAGCCTGGATCGCAGCCGGAGAGACGGCAGAATGCGTACTGGCTGTAGGAGATGCAGAGGCCGGAACAGGAAAAAGGTAGGGGTGGGAAAGGGGGAAGCAAAGGGGCAAGGTCACACCTGGGGCAGAGCCTAGTGATGTGTTGGACGGTGACACCGCTGGGCAAGGGAGGGAGGAGGGAGGAGGGAGGAGGGGTAGAGGAGCTGCAGGTTTGAGGACCAAGGGCTCGAAGGTGGGAGCCCAGCCCCCTCCCTCGGTGGGTGGTGTGTGGACTGGGGACCATGCTGGGAGATGCCCAGCTGCCCACCGCTGGACCGGCTCGGGAGAGGCGTGAGTGGGAGGTGCTGGGTGATAACTGCTGGGTGAGGAGGCCACCCAGGAAGCTGGTGCTTCAGTGGGGAAATAGCTCTGGCCTCGAGAATGTGCTGTCCTGGGCCCGGCTCTCCTCCAAGGTCCCTTCTCTCGCTGCTTCCCGTGCGCTGGGCTGGGGGTGCCTGGAGCCCACTGAGGAACCAGCCCTGCACCCCCAGTGGACCAGGTTAGGGGTGTCTAGGAAGTCAGCACCCCCGCCCACACCCCCCAGGGTGGACAGTGGGTGCCCTCCCCACCTTTTGCTAAGACAGGTGCCAGGCCGCAGGGGTGCAGCTCCCGGGTACCTCTCTCTGAGGCATCAGCGCAGCACGGATGTCCTCCAGTAGCAAGGACCTTGCTCTCCCGTCACGCACCCTCTGCTCCCCTGCCAACGGGCACTGGGCTGTCTGCACGAGCTTGGTGGGGTTACGTGCAGTCTGTGTTTTAGCAGCTCTGCCAGGTCATTGCCCCCAAAGTGGAGGCAGGTAACCACAGCCACCAGTCCTCTCTGGAGTCACCTGTGCCAGCTCCTCAGGGACCTCAGAGACGTTCCCGAGACGAGGAACAAAGAAAAACACAGAGCACAAGTGGCCCCCACGGCGGCCAAGCAGGGAAAAGGGCCCCAGCCCCGTGTCCATGCCAGGGCATGGCCATCAGCACGAGGGCGGGACCACACTGGTGACAGGGATGGGGCAGTGGGTAAATGTGGACGCAGTGGCAGGAGAGGGTGTCTCTCAAGCTGTGTGATGCAAAAGAGGCCGTCACCAGCCAGGACTGGAGAGAACGTGGACACAGGAACGCAGCCGCTGTGCACGTGTGGAACCACGAGCGAACGGTTCTTCTTTAAAAATATCCTTTAACATTGTTATAATGTTGATCTTGCAATAAATAAGATGCTGGGACAAACAGGAGGCAGAGAACGAGACAAACAGAGGGATAGA
Organism: Phocoena phocoena; assembly: GCF_963924675.1. Classification (NCBI taxonomy): domain Eukaryota; kingdom Metazoa; phylum Chordata; class Mammalia; order Artiodactyla; family Phocoenidae; genus Phocoena; species Phocoena phocoena. The sequence goes on from NC_089233.1 coordinate 86,566,422, forward strand.
GACAGAGAGACACACAGAGAGCCAAGGGGAGAATAAAGCCTGGCGGGGGCAGATCAGCAGGGCCGGGGAGGGAGCAAATGGAAGTGGCCTGATGAGGGCTGTGGGACGTCCTGGCCCAGGGCTCTGGGGTCTCTGGGGAGCCCTGGCAGTTGGACACTGGGGAGGGCAGGGCTGGGGCAACGCGTGGGGTGCAGACAGCGGACAGAAGAGAGGCTGGTCGATATTCTTGGTGAAATGCAGGGGCCTGTCTGCACTGGTGGCCAGCACAGCCCCTGAGCTGGAATCCCGGATGCGAGCGCCGCACAAAGGCACACAGATCTGGCCAGGGGACCCATGCGGACAGCGGCAAGCAGAGGTGATGGGCCAGGTGCAGAATGGGGAACAGGAAGAGCGAATCAAGCCTGGCTGTGGGCAGAGGGGACTCGGGCTGTCTCCTGAGCGGATTCACTGAGCCATTTGGGGTCCGAGGAGGGGGTCCTGGGCCATGACCGCATCTGGGGGACCACTGGAGAGACCCATGTGGACACCTCGCAGGACCACAGGCCTCCACAAGGAGAAGTGGGAGGACGCCTGGTGGGAACATGGGTTTGGGGCACATGGACAGAGGAAAGAAGCTGGCCTGAGCCACAGCAGTGCCCGCTCTGAGGCCAAGGGCACAGAGAGGCGGTGACAAAGGACACCAGGCTGGTGAGGCCTTGGAGGGCGGGGGGATGAGTTCCCAGGAGGTGCCGCTGGAGGGGGGCTTCCAGGGGAAAGCACGGGAGTGGTTTGGGGATGGCAGATGATGGGCGGGGCCTGTCGGGGGCTTCGGGGCTGGATGGAGCCCAGGGCAGCAGGCGCAGCATGGGGGTGGGGTCTGCACAGGAGGAGGACGTGGGGACCCGGCCACGGTCACCAAGGTGCCCAGGTTCAGAGGTGACCTCAGGGGGGCTGCTGGCCCAGCCAGGGGCGTCTGGAAAGGTCTGTGGGAAGCATTTCCCACAGAAATGAGAGGTGTGGCTGCAGAGGGCATCCGACAGGCCTGGCCCCAGCCCGGGGGAGGGAGGAGCCACGGGGCGGGAAGACGGGCGGGTCGCGGGGGTGCCTGTGCAGGCTGCGCAGAGTCCCAGAGGCGCCTCGCGGGGCCTGCACACACGGGCACCCTCGGGCCCTGCAGAGCCACCAGCCACCCCACTTCCTGTGGTGATCAAGTCATCTGGGACCCGGAAATTGAGCCGGCTCTTCAAATCGCCTCTGGGTCTGCGTGTTCCTGGGGTTTAATAGAACATTCAGGCCTCTCAGTGAGCCAGAAAATCGCGTTTCTCCCCTGGAATGAGAAAGTGAGAGTTCTCCCAAGTGGGAAAGGGCCCAGCTCCTCTGCAGGGCGCTGGCCACGGGCCACACAATCATGGAGAGTTTTGGAAAGATTTCCTCACCACTAAGTGGGTTTAGATGTCGTTCACCCTCCCTGAGAACTCACTTGAACCAGCCTCGCCCACTGGCTGGCCTGTTCAGGTCAGAGCAAGCTGGTACAAGCTGGATGGGGTCCCGGTGGCCGCCAGGCTTCCCGGGCCCCAAAGACAGCAGACACCTCCCCGGAAGGAATCTCGGGGACCAGGAGGCACCCCTCATTTATGCCCCTGGGTGCTCTCTCCTGACATCCCCTGTAGCCCTTCCAGTGGCCTTGGCCAGGCTCCGGGGACTTGGAGAGGGCCAGTCAGGGACCCACACACCTCAGGCAAAGCCCCAGAGTCTCAGCTGGTCCCCAGGAGGGTCAGCCTGGCCCAAGGAGCTTCTCTCGGCCGCAGGCCTGACCAGCCCCATCTCTCGTCCAGACGCAGCGGCTCTGTCTCCTCGCAAACCCCGGGCCCTCCAGGAGTCAGACCACGCCCAACCGGGGCTGGCAGCGCCCCTGCCTGTGGCCACAGCGCCCGCCTGGCTCTCCCGGCCCCACCTGCAGCCTTGCCACCCCTGCCGGCCTGGAGCCACACTTGGCCCTCCTTTCCAGCTGCCCCAGAGCCATGTCAACACCAGCATCAAGGCCACAACACATGCTCTTGTCAGGACCTGGGTGGTAGCGCCCCCAGAGGTGGCATCTCCCTCCCAGCAAACTCCCAGACCCCCACCCCACCCTGGCAACTGCCCCAGGGCAGCAGCAGCTACAGCCTTGTCGTTGCAGCCCCTGGAGCTCGGCTTCTCAGATGGGAATTTGTCTCTTATTTTCCAGGGGAGGGGCTCTCAGGCCTGGGCACCTGTCAGCAGGTTGGAGCAGGGCCGACCAGGATATCTGGCCGTGGCTGCCCCTCTGGAGGTCAAAAAGGTCCTGGGCTGGGGAGGAAGGTGGGTCAAGGGCTCAGGTCACTCTGCCCTGGCTCGGCCAGTCCTGGTGACTCAATGAGTGTGGTCGGCAGGAAGGGGCCAGCCCAGGTCACAGTTCTGGGACTCTGATAAAGCCTTCCTGAGCAGAGGGGACACTGGGGCCCTCTTTACAGAACTACAGAGCCCAGCAATACATTGGTTTCCAGGAGTGAAGAAGAGGGAAGAGAGGACAAGTGGTTCTGGAGGACTTCCTGGAGGAGGCGGGGTAGAGATTTGCATAGTCAACAAAGGAGGAAGCTTTCAAGAACACTGTAAGTGCCAAGGCACGGGGGTGGTGGATGACCTGCAGGGTACCTTTGCGAGAGGAAGGTCCTGGCTGGAGTGGACACGGAAGGCGGATCACTGGGAGGCTGAGGGTTAGGGTGACGGTTAGGTGGGGCGGTGGGGCAGGCCGGGCAGGGAGCCAGGAGCCAGGCAGGGGGTTGTGAGCTCCAGCACCAGGCCAGTGGGGGACACGGGACAAGGCCACTGAACGAGGGAAGGATGGGGCAGGAGGGGCACAGGGGAATCCGGAGGCTGAGAGCAGGACGGTCCACCCCAGCTCCACTGAAGAAGCAGAGGCCCCTGCCTCTCGGCGGCCTGGGTCTATCCCTCCCTTCCACAGTCTGCCGCGCTTTTCTGCTGGTTGTCTTGAGTAGCAGGGCATTTGCTCCCAGGGAGGTAGCAGCTTGTGGGTGAAGAGACCAAGGGCAGGGTCTCAGCAGCACGGTTTGCTGAGATTCCCGCCCAAAGAAAACACGAAGAAAGGCCAGAGCAGCACGGCAAATGGTTGTTGATAATTTGAAGGTCTGCGTTTATTGTCTTTAACACAAAAACGCCCTCGATGCCATATAATCTTCCTAGTTGCAAGACAATTGTAGGATCGATGAATAACGCTGTGCGTCACAGGTGGGAGGCTGGCGGGCGTCTCTCTGCCATGATGGACCCCGCGATGCATACATAGCTGTGTTTGAAGCTAAAGCAGCGACTCACCTGAAGCGGGGTCCTTCCGGAACGTGAAGTCTCCACCAGGTGGACCTTCTGAGCACACCTCCACCCTCATACTGGCAGGGCGGGCACTGGGCAGGCCTGGGCAGTTCCCATGCCCTCCGCCTGGCAAAGACACTTGCCTCTTTATGGAAGCGGATGCAGAAAGACATCCTCATACTGGCAGGGCAGGCACTGGGCAGGTCTGGGCAGTCCCCATGCCCTCCGCCTGGCAAAGACACTCGCCTCTTTATGGAAGCGGATGCAGAAGGACCGCACAAGTGAGTCCACAATGAAATTCAAATGATTTTTATAGGGAAATGCTGGGCAGCCGAGGCCCTGGGTCTGGACAGTGTTGGGCTCTGCGGGCGCCGGGGGGCCTGGCACGTCCCTTCCCGCAGTTTCGGCAACGCCTGTGCCGTGGAGCCCCCAGCACGGAGGGGGGCTTCTCCTCATTCTGCTGTCTGCCTTTCCTGGAACTTAGGGTGCCCCAGGGTGTCCTCAGATGGTGTCCTTAGGGCTCAGGGCTCTAAGGGAGGGCGGGGAAGTCCAGACTCCATCTTTTTCTACTCAAAACCTAATCTCTAACTCCAAGCTCTCTGAGCAATTTCCAGTGGCTTCTAGAGCGAACATGACACCGCCGGCATCTGCCTGTCCAGACGCCTGAGTTATCACCGGCGGAATAAGCCGATCCAAGTAAGTGCTTGTGAATGAGGGTCTCTGTTCTCCTGGGCCCAAAGCTCCCATCACCGCCGCCAGAAGGGCAGCCTTTGGGACGGTAAACGCGTGTTACTCCGTGTGGTTTATCTGTGAATCTGTAACCCCAGGGAGAGCCTCCCGCGTCCACCAGCGTTTTGGGAGAATGCCCGGGACCTGTGCAGGGGAATTAGATTCCCCAGCAGCTGCCTTCAAAGGCCGCAGATACTCTAAAAAAGACAAAGATGGAATTGAAACTCCGAGAGTCACCTTGCTGGGGAGACACAAAGAGTGAGGAACAGCGGGGAGGTTTGTGGCCCCGTCGGCCCTTCACAGTTTGCCTGGACCAGCCAGCAGGCGCTTGCACCGAGCTGGACGGTGTCCCGGCCCCCGAGGCCGACATCTCAGTTCACATCAGAGGTTAGCAAAGCAGTGCTGTTGGAGCACAGAGATCCTGCCACGACGGTGGCAGCTTGAGTGGAGGGCCTGCGCACCCCCAACACGGCACTGAGCGCTGTGAGAGGTGCGGGAAGCTGATAACGTTTACCCAGGGAGAGGTCAGCAGGCAGCCACGCAGAGTCCAGAGCCGTCTGCTCTGCTCCAAAGGGGCTCTCCCCGCCTAGGGTGGAATTACAACTTTGAGGACAGAAAACGGTTTGACCATACATAGACTCTTGCTACCAAAGACCCTCCCAGTGGCCCATGCCCTCCTCTCACCTGACAAGCTTAATCCCCCATGAAGCTCTGCCTTCCGGGAAGTTTGGACGTCTCCGGGCTGAGTCTCTTCCTGGGACCACTCTGACCTCGTGATTCTCTTCTTCGGTAAGCCAGCTGTCAGCCCACACCTGGACCTCACTGAATAATCCTCCTCACCTGGCCATAGCGTCCGACAGATCACAACAGCTCACAAGGCCACTGTCTGTAACCAAGCCTGACCTCCTTAACCTTCAGCAAAATCCTCTTTCTCATGAGAAACAGTGAAATCAGCCTCCTTTGTTGCAACATGTTTTCATCATTTCTGAGGTGTGGTGTCAGTTGTCATTAGGTGGAAATGGACATCTCGGGTAGTCAAAAAAGGAAGAACATCGGCAGTTTCAGATGAGTCAACGGATACATAAGCAAAATTCACCAAAATAGAAGTGAACATAGGATTTTAAGTGTTCTTCAAATAAAGCACGCTAGCTAAGCTATGTTGTTTTCAGATACCATGTCTGATGGTCCCTTTTCCGGGCCAGACCACCAGACTGGGGTGTCAAGTCTCGTGTGGCAGCGGGGGAGCTTCCTGTCTCCAACGACGTGGAGAAAGTTTCTGTCTCTCTCTCTCTTCACTTCTCTTCTGATCTCAGGAGGAGACACACTTTCCCCAAAGTGAGACGTCCACAGAGCCAGCTGAAGTCCATGGAGAGAGGGGCTGTGTCCGCACCAGCTCCTCCATTTCAGTTCTTGGGCGGAGAGGCTCCAAACACTATGTCAGAGGACCATGATTGACCATAAAAGTGTGAAGCGCCCCTGTTCTGAGCCCCTAGAGCTGCCGGGACAGGCAGCAGAGGGGAGCCAGAGGGACCTGGGTTCGCGCTTTCTTTCCCTTTTAATGACTTCCTCTGCAGACAAAGCCCCACCGGGATAGAACTTAGCGAGTTCAGAATGTTCCAGGACACTTTATCAGGCTACCCTTGTTCTCAAAGGCTGCTGTGCTCTGCGGGTGACCTCTAGGGCCTCCTCCCACGCCTCCTAGCTCCTGCAAGGCGAGGATAGAGTCTCCTGACCCCACGGTGCTGGTGGCCGGGGGGGTCTGAGCTAGATCTTGGACCCCTTGACATCCGGGGCTGCACAGCACGTGGTCCCAGGGCGCACAGGTGTTCCCGGGGCCCCTCAAGGTGCCTGAGCTCAGGGTTAGGCTTGGGCGCCAGAGATCTGCGTTTTGCATTAATACACCTGAAATGTGTGTTCCCGATTTACCTTTCAAATTGTGCCCGTAGCCGAGTCCTGTGGGAGGATCCCTGGTGCAGACACGGTCCAACAAGACAGGGCTCCTCGGGGGCCTCGGGGCCAGTGTTCCCCCCCAGGGCGGGTGAGGGCCTGTGTGGCCTGTGGGTGATGGACGCAATGCCCCCGGTCACATCGAAGAAAACGTCTTAGTTAGTGACAGTCCATCTCCAGCACCTGTCTGACACTCGCCAGTGTCCCTTTACAAACAAGGAATGCGCAGGTCTAAGGCTCAGGGGCCCTTCTGAGGCAGCAGTACTTGGCTAACGTCAAATACCACTTTCTCTTGTACCCATTTTTTATGGTAACCTCTCTATGGTAATGACACAGATTTACCTTTTTAAAACTCAACTCACTCTTTTAATAAAATACATAAATTGTTCAGAGGAAAAAAAAGTGTAAATAATGGTTTCAAGGAATAAAATCCAAAATGAAGTTTGGAAACCCCAAGTCTGATCCTGCTTCTGCCATTGGAAATGCTTTCACGGCATCACCGTCAGAAGGTGGGCTAGTTCTGCTCACACACCTCCCGTGATGGGGAGCTCACTACCTACAAAAAGCATCTCCATTCGGCTCTCCTGGGAAATGCTGCTCCCAGCAGTTTCCACACTGAGCCCAGGTCTGCAGGGCAGCTCAATTCCCCGTCCTCATGGGGAAATCTTCATGGAGCGGGCACCCTCTGCCAGGCAGAACGGCCGACTCCCCAGCAGTCCCTCATCCTCTTGGAGGGAACTTCTCCATCCAGGAACAACAGTTGCTGGTTCTTTACTCTTAAAGGGCAGTGCCAGGAGCGGAGACCAGTCTTCTAGGAGTAACTGGACATTGCCCCAGCTTCCAGGAGTGGAGGCATGGAGGCGGCCGGGAGCCCTGCAGACATCACTAGGGACTCCCAGCACCAGATGTGAGTGGGCAAAAGCCCAGCACTGAAGGAAGAGCATTTCACAATTAACTGTGAACGGGACATTCTCCCATAAGCCCCAGCACCTCCTTCTCTAGTTCTGACTCCCCACCCCCGCACAGGAAGAGGCCAGCCTCTTGCATCTCCTTTGTGGTTCCATGGGCTTTACCAGGCTAAGGTCACACTGGTCATTACTCCCTTACCCAACTTATCTCAGGATTCAAATACACACACACACACACACACACACACACACACACACACACACACACGGTTGACTTTTGTAGGCTTCTTTTTAAAATAAATTGATTTTAAGGAAAATAAAAAGGAAAAATTGTGGACTGTTATTGTGATCAGCTATTAATACGTCACTTCTTGGCAACTCTTTTGAGCCCTTACATGGGCCAACCTCTGGCCCTGTTTTATTTCATTCAGTGTTTTCAACAGCCCTTTAAGGAAGCTCCATCATCACTCCTCTTTCACAGATGAGGAAACTGAGGCTCAGAGGAATTAAGCACTGTGTTCAAGGTCACACAGCAGGAATATTGGGAGGATTCAAACAGGCCCCCCTGTTGAGGGCAGTGTGTCTGGTGCCTCCCCTTCTCCTGACATCAGCGCTGACGTCAAAAGAGGATCGTTTTACTGAAAAGGCAACAGACGGAAAACAGTGGATTCCCCAGGGGAAGGTGCTGGCCTCACCGTGCGCCCAGGGCACGTCCCCAAACCCGCATTCCCAACTCCCACGGGCGCCGGGGGCCCACCACAGGGGCTGCTCCCAGGGGGGCGTCCCAGCCCGGACCTGGGTCTAGACCACTCCTGCGCCTCTGCCCCGGCCCCCACCTGGCCACAGGTGGCCTTGCCGAAGGGGTAGCGCGGGAAACTCCCTCCCTCCCACGTCCTCTCCCAAAGGTCTCGGCCCTACACGCCCTGCTTCAATTCCGGGTCAGTTCGAAACTGAGTAGTCGCGCGGCCTGGGGAACACACTTCACCGCTCGGCTCTCGGTTTCTCAGCCTGTAGCTCGGAGATCGGGGTCTCCTGGGGTTGGGAGGGATTAGTCAGCGAAGGCGCGCGCCGGCGCCCGTGCGGCGGCGACCTGGGGGATGGAGGGGCGTCCCAGCCCCCGCCCCTCCTCCATTCGCCCCGTCGGGTCTCGCGCCCCCTCCTCCCTGCTCCAGCCCCGGGCCCCGCCCCTCGCCAGCTCCCTCCCCAGCCGCGCACTCAGGCCTCTGTCACCTCTCAGTGGGCGGGCCCGGGGGTGGGGGGCGCGGCCCCAGACCGCTCGGCACAGCCATTGGCCGCAGTAGGTGAGGCCGGGCAGCCTCCTCCCCGCGGCGGGGCGGGCCCGGGAGGGGATGAATGAAGCTGGAGTGGGCGCTGAGCGGCAGCCAGAGCTTGGTTCGCAGCGCGGCGGCTGGGTCCTCTGGACGGTGAGTGCTCGGGGCAGCGTGGGCCGCGGAGGGTCAGGCCACCTTCGTGGGCGCGCCGCCCAGGTGCGCCGGGCCCAGACCTGCTGATGTCAGGAGCGCGGCAGGTGCCCTCAGACGTTGGGCGGGGACAAGGGGATCGGGGAGGCCGCCGGCAGTGCGCCCCAATCCCCTCCGCGGCCGGGAAGGCGGGACCGAGCGCGGACCGGCACCCCACAGCCCGCCTGCCTCCAGGGAATCGGCTGCACAATGCGCCCCTTCTAGCTGCCCGCTCCCCAGGCGGGGAGCTTCCGAGGAGACGGGCCGAGGGGGAGGGGATGGATGGTGCTTGGGGTCAGGCGGGGTTGGAGGGAGCGGCCAGGGCTAGCGGCCGGGGCAGGTGGCCGGGCGCGCACGCGGGCGCAGGCCACGAGAGTCGCACCGGGGACAGATGAGCCTCCCGGAGCTGCAGGCTTGCGGCGGGGCCCACACCTGCGGCGGATGCCGCTGCCGCTGAGTCAAGTAGGAAATCGTCTTGAACTGAAGTTTCTCGCGGGCGGCAGGGCTTTGTTCGCGCCAGCCGAGCTCCAGGCACCTCGGGGAGGGGAGCGCGGGCGGAGCCGGCCCCGCGGGCCGAGCTACTGGGTGGGCGCGAGGGACTGGTCCCAGCCTGGGCGATACGGGCCACGCCCCTGTCCCCGCCCCACTACGCGAGGTCCCCGCGTCCGGTAGAGAGCCGGCACTGGAAGACCGGGCGCCCCTGGGTGCAGGCGGAGGCTGAGGGAGGATGGAAACGAGGGGCCCACCCTCTGCACCCAGTGGGCACGCTTGGCTCCGGACGGGAAAACCTAGGCAGATGCTGAGATTTCCAGCCCGGAGGAGCAAGCCTGGGCGGTGTGGAAGCCGGTGGGGAGAAGCCCATCAGGCAGTGGGGTCCGGGCCCCATCCTCCATGTGGGTGCCTGGAGGCTCCTGCTGCCAAGGTCAGACTTGGTGACGGGGCCTGTTTCTGTCTGGAGCCGCTAGGAGCTGCAGTAGTTTTCCACAGTGAAGGAACCAGCTTCCTAGTGGCCGCTTTTCGCGGTGCTTTGGGGAACTTGGGTTTCCTCTATCTAATCAGAAACTGGCTCCAGGGAGCTGGCGGGGCGGCGAACCGTGAGCAGGGGGGTGCTGTGGGCAGATGGACTTCAGAGGAGAGAAAGCACGTGGTTTTAGCCGGGTTGGAGGGTGAATCTAGCACCGGCCGTAATCATAACGGCCACAGGCGTCTTTATTGGTCCCTTAGAATGTGCAGGCCCTGTGTTGCGTGCTTTGAGCATCATCTCATTGGATCCACTCCCATTCCACAGATGAGTAAGCCGAGGCACTTGTCCAAAGTCACACGGGCAGAACTTGGTGGAGAGGTCTGAACCACACTTGCGTGATTCCAGACATTTTACAGCTCTGTTCCCGGGGGAGAAGAAGGCCCAAGAGGGCCAGGCCTGACACAGAGCAGGGTGTCTTCTGCTGCCACCGAAAGATGGGCGGCACCTAAGGGGACAAGAGCATTTGGCCAGGACAGTCCAGGCCTGTGGGATGCAGGCAGGATGCCTCTGGGCCTCCACAGCCTAGCTTTCCCACGTGCTGCTGGAGGGAGGGAAGGGAGAGCCCTCCTGGTTGGACCCCCGCACCCCTGACTGCCCTGAATCAGCAGGACCCGTCCTGCTGGGCAGGGCTGGCAGATATCGTCTGGAAATTCTTCACGGGGCTGCTTCCGTCCCGGGTGGCTATGACCTAATCCATGGTTCCTCGGGTGTAGTCCCTGCAACAGGTGCTGGGCAGATCCCAACCACGCCCTTCCCCGCCGCTGTGGTGAGGTGGCTGGGAGCCGGGAGGTCAGGATGAGGGCCGTGTGAATGAGGCAGGATGAGGGCTGTGTGGACGAGGTCTTGGGGCCGGCATCCGGTCCCGTCTGAGTGCCCGATTCTGAGCAGCTCAACTTGGACAGCCAGCAGGTAGTGGGACAGAGCCTACTGCTCTCGGTCTGGATGGAGCTGTGCCGGTGCAGAGGGCCCGGCAGGGGACCCAGAGGACGTGCCCCGGCCACACTCCCGCTTCCTCCGTTGTCTCCTCCAACCGGGGAGTGGACAGAGACCCCGCAATATTCCCGTCCTCAGGCGTGGCTGAGAGCCCACTGCCCGCTTCTGGGGGGACGTATGCAGTCATCCTCAGGACTCTTGGCCGCTTTTGTTTCTGGACATTCAGCTGCTGTGTGACCTCGGTGTGGTCGTGGTGGGCATGGGCGTCCACATCAGGGCAGGACCCCCGTCTTCTCCATGGCAGGTAACCGGACAGGCCTGCCGGGATCCTGCCCCCGCAGCAGGAGGGGGGCCCCAGCTCAGGCCTCAGGTGACCAGGGCTCTCAGTGACTTGGTGGAGCCAGGCCCTGCCGCGGGGGAGGGGGACCAGCCGATCTGCCGCCCGCGGGGCCCGGGCTGTGTCTCCTGCAGGCTGCTCGTGGGGACTCTACCTGCCACTGCCCCGGCTCAGCCTTCAGCCCCCTGGCCTCAGACATCCCTGTTGCCCTTGGCCACGGCGCAGCCCCCTTCCCGCAGCGTTACCCAGAGTTAGCCTCTTGGACCACATTTCCGGGGGTGGGGAGAGGCACTCACAAACCACATGTCCCTTACGTGAGCTGCTCACCCACGGTGTGGCCGGTGAGGCCACTGAGGTCCAAGCACCAGGCCGGCTGGGTCCGCTTTCCTGGGTTCAGAGTCGCGGGCTCCTGGCTGGGGGCTGCTTGCAGCAGGTCCTTTCCGCCCACGCTGCCGGGCACCACACAAGCTCCCTCACCGCGGGGGCCGCCTTTCCTCCGCGGCTTTTCTATCCAGCAAGCCTTGGGAGTACCTGAGGCATTGCCCTTCCACCCAAAACACAGAAGGCTCAGGATCGCTGGGCTGAGGGCAACGCCCCCTTCCCACCCCAGCTTGCTCGGGGCCCTGCCTCTCGGCAGATGCCGTGGGCCTGGTACTTGGACCCAAGGGCCTAAGGGGCCACCTGGGCGTGGCAGAGTCCAGCCTGCGCCAGGGCAGGCCCCTCACGTGGACGGAACCTTCCCCGGCACCCCCAAACCCGTGAGGGCCTCTGCAAGTCTGCTCACCCCACGCTCCCACACACCGGGCTCAGGCCGTGGAGACAGGGTGGAAGTAGGAACATCCACGCTGAGACAACAGGACACTCCCTGAGGGACGGGTCTTTCCACGTCTCCCTGAGACAGTCCTTCATTGTGGCCTCCATGCAAATCAGCCAGCTTCCTGCCCACTCACCTGTGTGTGTGGCCATCAGGTATGCAGATTAGGGGGCGCCAGCCCTGCGGTGGCCACCCAGGTCCTGCCACCCGGTGCTTGCTCCATAAATAGCTTTGAGTCTCATCTTTAGGAATTGAAGGCCCCCTCCACTCACCCACTCGGAGGACGAGAGAGCAGGTTGGGTTTGGGAGGCGAGGGGAGAGAGCGGCCTGCAGGGTCCCAGGGGTCGTGGGGTACTGAAGGTGCAGGGATGGGAGGCGGGGAGGCAGGAGCACGGCCGAGGGGGCCGTGTGACTGTGGCTGGCGGCCTCGGGGCGGTCAGGTCGAGGCGTCTGCTGGCTGGAGCGCGAGGCAGAGGAGAAATGAAACCTGTGGTTCTTCCCTGGCTGCCAAGCTCCCAGCGTGGCCAGGACAGAGCCCGGGAGCACCCCTGGCGTGGGGACGGGCCCCACGTGGCTCAGCCTCAGGCCCCTTGGGGCATTTGCTCCAGCTGCAGCCAGACTGTCCCACGGGAACCCAGGCCGAGGAGGCCCAGGGGCCAAGGGGCCGCCACCTGAGGCTTAGCACGTTACTCTGGGTAATCCTGCACCCTTCCCACCCGCTACGCTTTGCGGACAGCCTTCAGCTAGGAGAGAAGTAAATGGCTGCAGCAGACCCGAGGAAAGAAGTGGGCAGAGCCACGCATGTGGATATGAAAAGCATCTCAGTCCTTGACTGACGCCAGCATCTCAGCTCTCACAGGTGGAGCTACGGCGAGCCACCCAAGTGGGGGCCACTGACCTCCTACCGTACAGCTGTCGGAGAGGGGGGGAGCTTGTGAGGCTGTGAGGAGCGGGCGGAGGCAAAGTGGGGGAGGGGCCGGGAGTTCCTCGGCACAGACACCTCTGGGCTCGGCTGATGGGCCGGGCCAGCTTGGGAGTCCGAAGAAACCTGTGGTTTCCTGCTAAGATAGCCGTGCACACACACAAAAGTACGCTCACACGTGTGCACACGCGTGCACACCCTCACGCACCCGGCTGAAGCCCCGGGTGCAGGGCTGCTGGCCTGAGGCCCCAGGGTACACATCATCCCCCCTGCCAGTCAGCCTGCCCAATCCCGCAGGCTCTGACTCTCCCCAGGGGACAGGGGAGGGAGGCCTCCGGCAGTGGGGCATGCTCCCACGGCCCCTCCACCTGCTGCCGACCTGCTGCCGCCTGGCCGGGGACAGCCCGGGAGGGTGGGACAAGATTCCCCCTTGAGAGGGGGCTCCCTGCAGAGAGCTGCGTGCCTCCTGCGAGGAGGACGGTCTCTTCTCTGTACAAGGAGGGGTTCTCCAAGGCCAGGAGAGCTGTCAAAGGCTTCATCAGAGCTGCTCCCGGCCTCAGACGTCTTTCCCTGAGAATGCCGGCAGCAGGACAGCAGGGAGGCCTGCCTGAGGGCTGAGCGGGGGCTCCAGGGCCGCCAGCGCCCTGCTGCCCCAGTTTGGGGGTCACATGGCTGGAGCACCCCGGAGACTTTGTCCTAGGGCGGCGGTCCAGCACGGGGCCCGGGGGAGGGTGCCCGGCTCGGGGGTGAAAGTCACATCCCTAACGTGGGTGCGCCCGTGGTGGGCGATTTCACGGGTCTGCCGTGCGCAGGAGGGTGGTTCAGCTGAGCTGGGCCCGTGGGACGGGCGTCGATGTGATGGTGGCGGCGTCCCGTCAGATGCCCTGCCCTGCAGCCCAGCTCCCCGGCCTTTGTCGGCTCCAAGCTGTGTGTGTCTTGCTGCCACCGGCTCTCGGCAGCTTGCGCTGTTTGGATTTGCAGCTGGGACGGTTTGCTGCTGGCCCGGGACAGCCTTGGGTGTGGCGGCTGTGAGCTCCTGTGGACAGGACGGTGTCCCGCGGTCCCCAAAACCGCCGCCCGGCACAGGCCTCGCACAAGCAGGTGTTGGCACAGGACTACCTGCTGCATAAGTCGGGGGTCTCCGGAGAAGCCCAGCCAATAGCGGATAGGTCGCTATAAGAAGAGACTAATTCTAGGAACTCGGCCTACGAGACTTTGTAAGATACGTGGTCGGCAAGCTGCAGACCCAGCAGAGGTGATGTCGTGGCTGCCGTCTGAAAGCCGGCAGCCTCAAGACCCAGAGAGAGCGGTGATGTTTCCGTGTGAGTGAAGGCAGGAGAAAGCCGGTCCCAGTTCAAAGGCAGCCCTGCAGGGCAATTCAGGGCTCAGCCTTTCCATTCTATTCAACCCTTCAGCTGATTGGCTGAGGCCCACGGGCTCTAAATATACCGATTCAAATGCTAATTGATTCCAGAACCTTCCAGAACCGGCCTCACAGCCGCACCTGGAATGTTTGCGCAATGTCTGGGCGCCCTGGGACCCACCAGACCGACAGGTAGAAGATATAATCATTCTGCTCTTGGCTCTGAGATCATGGACCGGGCACCAGACTCTGAGGCGTGGGCTCCGCGGAGGGTAGGGAGGAGAGGCCGGGATTTAGATGGCATCGGGGTCTCTCAGGTGAGGATACCCGTGCACTGGACCTGGGATGCTGGCAGGAGCTGGCCCGTCCTTCCTGGGGTGCAGTCTCCACCCAGCTTGGCTGCAGTCACCAGGGCCCCGCTCAACCATCAGCCAAGCCCGAGAATTCAGGTCCCGGAAGAGGCGCCACACCTTACATCAGGCCTCAGCAGCAGGTGGGAAGCAGATACGCTTTTTTGCTAAAACGATTTCCAAGCGGAGAGAAACCGTAGGCCATGTGCACACACTCACAGTGCCCAGAGGGGCAGTTGGTGGGGAGGCCTGACTTCCACCCCAAGCCCAGCTGTGCTGTCCACTCCTTGGGGGAGCCAGCTGGCATCTGAGTGGCGCTGCCACCGGACCCTGCAGCCCCTGTCACCCTCCCACCAGCTTGACCACAGGGACCTGAGACAGGAACAAAAGGCAATGGCCTCGGGGCCACCAGCCTGGCCTTAATGGGGGTTGGCCACCTGCAGGGAGTCACCAGCCATGAAGTCACCTTCTCCTGGCTGAGCCCCGCGGGGAGTCAACTCTGGCCCTCTCAGAAGCATGTCCAGGACAGAAATCACCCCGAGTGGCCTGCGTTGCACCCCCAGGCCCCAGCAGCGTTGTCGTGAGGGTGCTGTTGACCGGGAGACCAAGAGCAGCTGGCCGTGCCCACCCAGTCCACATCTGAGTCTGCGTCCTGGACTCAGCCACGGTGGCTGAGACGCCCTCGTGCTGGAGCTGGCAGCCCCTGCAGGCCCGTCTCTGCAGCAGACCTTTGCCGTGAGATTCAGTCCTCAAGCTGCATGCACAGCAAAGTGTCCTTTAAGTCCGGGGCAGGTGTCAACATGACGGTCTGTGTCCATTTCTGGAGCCGTCTCCTGACACCGTGCACGCCCAGCATGTGTCGCCCGGGCGCAGCCGCATGAGATCTGGGCACAAACTCAGGAATCTCCCCCTGAAGACCCGAGAACGTGTGACCGTCCTCGTGGCTGTGAGATTCCAGGTGTCACACAGCCCCGGACCCAGGATCCGGCGCTGCCTGCTGACGGAGGGGACATTCCAGACACACTGGCTCCACGTCGCAGGTGTTTCTGTCCGCCTTCCCCCCCACCCCCACCACACCTCACACCTCGGCGCCTGCGTCATGGGAGGGCCCAGCCTCCTTTCTCACTGAGACGCTGCTGGTAAGGGTGAACGCCTTCCGACTGGAACACGGCAGGTGGAGCAGAATCTGGGCTTAGTGAGAGATTGGGTAGACGCTGTCCTCGCGCTGCCTCGAAGGCGGGCGGGGGCATGCAGTCTGCACTCAGGCTGCTGTGTCCTGGCCATCACAGCCGCTCTTGACGGACCCAGGGAGGAGACCCCGGGGCTGCCCACCCGAGCGGCGCCATTCACTTCTCATCCCGTGCGGGTGGTGACCACCGCCGGTCGCCTGGCTGGTGTCTAAGATGGGATTTTCAGTCTGAATCAACAAGCAAGTGATGTGCGGGACTGCAGGTTGACTTTATGTGTTTACGTCAGAGATCAGAGCTCTTAGCTCAGGTAAACTTTACGCTGACGTGGAGCTGTTTGGGCCACACACCAGTGGCACTGGAGTCTTGTTAAGGGCTGTATTTTCAAATAGGAAGGACTCCATTTCTTCATGACCATCCCTAGTCGCGCTAGCTCAGCGATCTGGCTCCCTCCTTAGCCCTGCTGCGGTCCTATCCTTCCCGTCCCGGCCCCTGCATTTCTCCTTGTGGGGGATGGGCAGGACGGTTAAAAGAGCTGGGGGGAGGCGGTTCTGCAGATCCCTCCTAGGAAGGCCCACCCACCAATAATAATTCCCCGGCCCAGTACTGACCGTCCATCCCCACAGGCCGCTGGAGCGACCTCTCAGAGCAGCCGCTGCCCCTCGGCCCGCTTGGATGCCTTCCCTTCGGGTCCATCCCAGCTGGGAAGGGGTCCATGGCCCTGCTGGTTATGTGCGTGCGTTCACGTGTTTCCGTGTGGAAGGTGTGTGCACAGATGTGTGTGTGTGTGTGTGTGTGTGTGTGCACATGGCGGAGGAATGTATCCCCACGGCAGGAACACGCAGCCGCCTCTGGGCAAGCTCGAGCTTCTCCGTGCTTCTGTTTCGGGAGCCCGTCTGAGTCGCGGGGCTGTGAGCTGGCAGCTTGTCACCATCTGCTCTGTTCCACGGCGGCCCAAGTGCCTACAGCGCCTGTTTTGGGAGCAGGTGCGTGGCTTTCTGTCCCTCCTGGAGGCTTGACGACCCTTCACGCGGCGTGAACTTTGCTCCTTCCGTGGGCACCCTCCTCATCCGCGTGACTGAGCCTGGCGCGCCAGGGTGCGCGGAGCAGATGGTGGCTCTATACGTACAGCCCTGGGCGTGGTCGCGGGCCCTGGGGAATGACTCAGGAGGGAGGCCTCGACGTCTGGCCGCCGATCGCCTGGCAGTGCCAGTTTCCAGAGCAAAGACTTGGCCCCGTGTGTCAATGCCACACAGTTGGTCTTGGTTCTTTGAGTGAAACGTTGGCGAGGACAGCCAGCGTGCTCGTGGGCTCTGAAGCCTTACCACGTGGTCTCGTCCTAACTGGCCCTGGATGGCTGTGTGGCCTTGGGGAAACTCCTGACTCCTCTGGGCCCACTCCCCTTTTCTGTACGATGGGCTGTGCGTGGAGCTCAGACTCCGCCAGGAAGTGGGATGCTGCAGTGTCTATGGCATTTGCGCCCACGGCCTGGCCCCGGGGGAGGCCGGAGAGGAGGGCGGGGTGAGGCTAAAATTAGCTAAGACAGTGCGGCGGAGGAGAGGCAGAGGTCTGACAGAAAGACCTGGCGCCCCAGCCTCAACGCACGGGGTGCGAGGGGATCAGGAGAGGCGGAGCTCCCAGACCCCCCCACACGCAAAACTGCCTCCCAGACCCGGGTGTGGTCCCACCACGGCCCACTCCCCTCACCCTGGGCCGCTTCCCAGTTTGCAAGGTTAACACAAGATAAAGCCAATCTTTTGTTTAAAAATAGTCCTAACCTGGAGGCCCAGGGGTTGGGACTCTGAGCTTCCCTGCGGGGGCACAGGTTCGACCCTTGGTCGGGAACTAAGAGCCCGCATGCCACGTGGCTTGGCCCAGAAACAAAAAACAAAACGAAACAAAGCAAGCGAACAAACAGAAACCAGCCCACAGAAGCCAAAAACCTGTCGTCGCCAGGGCTGAAGGATCTGCCTGTGGCCAGCACGGCTGAAAAGTCCTCTCTGCCCTCTGCCAGCTGGGCCCCTGCCAGGCGCAGCTCCCCCAGAGGCACCCCACGTCCCCTCCCGCCCCGCCGCCCAGGACTCTCAGTGGTACCGCCCTCTGCACTCACCACTGGGCTCACGTCCTGTTCTGAGTGTCTGTTAGATTCCACCTCCCTCCAGGCCTGTGGTCTCCTGAAAGCCGGGCCTCCTCGGGGGCTGCGTGAGTGTCCTGTAATGAAGGACCACAAACTGGGGGCTTAAAAGAACAGAACTCTATTCCCCGCCCAGTTCTGGAAGCCAAGAGTCTGAAGTCAGGGTGGGGGCAGGGCTGCCCTCCCTCTGGAGGCTCCGGGGGAGGGTCCCTCCCACCGCTTCCAGCTTCCCCCAGGCGTCCTTGGCTTCTGGCCTCATCACCGTAGTTTCTGCTTCCGCCTTCATGTGGCTTCTCTAATAAGGACACTGTCGCTGGATTTGGGGCCCTCCCCAAGCCAGGAGGACCTCATCTCAAATCACCCATCACATCTGCAAAGGCACTTTTTCCAAATAAGGTCAATCTTTTCGGGCCGGGGGTGGGGACCACCGTTCTGCCCTCCGCGTCCCCGGCTCGGGGCCCAGCAGAGTGGTGCTCTGTTACTAGCTGCCTGAAGGACTCGGTCCACCAAGCCTAACCTGAGACAAGTCTGGGGGCAGCGGCAGCCCTCTGGGCAGCGACCTCTCCCGACATCACTGACACCCGTGCGCAGTGGGGGGTCTGAGGCCGCCTCGGGCCCTGAGTGGCCGACAGCGGGTTCTCCCTGTGTGCCTGTCTGGGTCCAGAGTCCTTCCTTTAAAGGACAGTAACCGCAGTGGACCAGGCCCCCCCCCCCGTGACCTCATTTTACCTGTCACCTCCTTAGAGGCCCCCCCTCCAAATCACTCACATTCCAGGGGACACGGTTCAGCCCATAGCGAGAGGTAACCCGATGGAAGTGTGCTGAGTTGGGCAGAAGACCCTCGCACAGGGCCCCAGGGGCTGTGGGTACAGCCAAGGTCAGGTGTTTCCTATCACAGCGACTGTACTTGCGCCGACCGGCTTACTTCTGTTGGGAAAGTCAGCGTTTTTCCTCTTAAGATGCAGAGCGGTTGTTGCCACCTGTGGGGTCCAGAAAGATCTGTTTACCTGGCAATAGGTCCCGCCTTTTCTCAAAGCTTGGGGGTGTTTGGGAGCCCCGGGAGCCTCGAGATGCAGCCATTTCTCAGGCCCGACTGAGCTCCTTTTGGTCCGTGGGCTGGGAGTCAAAGTGAGCGCCCAGATGGGGCAACGGGAACAGGCCGGGCTGGGGGTTTGCAGAAAGATGGAGTGCTGGCACAGTGTCCCTTGAATCTGTCTGTGGGGCTGCGACCTGCAGCGGTTTCAGCATCTCGAGATACCAGCCACGGGCGAGGCCCAGCGCCAGCCAACCCTCCCGCCCGGTGCCATCCCGGGGGCCCGGGTGGGCCTGCCTGTACCCGCTTCCTCACTTCCCACACTCTCCACACGCTGGACTAAGTTGGATTTCCCTTTCATGCTAAAGAGCACAAGGCCGGCCGGGTGTGAGTTCAGGGAAGAATGGAGGCCCGGCTTGGAGTTGAGGGCAGGCGCGGTCAGCTGCCCCTGGCGGAGCGCACAGCTCAGGCCGGCGGGCCAAGGCCGTGGGGAGGGTGCGGGTCGGGGTGGACCAGGGGCTCACATGGCGTCTGATTCAGTCCTTCTGTGTCTCAGCTCCACTCTCAGCTCTGTGGCCTCATTCAGGCCGGGGGCTGCCCTCACTAGGCTGGGTAGCGGACAGGCAGAGCCGTCGGTGCCCCCGGGGACAGGCCGGGGGAGGGTTCTTCTGGAGATGGATTCTTCCCGCAGATCGGACCGCCGCTGGAATTCCGCATCCACTCCCGCTGCCATCGCTGTCACGGCCTCGGAGATGCCGCAGCTGGTCTTCCCCGGCCCCCCGCTGGCCACCAACAGCGAGTGTGACTGCACGCCCCCCAGCAGGCGGGCGTCCCTCGGCTCACCCCTGAGCCAGCCGCTGTGCCAGCCGCAGCCCGAGAAGCACGGGCCCCAGGCGGCCCGGGAGGTGCGCTACGTGGCGACGGGGCGGCCGGACGAGGCCTGCGGCTGGCGGGCCTTCGCGCCCACGTGCCTGCAGGCCTTCAACACACCCCGGGGCTTCCTGCTATTCCTGTGCGCGGCCTCCTTCCTGCAGGGCATGACAGTGAACGGCCTCATCAACACTGTCATCACGTCCATCGAGCGGCGCTACGACCTGCACAGCTACCACAGTGGCCTCATCGCCAGCTCCTACGATGTAGCCGCCTGCCTCTGCCTCACCTTCGTTGGCTACTTCGGAGGCCACGGCCACAAGCCTCGCTGGCTGGGCTGGGGCGTGCTGGTCATGGGCGCTGGCTCGCTGGTCTTCTCACTGCCCCACTTCACCACCGGCCCCTACGAGGTGCAGGTGGACGAGGCCGTCGGAACATGCCGGGCCAACCACAGCACAACCTGCGGGGGCCGCGCCTCTGGCCTGTCCAGCTACCAGCTGGTCTTCATGCTGGGCCAGTTCCTACACGGCGTGGGCGCCACCCCGCTCTACACGCTGGGCGTCACCTACCTGGACGAGAATGTCAAGTCCAGCTACTCGCCTGTCTACATCGGTGAGTGGGAGGGGTGTGATGGTGGTGACGCCAGCCGGCCGTCTACTCAGAGCCCTGCCCCGTCCCAGCCCCCTACATGCGTGTCCCTGTTGGCCACACGCGGCCCCAAATGGCCCCAGGTGCTCCTAGGCGAGGTGACACCTCAGGTGATGGAGGTGGTGCTCGCCAGCCTCAGCCCGACCCCTGGCACATCCCACGGGGTCTGGAGCGTGGACACGCGTGGTCCAGCGGTTAGGGCTCTGCACTGCCCCTGCAGGGGGTCCAGGTTTGATCCCTGGTCAGGGAACTAAGATCCCGCGAGCCGGGCTCGGCCGGTGGCTGGGCTGCAGAACTGGGGGCCGCCACGCCGCCCTCGGGGGTTGGGCTCGAGCCTCGAGCTGCCCCCGAGACCCTCTCGTTTATCTGGGGTGAGATTTCCGTGTTCTCAGCCTCAGGCCAGCCGCTTCTCCGAGTCCCTCCTGCGAGGTCAGCTCTCCCAGGGAAGGGGTCGAGGTCAGTGGAGAGCCCGCGGCCGACGCCCCGGCCCAGCCAGATTTGCTCGCTGTTCTGCTCCCTTACGTCCGCCTTGGACTCTGCTCATCTGTGTCACGTAGCGGTTGCCATTCCGGGGGCATTTGGGACCCGGGCGAGCCTGCAGCGCTGCATGGTGCCGCCCTCATCCTGCAAAATGAGTCTTAGGATCTTTGCTCTTTTGAGGGGGAAAGAGTCCAAATGGTGTCTATAGGGGCTTTGAGGGAAATAATTTTAAAACACCTTGAAAGATGGATGCCAGCCGATATCAGACACAGTGGAGACTGGGCAACGAAAACCCCAGTTTAAAGGAGTTCATGCCTGGGGATAGGGGTGGAGGTGCAGAAATGCAAGCGGGGCTTGTCTTAGGTGGGCCGGAGTGGTGGCGCAGAGGGCGCAGCGGGTCCCCGACAGCTCTGCTTCCCTTCCAGCCATCTTCTACACCGCGGCCATCCTCGGCCCCGCAGCCGGCTACCTGGTCGGAGGTGCCCTGCTGAATATTTACACCGAAATAGGCCAGCGGTGAGTGACCTGGGCCCACAGAGAAGACGCCCACTCTTGGTGCAGGAGGACGGCGGCCCGGGTGGGGAAGGTCCAGGCCGACCTTGCTCTGGTGGACCTGGGAGTCTGGGCAGCTTGGAGAGTATGACCTGAGGGAGGGGACTGCATGGATGGACGGCCTCCCGAAGCTGGAAGGGACCAGGCCACAATCGCTCCAATGCCCTTTGCAGAACCAAGAGGGGATTTCCTGCCGCCACCGGGAGGTTCTTTTTTTGGGGGGGTGGTCTACACCAAACAATTCTCCGGACACCAGCTGGGTGTCCCCAGTTCACCTCAATCTGACACTGACTTCCGGAGTCAGCTCAGACCCCACAGGTAGGCGAGAGCACCCACACTTCAGACGCCAACTGCAGTGGCGGCTCCCGGTTACCCACGCTTCTGTCCAACTTGGCTGCAAAGTGGAGGGTCCCAGGACCCCTCCTTCTAGTAATTTGCTAGAATGGCTCACAGAACTCAGGAAAGCACAGCACTGGCTCAGTCGCCAGCTTCTTCCCCAGAACACAGCTCGGGGGCAGCCGGCTGGCCTCTGCCAGCCCCTTGTCTCCTGTCCACCTGGCTGTCCAGCCCAGGGTTCTTTCCCACGTGCCTTTGAATTTAAAGGTGCACTTGTGTGCAGGCGGGGGTCGCAGGCAAGCCCCCTGAGCTTCACGAGGCCAGGGCACCAGCCACCCACCCTCTGCCCTGCCCCTCCTGGGCCCCCAGCCCCTATGGCCTCGTCGGGAGGCAGCCTCGCAGGTCCCAGAGGAAGGGGTGGGCCTGGGCAGGGTCCCCTGGTGCATGTCCACCCCATGTCCGTCCCGATGCCCTCCGTCCACTGCTGGCCCCAGACCGGGGGTGGTGGGGCATCGGGGCGGGGGCCTCAAGCAGAGCCTTTGGTCTCCGCCTCTCCCAACCAGCAAAAAGGATGCCCGGTGTGCGTGCCCTAGGTGCTGTGAGCACAACGCTGTCCCCACGTGCCTCTTCCCGCAGGACGGAGCTGACCACCGAGAGCCCGCTGTGGGTCGGCGCCTGGTGGGTGGGCTTCCTGGGCACTGGAGTGGCCGCCTTCCTCATCGCCGTGCCCATTCTTGGCTACCCGCGGCAGCTGCCAGGTGGGTGCGTCCCGCAGAAAGACACCCCATGCCCTTCTCCTGCTGCCTGCCAGGAGCAGAGGGGCCGGGATCGTCGTCCTCTGGATGGGGGCTGCCATCCGGCAGGGCGGCCCGGCCGGTGTGCACCCTCCACCCCTGCGGCCTCTGCCCGCTCGGGGACCACGGAAGAGGCTTGTTTCACCGGGGGATGGGCGCCCCTTTCGATACCTTCCGTCTCCCTCTGGTCCCAGGTTGGGCCCGTGGGCTCTCTCCCACCTCGCCATCCCTGCCACCCGTCACCGTGGTGCATCTGTACGGGCCGTCTGTCTGGGCGCCCTCGTCCACCGGCTGGTCCCACACCCAGGAGGAGGGGCATCGGGGCCTTTGGTCTCTGCCCCTCACAGATGTTCACATCCTTCCAGGCTCCCAGCGCTACGTGGTCATGACAGCATCTGATACACACCAGTTAAAGGACAGCAGCCACAGGGTGACCAGCAACCCCGACTTCGGGAAAACCATCAGAGATCTGCCTCTGTAAGGACCTGGGGGGCCTCTTGTCTGTGTCTGTGTGTCCTGAAGACCCTTTAGGGTCCTACGCGTGCTGGGTCTTGACCCTAAGCTAGGAGAGTCCTGTGACCCTTCCAGGGCCACATGGGGAGCCCACAGCCCCTAAATCTCCTTCTGACCCAACCATCTTCAGGGCTTGGCCCCAAAACTTGGGCTAAGGGATTAAGGGGGAGCGGACAGAGCCTCCTGGCTTGGGGGCACCAAGGGCCTGGTGCGACGGAAGGCCCAGGGCCTCAGCCTCGTGGTGCCCACCCCTCACTTCCCGGGCCTGCGGGGGACCCAGAGACACGCACCCGGGGACCTGTCTGCGCTCCCGCACGGCAGGCTCTGGGGGCTGTGCCTGACGCCTCACGGTCACAGAGTGAATCCCTGACGCTCAGCGAGTTGCCCCACAGCCAGCTTGTCCACGGTCCCCAGGAAAGCAACTGACCACCCCGCCCAAGATCATTCCCCAGGAGTCACCCCTGCACCCCGTTCTCTGACCGTTTCACTGGGAGTCACCCACACGTGCCCACAGGGCTCCAAGGAGGGGACCGTCCGGCTGCCCGTCCTCGCTGCCCTGCAGCCGCCCCTCCTCTCGGGCAGTGACCTCTTGTTTATCTTGTATGTGACCTGGTCTTACTGTGCTGTCTTCACACACTGTTGGAACAAACAGAGCCTGGGCTGCTGGGGCCTCAGAGGGACAGCGTGGGGCTGGGGGCTCCTGGCCGGCCGGTGCCCCTCATCAGGGCATTCCATGGGGGGCTCTCCTGGCCAGGGGGAGGCGGCCCTCGGAGGGTCCCCTGCCCGAGTCCTCGGCCTCACCAAGCGCCCACCTGCCCCGCAACTTCCTGAGCCCGTGAGTGTCCACGTGGCAGGTAGAGGCTGTTAGTGGCGGGAATGAGCCCCCGCCGTCTGTCTTCAACACGGGGAGGGTGACGTGGGGTCAGGGAACCCCCCTGGCTGCCCGTTGCCTGCTTAGAGCCCCCAGAAGAGCCGCCCACTCAGGAGGCTGCCACCAAGGCCGGCAGAGCTGGCCCAGGGCCACAGTGGCCAGGGAGGCGGGGTCACCCAGGCAAGGCAGGCTCGCCCCGTGCAGCCGGGGCAGGGCCACCTGGGAGCACTGGCACCAAGGGCGTCAACAGCTTGGTCCCCAGTGGACCCGGGGGGACGCCCGAGATAAGGAGGTTTATGCCCAGGCTTGGTTCCCCAAACTGGTTGCTGATAGTGAAATAAATACCGGAACATGGGCCCTCTGTCAAGGTCATGACTAGTTCTCTGAGCAAATTCAACATGGGAGTTGCAGCCAAGCAACCTGCAGGCTGAGATTAAGAAATAAGGAAGTTCACATACTTCTGGGGAGAGTCACCTGCCCCTGAGCCCAGGCGAGCATCCCTGAAGCCTGGGCAAGTCTGGGCAGGACCGGGAAGGGACTGGCTGCACCTGGGCTTCCCCTCAACACACACGCACACCACACGCACGCACACCACACGCACGCACTCTGCTCCCAGAGAGCCCCACCAGGACGGCATTTCCTCTGCATCTTGTTTCCTTCGTGGATGTGGGACTTGGACTGTTGACCAGAAAGAAACCTTTTCAAGTCCTTGAGTTTGAAAGTCAGTTTTGAAGGAATTGGGTCCCTGTTTGAAGCAGGATGGGGAAGGAGGCCGCTCTGCAGTTACCCTGAGAAGCCGCAGGGGCCGGGGGTGTGGGGGGACTTCCTTAGCGTCAGTTCCCTCCCAGGGCACGAAGGCTAACTGGCCGCCCTGCATGCTCCTTGGCAGAGTCCAGTTTACTGTTGGCCCGTGTCCTCAAAACGAAGAACACCGGAGCGTCAGGGTGTCTGTGCTGCTCTGACACGCGCAGGGAGGTGTCGGCATTGACGGCTGGCCGGGTGGAGGTCTCCCTCCTGGTGGAAGATGACCCGTAGGGTCGGTAGGGGCTGGTTCTCTGGGTGGAGGCCTTAGCTGCAGACACGGAGAATGTGAGCAAAGGCAGCCTTGTCGGAGCCGCTGTGATGGGGGTCGGGCCACAGTCGTTTGTCACCAGGCTTTGCCTGCTCATGGGTGCCCGAGATGGACCCAGGGCTCCAGGGGAAACTGTCCCCAGCCCACATCACTCACGAGTCCTGGACCTGCCATCCGGTGGCTGAGAGGGGCTGGGCCCGGGAAAGGCAGGCGGGGTGTAGAGCCGTGTGCACTGGGTTCAAGGGGGAACTCTCAGGCCAGGTCCAAGGCCCATTTCTCAGGCCCCTGGCATCACTACACCGGCCACTGCCCCCCAGGTGCACACCAAGAGAAGTCGGAGAGACAGCCAAGCCCACACGGGGTCTCCTTGGAGGGGCCTCTCGGTCCAAACCCTCAGGGATTTCTGTCCCTCCTTTTCACCAGCTGGCGACTGAGGAGTGGTCCCACCGCTCAGGCCCCGTTCCCCTCTCCTGGGGGCCACCCAGTCCTGGACTTGGTGACAGCCGCCTCCCCCGCAGCCTCTGGCTCCTGGCTCAGGCCCCTCTGCTGGTTCTCCCGGCTGCCCCTGGGGCAGATTCAACAGTGTCACAGTCACTCAGGGTCTCCTTCCCCACTGCAGCTGACCTCTGTGACGGCGGCTTTCACAACAAGCCACAGCCTCTGGATCCTGGTGCCAGCTCTCCCCCCGCCCCAGCCCAGCCCCACACCCACGCTCGGTTTCTCTGGAGTAAATGTGGGGTGCTCCCTGGCTCTCCCACACCCCACTCCACTCCCCTCTCAGCACCAGGCTCTTTGTGCTCAGTTGGGAAGTGCCAGGGCTCTGGCCCACTCTGACCCTCTGTCTCTTCTCTCTGGTCTCCATTCCCCTCCCACATCCAGCTCCATCTGGCTCCTCCTGAAGAACCCCACGTTCATCCTGCTCTGCCTCGCCGGGGCCACAGAGGCCACGCTCATCGCGGGCATGTCCACGTTTGGCCCCAAGTTCCTCGAGTCCCAGTTCAGCCTCAGTGCCTCGGAAGCTGCCACCTTGTTTGGTGAGAATGCTCCCTGAATCTTGTGGTGGTGGGGGTCCTCCGTTTTTTCACTGGTTCTCAGAGACTGAGGGGCCTTTGAAGGTCTCTTCTAGAAAGACGGGGCGCACATCCTGGCCGTGTGGTCCCGCCAGGCAGGGGCCCCGGAGCAGGTGTCTGGGCTCTTACACAACAGCTCTAATCACACTTACAAAGGCTGCCGCCACGATGGGCAGGACAGTCCTTCCCGAGGGCAGTTTGGGAAGCGCTAAACACAGCCTGCTGACCCGTTCTCTCTGCCGCCCCCCTTGCCACCCAGAGCCTGGGCCTTACGCGTCATCCCTGGCTTGTGGCGGAGAGGGTTTGGGTGGCAGGTCCCACCATGCTCCCTCGGGCCTGGCGGTCCCCGTGAGCCAGGCAGTGGGTGTCCCGGGGTCTCCCTGAGGCTGGAGCCCTGGGCCTGCCTGACCGGAGGCGTTCAGGGGCCAAAGTGAGAGTCCCCCTCAGAAGCCCCCCTTCTGGCCCTGTCCACGGGTAGCACTGAGCGGGGGGGGCAGCCACAGCCTCACCGAGAACCTGCCAGGCAGGAGGTGTGCGTGGGTAGGTCCTGGCCGGGCGCCTCCCCCGAGGGAGGACGGTGTCAGACTGGGGCTCCCCGGTGACTAGTGCCCCAGACTCCCCTCCTTGCTGGCCTCTTGGCTGTGACCCCACCTGCAAGAGCCCCACCCCCGCCAGCTGCTTCCCTGCCCCACAGCGGCCGACAGCCCTCCTGGGACAGCGGTGTCCTCTGGGTCCCCCCCTCTGCCCCCAGAGCCGCTCTCCATCTGGGGAGACGGGCTCACCGCACCCAGGGTCTTTGAGATCTCCTCCAGCCTTGGAGAGCCCCCCTCCCATCTGCACCCCATCCCAGGGCAGAAGCCACATGCCTACGAAGCCCAGCTTGCTACCAAACGGCGGCCACCAGCTCCTCCAAACACCCCCTTGTGGTCAGACTCCACAGAGGCCGTGTGGGCCAGGGGAGCGCGATTGTCCTTGGGTCTCCCCAGTGGGAGGGGCAGGGCCCAGGGACCTCTCCTCCTCCCTCTTCTGCTCTGCCCCTGCACCCTGGGCCTCTGAGCAGCTGGCCGGGCGGCCTCCCCAGGCTCCGAAGTCCCCTGTGAGCACCGGTCAGGGTCCCCACATTGAGAGCAGAGCCCGGTGCCGCCACGCAGATCAGGGCCATGGCTGTGGGCCTCTGTCTCCCGTCGCTGAAGCGGAGACCAGGCCCAGGGGCTGCTGGCCCCACCCCCGTGGCTCCGGGACGTCACTGAGCCCCTCCCTCCCCACAGGGTACCTGGTGGTGCCGGCAGGTGGTGGAGGCACGTTCCTGGGCGGCTTCTTTGTGAACAAGTGCAAGCTCCGGGGCTCAGGCATCGTCAGGTTCTGCCTGCTCTGCAGCCTGGCCAGCATGCTGGCCTTCCTCGTCTTCTTCACGCACTGCCCCAACGTGCCCATGGCGGGCGTGACCGCCAGCTACAACGGGAGGTAAGGGCCAGGTGGCACCTGGGCGAGGGGAGACCTCTGCACACCTGTTGGGGGCACCGGTGGTCCCTGGGGAGGACGGGGGGTGTCGGGCACTTGAGGTGAGGTCATCGGAGACGGTCGTAACGGTGAGGATGGTGTCCTCAGCGGCGACCGATGGCCAGTCACTCACACGCGGCACCTGAGCCCCAGTCCTCTGTCTGTAAAACGGGACAGTCCCAGCCCCACCTCCTCTCTACGAGTTGTCTTGGAAAGTGGGTCTCCCGTGCGTCACTGCGTTGGGAACGTGAGGGGAACAGCCCGCTGGGGGTGATTTGGAAATATCTGACGTAGACGCAGGCGAGCGACTGCTGGCCAGGAATTCCCCGTAGAGATGGCAGTGTGAGTGCCGAGGGCAAGGATGCCATCGTACCGTTACAGCCAAACTAGCCAAGAGTTGGTGCAGAGCGGAGGGCTTGGTGCCACGGAATAGGGAGGAATCTAGTCCTTGGGCGCCTCCCAGATAGTGCGGAGCGGGAAAAGGAAGGAGCGGGACGAAACGATGTGTGCAGTGGGCTCCATCTGAGCGCGGAGGGAGAGCGCGTGTCTGTGAGAGTGTGGGCAAGCGATCTGTGGGACGTCCACGCGCCTGCACTGGAGGGCAGGGACCGGGGCCATGGGGACGCTTTGCACCTGGCACTCGAGCAGTTTTTGCACTTCGAGCCCTGTGAACGCACTGCCCACCCAAAACCAAGCCAGGTAGGGAGTGCGCCGTGCAGGGTTGGTTTGCTTCGCTCTGAGCACATGCAGCGATTCTAGGAGCCAAGGTGATGCAGGAAGCCCCGGTCCTCGGGTGGAACAAACCCAGCGAGTTTGGAAACCTGCAGACGTGGGCCCTCAGGGACCAGACCCCACGCTGGCCTGCGCCCCACCGTCGCTCTCTCCCACCCGCAGCCTCCTGCCCGAAGGCCACCTGGGGCTGACAGACGCCTGCAACGCCGCCTGCGGCTGCCAGCCAGAGCACTACAGCCCCGTGTGTGGCCCCGACGGCCTCATGTACTACTCACCCTGCCACGCGGGGTGCCCGGAGGCGGCCTCGCCTGGCCCCGGTGGCCAGAAGGTGAGTGTGCGTGGCTGCTGCCCAGGCGGTCGGTGGCGCGGACGCGGGGGCGGGGCGGCCTCCGCCCCTTCCTCCTGTAATCAGCGCTGTTGTTGCGCTCCCCAGGTGTACCGAGACTGTAGCTGTGTCCCTCAGAATTTTTCCTCTGGTTTTGGCCATGCCACGGCAGGGAAATGCACTTCAGCTTGTCACAGAAAGCCCCTCCTTCTGCTTTTCATATTCGTTGTAATTGCCTTTACATTCCTCAGCAGCATTCCTGCACTAACGGCAACTCTACGGTAAGCCCGGGCCGGTTCACTCCGGCCCAGAACCTTCCCTTTGCAGCTAAGGCGGAGCTCTGCAGACCCCTCGGGGGACGTGCCGGGCCCCCGGAGAGCTGTGGAAGGAGAGCGCTAACTGCCTCCGTGAGGTCCTTGCCACCTGGGGATGCGGCCCGGGGCTCGGCCAGGACTCGACCACTGGCGTGGGGTGTGACTTGGCCACGCTTCCCGGTTTTCCATTACAGGTGTGTCTGTGACCGGCAGCGATCCTTTGCACTAGGAATCCAGTGGATCGTGGTTAGAACTCTAGGTACTGTGCCGTGGGAGGGAGCCATGCACAGCTGTGGCGTGCGTTCACTGCACAAGGGCACGCGTCAGGCTGGTGTGCATCCCAGCACGAGGCTGTGCCCACCGAGGGGAAGGGCTCCGTTCCCCAACAGTCCGCTAGAGGGACCCATGGCCATGTTTTTGCCCAGAGGGACCCATTTCCTCATTAACACACGGGCTCCACCAGTCGAAGACCGTGGGGAATCTCCCGGCATGGAGGCAAGCCCCCAGAGAAAGGAACATTAAGCCCCCTTTGCGCCCGCTGTGAACACCAGTGGCCGAAGCCACGTTCCTTAGAGCCCGCCTGGTCTGGGTCTCTGGACGCCCCCGCAGGCTGTCGGGGTACTGAATGTGCCTCTCTCCGCAGGGGGCATCCCGGGCCCCATCGCCTTCGGCTGGGTGATCGACAAGGCGTGCCTGCTCTGGCAGACGCAGTGCGGCCAGCAGGGCTCCTGCTTCGTGTACCAGAACTCAGCCATGAGCCAGTACCTGCTTATCGCAGGGCTGGCGTACAAGGTGAGTGGGGTGGCCTCGCCCCCAGGTGCGCTGGCGGCGGGAGGGAGTCCCAGAGTCTGCTCCAGAGGACCGAGAGCCTTTTGCAACTAGCTCGGGCACCTGGGCATGCCACTGAGATCTTCCCACTGGAACCCCGGGCATCATCCTGCAGCCTGGCTTCCAGAAGTGGGATCCTTCCCCCTTTCGAGCTGTTGTTGTTGGGGATCGTGATGCCGTGATGCCAGTGGTGGGAACAGTGGGACAGCAGGCCCAGGTCACAGGGGCTCACTCTCCAGGCCCCCTGCCCTCCAGGGCCCCTCACCATCCCGGCTTGGTGGTTTGCCCCCGGGCTCTGGTCTGCTAAGGCCTTGGAGAAATCAAAACTGCTCCCCCTGCAAGAGCCCGGGCAGGCCTGCTTGCTCTGGGCCGGGTCGCCTGGCTGGGTCCACAAGCGGCGCTTCTCCTTCTCCATCCTTAGTGGGTCTTGAGTTACGTCCCGCTTCTTAGCCTGACCCTCTGCTTTCAAGCTGTTAATGGAAACTTCCTGCTGTATCTCTTGGCGTATGCTACGTGGGGTGAAGCATAGTATTTATATTTTGAGTTGCCCCCCGTTGGAGGAAAAGGCACACAACTTCCCAAATAAAATGAAATCCTAGGGCTGGTATATAAGAATGTCTTGGATTTCTTCTTTGGGTGGAGGGTGGACTCGGGAATGTCCCACTGGCAGAGCCTTTTCGGGAGGGGCCTCAGAGAGAGAGGATTCTCAGCCACGCTTGGGTTTATCTCCCCGCAGGTTAGCTTAAAAACAGCCAAGTGTGAGAAGGGATTTGCGCGGCTCTGGACAAACGGGTCAGTTCAAATAGACGCACCCTGCGCAGGGAGCCGGCCCTTGCTTTTCTTTTTCCCTGTGTTGTAGGGTCCCTCGGCCAGAGCAGCAGGCTGGACCCCGGGACGGCTGTCTGCCCAGATAGTCCCCCCGCGGCCTCGGCACAGGGGTAGGATCGGCTCCCAGAGTCAGTGCTAATTTTAGCGGGGGCGGGGGCAGCCGGGTGCACCCCCGAAGTGCTATCCCGCTCGCTCACGGGGCCACAGAGTGGAAACAGCCTCTCGTTCCTGTGGCTTCAGGCCCATCTGCCTGGGCGGTGCTACAGGAAACCCAGGGTTCCCACGCTGAGCGCATACACCCGTGCACAGAGGCTAGCACGCGCGCCCACACTGTCATCTTCCAGGCTGCACGTGATTCCCAGGGAGCTCAAGGTGGTGGCTGCGGTGGAGTGACCGCCGAAGCTGGCCACCTCTGACTTAGGTTCTGGGGTGGCCGTGACGAAAGACCCCACACCAGGTGGCTCCAACAAATTCATTTTTTCTCGTTCTGGAAAGCCAGACGTGCAAAATCAAGGTGTCTGCAGTGCCCGTCCCCCCTGGGGGCTCTGAGGGGACTCTGTCCCGTGCCCCTCCCGGCTCCTGGTGGCTCCTCCATCCTTGGGGCTCCTGGGCTTGTACACTCCTCACCCTGTCTCTGCCTCTGTCATCACGGGGCTGCTCCCGGTGTGTCACTGTGTTAAACCTTCCTCCCCTTTCTCTGTTTGGACACCTGTCACTGGATCTGGAGTCCACCCTAACCCAGAGTGATCTCAAGATCCCTAACTTAATTACATCTACAAAGACCCTATTTCCAAATCAAGGTCCCATTCACAGGTTCCGGGGGTCAGGACTTGGGCACACCTTTTGCGGGGACCCTGTTCAGCCCACGACAAGCACCTCCACTTCATCCAGTGCCTCTGTATTTAAGTCAAATCATACTTTTCATTCCCCCCTAACAATATCGCGGTCCAGGCTAGGGACTGGCTATGCAGAACGGATGGACCCTCTGGCCAGAGTAGGGTTGGTTCCCCAGGACCTCGTGAGAAAGCCGGGGCTGGGCGGGTGGCTCAAGAGAGGTCCAGCGGCTCCCTTCTCCCCAGGTCCTGGGCTTCATCTTCTTCACCACTGCCTGCTTCCTGTACAAGCCCCTGTCGGGGTCTTCGGACGGCCTGGAGGCTTCTCTGCCCAGCCAGTCCTCAGCCTCCGACAACCCCACGGACCTTCAGGAAGCCCCCTCGGCCCTCCAGATCCAGAGCAACATCTGACAGCCCACCCGCCTGCCCAGGGGCACGGGCCTGCCACGGCACTTCCTAGGAACACTATCTAATTTCTCCCCGGAAGGGCTGACCCCTCCCTGATTGATCCCCGGCACTGAGGACCCTGCAAAAATCTGCCATTGGGTCTGGGGGGACTGAGCCTCAAAGGCACTGAGGAGAAGGAATGCAAGACGTCCGAATGGACGCCCCTGCCCCAGCCCCTCAGACCTCGCCAGAGAGAGTGGGGTGGCCAGCTCCTGGCTCGGAAGGAGTGGCCCACTTCCCGGCCGGATGCAGGGCTGCCTCTCTCTGGTCCGCTCACACTCCGGCCCTCTCCCACGGACTTAGCCAAATAGCATCCCCTGGGGCCTCAGGATCCCTCGGAAACACGAACAGCTGTGCTTCTAGAGCAACGTGTGTGATTCCTACGTAACTCCGTCAGTAGTTACGAAAAGTGCGAGGCCACCTGTGGACTTCGGGGAGATACTTCTGGCATCTCTCCTTTGAACGGCGGATGTGGAGCTGGTGGCTGCCCGGCGGTTTACAAGCTCTCTTCTCTCTGGAGATGTTAAGGCCGGTGATGCTGGCGCTGTTGGAGCTGCTCCGTGGAAGGGACAAAGCACCCACCCCCCGTGGGTGAGCTGGAGCTGGCGGTGCTTCTGCGCGGGTCCACACCATCCTGTGCGCGGCCTGGCCCTGACTTCCTGTGTTTCTCCTGACGCGGAGGAGGCCGGTGGGCTGCCGTCCCCGGGGCACATCCACGTGGACCCCTCTCCTGCGTGTGTTCTAAACCCGCTGTCACCTCCTGTCCTTGGGGCCGCACAGCGCTGCAGCTGGACGGGAGCGACTTGCATAAGGATGTATTTACGGACGCGTATTTTGCATAAACACCTATTTATAGAATTTGTTTTTTACCTGACGGTGCGCTCAGCACTTGTGAATTCTACCTGGAGGGCGTCGGGACTTGCGCGGAATGTCTATTGTTGGTAATCTCAGTTAAAACTGTGGGTATGTAAATATATTTTAATATTTAAAGCATATATTCCTGCCCCGTGTGTTTTATTTCTACAAATCTGCAAAGTTCGGCAGCTTTGCAGGTCCTCCAAGTGGGCTTTTGTGAGTTTGTTTCGCCGCGGACTGCCCAGGGTGAGCGCTCGCTTGGCTGGGTTCCCCCGGTGGGTGTCCCCCCACCCTTCGAAATGACCCCTCCGCAGTCGTGACCCAAGAGGCTCCTCCATTCAGGGCCCGGCACCCAGGTTCGTGGGGGGGGGGGGCTGGGTCCTCAGCCAGTGTCCCACTTCCCGCCACTGTCATGGCGTGCTGGGATTCGGTCGGGGTGGCCAGCGCTGCGGTCAGCACACACGTGCGTGAACACGTGTACGCACGCAGGTGAGAGCCGGCACTGGGTTACTCTTTCCCTAAATGTCCAAATGTGGCAGAGCCGTGACCAGCCTGGGTCGCGACCCTGTCTGCTTCCTCTCCTGAGGGCCGGAGGATAGCGATGGCGGCTCTCAAGCGACGCTTCTTGGAAGAAGCAGAAGAGAAGGGATCTGGCTCGTGGCTGCTATCAGAAGGTGGCTTCCCCGTCTGGGGCCTCATCGCACAGGGCGCGTCAGGCGCTTCTGCCTCCCACTCTGGGAGGGTTTGTGAAGTCCCCGGAGTCCAGGGGTGTGGACGGAATGGGCTGCTTAATTGGATCTGGGTGGGGGTCCCCCAGCACCAGCTCTGGCTGTGAGCTCCAAGCCGGCCCCCAGCCCCATGCCTCCCAGATGGGTACTAGGGAGCCCAGAGGATCTGCAGTTGCGGCCGCAGGCACCGGGGGCAGCACAGACGCGTCCTAGGCACAGGAATCCAGGCCCACCGGCCTACCTGCCCACACGGACCCCAGTCCCTTCCCCAGCCAGCGTCCCCTGCCCCGCAGATGCAGGACAAAACAAAATGGGGGTCTCTCCCTTCCACTCCCCTGGGAGACGTTTCTGAGATGTGAGCTGGACACCAATCCTTCCTCAAATCCTGGCCCTCTATTTGCTGGGAACTGGGCAGGGCCTGGGTTTAAGCCAGGAACAAACAGGCTCGAGCATTAGCTGAGCATCTGGCCCACGTACCTGCCCCGCACCAGGCCCGCGAGAGCCCCACCAGCCGGGCCTGGAGTACACCCCCTCGGGGGGCAGGACCCCGGGCACCTGGCAGAGCCCATGCTTCTGCATTCCTTTACTCCTGTCTTTGCCCTGGAAGGGGTGTGTCTGTGGTATGTGCACCCGCTGAGCTGGGTGGGAACTTACTAAAAATGACATTTAAGAAAAAACAGCTTTAGTGAAATAAATGACATGCGTGTAATTCACCCATCTGAGGTGAACAGCGTAGTGGGCAGGTTGGGATGTTTCAAAGAGCAGATGCAAAACAGCCCCTCCTTGCTGAGAGCGCACATCAATGTTTCAGTGACACAAACAAGCAGAATTTGAAATGAAAGGCAGAGAAGCCCCCAAGAATCGGAATCGGACATTACAGCATCAGAGCATCAAACACTCCCAGGGAGCTCTGGGCTGTCACTCGAGTCCCCGTGGTAATTAAGCATCACGTGTCAGGCTGGTGGGCTGGGGAGCAGAGATGAAGGGGGAGATGCAGCCGGGGGGATGGGCCGGGCGGGGGGAGATGCAGCCTGGGGGTTGGGGGGAGGGGCACAGGCAGACTGGAAGCCAGGCCCTCCGAGCCGCAGAGCCTCTGGGAACAAAGGTTCGGCCCTCCGCGGGGACCTCTCTGATGGGGAGACCACTGCCCGAGACAGAAGCCCAGCTGGGAGGCTTTCCAAGCCCACCTCCTCCTGTGAGCCAGGGCCGGGAGGAGGAACCGGCGGATTTTCAGGGTGGAAGGAGGATCCACATCTCCAGCACCTCCATCCGGAGCGGAAACCAGTAGCCAGAGGATGCTTTTACGACAAAGACAGGTCACACGCTCCCTCCGAGAGGTCCAGGCCCCGCCCTCCGGCCACACCCGACTCCTCGTCCTTGTCTGACAGGCTCCTTGCGGCTCTGCACACGCACCAGGCCCATTGCTGCCCCAGCACCTTTGCACGGGCAGCTCCACCTTCCCAGACATCCCCACGGCTCCCCCTCAGTCTTGGATCAAACGTCTCCTTCGCCATGAGGCCCAACCTGATGGCCTCGGGGAAATGGCAGCCCACACCCCGCTCTGGCACCCCTGCTCCCCGACCATAACTGTGCCCGACACCTCCCAACCGTGGCGTCAGCAGTAGCTGTGCTGTCTGTTGCCGGGATGCGAGTGCCCTAAAGGCGGGGATCTCGTTTGCTCCCCTGCAGCAGTGTCTGCACACAGCCGGTGCTCAGCAGTGTTTGTGGGACAATGAGCGGGGCCCAGGAGGCTGTGGCTATCGCTGCCCGATGGCCAGGACTCTGGAGAAGCAGCTGCAGGGGGACAGGCCGGCATTGGTGGCTCTCCCAATGGGGCGGCGGCACCGCACACCCCACCGGCCGGCCGGCTGGCCTGAGTCCCGCCCGTGCAGGAGGTAGATGTGGCAGCTCCCCAGGAGGGATATGGCACAAATATCAGATGCCAGTTCCTGAAGTGCCACCAGAGGACGGAGCAAGACCCATTGAAAAGGTGGAGATTACCCCACGTCCTTCCCCAGGGAACCGTGGGGGGAGTCATCGCTACAACAGTTGAGCCTACAAGGCACAGGTGTGAACTGACCCAGAAATTAGCCCAGATACAAGTGAGCAAACTGCAGGTTGGGGTGCGGTTTCATCCTGGGGTGGAGTCCCAGGGGAACCAGAAATACCCGGATCCAGTGGCTGGAGCAGGACCCTCCCCTCCCCCTCCCCCTCCCCCAGAGATTCCCCCACCTGAGCAGCCAGGTTAGGCCTGGGGGCGCCTGGGGGGGTCACGTTCTCACAGGTTGTGGCCATGCTGCCGGAGCCCCCAGGCAAGGGGACGTTTCACAGGACACCTCCCCTGGGGGTGGGGTGGGGTCTTCTGAGACCCAGGTCCCAGCCCATCCTTCCCACAGTTCCCCGCCTCCAATTTGGGGAGGACCCCCCTTCAGGGGGCCGGTGGGATGCTACATGAGTTTGCAGGACTCTGGGGCATCTGCTGAAATCTGGGGCCTCACCCCATCGAATGACAGTGTGTGGGCACACATGTGGGCGTGTGCAAGCGTGACCACGTACACACAGACACTCGCTCACTTCTAAAGTGCTATCCCATGAAGTGAGCTCCAAACCTGGTCCCGGAGTTGGGTCTGAACCCGGCCTCTGGCACGTACACGCGGTCTGACCTTGGGAGAGTTATGGCGACCCCCTGCCTCAGTGCTCTCAGCTGTAAGTGGGACCCATACGGGGACCCACCTCATAAGGCGAGGTGAGGATGGATCAACTCTGTGCAGAGCCCCGAGGACGCTCCTGGACACAGAGTGCTCGGCTGCCATCATCCTGGTCGGTCCAGGACCCTTTGTGTCCCTCGTGGACCGAGGCTGGGGGTCGGTGGTCCCTGAAGGACCAGTCGTGCTGGGGGGCACTTTGAGGCACTTGCTCCCCATGCCGGCTCCTGGGGGCACACGGATGAGCTGGAGAGCAATCGCCCTGAACGACAGTTCGCACTTAGACTTATTTGAATCGTCAGCACGTTAGTCAAACACACGCCATAGCCGCTTGGTGACTGTTATGTGTAGAATCCATTTTATTCTCAGCTGGCTGCCACGGTAATTACATTCTGTGGTGTTTAATTCAGAACGTGATCATTTATGCCAAGTCACGTTGGGTTGGGCCACAGGCTCGAGGGAGGTGCCGCTGGAGGAGCCCGGCCTCCACCCTGGCCGTGCAGGGAAGAGGCGAGGCCTCCGATGTCCCCCTGGCTCTCGTGGAGGCTCCTGGGGCAGGCTTGGCTCTGGGCCAGGACGGGGCCAGCAGAGAGCGGTGACGATGAACTCAACAACTTCCTCCTTACCTGAGCAGCTGCAGGTGGCGTGTGCACACCTCACCCCACCTCCACGCCTGCGAGGCGGGGCTGGCAGCTCAGCATGCACTTAAGAGGCCTGGGCGGATCTGTGGGCTCAGTTCTGTTGGTCCTGGGAGTTTGACTTGACCTTTCCGTGCCTCGGTTTCCCCACTTCCGAAACGGGGATGAGACCACGGTATCAATTTCACTGGGGCCCGCGAGGACTCGAGTTCCCAGATTATGGTAAATGCAGTAAAAGTGTTTTTAAAATAATTACAATAGTCATCATCCTTGCTGCTCAGACAGGGACACTGAGGCAGGGAGAGCCGATCAGCCCGCATTCTCCCGAGAAACAGAGCCCAGAGGGTGCGTATAAACACACAAATATGAAGGCATTCCGAGGAGCTGGCTCTCGCCGCAGAGGCCGCGAAGTCCCACGTCTGCCGTCTGCAGGCTGGAGGCCCAGAGCCGGTGGTCAAGTTCAGTCTGAGTCCGAAGGCCTGAGGACCAGGGGAGCTGATGCTGTGAGTCCCAGTCACACCACGTGGGTGCCCCGTGGCCAGTCGGGTTGACACAGAACATAAATCATCACACACACTCACGCGCCAGGACTCGCTGCCTGTCCTGAGAACTCAGGTATCCCCAGGACATCTGTCCACTGTGCCGGCCTTTCTCGGGCTTCGGGGCCCCACCACCTCCACCAGAACCTTGTGGGAACCTGCTTTTAAAGGCAGAATCCACTGCCCGCACACGCGCCGGTTTAGCATCGCCGGGGAGGGTCTTTGCCCCCAGCATTTGAAGAGCACTGCAGGCAGCGGGGGCGCTCATCATCAAGTTCAGGCCACCCCCCAGCCCCACCCACACAGTCCCCGAGCACGCAGGCAATCCCGGAGGCCGTACTGTCAGCACCCCCGGGAGCCACTCACTTCCCCGAGAGCAGTGCCGAGCCCTCCACGATTAATCACGGCTACCCAGGCCATCACCACGCCTGGAGCCCCTCATTAGGAGCCTAATTAGTCCCACGGCCTCCGTTTCTCGCCCCAAAGGCCCCATCGAGGGTCTGGTTTGCACGTAATGACCGTGTCTTCATGACAAGCACCACAGGAACGGCAAGTGCCTCGGGTATTTATCTCCCACCTTCACCAGGAAAGCTCTGAGGGCAGCACGCGTGAGCCACCTGCAGCCCTGCATCGCCGGCCAGGACAGGGCTAGCAGGTGGTCAGAGCACGGGACACGAGGTCAGGTTTCGGGTGACCACCCTCCTGTCTCAGCAAGGATGGGATGGCTGGAGGAGGGATGAGCTGCTGAGGGGTGAGGAGGAAAGGGAGGAGGGAGGGGAAGGGGACATGGGGGCTGGGGGAGGGGTGGGAACGGGGGTGCCGTGCAGGTGGGTGGGGGGTGGGGGGGATGGGGTGGGGGCCTCCCCAGCCTGGCTCCCCAGGGATGGTCCACGGGGGCCACTTTGCACTCAACCCTTTCTACTCTCTGTCTGCGTGGCAGGGCAGGAAGTCTCGCTTTGTCTTAAGGAGGAGTGAACTTGGGAAGCTGCCAGACCCATCGTGGGCCTTACGCATCGCTCGCCTCCAGCTGGATCTTCACCAAGGCCACGGGGAAAGTCCCATCCACACGCCGACGCCTGGCTTTTCTCTGGAGGGTGAACTGCCTCCTTGCCTTCTCCTTGGGAAGGAAATGCACTGGTTTCCAATATGCCCAGAGACAGAGGCGCAAGATGCAGACAATGACCGTGGAGGAAGCTGGGGTTCTCGTCCCGGGAAACCCCAGGTGCGATGGCTTAAACTGAAGGCTTTACAACGAACTTGTGGATAAGCTGCTGTGTTCTACGGAAGTAAGAGAGCTCAAGCTTCCTGAGCAGTCCTGGCAGCTTAGCAGGGGGAGGAGGACTCCTTGCAAGAAGGGCTGCTCCAGGCTTCTTCCTCCAGGAAAGCCCCGCCCCCCGTCCCCCGTCCCCCTCCCCCTCTTCCCCCTCCCCCTCTTCCCCCTCCCTCCTCCAAGCTGCAGTGGTGGGACCAGTCAATGCAGCAGCTGGGCCTTCTCTTTCCGGCCACCTTTTTTTTTTTTTTTTTTTTTTGCGGTACACGGGCCTCTCGCTGTTGTGGCCTCTCCCGTTGCGGAGCACAGGCTCCGGACGCGCAGGCTCAGCAGCCATGGCTCACGGGCCCAGCCTCTCCGCAGCATGTGGGATCTTCCCGGACCGGGGCACGAACCCGTGTCCCCTGCATTGGCAGGCGGACTCTCAACCACTGCGCCACCAGGGAAGCCCTCCCACGGCTCTTATTTTAAAGGCAAAGGAGGGACTTCCCTGATGGCGCAGTGGTTGAGAGTCCGCCTGCCAATGCAGGGGACACGGGTTAAAGCCCTGGTCCGGGAAGATCCCACATGCCGCAGAGCAACTAAGCCCGTGCGCCACAACAACTGAGCCTACACACCACAACTACTGAAGCCCGCGCTCCTAGAGCCCGTGCTCCACAATGAGAGAAGCCACCGCAATGAAGAGTAGCCTCCGGGCTTCCCTGGTGGCGCAGTGGTTGGGAGTCCACCTGCCGATGCAGGGGGCGCAGGTTCGTGCCCCGGTCCGGGAGAATCCCACGTGCTACAGAGCGGCTGCGCCCGTGAGCCATGGCCGCTGGGCAAGAGTAGCCTCCGCCTGCCGCAACTAGAGAAAGCCCGTGCGCAGCAACGAAGACCCAACGCAGCCAAATATAAATAAATGCATAAAATAAATTGTTTTTAAAAAGGCAAAGGAGATCTGCAGAGAAGGCGACGGCCCCCTCCCGGCCCCCCTAAACCTGGATGACAAAGCCGGGAACCCACTGCCGACAAGGCGGGAAGGAAGCGGACTCCAGCTGCTCGGGAATGTTCAGACTAGGAAGGTGCCAGGTGGAGCTTCTGAAATATTTTGAAAGAAGGATTGCTAGGGCCCTAGAACTATGTTTTCTCAAAACCTTGTTTCTCTTAAGTAGCTGGCTGTGTAGGCAAATCAGTCTGAGACAGCGACGTGCTGCCACAGAGCTACTCATTAGCTGTCACGGGAATGCTGCCACAGATCTTCATTCGGCTCCCGTCAGACCGAAGCATCCCAGGAACTAATGTCTGCATCACCCAGCCTTGACATTTCCAGAGAGGACGGGCATCTATGCGTGCGTGGCACCGTCATCATTCTCCAACTGATTACAGAAACGTGAGGGCTTGGGCTTTCTCTCCATGCCACGCTGCCATGTCTCCATCCTCACACATGAAGGATTCGGCAGTCATGAGGATCTGGAACCAGCCCGCGATGTCCGAAGGGCCTGTGGAGGGCTCGGCGTGTCCGTTTCTGCTCAAGCACCCACAGTCATGACGCTTGAGTGCAGAAGATGGAAACGCAAGTCAAACCAGCTTGAGAAAAAGCGGGGTGGGCAGGGCAAGCTTCAGGTATGGCAGGATCAAGGGTTCGAGCAACGTCATCAGGGCTCTGGGCCTCTTTCCGTCCCCAGCTCTGCTGGAACCAGCCTAGCAACCAGTGACAGGGGCCTCCCCTTCCCAACAAGCAGGAAGGATTCTGGGCATCCACCTAGTGTCCCTGGGGCAGTGGGAACGGGGACTCTGATTACCAGGCATGGGGAGGAGAGGACCGGCCCTCACATAAGGCCATGCAGGGTGGACTCTCAGGAACAGAGACCCCTGGGACCCAGCAGGGGGGCCGGCCTGGGGCGGGGGGCGCTGTGGGTCTGGACAAGCAAAACCAACAGATGTCCCCTCCTGAGTCGGCGCCAGCTGTCACCAGCAAAGCAGTGCCATTTGGCCTGTTGAGGAGACTAACAAAGGAGCAACAGATTTCCCGTCCAGAGGACAAGACTGTTCAACCAAAATGGCATTTGAAGAAAAGATTATAGAAACCAGACTCTGAGATTCAAGGGCTGTGATGCTTGTCGACTGCAAGATTATTCACTTGGAGGCTTCCAGCAGCCTCGGTCCTTTTTAAAAGAAAAAGAGGATGACATGTCATCTCTCTTAGCCATCAAAACCATGATACATGGGTGTGTGTTTAATATACGGTCTACGGTTATGTGTGTGTGTGTGTGTGTGTGTGTGTGTGTGTAGGGGGAGGGGAGGGAGGGAGCAGATTCAAGGAGACAGTGCATGTAAAGAACAATGCAGGCAGCAGATTCCAGCTCCGATGGCGGCCACGAGGCAGTGTATGTGCACAGGAGAGCACGCGTGTATTTATGGACCCGACAGAGGGTGTGATTTCGGCAGGTTGCGTCGGTTCTGCATGCATAATCTGATTGTATTTTAATTGCTCATTTACACTAGAACACATTTCCCTCAGACATGTTAATGCTCTTTTCTCCCCCCATGATATTTTTAAAAACCAGATTGCAGAGCAGTACTGCCCCGCCGAAAGAGATTTCCGAGGGGAGAACAGGCAGTCCTTCGTGCGCGGGCATTGCGCTCCCCCAGAATTACACACACGGGGGACAGGCTGTGTGTCTGCAGAGCCTTCAGCCCTGCCCCAGGAAAGGGCTCTCCCAGGACTGGGCCCCAGAGAAGGTCCGCCCTTGCCCTCGCTGGCTCGGTCGTGCTCCGAGTGCCCACAGGGATGCCCACGGGCAGAGTGACGGTGTATCACTCCTGCCCCTGGAGAAGGGGGGTTCGTGCACACCCTGCGTTCACCCACCGAGAGATTGCGGTCCCCCAGCCTATGGTTCTTGGTTACGGCAGCCCTGGACCCTGACGGGGCCCAAAGAGGGACTCCTCAGCCACCCACGATCAGCAGGTCCAGAGGAAACCCCTCTGAGCCCCCTGGGCCGGGTGCTGGCCAGCTCTGCCCACCACACCCCTCCGCTGGTGGGTGTATCTGGGAAGTGTCTGCACTTCGGTCTGTCTCAGCCAAGGGGCCCTTCAAGTCTTCCAGCTCTTCAGAGGTTTTGATTCATTTTAACAGCACAGCATCACCCTCGGCATCCTGTTGTCACCCCGATGTCCAGGGTGCCCCTCGCGTGCCCTGAGCAAGGTAGCCTGGCAATCGCTTAAGGGCTGCTGTCTAAGCTCCAGGTCCGGAAGCAGACCCCGTGCAAGCGGGGCACCCCGATCCCACAGGGAACCTGGAGGGTCTTTTACAGCTCAGAGTGTATCCTGTCTCAAGGGCCACGGCACCAGCGGGTCATGGGATGAAATCTGCCCCGGGGAGTGAAAACCCGAGACACTTCCGGCTGGTGCTCTGGGCTTGGGGCACCTCCAGGGGCAGAACTTTGAAGGTCTCAGCCGAGATTCTAAAGTTCTGGTCCTGGTCCCCAAACTGTGAGTTTGTAATGAGACCTGGCAAAGGGGCCTTTGCACATGTGGTTATGGTGGAGAGCTCATCGTGGATTATGGGTGGGCCTGTCCCGTCCTGGATTCTTGAGAGCTGAGAACTTGTCCGGACGCCGAGGGATGGAAGCACGAGAGGTTTGCGAAGTGCTGCGCTGGCTCAGCGTGGAGGCCTCAGGGGCAGGGCAGCCCCGCTGAGAGCCAGCAGGACGGGACCTCCATCTGATAGCCCCAAGGACCAGGGTGAGCCGAAGCGATTCTCTCCACAGCCCCCGTCAGGGGCCCAGCAGGTGACGCCTGGGCCAGCCCACGGCACTCCTGACCCGAGAGCCGAGACAGGACAGCAGCCGCCGTGGGCCACGGGGTGTGGTCCCTTCAGGGAGCCCTCACCACAGCTGCCCCTGCCCAGCCTCTGCTGCTGGATCAGATCCCCCTGAGAGGAGACCGGGCCCTGTCCCCTCCACCCCCAGACCTCCAGGCCTCCTCGTCCCATAGGTGAATAAATGATGGAGGCATCTGGTGAGTTCACAGATGACCCTCTCAGGTCACTTTGGGGGCAAGTGGCCAAGTCTAACCAGCTGGAGGGCACAAAGGGCTCATTGTTCCAAAATGCCTGCAGGAACAGCCGGGGCCGGTCCAGGGCCTCAAACCACGTCCTCGGGAGCTGCAGGCTCCACTTCACTCCAGAAATGGTGTGAGGGAGGCTGGGTTCCCAGGGAGGCAGGAGTCCAGCACCAGTCAGTGGTGCTGGCATCTCTCCCGTAGCTTCTGTCTTGCGGTCCCGCCACCGTGAGCACTGGGCCAGGCAGTGGAAGCCAGAGGAGGACCCAGGCCTGACAGGAGGGGCGCCCCCTCTCCGCACACCTGCTGGCCAGAGCTCATTCCCATGACACACCCACCTGCAGGGTGAAGGGGAGAAGGGATGCTTGGCCCCGCCCCGCCTCGTCAACCCTCACGAGAGTCCCAAACTTGCCATGGGGACTGCACCCCGGAGTGGCAGCCTGCTTCCGGATGCCTCTGCGGGATCCCCTCCTCCCTCCAGGGCTCCCGTCATGGAGCAGGGGCCGCCCCCGGCAAGCGGGTCACCTGGTCTCAGCCCTTATGGCATTCACTCGTTTCCAAGGGTGGCCCTTGAATGGGCCATCGAAGCTCCACGGCAGGAATGACTAAGGGTGCATGGCTCAGGTTTTATTTCGGAACTTATATGAAGTCATTAGGAAATGGGAAAGATGATTTTCTATTTAAATATTTCTAGGCAACTAGAACTCCTGATTAT
The DNA here is from genome assembly GCF_963924675.1 of Phocoena phocoena. Taxonomy (NCBI): domain Eukaryota; kingdom Metazoa; phylum Chordata; class Mammalia; order Artiodactyla; family Phocoenidae; genus Phocoena; species Phocoena phocoena. The sequence continues at coordinate 86,609,391 of NC_089233.1, forward strand.
AGACAAAGGGCACAGGCTTCGGATCTCTGGAGGATGAGCTGGAAGCACCAGAGTCGTGTTTATGCAAATGCCATCCCCCCTCCAGGAGAAGAGAACGTCAAAGGCAGAGGAGAGGGATGCTGACACACAGCTGCCCCTCCCGCCTCAACCAGAGGCACCGCCTGGCAAAGCCCCCGGAGGAAAGCCAGGGGCACCAGGGTGTGCGGCGGGGTCCCAGCAGCTGCCAGGAGACTCGCATTAGCTGAATGTGACTCTTTCAGCTTGAGTCTCAAGTGTGTCCACAAGCACCTCTGGGAAATTTAACCAGAAATTGGTAAATTTATAAGAGGCATAAACTCTCAGCTTCCCCTGGTGAGAGCTGACAAAATACTGCTTTTCTTTGCAAATTGAACAGATGGAATTGTTGGTCCTTCTGCATTGGATGTGCTGTCGTCTTTTGCCCAAGAGCAAATCTCTAAAAGAAAATGCCTTTCCTGGGCCAGTAATTAGGGACCCTCCTTGCAGCCTGACCTAGGTGTGGAGGGGGAGGGGAATGAGGGGGGAAGGTGGTGGCCTCACGTGGGCGGGATTATTCCATCAGTTTCAAACCTGGTCCCCGGAAGTCAGGGTGCAACTTCAAAGAAAATTCTCAAAAGCGTCTTTTGTGTTGATCAGCCTGAAATGAATGCCACGGCAAAGCCTTCCCAACAGCAATTTTTAGGAAACTGGGCTGCATCAAAACATGTTTTGGAGATCGGATTTTCTCTTTTTCCTTAGAAGATGATCTAACATACCCTGTTTCCTCCAAAACATCATCTTTCCCGACACATCTCTCTGCTGAAGTCTTCCATGCCCCAGGCGGGGTCCACGGTTGCCAGGCCCCACCGAGCCCTTCTCTGCCGGGAGTACCAGTGGCCGGCGCTCTTACAAGTGCTTCTGCTCCATAAGTCCGGAAAAGTGCACCGCGAGATGCTTTAGATTACTTAGGAGAAGGGGCCGTGCTTTGGCGGGAGGGTGAAACGACAATTGTGACAGTGAGGTCCCCATGGCCTGACTTCTGCCCCGCCCCCCCGGGCCATCTCCCTGCCTGCTTCAGAGGGTGGCGCCCCAGAGGGACCAGCCCTGACCTGCAGCCTGGAACACAGCCTTCCTCATGCATCCTCCACCCTGCTGAAAAAGAGGGAAGGGGGCAGGGCACAACCTTTAAAAGAATGGCATAGAAAAAAAAAAAAAAAAAGAATGGCATAGCCCGAGGACATGGCGTAAACTAATTAGAACCAAATAGGTCCAAGATGAAGGAGGAGTCCACCTCCACTAGACCTTAAGCCTCAGCATACGTTCTTTTTAACAAGTCAGCTAAATGACACACCTGCAGGCGTCTTGACAGTTCCAAGGCTGACCATAAGGGTCAAAAAGTAGGTGGTGGTCCCATTCCTGGAAATCCCTGCCCCTTCCCCAAATTAGCTGGAATATTCCTCCCACTCATTAGCCTATGAAATTACCCACCCCTATAAAAACTGACAACCCCAGACCCTGCTGATTTTCTCACCTTCTGAGATGGCCCACACTCTCTCTGTGGAGTGTGTTTCTCTCTAAATAAATCTGCTTCTTACCCATCACTGTGTCTCTCACTGAATTCTTTCTGCGATGAGACATCAAGAACCTGAGCTTCACTAAGTCTTGAAACCAGGTGTGTGATCTCAGTTAAAAGACCACGGAGGGGCTTCCCTGGTGGCGCGGTGGTTGAGAGTCCGCCTGCCGATGCAGGGGACGCGGGATCGTGCCCCGGTCCCGGAAGATCCCACATGCCGCGGAGCGGCTGGGCCCGTGAGCCATGGCCGCTGAGCCTGCGCGTCCGGAGCCTGTGCTCCGCCACGGGAGAGGCCACAGCAGTGAGAGGCCCGCGTACCGCAAAAAAAAAAAAAAAAAGACCATGAGGGATAGGCAGGGTGGGAGGGAAGGAGACGCAAGAGGGAAGAGATATGGGGACATATGTGTATGCATAACTGATTCACTTTGTTATAAAGCAGAAACTAACACACCACTGTAAAGCAATTATACTCCAATAAAGATGTAAAAAAAAAAAAAATGACCGTGGGTTTTGGCCGGGTTCGAGTCCCCACATGGGGGTTCAAGTCCCAGTCTGAGGTACATGGCCTCACTGCCACTCACGGGAATGAACCCCCACGTCCACACTCGCTGGGGGGGGTCCCAGGAGCTGAGCCCCTCCTCTTCCCCGTCCAGCCTCTCCAGCTCTGGACAGGGTGAGCCCACCGGCGATAAAGCCAGAGTCTATAGAGCAGTGACCTCCACGTGGTGTGTAGCTGTGCGCCCATCACAGGGTGCTCGTAGCAACCTCGTGACTTGGGGTCTACTGAGGCTTGGTCAGTTTATTTACCAAGGTCAGGGCAGGTGGACCCAGGACTGCCAGCCGCCTCCTAGGCAGCCGGACGCGCTCCCCGCAGCCACACCCTCCCCCTCTTCTTGCTCTTCCTTGCTAGGCAGCTCGCTTTTCCAGAAAGCTGGCCAAGGGCCAAGGCGCGAGCAGGGAGCCAGAGGGACGAGGACGTGAGAACCGAGGCTGGAAGGACGTCCACGCCCCGCCCCCCACCGCCCGCTAACACTTACACACGTGTTGCTGCTCTATTTTTAAAACCCTCCTTGGAATGCTGTGCATTCTGACATGTGCAATCCCATGCCATGGGTGGGAAATCAACAGCTAAACTCTGCAAATTACACATATTACAAATCCTTAGTGTCTCTAAGTAAACGTACACTACTCCCCACCCACCTGTAGCCTCATGGGAAATCTAGCAATAATATTCGTGACAATAAAATGTGTGTTCGCCACTAAGTCACTGAGCTTGCGGTCCTTTGTTATGCAACAGGAGGTAAACAGACAACTGATACAGGTATTGCTGTGAACTTGTTTTTTTTTAATTTAGGAAGAAGCCTTCTTGTTAACAAGAGTCGCCCAGCGGTGGAGTGGGGACCAGAGGAAAGAGAGGGACATTGCCTTAAGGACACACTTCTGAGGGGGAGGGGCCCCTCGATACTGGGACTCCAAGGACTAAATTCTTGTAGCCAGGGAAGCAAAGCCCTCATCTCGCTGTCCATTGTCTTACCCTTTACACTAGCTCAGCAAAAGTCCATTGAGCCCGCAGTGTATACAGTAGCCTCACAGGGGCCTGGGAGAAGTCAGCAAACCAAACAAACCGGGACCCCCGCCATGGCGGGGTGTGGGGGGGTCTTCCTAAACAGACTGCTGGGCCCAGGGCAGCCAAGACCCCACCCTGCCTACAGCATGCCGGGAACCCAGGAATCTAGAGCCACTCAGGTGCCTGCCGCCCCCTCAGGTGACATGCCTACTTCTCCAAGAAACACAGGCCCCTCATTTACGGATCTTAGCCCTTGCCGACGCGCAGCGTTTGGAGTGGCAGGGGCAGGGCAGCAGGGCCCCAGGTTCTCCCGCGCAGGGCTCCGGGGGTCAAGGGTGTGATCCGGTCACTGAAGGACACAGCGGACTGGCCCCACCCTCCCCGAGCACCCCACCGAAGATTTCTCTAAAGGGTCTCAGCAGTTCAAGAAGCTCTCATGCCTGGGGAAATCGCAGGAGAAAGGGAAAACAGCTTGGAGTCGAAGGGTCCGGCTGCCGGGCCGTCCGGGCTCCCCGGTTCACAGGAGAAGGATTCAAAGTGGCCGGGGACCCCAGACAAGGGCCTGCCGCCCACACGGTACAGCAAAGTCTTCCAGGTGACATTTCCTGTTTGGTTTCAAGCAAAGGCCTTGTCATAATATTTGTGCTACGTTGCCTTTTATGACTTTTTAAGCTCCTAGGCTGGCTGGAAAAGAAAGCTTTGAAAAGAAGTCAGCTTAGCGGAAAGGTCAGGGGTGTGAAAACCAAACAGGAGCTTCAGCAGCCCAGCCAGAGCGTGACAGCCCAGCCAGAGCGCGACAGCCCAGCCAGAGCGCGCTTCCACTGCAGGCGTCCTGAGCGGCGACAGCTACTGCCTGGCAAAGGACAGGTCCCAGCGGCCACGGGCTGCTGCCTTCCCCTTCGGGGGCTCCCGAGAGAGGCAACGGATGGCACCGTCCATGGTGAGACCCTGGCGTTCCCCTGGGTGCAGGGATGAGCCTCCATGGGCCCGACACAGTCTGGCACATCACTCCTGTGACAAGGACACTCAGCTCCCAATCCCAGGACCTGCTCGCTGAACTGGCGGCCTGTCTTCCAGAGAGCAAACCCGGGCTAATCTGGTGGATTGAAAGCAACTCTTGTTGCCCTGGGCACGTCGCTCTCACCCTCCGAAGTCCCCACACGATCCACACGAGAGCGTTCACGCCACAGGTGTCCGCTGAGCGCCTGCTGTTTGCAGGGCTGACGGCAGCATCCATTCACCTGCATCACCTGCGTGCCCATTTCACAGACGACTAAATCGAGGCACAGAGAGCTGAAACACTTGCCCAAATATTGAGAAGCAGGTTGAAACCACTTCTGTCGCCTCAGAGCTCACTGTGCTGGCCTCCAGCAAAGGGACGTTTGTGTTTCCTGTGAAGGCTACATTTTTAAGCACGTATTTTATGTGCTAAGACTCCGTGGTGAGAACATCAGGGCTCAGTGGAGCAGGCAAGCCCAGAGCCAGTTGGGAACAGAAAAGTAAGTACTGAGCCTGAACTTCTCCCTTGGCCGTGCCTGGGGTCTGGGCAGGGCTCCCTGGCCTCGCCCCCTTTCCTCAGCACCTCTCTCCCCTCCACCCACTGCAGTCTCTGATTCCCAGTCCACCAGGTGCAGCCAGCCAGGTCCACGGCTGGGCCCCCGAGCGTGACATCTGATGACCGCGCCTAGGTGGTGATGACAGTCCTGGACCGTACCCCCTGCACCCACAGTGGCACAGGGCCACCCAGAGGGTGCCAGGAGCAGGAGCCCAGCCCGCTCGGGGGACCAGTGCTGCTTTGTTCTCTGCTTTCTGCTCCCCATTCAGCTCCCCCCACCCGCCACTTAAGTGTGCCAGAGCTCCCCCGGGCACCGAGCTCCTGGCGCCCCGTGGGCACCCCAGGAAGGAGGGGCAGCCCAGCCATCCCAGCAGGAAGCCTCTTCCTTGGGACCCCCACCCCCTCACCTCCTCTCCCCCGCCTAGCGAGCTGGAGGCGACCCGGGGGGCAGTTCCCTTGGGGACGTGGGGCATAAGAAGCTGGGAAGACCTGGGCCCGGAGGCCGAGCTGCCTGAGGAGGGTGCCTGGAAAGAGCCGACACTCCCTGAGCACCCCGCGGGAATCCCAGGTCCCTGGGGCGCTCCCCCGAGCCCGGATGGGCCCTGCGAGGGCGCGGGGGCGACCAGCCAGCCCTGCCCCCTTGCGGGGCGGAGACAGTGGCTGGGGCCGCCTCCTCTCCCCTCCAGCGCCCCCCACGGCTGGGCGCGCCAGTTGCCGCCGGCTCAGGGGAGGCGCGGAGCCCGGGAGGGTGCTGGCGCGGCTGGAGGTGCGCGGAGCGGGGTGCGCGGAGAGCGCGAGCGAGGAGAGAGCGCTCCGGACAGCCAGGCGTGCGCTCCGCTCGGCGCCACAGGCTCGCCCCGCGCAGCCCGAGCCCCAGCCGGCCAGGCGCTCTCAGCTGGAGCCGGCGCTGCCGCCCCGGGGCCCCGAGGAACCGTGGGCTCTGGTATTCGGAGGAAGCCGGGAAAGCGCGCAGCCCCCGGTGAGTGCAAGCCCCGAGCGCTCTAGGCTGGCACGGACCAGGGGTCGGCGCTTCCCTGCTGGACGGCGCGCCCCCTCTGCCTTTCACGCCCACCCCTCGGGCTCCCTCTGCTCTGTCCCTGCCTGAGACGCGCCCACCACGCCCGGCGCGCGGAACATGCACCTCAACAGCTCGGCGCCCGGCCCACGGGTCTCCCAGGCTGGAGACCCGTTCTTGCTACCGCCATCGGGGCTGGAGGCGGCGCTCCTGGCCCCGGGCTTCGGCAACGGCTCCGGCAACCTGTCGGAGCCCGTCCCAGCGGCGCCCAGCAGCGACCTGGACGTGAACACGGACATTTACTCCAAGGTGCTGGTGACCATCGTGTACCTGGCGCTCTTTGTGGTGGGCACGGTGGGCAACTCTGTGACGGTGTTCACGCTGGCGCGCAAGAAGTCCCTGCAGAACCTGCAGAGCACGGTGCACTACCACCTGGGCAGCCTGGCGCTGTCTGACCTGCTGATCCTCCTGCTGGCCATGCCCGTGGAGCTGTACAACTTCATCTGGGTGCACCACCCCTGGGCCTTCGGCGATGCTGTGTGCCGCGGCTACTACTTCCTGCGCGACGCCTGCACCTATGCCACGGCCCTCAACGTGGCCAGCCTGAGTGTGGAACGCTACCTGGCCATCTGCCACCCCTTCAAAGCCAAGACCCTCATGTCCCGCAGCCGCACCAAGAAGTTCATCAGTGCTATCTGGCTGGCCTCTGGCCTGCTGGCCGTGCCCATGCTCTTCACCATGGGCCAGCAGAACCGCAGCGCCGACGGCCAGCACCCCGGTGGCCTGGTGTGCACGCCCATCGTGGGCGCCGCCAAGGTCAAGATCGCCATCCAGGTGAGCAGCCTCTTCAGGGGAGCAGGAGTCGGAGGGCACCAGGCCAGCGTCTCCCCTGGGGGCAAGGGTCCAAGGCACACCCTCAGGGAAGCCACAGCGCGTCTCTTTCCCTCACCCCAACAGTAATTTCTGGTCTGTGTACCCTCTGGGTACAGGAAGTTGGAGAAGTGTCCCAAAGGAAGTTTACTCCTGGGAAGCTGGGAAGGGGTGGGGGGGGTGCGGCAGGAGGGGTGGGGCTTGAGAGCAGCCTGACCCCCACTTCTTCCCACCTTTCGCTCCAGGGCTGCCAGGTCTCAGCCCCCCTTATCTCATCCCCTCCTTCCATCAAAGGGGGCTGGAACCCTAGATCAGTGACCTCTCTAGGGGAGGGGCGTCCGTGGATGGGCCTCAGCTGTCTCCGTATTCCCTGAGATGTAGGGTAAACTTGTGTGTGCTGGTGCCGGCCTCTTTCGGGAGAGAGTCCCTTCCATCAGCTTCTCAAAAGGCCCTGTGGTCCGTCTCCTCTGTAGCAGAACCGCCCCCGCCAGGACTGCTCCCCCTGTGCCTCCTGGCCTGATGCTGTCTTGGGCCAGTTCCTTAATTTAGCCTCAGTTTTCCCATCTGTGAAATGGGGCAATCACAGCCCCCACCTCTGAAGGTGGAAATTCAAGGGAGAAGGTGTGGGAAGTGCTTGTTTGGCTCCTGGCGTGTAGAAGCTCTCGGAAGCACTCTTACTGCTGGTGGTGGTGTCGACGCTGTTTCTATTGGAAAATCCTAAGGTACTAGGTGTGGTGGCAGGCGGGGGGCCCATGTAAGGTGGATAACACTGGAGCCGGGTGACCGATGGTCCTCTGAGGGTCAGGACGAAGTGCGCGGGAACCCAGGGGCCAGCCCTCCCCGGGGAATTGGCTTGGACGAGGCGGCCTGGCCAGGAAGGGGTATTCCAACCCTGGGGAGAGGCTTCTCAGGCAGGGACATTCCAGGCAGGGCCCTGAAATGGAAGGAGGAGGGCGTCCATGGGAGCAAGTCCTGGCAGAGACACCGCTTTCAACGGCATCGTGGCCTGAGAATGTGGGTAGCCATGAAGGCGGGTGGGGGGGCGTCCTCCATCTCAGGGTGGGATGGGAAAGGAGGAGCTGGGCTGAGTGGGGGTGGGGTGGGCGCTCTGGGCTGTCCCGTCTGGCTGTCGTTTCACGCCTGAGCCATCCGCAGCTTCCCAGCAGAATTGTTGTTGCCTCTGAGTATGACGGGTGTGCCAGGGTAGGACAGCTGGCGTGCTGGGGGGCAAGAGATGCCGTCTGCGTGTCCATCCCTGGGCTGCGGCTGACCCTCCACAAGCCACCACCAAGATGGAGCCGGTGGGCAGAATTAAGCTTCGGGCCCCCCGTCGCCTGTGCGGAAGACGTGCGGCTCCGGGTGTCCCTGCATGGAGCGGCCCCGGCAGCCACGTGTGGCGGGGGGATGAGTCAGAGGCCGCTGCCTCTCTACTGATGCCTCTCCTGTGCCAGAAACAGTGGCAAGCAGGGCGTATGCAGTGAACAGTGGGAATGACCTTCCGGCTTCCTTTGAGGTCTCGATGGGCTGTGCCCAGGGTTGGGGGGTTGGGGGACAGCAGCCATGACACCTGCCTATGAAGGTTGGACGTGTCAGGCTCAGGTCAGCAGCTCGGGGTCAGCAGTGCCCACTGCCCTCCAAGGGGATGCTCCCCTCGGACCCCTGCCCGCTCTGGCCCCTGTGGCTCAGCCAGGAGCAGCCGGCGTTCGGATCATCCAGAAAAAACAGCAGCAGAGGGAGCACGGCCTCCCCCTAAAGCATCCTCACTCTCTCTCGGTCATGGAACCGGACACCTCAGTGACATGGCCTCGCCTCCCAAAGGGCCACTCCCAGGAATCCTCTTGGTCAGAGGCTGTGATGCTGACGTGGGCCGGGGCGTGTCCTGCTCATTCGTGCACTGGACAGGTGTCTGTTGAGCACGTGCTGCGGAAGGACCGCTCTTGTGCCCGCAGCTGCGGCACTGCCGAGAGCTTACTCAATACTTGCTGGCGTCCTGGCGCCCTCAGAGATCAGAGTTTCCATTTTCTTTTAAAGGCCTTGGCCGTGTGCTTGGGAGAGACTGACGGGCCGGTTGTAAAGGTGCCCTTCCCTCTGATGCTGACGGCTCCCGCGAGGCTCCGTGGGCTCCTGCACGTGGGCTGCTTCCTGTACCTGAAAGAACGTTCCTCACGGGGGAGCTCAGCCCTGGCGCTGCTCCCCGCTGCGTCTCTTCTGCACCGCCATCCGCCATCCCAGGAGAGGTTTCCCCGGGGGATTTTACGTTCCCCACACGGGCTTCTGGGCCACCTGGCAGATCTGGGCCAACGTCCACAGTTTTTAAACCGTGACATCTGTCCAGAGAGGGGCTGGGTGCCTGCCTCCGTGCGTCTGCCTCTCATGGACCACGTTTGGACGTGTGGCGATGTTGGCCAATCAAATGGCCCTACTTTCCAAAACGGGGCCCCTCCCAGCCCAACTGTAGCCCACAAGGCCTGTCAGCCCTCCACATCTGTGAGCTTCCGTCCTGGACACTTGCAAACAGAGGTCGTGTTTAGAAACGAGGTGGTTCAGTGATTAGATTTCTGAGCCGCTTGGAATTGTCATTGCTGGCCACAGCTGGGCATTTTCTGGGCGTGTAGCCGGGGGCTGGGGGTGGACAGGGGGCAAGAGGAGCTTACGGTGAGGACAGGGCCTTGCAGGCCAGCGAAGGCCCCAGACCCTGGGCCTCAGGTCAGTGGGGGAGTCTGGGAGGAGGAGGCCTCAGGGCCTGCCACGTTGCCCGAGGACGGTCCGGCGCCTCCCTGGACCCCAGAGGGAACTGGATTCAATCCTCCTAAACAGACTGCTGGGCCCAGGGCCGACTTCTGGAGTGGAAGACAGCACGTGCCAGGGATTGTGGGGTCTCCCTGTTGGGAAGCGCTGTCCCTGCTCACTCAGGCATCTCCCAGGGCAGGCAGTGGTCCCCACACAGGTGGGCTGACCCTGGCCGTGTCCGGTCCACTGCGTTTCAGGCCTGGCCTCGTGCTCTGACCTCAGCGTGATGAGGTCCTGCCATCACAGGCTCTGTGTCGCAGCTGCGGGTCCGGTGGGGCCCGTGTCCATCCATCCTGTGAGAGTGTACTGGGCACTGACCGGGCAGCTGGCCGGGAGGGCAGCGACCCGAGGAGGCCTTAGTGGCAGAGGCCTGGGGGCTGAGCGTGTGCTCGACTGTGGTCGCTCACGCCCTCCTGTCCCCGTCACTGGCTGTCTCCAGAGCTCAGTTACTAGAAGGGGATCCTTTCCCTCCAAAGTACAGAGTCATCTGTGCCTCTGGGGGGGGCAGGATCTGGGGGGCCACACCTGCAGTGGGTGGGCACGTGAGCTCAGAGTCCAGACCCCGGGCCACAGCCAGAGACGCCCCAGGAATAGGGTCACCTCCAGCCCGCGATGCTGATGGGCACCTGCAGGCAGAGCGCCCAGCGCCCTGGTCCAGGATTTGTGCTTAATACTGCCCAGTGGAGCTTAGAGCCCCGTAGTGCCCAGTGCCCAGTGCCCAGTGGTGGCCTTGTGCAGTCACCAGCAAGTGTCCTTGGGGCAGCGTGTAAATCCGGTCCTCGTGACGCTCAGCCGGGAGGTAGATGTCCTCCTCCTGGGAGCACAATGCTCTGTGAGGGCCGACAGAGGACCCCTAGGAGGCTCCCAGGTTGCAGCGGCCCCTTTGCACGTGGCCGCGCCCCGGGAAGGGTGAATTAGTGACCACAGGGCATCTGCACCCCCACCCAGCGAGGCCGCCCTAAGGCAGCCTCTCCTGGCGTCACCGGCAGGAGCCCACCAGGCCTGCGTCGGCGCGGCTGAGCTCTCGGTCGTCACTTCGTGGTTGCCGTCTTCCAGGCCCCGTGGCCCCAACAGCAGCTGCGCGATGGGGGGGGTGCCCGGGGGGGGGCAGCCTCCTCATCTGCCTCCACATTCAGTGCCGCCGGCTGCAGTGCTCCTCGCTGGGCTTGGGCCCGGCTGCAGCAGGGGGGCTGGCCCTGGGCGGGGCTCGTGCAGGGGGGGCTCGTGTCTGTGGGCGCACGGGCCCGGCGGTGTCCTGAGCGCCAAGGCCATTAAAGTCTGACGTGATTCCGCGGAGGCAGAGGCAGCCGAGACCCGTCTCCACAAAGTGGAAGAAAATTGGTTCCAGTAAAATCAGGGCATCGATCATTTTCTCTGTCTCTGTCCTGTGCCACCAGCTGCGCCCGGTGCCCTCCTCCCCCATCCAGCCACCTGTTGGCGCCCCATTCGTGGATCCGCTGCTGCTTCCCCTGTAGCCGACTCGGCCTCTGACGCTGCTACTCATGGCTGAAGTTTGGCGAGTCACAGGCCCCCGAGAGTAACGTTATATTGGGGAAACGGGCAGACGCCAGAGTGAGCGCCCCCAAGACGGGGGCCATCGTGGGCCTCCTGCTGTACATGCACTGAGGACACGGCACCCCTGCCCAGAAAGCGGACCCTCCACGTATCCCTTTGTCCCCGAAATTGAGGGATGTTCTAAAAGCAGCTGCCCTGTGCTCACAAGGTGCCCAGATCATGAAAGCCCAAGACAGGCCGAGGGGCTATTCTGGATTAAAGGGGATTAAAGACACAGCCCCTGAGCACAAGGCATGGTTTCCCATCAGACCCTGGTCCAGAAAGGATGTTGCTGAGACAGTGGCTGGATGAGGTCCGTGGTTCGCTCGTGTGTTGTACTGACGTGCGACGGGACTCCTCGATCTGGCAAACTCCTGCTGCGCTTCTGCACGAGGACAGGGTCTGTCCCGAGGCTCCGCGGCAGTGAGGAGGGCAGGGACCCCCGTGAGCGGCCGCCCCAGGGGACGCCCTCAAGCTTAGGGCCGGCAGCCCGTCCCCCGCGTCTGGAGTCTCAGCCGCTGGAGGACCGGGGCTCTGGCCGTGAGCCTTGGTGCCAGTACAGGGTGCTCTCCCACGGGCAGCAGCAGGACAGTGAGGCCGGGCCAGGTGGCGCTGGAGGCCTCCGTTCCCTCCAGCAGGGGAGCAGCGAACTTCCCGTCTGGTTATCGAGCGTCTGTTTCGAGGGGAGAGGAGTCACAAGCCTTTTGTTCTTTTTTTCTGTTAGAGTGAAAGATACATAACATAAAGCTTTACCACCCATCTCCAGAGCTCTCCCATTGTTCCCCAGGGAGACGGTGTCCCCACCGGACCCCAGCTGCCCCACCCCTCCTACCCTGACTGTCCTTCTAGGGTTTGGCTGTACCAGGCCTTCGTCGGACGGGATTTCAAGCCTTTCTTTGGTCTGTAAGATGCAGTGGTCAGGAGTGCATGCCCCGTGCCGGGGGACGGAAGCCAGCCTCAACAGGCCCCCGACTGTACGACTCCGATCACGTGACCTGGGCACAGGCGGGGGCGGGGGTGGTGTCGGGTCGGCAGTGGGTGGTGAATGTGCTGCGGGCGCGTGTATCAAAACTTATGGAACTTAGATAAAGGAGTGATTTCGGTGAACGTACACCGTGTCTCCATGAGTCAGTCAGAGATGAAAGATCAGGGTCCAAGGCCTCGTCCTGTGAAGGCTGTTTGGGTGCCGGGTCCTCCCTCGGGGGTGGGGTGCCTTTGGGCAGGAAAGAACCAAAGGGTCCTAGGAACGTTCCTGGGGAGCTCGAAGGCCCCAGGCAGCCGCTCGCCCTGCGCCCACTCCATCACCGCCGGGAACCGGGCAGGTGCTCGGCACCTGGGGGTGGGGGGGAGCGGTGGTGCCAAGCTGTGGCGGCTGCCTGGTCCCCAAGACCCCCGCTCCGACCCGGCAACGCCCTGGCATCAGACCTGGCCCCTGCCGTCCCTGGTGAAAGCCTGGCCCCGAGAGGAAGGGGAAACTGAGGCCCAGAGAGGGTGGGGGTGTCCAAGCCAGGCCCAGCACCGGCCCCGGGCTGCTGCTCCCGCAAGGGGCCCAGGTGGAGCCACCCACCTGCTGCGATCCCTGCCCCCTTTGGGGACTTCACACACGTGCACCTGTGGGGGCAGCTTCATGCCCCGGGGCTGGTGCAGGAGGGCGAGGGTGGCCAGGCCAGTGCGCCCAAGAGCTCGGAAAGGGGCCCTTTGGGGCTTCTCGCCTGTGGCAGCCCAGGACCCGAGGTCAGATCCCAGCTTCTCCGCGGGCCAGCTGCAGGGTCTGGGCAAGCGATGTGACCGTCTGTGCCTCAGCTTCCTCACCTGCCGGCTGGTCCAGGAGCCGAGGAAGGGCTCAGGGGCCCACACACAACAAAACGTGGCGTCAGGAGAGACGGGCCCTCTGATTCGCCGTTTTAGGGTAACAAGAGCCCGTCTCCTCCCTAGAAAGCTCTGCGTGCCGGAGCTGGGAGCTGATCCTGTGGTCCGTGCTCAGTCCCGCTCTGGGGGTCTGCATGCACGTGTCGGGTCCTACAGGAAGCCCCTGGGTCTGGCATTGTTCCCATACCTGTAGGCTCAGGGGCCACCCTCAGCATCCGTCCAGCTCCTCCGAGAAGCATTCACTGCCTGAGGGCCTGAGCCAGGTCTCCGCAGCACCATGTGCACGAGGAATCCCCTTCTGTCACTTGTGATGACAGCCGCCTCCCTCACCCGCTTCCACTCCTACTCAATGAGCATTGTGTGTGAGGCACCACGGGTCCCGCAGGGAGCAAAACTGGCAAAGGTTTCCACCCCGTGAAGAACACATCCCGGTGGAGAAGACAGACCATTAGCAAAATAAATAATGGTAGATACAAATGGTAGATAGCAAGGAGGGCAGCAGAGAAAAGGTGAACAGGAGAGGCCTCACAGCGGCAGGTAAGGGCAGGTGTGACAGCATCTGGGGAGGAAGGTTCCAGGAGAGGGAGCAACAGGTACAGGACTGTGGCCGCCGGCACCTGCCGCGGCGACGTGGCCAAGCAGGCGAGCCCAGGGCAGGACCAGACGTAACAGGTGATCACGTAGAGCACGCAGTATCCCTTATCCAGGAAAAGTGGGCCCCACGGGAGACTCTGAGCAAGGAGCCATGTGACATGCATTTCAGGGGACCATTCTGTCTGCCTTGTTGAGAACTCAGCGGGGGTCAGGGAGGACGGTTAGGAAGCTGCTGTGGCGTTCTGAGTGCGCGATCACCGAGACCCGGCTGGTTACGGGGAAGGTGGAAAAATGATAAGATACCAGATCCAGGCTTTTCTGTTTTCTTAGGTTTAAGTTTACATCCAGTAACAATCATTTTCCTTTTGTTTACATCTATGCGTTTTGACAAATACATGGAGCCCTGTAACCACCACCACCAAAGATAGAGCCCGGTCCTGTCGCCCGTGGAGTCTCTGCACACCCCCATCCCCTCACCCACCCCGCCCCACCCCTCCGACGGCCTTGGGCCTGACTCCGACGCCAGGTACATGGAACCTCTGAGTCTGGCTTCCTTTGATTACGTAATGCCTTAAGATTCATCCACGTTGTCACCTGTGTCAATAGCGTGGAGTATGATTCCATCGTACAGATGTTCCACCGTTTGTTCACCCATTCACTGGTCGAAAGACATTTGGGTCGTTTCCAGTTTTGAGCAGTTATGAATAAAGCCGCTGCAAATATTCACGTACAGGACAGTGTGTGAACACATGCTTTCATTTCTCTCGAGTTAACACTTAGGAGGCAGATTTCTGGGTCATACGAGAAGTGTATCTAACTTTATAGGAAATTACCAGACCTTTCCAAAAGTGGATTTGCCATTTCGAATGTCCCCCAGCAACGTGGAAGGACAGTTCTCTGCATCCCGGCCAGCACCTGGTGTCGTCAGTGTCTGGTTTGGTTTCTTTGTTTTCGTTTATCCGTTCCAGGAGGAGTGTCGTGGTATCTTGTTGAGGTTTTAATTTGCATTTCCTTAACGGCTCAGGACATTAAGTATCTTTTCAGGTGCTTACTTGAAATCTGTATATCTCCTTTGGCGAAGTGTCTGTTTCCGTTGTTTGCCTATTTTTAAAATCGGGTTGTTTTCTTATTGTTGACTTTTGAGAGTTTTTAAAATATATTCTGCATCTAAGTCCTTTGCCAGATATGTGATTTGCAAATATTTTCTCCCCTTCTGTGGCTTATCTTTGTATTTGCTAACATTGCATGTCACAGAGCAAAAAGTAGGAATGTTGACAAAACCCAACTTACTTATGGATCATGCTTTTGGTATTGTACCTAATCCAAGGTCACTAAGTTTTTTTCTCTCTTCTCTTCTGGAATCTTTATAGTTCTATGTTTTATACTTAAGTTTATGATCCATTCTGAGTTAATTTTTCTATAGGGTATGAGATGTAGGTACCTTATTTGCATACACATATCCATGACCAATACCGCTTGTGAAGAGATGATCTTTTCTCCTTTGGAGTTTTTTTGCACCTTAATTAAAAAATCACCTGACCTCATGTGTGGGGTTCTATCCAGACTGTCATCTGTTCCTTTAATCTATGTGTCTGTACTGCCCCCAGCCCCACGGTCTTGACCACTGTAGCTTTATAGGAAGTCTTTCAAGTAGCACGAGTCCTCCAACTTTGTTCTTTTCCAAAATTGTTTTGGCTACTCCAGTTCCTTTGCTCTCTACATAAATTTTAGAATCAGATTTTCAGTATCTGCAAAAAAGCCTGCAGGGATTTTGACTGGGATTGTGTTAATCTGTAGATCACGTGGGGAGACTTGACATCCTAACACAGAGCCTCTTCCAATGCATGATTACACCACATCTCTCCATGTATTTAGGTCTTCTTTGATTTTTCCAACAGCAGTAGTTTTCGGCACAGAGATCCTACACGTGTTTTGTTACATTTGTATCCAAATATTTATGTTTTGGGTATTATTATATATGTACTTAAAATTTTTTTCTATTTCCAATTTTTCATGGCCGGTATATATAAATGTGATTGATTTTTAGTTATTGACGTTGTATCTTGCAACCGTGATAATAATAATGATAATTACTACTAATAATAACTTATTGATTCTAGAAATTCCTTTGTAGGTTCCCTGGGATTTTCTGTGTAGACAGCGATGTTGTCTGTGAATAGAGAAAGTTTCATTTCATCCCTTCCAGTTCTTTAATTTCCTTTTCTTGCCTTACTGGCCTAGCTACAACTTCTAGTATGATATTTAATAGGGGTGGAAGAGAAGGCTTCCTTGCCTTGTTACCGGGCTTAGAGAGAAAGTCTTTACAATTAAGGATGAGGGTTTTAGCTCAAGTCTTTAGGAGATGTTTTTTATCAGGTGAAGAAAGTTCCCTTCTGTGCCTCGTTTGCCAGGAGTTTCTATCATGAATGGACGCTGAATTTTGTCCAGGGCTTTTTCTGCATCTGTTGGTGTGATCGTATGGCTTTTCTTCATTACTCAGCTAATATGGTGAATGATATTTATTTTTTATTGTGGTAAAATATACATAACATAAAATTTACCATTCTCAGACGCACAGTTCAGTGACATTAAGTACATTCGCATTGTTGTTCAATCATCACCGTTATCCGTCTCCAGAATTTTCTTCATCTTCCCAAACAGCAACCCTTTAAACAACTGCTCCCCATTCACCCATCCTCCAGCCCCTGGAAACTACCACTTTCCTTTCCGTCCCGGTGAATTTGAGTATACTAGGTACCTCATTTCGGTGGAAAACGTTGATTAATTTAATGTTGAACCAGTCTCACAGTCCTAGGACAAACTCCACTTGGTCATGTATTATCCTTTTTATATGTTGCAGGATTTGACTTGCTAATATTTTATTGAGAATTTTGGGTCTATGTTCATGAGAGATATCGGTCTATAATTTTTCTTTTCTTGTAATGTCTTTATCTGGTTTTGGTATCAAGATAATTCTGGCCTCATGAAATGAGTTGGAAAGTGTTGGCACCTCTTCTGTTTTCTGAAAGAGAGTGAGTGGAATTGGTATTATTTCTTCTTTAAAGGTTTGGTAGACTACTCCAGTGAAACCATCTGGGCCTGAAGTTTTGTGGGAACGTTTCTAATTCAGTTCCTTTAATAGGGATGTTCAGGTTATGTATTTATTCCTGAGTAAGTTTTGGCAACTTGTATCTTTCAAGGAATTGGTCCATTTTAACTAAGTTGGCATAGGGTCGTTTGTAATATTCATTTATCATCCTTATGATGTCTGTGGGGTCTGTGATGACATCTCCTTTTTCATTCCTAGTATTGGTAATCTGTGTCTTCTCTCTTTTTTCCTTGGTCAGAGTATGGCTAGGAGTTTATCAATATTATTGTTTTTTGTAAAGAACAAGCTATTGATTGCATTGATTTTTTAAATTGTCTTTCCGCTCCTATCTGCATTTCATTTCTCTGCTTGCTTTGGGTTTAATTTCTTCTTATTTTCCTAGATTTCTTAAGGTGGAAGCTTAGACAATTAATTCAAGAACTGGGATTTCTTTCAATTATTTTTTTTTCAATTCTTTTATAATATAAACATGTGATGCTAAAAACTTGCTCCTAAATACTGCTTTAGTAGCATCGCAAAACCCTTGAAATGCCGTCTTCTAATTCAGCTCAAAATATTTTCTTATTTCTCTTTAGAAAGAGCTTCCTTTTTAGAAGTGTGTTGTTTAACCTCCATATGTTTGGCGATTTTCCAGCTAACATGTTGTTATTGATTTCTCATTTAATTCCGTACGTTCAGAGAACATACTTGCATGATATCAGTTCTTTAACGGTGTTTGTGTTTGTACTGTGGTCCCAGATAATGGTCTGTGTTGGTGGGTGATACATGCACGCTTGCAGAATATGTATTCTGCTCTTGTCGGGTGTGTTATTCCATAAGGGTCAATGTGGTTGACAATGTTGTATTATTTAGTTCTAAAGTTTCCATCGGTCCTTTTAACATGGTTTCTTTTTCTCGTTTAAGAACTTTAATCTTTTCAGTCATTTCAGGAGGGTTGCCTTTACCTCAAGGAGCATGGCTGTGATACCTTCTGTCAAGTCTTTGGTAATCCCATCATCTGAGTCTTCTCGAGGGTGGCATGTATGAATTGCCTTTTCCTTGAGAGTTAACCATATTTCTCCGGTTCTTTCAATGTCAAGTGATTTTGGATCACTTCCCAAACATTTTCAATACCGTTGTGGTATTTGGGGTTATGTTAAAATCCTCTGGAGAAGGTTGATGTTTTTCGTTGATTCTTTTCTTTTAGCCATCAGCCCAGTTAGAACTGAAGTTCTGTCCTACTCTCTGTTGGTGGTGGTTCCAATGTCAGTTCTGTGTTCAGGTTCTTGACTGTGCTATCCTGTTCTTCCCCATATGTGCACCATTCAGGGTGTAGTCTTAGATCTTGGAGGTGGTTTATATCACAGTTCAGGTTTCGGAAGCTCTACTCTGGTTCTTTGGGTGTGTCCTGCGTGTGCAGGTCGATGGTAACCCCAGGATTGGGGTCAGTTAATGCACAGAATTAGGGGGTCCCCTTTTCCAGCTCTCATCGGCTGAGATTTCCTCCCCACATGCTCCACTTTCTTAATCCTCAGGCTGGGAAGCCAGAGTATCCGGTTTAGGTCCTCTACTGACTTTTTTTTTTGCGGTACGCGGGCCTCTCACTGTTGTGGCCTCTCCCGTTGCGGAGCACAGGCTCCAGACGCGCAGGCTCAGCGGCCATGGCTCACGGGCCCAGCCGCTCCGCGGCATGTGGGATCCTCCCGGACCGGGGCACGAACCCGCGTCCCCTGCATCGGCAGGCGGACTCCCAACCACTGTGCCACCAGGGGAGTCCTCTACTGACTTTCTGAGGTCTACCTCTCTGAATCTGTTCTTGTAATGGCTGCTCACGGGCTATCAACACGCACCCTTAAGTTATCAAAGTTTGGTGAGCGTTCATATCGTACCCCTTCACACCTGACACTCTCACGCTCACTGTTCACCCGGAGGTCTGTTTTCGTGGACTTCCTTTTTTCTTATTAGTGGGTCACGTTGTCTGATTTCTTTGCATACCTAGTAATTTTTTTCTTACACTGGACATTGTAGATGACACGTTGAAGACTCTGGATTCTGCTTTCTTCCTTTGAAGAGTGTTGGCTCTTGTTTTAGCCGGCCGTTCAGTTGCAGACTGATTATCGTGAACTTGTGGAGGCTTGGCCTACACCTCATTAGCGCAGCTCTGGGGAAAGCCCAGCCCTCCTCTCCTGGGAGGATTCAAGTCTGGGCTCAGTCTCCACTGGTGATATTGTCCTTTGCTTTTAGGCTTAGTTAGGGTGGGTCTAGACTTGGCCTTCCTCTAGGGCATGGTCCTTACTACTGAGGTGTGGACTTGCTGGCATCTGAGCGGGACACTCGGTGCGTTAGGGAGGGCACTCCTCTCCCCTCCAGCTCTGCCAGAATGCCAGCCGCCCTCCCATAAGCCCTTCAAGGTTTCAGTCTGTGCACACACCCCAGCCAGCCCAGACCCATAGGAAGGCCCCCCACAGGCTTCCGAGGAGCCTACCGTGGGCATGCATGTCCCCCTCTTCAGCAGATTGAAGCCCCTCCTGCAGCCCCAAGCTCCGGTTTCCACCTCCTCAGCTGGAGTAGCCATGCTCCGCCCAGACCCCAGCTCCTAAAGCCACAACCAGAAAAGTGTCCCCAGGAAGAGAACTGGGTGACAGTGGGGCCCACCTTGTGATTTCCCTGCTCTCAGGGGCCACAGTCATGCACTGTGGCTTGTCCTGTGTCTGAAAACAATCGCCTGATAAATTGTGTACAATTGTATAGTTTATGACAGGAGAGCTTGTGCAGTACCCCACGTGGAAGTCGTCTGTGGATTTTAAACACTGCCTACTTTCAAAAATAGCTGAGGCAGCTTATGATAAAAGACCTGGTTCAAAGGGATTATTAAAATAACGTTGCGAAAGAATACGTAAAGAGAAACACAGTTACCCTAGAAGCATAAAGTTGAAGACAGCCACCGCATTTGAGTAAATCTTGTACCAAGGCTTGTGAAAAGGTGCAACATTATTTGGACTTAAACATTTTTAGCTCTTTGTCGGTTAAAAGGTGGATTTATTGTAAATTTCAATAACTCTCTCTGGACATATTTAAAGGGTAAGAGCATTCTTCAGTGAGTAATTCAAAAAGGATTCCTCTGTTTAAAAAAACACACCACTTCCAACCTCCTGAAGTTCAGAGGATCCTGGGGTTGTTTGGGAATCATCCCTGTTGAGGAGTTATGAAGCTGTGACTGCTCACAGCAGGCCGTGGGATACTCTGGTCCAGAGCATAACTTCCCAGTTGTCTGGCAGGACCCCAAGCCTCCAGCTCCCGAGGGTCAGGAGGGAGTGAAAGTACATCTGGGTCGTGTCACTTGGGAGCCCCGTCTGTAGAGCCATCCAGGACATGCTGGTCCGGAGCCAAAATCAAAGCCTCACTCATCTGTGAACCGGTCCCTTTTGGGCTCTGTGCCCGACAGGACGTGCATGGTCAGAAGCACCGTGCAGGGTCACTGTTTATTGCCCGGGCATGGGGGAGAAGCAGTTACTTCTGTGCTGACCTGTCTCCCGGGCGCTCCTGATCTGGGCTCACCGGCCGCTCCCATTGCTGCCAGCCCCTCCTGGGGATCCTTCAGAAGAAGGTGCACCGGGTGGGGGCACGGATCTCTCCATCCCAGGAACCCTGTTGGACCCATAGTCTGGAGACCCCACTCTGGACTGTCCTCAGTGTGGGGAGCCCCGTGACATCACCCCTTTGTTCTCCCCACCCCAGGGATGGGCCTGGGGGAGGCAGGGCCAAGCTGTGGCAAAGCACCCTCCGGCGGTCTCCCACTGGTCTGCCCGTCTCCCGGGGACAGCCGGTCAGGAGCACAGGCACCAGCGTCCAGGGCAGGAGGCAGGACGGAGAACCCCACAAGCAAGGGGGTCAGGCAGCTGAGTTGTGGCGGGTCCTGTGCCGACGCCTGCGGTGATGCCCATGTGGCTTTTGCAGGAGGCAGGAGGGAGAGCGGCCGGCCCGAAGGCCCCTCTGTCCCCACAGGCTGGCACGACGCCTGGGCACCAGATTCCGCCCAGTGCCAAGGCTCATTCTGCTGAGGTGGACCTGAGCCCCACCCGGGGACATCTGCTCTGCCGGGGGCTGCACAGGGTTTGAGGAGGAGGGGACATGTGAGGGCAGTGGCCGCACGCAGGCCCGGGGCTTGGGGGGCGCCGATCTCACGGGGGCCCTGAGGACAGTGGGCTCTTTGCGCGCTCAGAGGCCCAGAAGATGGGAAAAAACACCAGCCGGCCACGGCGAGCTGGCGGCGAACAGACAGCGTATCCCAGCCAAGGGAGGCTTTTCTAGAACAGCAAGGCGCCTCTGAGGCCCCCACCCTGTCAAACACGCCTGCAGACTCTCGAGGTGGATAATTGCAAGGCACTAAGACAGGGTTAACACCAGTTAAACTTCCTGCAATTCATTTTCCTGACAGCTTGTTTTAAGAGATGCCCGTCTCATGTATTAAAAATACCTACTTTAGTGTCGGATCTGGAGAGCAGCTAGAAGACGCTCACAAAGTTTCCAGTTAAAACCACCAGGGACGGATCTTCATGTTTTGAAAAAGCTCTAACACCAAACACCTTTTGTGCTTCTGTCTGTCACGGAGACCATGGGAAACTCCTTGGTCTCGGGGGCTGATTGTCCTGGGGCCACAGCAGCAAAGACCAGCAACAGACCAGGCCTCTCAGAACAATAGGAATCTATTCTCGCACAGATCTGGAGGCCAGATTCCAAAATCAGGGCGTGGGCGGGGCCAGGCGCCCTCCGGGGGCTCCAGGGGAGGGTCCTTCCTGCCTCTTCCAGCTTCTGAGGCCCAGGCGACCCTGGGCTTGTGGCCGCATCCCGCCCCCACCCCCCCCACCCCCCCCACCCCCCGACCCCCCCCACCCCCCCACCCCCCCACCCCCGTCTCTGCCTCAGTCTTCACGTGGCTTCTCCCCTGTGTCTGTGTCTCTCCTCTCTGGCTCTTCCTAAGGACACTTGTCATTGGATTTAGGGCCCCCCCCACTCCAGGATGACCTCATCTTGAGATCTTTAATTGCATCCACAGAGACACTTTTTCCAAACAAGGTCACGTTCACTGGTTCTGGGGGTTAGGACTGGACGTATGTTTTGGGGGCCACCAATAGCTCCACTAGACCACACTCCAAGGGCAGAGACAGAATGCGGGACAGGGACAGCTCTTGCGGAGAGAGGGCTGGCCCCTGTGGGCTGCCTGCCCGCATCATCTCAGCCCCCGGCCAGCACGGGGCCCCTTGGTAAATGCAGGAGCAGGAGAGGGCTGAACACAGACCTCACAGGCCGCCGTTGAGAGAGCCCCGGACAGTCCCAGGACAGCCAAGACGGGGCCTTGGGTGTCTTCATCAGAGGAGATGCCCTCTGGCCTCCCTGCACGGACACAGCCCTGGTAGAGCTGGGGTCTGGGGGAGGAAGAGGGGCACAGGCCAGGCAGGCCGAGAACCGCCTTTCATACATATTCTCATTTGACCCCCGTGGTGACCCTGTGAGGCTGGGACTATGGACCCATCTTACCACCCAGATGAAGAGGTGCCTCAGGCAGCATGCCAGCAGCGTCCTCCTGTCCCCTCTCCCAGATCCCTCCACCTTCTCTGTCCCGCCAGGGCCTGGACACACAGAGCCCAGCAGTCCGGATCGCTGGCCCTGCCCCAGCCAGGTGAGGCCCGTGGGAGGTGCAAGAGGAGTAGAGGGAGACGGCAGGTGAGCTCGCGGCCTGTGTTGCCCCATCTCCTCCCTGCTGTGCGGTGGGCGCCGTCTCCCACTGCGGCTGTGGGTTCCGTCACTGGCCCTCGGGCCTGGGGTGGAAAGAGCTTCCCTTGGGGAGTCTCAGGATCCTGCACTAGGCCTGGCCAGTTGTCCTACCTGCCCAACCTTGTCAGGTAGACCCACCTGTTCACGCCTTGTCAGGTAGACCCACCTGTTCACACCTTGTCAGGTAGACCCACCTGTTCACACCTTGTCAGTTACCCCTTGGCTGAAGCTCTTCACGTTGCCTACTGGAGTGTGCTGGCTGCTCCCTGCCGGGGCCTGTCCGACACCGTGTTGAGCCAAACTTGAGCTCCGGTGGACTTGATGAGCACACGCGAGCCTGCTGTGGTGGGACAGGTGCCTCTGACAGCTGAGCGGATCAAATGGGGAGAACCAGCCACGGCAAGAAGGGTGTGGTGAGGTCTGGGGCTCCAGGGTCCATCTTTTCTGCTCCGAGCTTGAAACCTTTAGCAGCCCTGTGGGGTCCCTGAGCCTGGGTCAGGGTCTGCAAAGGCATCTCCAAGTGGCCATGTGAAGGCCGAGGGGACGTGTGTGTAGAACAGGGCTGGGTTTCCACCTGGGCCCCAGCAGGTGAGGTGGCTCTGCTGTTTGGGGCAGCCTGGGCACAGGCATGGACACTGGGACCCCGTCAGGAGGCTGCGCTGGCCCAAGGGTGAGCCGGAAAGGGGGCGGCGGCAGTGAGGCCAGGCTGCGGGCAGTTCCCCGGCGCCCTCCAGCCCAGCGCGTGGGCACCCTCCCAACCCACTGGGCTCCCTGGCCTGGGCACAGGGGGGCTCCTGGTGGCTCTGCCTCAAGCCCCCAAATCCCTGCTCCGTCCCCTGGGGACCCGGTGGTTCTCAAAAGAGCAAAAGCTCCCCTCCCTGTCCTGCCCCTGACAGGGATTGAAGGGAGCTGCCAGACAGCGACCCGGGGGCTGGGGTCACCGGCAGCCCAAGGGGCAGTGCCTGGTTGACATTTATAGCATTTAGAGCTAATTCCAGCCCTTTCTGGGGGGCCTCCTGCTGAGTTTTAACGGACTCCTTCCCTGACCTTTTTAACTAACTCGCAAAAGAGATGGGACACCCCTGGGTCGACTTCCCCCCACCCTCCCAGAAACTGTGAGCTGGGGTCACGGTGCAGGAACTATAGTCGAAACCCAAGTACCAACGTGCCAGAACTCAGACAGAAACGGATCTCCAGGGAGGCTCTGGTCTCCAGGAGCCGACAGCTCAGGCCACAGCTGCCTGGGAACTCCCACTTCTATTGCCAATAAATTAAATTTGCTTTTGTTTCTCCTGCTCTGGAGAAACGACTGCTGTCAGAGCGTGGAGCCCAGGAGGGAGGGCTCTTGATGAGGGACCCCCCCAGAGGGTCTGGGGCTGCACAGGCCCCTCATGACCCCTTTCTCTGCACTCTGTGCCCCCCTGCCCGGGAGACGGAGCCGGCATCCCTGGTCACCCGCACGCGGGTCCCGGGAGACTCTGACTCTCCCATGCGGTGTGGCCCCTGGAACACAGAAACACTTCACAAATGTCAGGGGCTTTGTCAGTTTACAGACTTGGGGGTCAAGTAGTTCCATCTCCACAAATAATGGGGGCGCCCACAGTGCCAAGCCGGGATGTCTGCTTGTCCCTTGCTACCAAAGGAAGTGACAGATGCTGAACGATGCTCGTGACCGTCGTGCATCTCTGCCAGCGTTGGGTGTCACACCGTCACCTTCGGGGTTGCTTTGGAAACCAGATGCCATGTGTGCATCCGACCCTCTGAGTCCATTCGGGAAACCGGCTCCGTTAACGGGGCTGGAGGCTCAGGCGCTGGTATTTGTCAGGAGTGCCTGGCAGGATGGAGAGGGTTTTGGTGTCACCTGTGTTCATTGCTCCCAAAGGCTACAGTGCTCCTGGAGTTGCTGGAGACACCATCTAGTGCATCGGGAAGCGTTATCTCGTGAAGCCAGGTCAGGTCACATCGAGCCCCCAACGGGAGCTCGTGCAAGCCCCCTCGGCCCAGGGTCAGACACGGGGCCTCTGTGCACACATGGCCCCACAGACTTGTCACCGTCTGTGGTGACTCCTCTCTCTGCAGCTACCTGTGCCGTCTGCCCTCCCAGCACAGCTCCTGAGCCCGTGGGCACAGCCCCTGAATCTCCATGTATCAGGGAGCAGCAAGGGTTGGGAGGGAGTGGGGATCACAGGGAGGTCCCAGCCCGGAGTTTACCATGAACAGGTGGGTCCAAGTGCCGGAGCGCAGCAAGGCGTGAGCAGCTTGCCTCTGCCCCTGAAAATAAGCAAAGCTGTCGCCGCCTAGGACCGTGGCTTCCTTCCCTGTGACAGGGCCCGTCAAGCAGGCAGGTGTGGAGCCGACTTCTGCCCTCCACAAGGCTGCTGGCTTTCAGCACAAGTGGCTCTGGGCGTCCCTGCGGATGGCCGCTGGGCAGTGGCTCTGAGCCCCTGGCTGGCGACAAAGCAACTACAGTAGGCAGCACAGATGGGACAGCTGGGCGTGGATTTCCGCAAGGACGTGTGTCCAGGGTGGCTGGAGGAAGCACCTCCAGCCGGAAGAGATGGACCCTGGGCCAGTCATAATCTCTAGCCGAAAGCTTTTGTGGCAGATGGCCCCTGGACCCTGGGAACCCAGGCGAACATCCAGGGCGGGCCTCGGTCTGCAGGAGCTTCCTGGGGCCAGCAGGGACCTGAGGCACTGCCCAGGGCGGGGGGCGGGGCTGCCCAAGAAGCTGCCCCCGAGTTTCTTCTCAGTGCCGCCCGTCCTGCCCGGGAGTCTGAGGGGAGATGTTGTCTCAGACTGGCCAGTCTGGTTCCTGGGCGAGGGCCGGCAAAGCAGACCAGGTGACAGAGCATCTGTATTCTGTGCCCTGGGCCCCCCAGTGCTGTGACCGATGTAGGGCCAGCCCAGCTGCCAGCTCCTGGCGCTGCTCAGCCCTTGTCACAGCAGACAGTGCCAGGCCCGGCACGACCGCAGGAGTGCCCAAAGCCCATGGCCTGGCCAAAACAGGGCCAGTCGGCTCTTTGCACCCCTCCTAGGGCTCCCTGTGAAGACAAGGAAGAGTGAGATTGATCTGAGAGCAGTATCAGGCTTCCTAAAGCAAGGAGGGCTTCCTGGAGGAGGGGCCGAGGGGCTTTCAAGTCTGGGGAAGGGGGTGGTTTGCTGTCCCCAGGTTCCCTGAGCATCTGAGCTTTGGCCCGGTAGGACGGAGGCTTGGACTCCTTGGCCCTGATGTTCTCACCTCCCCCCAACCTGCTCAGCTGGGCCCCGGGTTGCCCCCTCCAGGAAGCCCTCCATCCCTCCACCCCACAACTCCCGTAGCCATCCTTGGGCTCCACTTCCTCCTTGAGGAGCGTGGGCAGAGCAAGCGAGGCAGCTCTGACTCCCCGGCATCTGGCTTGGTCGGCAAGCTGCCAAGTTTCGGGGGGGCGGGTGGGAGGGGGCAGACGGACAGCTCAATGCAAGAGTGAGCAAAGCTTCCATTTGACCGAAGCTTTGCTCCTGCGAGTTTTTATGTTTGGTTCTAAGAACTGAAGAGGGCTCGTTTCTCAACATCCCCTCTGCAAAGCTGTTTCTGTTTCAGTGAATTGAAGGCGTTTGTGGTTTTAATTGCCGACCAGTCCCTGGGCCCGTTTCCCTCTGGCTGGACCAGGGCTCTGCAGAAGGTAGTGTGTGCACAGTGGAAGTTTATTTCTACGTGCACGTCTTGCTCAAAAAGAGAAAACAAAAAAGGAACATCCGTGAAGGGCGGGCAGGCTGACTGGGAGGCTGGGCTTCTCTGCCGAGCAGATTGCAAGGCGGTCTGTCTGGGGACAAACACCTGCTCCTCGTTCAGAATAGAGGGGCGTCCACCAGGCCCACCTGGACGGGCCAGCAGGTGCTCGGCCGGGCGCTGCACCACAGCCCCGCTCAGCAGGGCCCGGGGTTCAGGATGGAGATGCCTTTCGGCAGGGAAGGGTCTTGGGTGGATTTTATCCTGAGGGAACCTGTGGTGCCGAGTTGGAGAGGGGCCCCCGAGGCACCTGCTGACCCCGCCCCTCCCGACAACGGTCAGAGAGATACTGTCCTACTGTCTGGCCCTCGTCTATCCACGCCTAGGGGCTCCTGGCTGGCAGGTAGTCGATGCTGAGAGTCCTCGGTGCCTAGACGCATACTCGGCCGCCTTTCTCAGCCTGCAGCCCATGGATTCGCCCAGGTCAGCTTCTCTGCTCTGCCTGCAGCCCCCGGGAGGGCCCGGGGAGGGTGGGGAGAGCAGCTGTCTGGGGCAGCAGGGGTGGCAGGTGAGGGGCTCTGGAGAAGTCCAACCTCAGCCCCTCCCACTGGCGCCCCGGAACGGGAGCTGCCCAGAGGTTGTCCTGCCCGGAGGTGGGGCTGGGCTGTCACCCTCACATCGGGCATGTCTGGGCCAGGAGTGACTCAGGTCACACAGGCCTGTACCAGGGCCCGCACCTGCAGCCTGTCACAGCGCAGGGGACCTGCGGGACACCGGAAGACCGCCCCGGCCCAGCGGAGGACACGTGCTGTCCACCCGGGGCTTGCGCCTCTGTCCAAGGTCCCCGCCCAGGCACAGCCACGAGCAGCAGAGTTCAGCGGGTCTGTGACACATGCCAGCGGCCAGGGTGGAGTTCGGGGTGATGAGTCAGGAGACGGGCGGCCATGCGTCGGCGCGGGTGGGGCAGGCATGCCGATAGCAGTGAGTCGGGGGTGGGGGCAGCTGTGGTGATGTCCTCGGGGGTACCACGCAGGCACGTTGGCCCCAGAGGACCAGGCACCCCAGCTTGCCCATCCGCGGACCTCGAGCATCCAGCCCTCCATGCCCTGGTCCCATGGATGCAAGGACAAGCATGGCACGTGCGTCCCGGGCTGCCGTGAATATTCCAGGAGCCTCAGCCCTCGGCCCCGGCGAGCACCCGCGAGGCCTCAGATGTCAGCCCTGGGCCTCAGCTAGGCGGTTGAACTCTCACGCCTCGGTTTCCTCGTCCGTAGGGTGGAGACAGAGCCCACCCCGCCTGGGCCTCCGGCCCCTGGCGCAAGGCAGCGGAACCCACGGCGGGGGAGTTTGTGGGGGAGGAGAGGTCTTCTGAACGACAGGGAAGCGTGCCAGAGCCCGAGGGCTCACCCGGGGCGTCACCCCCGCTGTGGCCGGGGGTGAGGGCAGCTGACTCCACGCAGGGACAGCCCATGATCCCTCTGTGGGACCAGGTTCAGCCCAGTTTGGCCGTGCATGGGGGAAGGGCGGCCGCAGGAGCTTAGCCCCTGTGGCCCTGAGAAGGGTGACCAATCCCCGTGTGCTCGGGACTGAGGGCTTCCTGGGCTGTGGGACTTCCGTGCTAAAGCCAGGAGTCGGGAGCAGGCAAACCAGGACTGGGCCTCCCCCAAGTGCCGGAGGGAAGTGGCCCCTGCTGCCCACCTGAGAGCTTGTTGAGCAGGGCAGAGGCATGGCCAGGAAGGTTAGGGTTTAGGTCTAGCTGGTGGAGGAACACTGTCCTGGACGGGCTTGAGGCTTGGGTGGCGAATGCTGAAACCCCTTGGACTGGCCCAACATCAGGCCCCCGCCCTTGGGCTGCAGACCAGGGCTCCCGGCGACGCTGCGCCCTGGTGGGAGGGCACCGCCTGCCCGGACCCCACTGCTCCCCACCCCCAGTGGCCTCTGCCGGGTGCTGTGGCTCCATCAGAGCGCTGCCCTCCTCCCAGGGGCTCAGGGGCCTCTGCTCCCCCAACAGTGGGTATCTTTCCAGGAGGTCCGGGTCCTAAGCTTGGCTGGCCCAGGCAGGCTCCAGGCGGGCACAGGGGGTCAGTCAGTGGGGGCAGCGGCAGGCAGGATGCAGCTGGTGAGGGTGAGGCTCAGGGCATGGGGGACAGAACAGCAAGGCCCCCTTGCTCCCTGGCATCCAGCTGGAGGACTTGGGGGCCGCCACCTACAAGGGCAGGAGGGGCTGACCTCTCCCACAGCTCTGTCAGAGGCCGCTGGTCCCCCTCAGGGGCCCCTGGAGCCACCGGCCCAGACACATCTGGTCTTGTACCATCTGCCTCCGGGCTAGGGCCTGGAGTCAGGAAAGGAGCCCCTCAGCCAGGGGGACGTCACAGACGGAGGGTCATCAGAGGAACAAAGCGCTGGGGGCATGTGCTAAGGCAGGGTCACCTGTTCCCACAGACGCACCTGGCGGCCCCTTGCTAAGTGCTTAATCCTCTAATTTTGTGCCCATTTTATTTATCTATTTTAAATTATTTATTTATTTATTTTAATAATTTTTTTTAAAAAAAATAAATATTTTTTAATTTTTGGCTGCATTGGGTCTTCGTTGCTGCACGCAGGCTTTCTTTCGTGGCGGCGAGCGGGGGCTACTCTTCACTGCAGTGCGCGGGCTTCTCATTGCGGGGGCTTCTCTTGTTGCGGAGCATGGGCTCTAGGTGCGTGGGCTTCAGTAGTTGCAGCGCACAGGCTTAGTTGCTCCGCGGCATGTGGCGTCTTCCTGGGCTAAGGCGGATTCTTAACCACTGCTCCACCCAGGGAAGTCCCTTGTGCCCATTTTAAATGAAATTGGTTGTGTCCTGAGGAAGATGACCACATGGGTGGGGACACCCAAGGAAGGCTGTGGGAGCTAGAGACCAAGGGGACACAGTCACTGTTTCCAAACATCTGAAGCGTGTCCAGAATTCTACCCAGAAGCCAATTTGTATTTTTCACCATCTCCATAGTTCTGCCTTTTCCAGAATATCCTACAAAGAGTTGGAACCACACAGTCTGTAGCCTTTTCAGGTTGGCTTCTTTTACTTACTAAAATGCTTTTAAGTGTCTTCCATGTCTTTTCATGGTTCAATAACCCTTTCTTTCTAGTACTGAATAATATTCCGCTGTCTGGATGCAACACGGTTTATTTACTCACCTGCTGAAGGACATCTTGTTTGCTTCCAAGTTTTGGCCACTACGAATACAGCTGCTACAAACATCCCTATTCAGGTTTTCGTGTGGATATTAGTTATCAGCTCCTGTGGGTAAATACCAAGGAGCACAACTGCTGGATGGTCTGGTAACAGTGTGTTTAGTTTTATAAGACACTGCCAAACCATCTTCCAGAGTGGCTGCCGCGTGTTGCATCCCCCCAGCAATGAATGAACGTTTCATGTTGCTCCACGTCCTTACCAGCATTTGGTGTTGTCAGGTTTTATTTTAGCCGTTCCGATTGTATCTTGTGGTTTTGATCTGCATTTTTTCCCTAATGACTTAGGATGTGGAGCATCTTGATTTTATATGCTTATTGTGTCATCTGTGTATCTTCTTTTTTTTTATGATTTGCACTCTTCTTATTATTTTTAATTAACTTACAAAGTATTAATTTTATTTATTTAAAAAAATTTATAAACATCTTTATTGGGGTATAATTGCTTCACAACTGTGTGTTAGCTTCTGCTTTATAACAAAGTGAATCAGTCATACATATACATATGTTCCCGTATCTCTTCCCTCTTGCGTCTCCCTCCCTCCCACCCTCCCCATCCCACCCCTCCAGGCGGTCACAGAGCACGGAGCCGATATCCCTGTGCCATGCGGCTGCTTCCCGCTAGCTATCTACCTTACGTTTGGTAGTGTGTATATGTCCATGCCTCTCTCTCGCCCTGTCACAGCTCACCCTTCCCCCTCCCCATGTGTATCTTCTTTGATGAGGTATCTGTTCAGATCTTTTGCCCATTTTTAAATTGGGATGTTTGTTTTCTTGAGTTAAGAGAGTTCTTTGTATGTTTTGGAGGGTTTTTTTTTTCCTTTTTATATATATATTTTTTTAATTCTTTTTTAAAACATTTATTTATTTATGTATTTTTGGCTACATTGGGTCTTCGTTGCTGCGTGCGAGCTTTCTCTAGTTGTGGCCAGCGGGGCTACTCTTCGTTGCGGTGCGCGGGCTTCTCGTTGCGGTGGCTTCTCGTGTTGCGAAGCACGGGCTCTAGGCGCAAGGGCTTCAGTTAGGGTGTGGCGCACAGGCTTAGTTGCTCCGCGGCATACGGGATCTTCCCGGACCAGGGCTCGAACCCGTGTTCCCTGCATTGGCAGGCGGATTCTTAACCACTGCGCCACCAGGGAAGCCCACTCCTATTTTTTTGTTGTGGTAAAATCCACATAAAATTTACCACCTTAATCATCTTTAAGAGCTCAGCTCAATGCAACTGCGTGTATTTACACTGTTGTGCGACGGCCGCCCCGTCCACATCTCCAGAACCTTTCATCTTGCAGCACTGACACTCTGCCCATTAAACACTCACTCCCCACCCGCCCCCAGCACCTGGCAACCACTGTTGCGCTTTTTGTCTCTGAATTTGACTACACTAGGGACCTCAAACAAGTAGAATCAGAGTCTCTGTCCTTTTGTGACCGCTGGCTTATTTCACTGAGCATAACGTCTTTGAGGTTCATTCACGTTGTAGCAGATGACAGAATACCCTTCCTCTTTAAGGCTAAACACTGTTCCATTGTGTGGATTCGCCACAGTGTGTTTATCTGTTCATTTGTGGATGGATACCTGGTTGCTGCCACCTCTCAGCGGTTGTGAATAATGCTGCTGTGTCACATGGGTGTGCAACTATCTCTTTGAGACCCTGCTTTCAGTTCTTTGGGGGATATACCCAGAAGTGGAGTTCCTGGGTCAATTTTTAAATTTTTTTTTGAGGAACTGCTAAACTCATTTCCACAGCGGCTGTACCATTTTACTTTCCCGTCAACAGTGCGTGAAGGTTCCAATTTCTCCACATCCTCACCAACACTTGTTATTTTCTGTTTTTCTTTTTTTAATAGTAGCCATCCCAGTCAGTGTAAGATGATACCTCTTTGTGGTTTTGATTTGCCACTTTCCTGACTGGTCATGGCGAGCATCTTTTCAAGGGTTCATTGGCCATTTGTATACCTTCTTTGGAAGGTCTATTCAAATCCTTTGCCCTCTTTCTTTTCTTTTCCTGCGGTACGCGGGCCTCTCACTGCTGTGGCCTCTCCCGTTGCGGAGCACAGGCTCCGGATGCGCAGGCTCAGCAGCCATGGCTCACGGGCCCAGCCGCTCCGCGGCATGTGGGATCTTCCCGGACCGGGGCACGAACCCGTGTCCCCCGCATCGGCAGGTGGACTCTCACCCACTGCGCCACCAGGGAAGCCCCGCCCATTTTTAAGTTGGGTTCTTTATTGTTTGGTTGTTGAGATTTAGGAATTCTCTGTGTATTCTGGATATGATTCCCTTACCAGACATGAAATAACAAATCCTTCATCAGATATGTGTTTTGAAAATATTTCCTCCCAATCTGTAGCTTGTCATATTCTCTTAACGGTGTCTTTGCAGAGCAGAAGTTTTCATTGTAATAAATACAACTTAGTTTTTTTCTTTCATGGATCACGCCTTTGTTGTTACATCCAAAAACACGTTGCCAAACTCAAGCTCACCTAGATTTTTCTCCATGTGAAGTTCAGAATCAATGTCCACAAAATAACTTGTGGAGATTTTGACTGGGGTTGAGTTGAGTCTATAGATGAAGTTGAAGACAATTGAAATCTTAACAGTATTGAGTCTTCCTATCCATGAACATGGACTCTCTCTCCATTGATTTAAATATTCTTCGAGTTTTTCATTAGAGTTCTGTGATTTTCCATCTATAGATCCTGTACGTACTTTGTTAGATTTATACCTAATGTGTTTCATTTGTTTTGGTGCTAGCGGCAAGCGGAAGCCAGGCAGGTGGCCTAGATGCACGTCTCCACCCTGCACTTGCTCTCGGGGTGACGGGAACCTCCCTTTGCCTCAGTTTCCCCATCTGGATTGCGATGAGGACGCAGTGAGCTTTCATCTGTAGGTCACTGAGAGCCGCACCTGGTGGGGAGCCCCTGTGTCAGGATTTGGAAATAAAGGCCACCGGCCCTCTGCTCTTCACGCAGTACATTTCCAAACTTCCTTCAACGACTGGCTTTAGCAGTTAGTTTAAACAGGAAGTCTGCCTTGGGCCCAACCCAAACCCACTTTGCTTTGGTTCAAGAGGAATATCTTTGATGTCCGAGTTCCTGGGCCTTTGACCCACTGGGCGCACATGCGTGTTTTTACCCCACAAGCAGGAGGGGGCACAGGGCCCATCACCAGGTGGGTCAGCCGCGGGCCGGCCGGGCCATGCAGCTGCCACAGAAGGCCAGGCGTCTCCCCCGGGGGTGGACCCCAGGCTCCCTCCAACTGTCCAGCTCACAGACCGGCTGCTGCAGCTTTCCTCGGGTGCCCGTGGCCATGGGGAACAGAACCCTGGAGCTCCCCGCCCCGTGTCGGGTGATGGACGGGGAGCCAGGTGTGCGCGTGTCCCGGGGGGCCCGCAGCTTCGTCCCACTGCCACCACCCGGCCAAGGTCAGGGGAGCCCTGGGTCTAGACCAGAGCCCCACGTGGCCACCTTTGGTTTAGGAGAAGCAGGTCGATCAACAGGACGAGAGCAGCCCTACTCCTCCCCGTTCCCCAGTGAGCATCTCTCCTCCTGCCGGTGGGGATCACCGTGGGGCAGCCACGGCCTGCGGACCCTGCTGACATCTGGGTGAAAGGGGCCTCTGGCAGCCTTTTCACGTCCCTGCGAGATGCCTGGGATCCCAGGCGGTCTGTGTCCTGAGAGCCACACGCATGGGTATCACGCAGTCATGAATATTCATGCAAGCAATTGACTTGCAAATCCCAAGTAATTTACATGTCATCAACAGTGTGTGGTTGTCTTTTCGGGATAAGAGCTGTCAGAGAAAATGAATCTTGATTACCAGTCGTAACAGGGAAACAGCCTCTGTGTCTGCACCCACGTCTCTGTCTGCATCCTCGCAAGGCCGCCTGGAGACACCTTTGTGCGACCAGCCTTCAAAGTCTCAGCTCCAGGGCATAAACATTAGCGAGAATAAGGAGAGAAAGAAGCGGCGGGTTCCAGCGTGAGCTGCGGGCTGACATGCTCGCCCACACTCCTCTCTGCGGGCTGTGAGCACTGTCGCAGGGACGGTGGTGTCCCTCGGTCAGGGACACTCAGGGCTCCACGTGGAGTCAGTCTGTGTCCATTCCAATGTTCCGGACTGGGAGAAGGTCTAGAAATCGTGGCTGCAGTTGAGTGGCTTGGGGCCTCTCACCCAGTGATGCGCTGGGTCAGCTCGCGGAGGGCACGGCGCAGTGGTCCGGCCTTTGAGAGCGAGGGGCCCCCACCCTCTGGTGGCCACGGTTGACTTGGGTCTCAGGTGATAAGGAAGGTTCTGAGCTGGGTGAGCAGACCTCACGTGAGGGGTCCGTGACGAAGGTGTGATTAATGCTTGGTCCCCGTCAAGCCCTGTGACAGCCCTGACGTGGTTGCTTGCAGCGTCACTAATGATAGTTCGAGAGCCAACTCTGATCCCCGTGGCCACCCCTGGGGCTCGGGGCTCTCCCGACTGGCCCCGTTTACAGATGAGGAGACTGACACTCAGGTGGGGAAGCCGCTTGTTCTGCCTCTTATCCTGGGACTCACCGCCCCTCCCAGCGTCCTGTCCTCAGGGCTTAGTTCCTTGACAAAACTCTGGTTCATTTCTGAGGTCTGGTGGGTGACAGGACAAAAGAAGAGGATGCCTTCCCAGGAGCGCACCCTGTGGCCCCTGCCCACTGGGAAATCTTGGTGCATCTGGATTCTTCGTGGGGTACAGAGAAGGCCATTATTGGTTCTGGAGGCTATGGCCCCAAAAGCAGGCTGCCCTGGGGTCTGTGCTGCTCCTATAGTGTCTTCCAGAGGGTCTGCTTGCCCACTGTTCATATAGGGGGGCTTCATTTTTTAGCGCAACTTTGCTCATGGCTCCTTTTAAATGAATGACTCATCCTTGACCTTGTGCAGATGCTGACGCATCCTGTTTTGGGGATGACCAGGGGGTCCAGAGGCTGCACCTCTGTCTCCCCCACTGACCAGAGATGGGACCAGGGGAGTGCAGGCGCCGTGAGCTGTGGGGTAGATGCCACCTGGAAACGGTTCTGCGTGGCTTCTCATAAGAACTCCAAGCTGCCCTGTGTGCGGTGCGGTGTCCAGCGTGAATCCCGGGGAGCTTTCGGTGTAAAATACACACCTGTGATTCCAGAGAGCTTGGATGAAGGGAAAATATATAGGATCTCACTAACGCTTTTTATACTGGTTGCATGTTGAAATAATATTTTGAATGTATGGAGTTAAATAAAATTTATTAATGAAATTCTTTTCACCTGTTTCTACTTTTTTTAATGTAGGCCCTAGAAAACTGTAAATCATTTACGGCTGGCACAAACGGCACTATTCTGTCAGGCTGTACAGCCGCAGACACTGCCTCCTGGGAAAGGAAGCTGCCTGTCCGTGCACACAAAGCTCCCGTGTGTGCTTGGGGCCGTTCGCCAGAGCCTCCCCCAGGTTAGGGGCCCCCCATGTGGAGACAGCTCATCCCTTCCTTTGCCAGCTGTTCTGGACTGAATGTTTGTGTCCCCCCAAATTCATGTTTTGAAGCACTACCCCCAAAGTCATGGTATTAAGGGATGGGGCATTTGTGGGGTGATGAGGTCATGAGGGTGCAGCCCCCATGATGAATTAGCGCCCTTATAAGAAGAGGCCAGAGAGCCCCTCGCCCTCTTTCCGCTACATGAGGACACGGAAGGCAGCCTCACCTGAGACCGTCCACTCCGGCACCTGGTCTCAGCCTTCCAGCCTCCAGAGCTGTGAGAAATAGATTCTGCCATTTATGAGCTGCTCAGTTCAGGGTACTGTGTTAGGGCAGCCTGGGCGGGCGGTCGTTCATTTGTTCGTTCACACGGTCAGTGTGTGGGTGGCTGGAGGGCACCAGGCAGCCGCAGGGCGGGGTGGCAGCAACTAAGAGACACACACACATCATCACAAGTGCCCAGGGGAACCGCTCTCCCTCGGCCTCTCCACCGTCCCCGGCTCTGCCACTGCCCACCTGGCCTGCTGGGGGCGTGAGGACAGCCTGGCGTTCCGAACAGCCCTGGGCCCAGGCCAGCCCCACTCACAGTCATGCAAATTGCCGTAATTGCAGGTGGGAGATGGGGCCACAGGAGAGGCTGAAAGCCTGTCTGCTCCGCGCACAGGCGCCGGGTTCAGCTGGATCGCACGTCTGCATCAAAAACCTAACGTCAGTGTCTTGACTCACGCCCAGTCTAACAAATGAACCGATTGTGCCTTTGGGACAAGCACACGTTAGGAGGGAGACTGAGTTCCTTGCGTGGGTGGGAGAGGACGCAGAGGAAGTGGCCCCTGACAAGATGCTTTCTGCAGGGAGCAACCCCTACGGGGTGGGCGGCCCCTAGCCTCCTCCACGCGGCTAAGGACAGGTTGGTGGCCACGCCCCAGGTGCCACCCTCCCATTGCTCCCTGGGGGCAGGTAACCCCGGGAGCCGTCTCCATCCACTCAGGCTGCTCCCAAGGACCAGGCTGGGGGCTTCTAACAACACGTGTGTTTCTCACAGCCCTGGGGCTGGACAACCAGGATGCAGGCGCTGGTACTGTGTCCTCTCCCTCTCCTCACGTTGGGGGGTGAGCAGGGGCCTCCCTGGGCCTCTGACCCCATTACGGGGCTCCACCCTCACGACCTCATCACCTCCAGGAGGCCCCACCTCCTAATACATCACCTGAGGGGGTAGGATTCGACAGGTGAATTTTGTAGGACACACTTTCTGTCCACAGCGGTGTCGCCCCTCTGTGTAATGTGAGGTTGGAGCGAGGGTGAGAAACGTGACACACAAAATAAATACACAGGTGAGGGGGGCACCAGGGACGTAGGCTGTGAGGCTGTGAGGCTGGGCCTGCAGACCCCACTCGGGGGGCGGGTGGCAGATGGCAAAGCAGTGGCCAGAGAGCCGGGGCTCTGGCCGACCCCTGTTTCTGGCTGAGAGCTTTCTTCAAAGCACGTAGTCTGAACATCAAATTTGGATTCCGGGTTCAAGCACCCTTTTCGTTAGAGTCTAATTTTCAGAGCCAGGTAATTATCGTCTAAATCTGCTAATTTTCATCCCTCAACAGAAACCAGTGTGCCGTGATTATAATAAGCCTGGGTGTTGGCCGAGGGGAAGTTTGTTCAGAAACACGTCCCCTTGGTGGTGGCATGGACTGGGGGCCGCAGGGTCTGCTCGGAATCAGGGGCGCAGCAGCTGGACAGCATGGAACCTGATGGCCTTCTCAGTGGCGACTTGGAGGGAGGCCAAGGCCTCGAGCTGTCATGAGGCATTTCCCTCGTTGAAGAGACCACCCGGGCTCTGCGTGAGCCAGTGTCACCCAACCATACTCAGGTCCACTCGCCCACGCACAGCAAAGCCAATCTGCCGACACCTGGTTGTGATGAAGGACGATGCAGCGTTTATTGTTGGCCCCA
The DNA here is from genome assembly GCF_963924675.1 of Phocoena phocoena. Taxonomy (NCBI): domain Eukaryota; kingdom Metazoa; phylum Chordata; class Mammalia; order Artiodactyla; family Phocoenidae; genus Phocoena; species Phocoena phocoena. The sequence goes on from NC_089233.1 coordinate 86,645,983, forward strand.
AACACGGAGTCCCGGGCAGCTAGCGCTGAAAAAGCCCAAACTCCCCAATGGGTTTCAGGGGAGCACTTTTTTGTTTTGCGGTACGTGGGCCTCCCACTGCCGTGGCCCCTTCCGCCGCGGAGCACAGTCTCCGGACACCCAGGCTCAGTGGCCATGGTTCACGGGCCCAGCCGCTCCGCGACATGTGGGATCTTCCCGGACCGGGGCACGAACGCGCGTCCCCTGCATCGGCAGGTGGATTCCCAACCACTGCGCCACCAGGGCAGTCCCAGGGGAGCATTTTTAAAGGCCCAGTTGGGTGGCGGGGGGCAGTGGGGGGCGTCGCAAGGTATGTGATCAGCTTGTACACAATTAATTCTCTGATTGGCTGACGGTGAGGTGACAGGGTGGGTCCACATTATCAATGCTCAGACTCCAGGAGGCCTGGGGGCTACACGATCGTGGTCATCAAGTACTTAACATCTGCCGTTTGGTGGGGGCTTTAGCATCTGTGAAACAACTCAGGAAGCGTGCATCAGATACTGAGTACTTCAGAGAGGAGCTACAGCAGAGGACGTGGGGGAGGAGTCTGTCCCGGGAAGGACCCAGAGGCCCTGCTCGGTTACACCAAGAGCAAAACAGGGCCAGACACAGGAGACAGGTGTGCACACACGCAGCTCACACACACGTGCACACATAGACACAAACACACATGCACAGTAAGTGGGACCAAGGTTTGGGGGCTTGAGGGAAGACCACTCAGACACCGTCAAAGCACAGACCCCTTAAAGGATGCCGGTCACTCGTCTCACTTGAGTTTGATTCAGCAGCCGGCTCTCCTCTTTCAAGCTTTAATTACACGCTGCTGGGTTTTCAAGAAATCAGACCCACAGGTCAGATTCTCTGATGAGCCTCTCTTCATGGGAAATAAAAGTAAAAGACACTGCGCCCACCCCCACCATGCTTCTTACCCTACTCTGCAGTGTGGCGAGAGGGGTGGGACATCACAGGTGGTGCCCAGTAACCGTTATAAAACCAGTCCCCACCTGGCCAGCTGTCTGCTGGCAACCTGTCCCTAGAACCAGAGTCTATAAAGAGATAAGAAAAAACAGTACCCAAATTCTGGGGTCCGATAGCCCAGTCAGCCACACAAATGACCCTGCCCGCCGCTCCCACTGCATCCCCCTGCCTTCACAGGACTCGTTGTCAGTGCTTGGGGCAGGGGTGCAGGGGGGGGATTATATTTTATTTAAGCAAGGTTTCCCTCCAAGGAGAAAATGCAGTGGTGGGACAGATAAATTAAAAACACAGCATTTTGTAAGGCAGTGTCTCAGCTAACCTCTGCTGCGTAACAAAAGAGCCCCAAACTTATTGGCTTAAAACACTAGCTGTTTATTTGCTTGTGATCCGTTGGATGGCAAGTTGAGCTGGCTCAGCCGGTCTCAGCTGGGGTCACTCGTGTGGCTTCGGTCATCTTGTGGCTGCACGGGGCCTGGATGGGTCTGAGATAGCCTCATTCATCTGTCTGGAGGCTGGTGCTGGCTCTCACCTGGGCCTCTGTCCCAGGGTGAGAGGCAAATCAGGGTTTCTTCACATGGTGGCCGCCACATTCTGAGAGAGCCAGCAAGAGAGTGTGAGGCCTGGCTGGGAAGGCACAGGCCGACACGGCCGCTGCATTTCGCTGGTCAGAGCCGGCCCAGTCGAGGGGTGGGCCACAGACCCTACATCTCTATGTGAGGAGTGGCCAAGTCACATTGCAAGAGGTGGGCGTCCAAGGTGGGAGCCACTCTCGGCCGTCCTAAGGGCCATCTGCCACGGGCCACAGGGTGGCAAGTTCATGACACAGTCTGGTCCAGGAGAGCTTGCAAGGAGCTGCCTCACCATCTGGGATGACGAGGGGAGTCTAGGTGCCACCACACGGCCCCTGGGGGGTCCCGGTGATTGTGAGGCTGCGGGCAGGCACAGCACTGCCCCTGGGCAAGCATCCGCTTGGTGGTGTGGGGGCCTGTGGCGGCCAGTCCAGAGACACCTGGACATACGGGGCTAGAGCCGTGCCTGGGCCTCAGGGGAAAGTAGCCACAGTGACCGGCTGTCTCCCCGCCCAAGGGGTGACCTTGAAGTTGTGTCTCCAATCATAGGACTGCTCAGGCCCGGCGTCGCTGTGGGTTTTGCCCTGTAGCTCTGCGTTGGTGAGAATTTGCGGTTAGTCCATGGGGACGACGACAGACTGACTAGAAGAGGCAGAGACCTCACAGCGCTGACCCTTACGCAACCGACCGCATCAGTGCCCTCAAGTGGCGGGCTTGCCTACCAGCTCAGCCCAGGCCCAGCCCAGTACAGGGACCAGGCCCATACAGGGAGGGAGGCCAAGGCCCGGGAGTGCCTCGAGTGGCCTCCCTGGCGGGGGAAGGGCCGGTGTTAATTGAAGGGGGGAGGGCACAAGGTTGCCCTGAATGAGCCCCAGTAAGTGCACCTGGAACAGTTCCAGAAGCTGCAGTTAGCGCCCAGGTCGACGGCGGGAGGCATGGGCCGGCAACGCCAGGAGCAGAGGACGGGGGACCCCGGCCTGTGGGGGCTCGTGCACCCACCTCAAGGGCAAGGCGATACCCCGAGCTCCTACCCCTCCTCCACGTCTCCCCACGTGCCTGCAGGTTGCAGGTACCCAGGCTTGGCTGGGAGTGGGGCTCCAAGATGCCCCTACACTGCAGTTTACCCTGCGATTCTACCGCGGGGGAAAACCCCAATTCACGAACTCAGTGAGTCATTCTGGGGGAGGAGGGGCCCCGGCAGCTCAGGGCGCCTCCTGGAAGATGGACTTGGTGGAAGACTCGGGAAAGCATCTCTGCTCAGGGCACTTCCATGGGAAAGAGACTCAAATTGTTGGAGGAAAAGTGTAAGAAGGAACCTCTGACCTGGGAGGTCAGCAGCAGCAAAGACACCTGCTCAGAAGGAGACGTGCTCTGCCCTGGAGCCTCCTGCACCTCCAAGTGCACGGCTCCAGGGGCCCTGAGAGGCTGAGGGTGTAGCGGGACCTCTCAGCATCACCCTCGCTGCCCCCATGTCCACCCACCCCGGGGCCTGCCTCAGCCCCCCAGTGCCTCCCAAACTTCCATGTGTCCATCCCCACAGGCACCGCCCTAACACAGACGCATCACCTCCCTCCTGGGCCTGGGCCCCTCCCTGGGCCCTCTGTCCCCAGGCCCTACCCACCCTGTCCGCAGAACTCTCCCGAAATGCAAACACAGCTGCGCCCGCAGTCCCCTGCTTCACCCCTAACCCCTTCACCCGTGCCCCTTCACCCCTCCCCCTCTTCCATGACCAGGAGGAAATGGCCCACTGTCTGGGATCTGACGCCGCCCGGCCCCCCGGGCTCCCGAGATCTCACATGCTCCCCTCCTTCTCAGGCCCATGGGTGCCCCTCACCCCTCAGGTCTCCGTATGGAGGTCCCTCCTCCAGAAAATGGCCCTTTCCCCCCCGGGCTGGGCCTCGTGCTCACCTCCATGCCACGTCTGTCCACCTGTCCTCCGCGCTCACCTCAGTCTATGTGCAGGGTGCCTCGCATACAGCAGGTGCTCAATAAGTGCTTGTGACGTTTAGGCAAGGTGGGCTTGGGTGCACGGTGCATTCAGAGGATGGAGGACGGAGCGTGAAGCACAGGCTGGTGGGCCTGCGGTGGGGAGGGGAGGGGGTGGGGAGGCTGTGGGTAAACAGAAGGGAGGGCGCTGGAACATTCCAGAAGAGACGCAGAGCCTGTCCCTGTTCAGGTCCGCGGCTCCTGGGCCGGGAGGAAGCCGGCTGCCCGGGGCCTGTCTCCAGGTAATTGCCTGAGTCACAGGAGGCCTGAGCAGGACAGCCTCGTTTCCTGAAATTGCATCCGAGGAAAAGGGCTGAGGAGCCTTGAGTGGAGCCTCTTGGCGTCCCTGCAAGCCGCTGGCCTGGCTCTCAAGAGAGGGAGGCTTCCCTGGGTGCCAATCAGCGCCCCCTCCTCCCCTCCCCGCCAGCCCTCGAGCTCAGACGTCAACAGTGCTCCAGGCACCCAGGGCCTGCGTCAGGCAGGGGTCCTTCTGCAGGGGTGCGGGCAGGGCAGGAACTGGGCTGGGGCCAGCCTGGGCTGTCCTCAGTCTCCTGGCCTTCAAGCTGGACCAGCCACCCCCATCTTCACAGGCAGGACACAGTCCCAGCGTGAGAAGGGGACGTGCCCAGGGGGCGCGGCAAGACCCCAGCCTGGGCTGCTCTGCCCTTCACTCCAGTTCTAGAAACAGAAGCCACCCCACAGGCCCACCTCTCACACACGTGTGGAGAGCAGTGAGTCTCGTGTGCCCCAGGCCGTTCACACGGTGCGAAGGCCAGGGCTGTTCGCTGTTGCAGAGGGGCGCCGTGCAGCCGTGCAGGAGGACAGCGTAGTGGAGCACCGTGTGGTCACGCAGCCTCGTGGAGGCCTGTGGTCTCTCGGGGACGGAGGAAGAACGGCCTTTAACAGATACGGTCGTCGGGGGAAGGAGCTTTGGAGTGGCGCTGGGCAGCTGGCCGGCGCCCACTGGCGTTCCCTCTTCCTTTACTGATTGACTTTTGTCCTGGAGAGGAGCACAGCTGGGCCCGCCGGCACTGGTGGGGACCAAGTGGGGGTGGGGCGCAGGACCCCACCATCATTTCTAAGGCGCCCCACTCCTAATCACAGCCATTTGGGGTGGAAGCCCCAGGAGGCCTGGCTGAAGGAGCAGAAGTGTCACTTCCCGGGGCTAAGCCCAGAGCACAAGGTCCCCTGCACGCCCAGGGGCTGGTCAGCTTGAGAGAAAAACTAGACCCAAACGCTGGTCCAGTGGGGCCTGGGGGGACGTGGGTGGCCGCTCCCAGCCCCCCTCCCTCACACCGGCCGCTCGGCTCCAGGTCTACCGTAATCAGATTCCCCGCAAGCAGGGACGGAACGCTAATTCCATTGAAAGGAGCCGAGACACTGGGTACAGGGCCGGATGTCCACGGGGAACGCAGTTAGCGCTCTGCCAGTGGCCGGTAGTTCAAAATCGGGAACAGGCTATGTGCTGAGCTGCCCACACAATCACATGGCAAGAAAACACTGAAAATCGTGGGATTGGAGATTCAATCCCACAGTTGAATCACCGAATTGGAGATTCAGCTGCCAGCGAACACGCAGGAGGGCCGCTTCCCCGCCCACCCCTAGAGGCGGAGGCAGGCCCCGGGCCTGGAGCACCACTCCTTCCTAAGCGCTTTCTGGAATGCACGTGACACCAGCTTGGACCCGGTCCTGCAGGACTCACTCCCAGGCACGGCTGGGGGGTTCGCACAGTTGCCCGGAAATCCACTCCCAACGTCCGCCAGCCCCCAGGGGCTCTTGATTAAGACCGGGGCCCCAGGTCTTCCTGGCGTGGAGCAGAGAACGTTCTTCGATGCTTGACTTCCTTCAAGGGTGCACGCAGGACACTCTGTGCGGAACCGGCCCCGCTTTTACTCCTGAATCAAGGTGGCCCTACACGGCAGAAAGGCACACACAGAAGGCTTGGCAACCGACCCTGGGGGCTCATGTTCGGACGGAGAGCCAGCCTGCAAGACAGAACTTGTCACGAGCGAGTACATGGTCATCGTCGTGGTGTGAGGAGCCGGTGGGGCTGAGAGCTGGGCTGCATCCGCTGGGGGCTGTGGTCTCACGGTAGGTGACAGGTGACCGCTAAGGTGCCTCCCTGCCCACATTCCGTGAGACACAGAGGCGGGGGCCGGGCCCGGGGTCAGACTTGCAGCCCCTGCCCTGCGCCTGTCCTTGTCAAGGATTTTTACAGCCCCGTCGGTTGCTAATTAGCAGATGTCCCACTGATTTGAATGTTCTCATGGGCTTTTTAGCCAACAGATATCTGAAAACACGGCAAACAGGACTTCAGTCTACAGATGGTCTCGATGCAGTTTTGAGATGGGATGGCACGGCCGGAACGCGACTCACCGCCCCGGCTTCCACACCCAGGGTGATTAACGAGCCCCCCACCAACTCACAGCCAAGGCCAGGCCCCCAGCACCTGCCCTGTGTGCTGCTGAGGGCAGGGTCCCATCCTGTCTCTCCTCGAGGACGGCGACCCTGGTACAGGTGGAGGGACAGGCGCAGTGGGAGGGCCATTTCCCTAATCCGATTGAGGGTCTCCTGGCAGCCGGGCTGGTGCCAGCGCTGCAGCACAGCCGGGACCAGGCAGGATGTGGCTGCAGGGCGGGGGGGGGGGGGGGTCCTCTGTGGCTGCGGCACTCCAGGAGGGCGAAGACTCCCACGTACAGGGCTGCCGGCTGCACGGGCAGTGGGGACTCGGTGGGGGCCTCTTGCAGAGGTCACAGGCTGCTCACCTGCCCTTCATCAGTGGACAGGAGGGGTCTGAGGACAGGGAGGAGTATCCCTGATGATCGCTGCCCCCAGCTGGCTTGGGGGTCCCACTCCCCAGTCCCTCCCCACCCAGTCTTGCCAACCACAGCTGCTCCCAGGCCGGCACGCCTCTCCACCGGGGCAGCCCCTCCGCAGCGATGGGCTCTGTCCATGGTCCTGAACCCTAAGGCTCCCTGGGGCACGAGCATTGTCTCCACTCTAAGTCGCTGGTGACTCTGGTCAGTCTTCTCCCAGAAACTCCAAACCTGAAGAGGAGCACGGGGACCAGCGTGGAGCGGAAGGGAGATCAAAGAAAGGAGAGGGCTTCCCTGGTGGCGCAGTGGTTGGGACTCCGCCTGCCGATGCAGGGGACACGGGTTCGTGCCCCGGTCCGGGAAGATCCCACATGCTGCGGAGCGGCTGGACCCGTGAGCCGTGGCCGCTGAGCCTGCGCGTCCGGAGCCTGTGCTCTGCAACGGGAGAGGCCCGCGTACCACAAAAAAAAAAAAAAAAAGAAAGAAAAAAAAAAGAAAGGAGAGAGTAATGGACAGATGTTCAGTCCTGAGAGATCACCATGGAGTTGTGGCCTTTGGACTAGAAGTTGTTGTCAAATTTTTGCAGTTACCCAAAGTGTCCTCTCTGGGAAGCTGGGGGTGAGGCATGCATCCACCGAAGTGAGGTCCTCCGACACTTGCCCATGACCAGGGGGTTCTCCGTTCGTCCGCTCTCTGCTCTCTGCGTGTCACAGGCCCCAGGACACGGAAGCGAGCACTGGTCTGTGGGTCAGACTGTGTCTGGGCTTTTTCTTCTATAAAGTGAGAGCACCAATAGCTTCTATGTGCATATTCCACAAGGTGACACATGCAAGTCACTGAACATGGGTCTGGCTCATGGAAAGCACTCTGTTAAGAGTTAGCTAAAGGGGGGCTTCCCTGGTGGCACAGTGGTTGAGTCCGCCTCCCAATGCAGGGGACATGGGTTCGAGCCCTGGTCCGGGAAGATCCCACACGCCGCAGAGCAGCTAAGCCCGTGTGCCACAACTACTGAGCCTGCGAGCCACAACTGCTGAGCCCGCGAGCCACAACTACTGAGCCCACATGCCACAACTAAGCCCAAGTGCCACAACTACTGAAGCCCACGCACCTAGAGCCCGTGCTCTGCAACACCACAACCACTGAGCCTGCGCTCTGGAGCCCGCGAGCCACAACTACTGAGCCCACGTGCCACAACTACTGAAGCCCGCGCACCTAGAGCCCATGCTCCACAGCAAGAGAAGCCACCACAATGAGAAGCCTGTGCGCCACAACTAGAGAAAGCCCACGCACAGCAACAAAGACCCAATGCAGCCAAAAATAAATAAATGAAATAAATTTGTTTAAAAAAAAAAAAAGAGTTAGCTAAAGACTGTGTATCAACCAGAAAGTGGAAGTCCTTTATACGGAGCCAAAATCTGGTACTAGAGCCACCCAATGGCGGTGGGACTGCATTGTGAGGGGCTGGGACTAGTGGCCCGAGTGGCCAAGCTAAGCCTGGAGCTGCGCACGGTCCGTGGAGCCCCCTCCCCTGCCCGAGGTGGCCTTTCGGGCCCTAAGATGACTCACTCGGTGCCTCATGCAGGCAGTTCTGGGGGAGGCTTGGGGTCCCTCCCCTAAAGGCACATGCTGGGCTTCCCCCCAGACACTCAGGGCTCTGACCCACAGAGCAGCGGGCCCTCGACGCTCGTCTGTCTTCTTTCCCAGACGCGTGTCTGCCGTGGACCGCGTGTGCCCTCCTGGGTGGGATCCCAGCGGCGTCCGGAGGGTCTGGGTGCTCGTGAGATGAGGGATGTTGGAGGGCAGAGTTTCTCGGACAACGTCAGCCCGGGAGATTCTGGGCTGTGTCACCTTGAAGGACAGTTTCTGCCCTCCCAGCCCTGGTGTCCCGCCTATGAAGCAAGGGTGGATGCACTGAGATCTGGTGCCCTCCACCTCCAACACCCCCATCCCAGGGCGGCAAGGTGGGGTGTGTTGTTCTCGTGTCACTGTGGGAGCAGGGGCCCGGGCACCTGTCACGGGACACACATTCATTCCACTCAGGTGCTTTAAGGTCAGGAGGGCGTGCCCAGAGCCCCCCAGCTCCCCGCCCTTGCCCTGAGTCGGCCTGGGTCAGCCTCTGTTAGGCTTCTCTCCGGGGAGCAATCCTGGGCGTAGAGACGGCTCCTTACTTTACGGAGGCAGCAGCTGCTTGTGTTTGCTCTTTTCACTAAACCATGACCTTGGCCCTCCCTGTCGGTCATTCTCAGCGTCTACAGCACCCCGTGGTGTGGCTGCGTCATCACTTATCAACCAGCCCGAGTGGGTGGGCATTGAACTTGTTCTGGGTTTTTGCTTTTCGAGCAGGGCTGTGCCGAGTGACAGAGACAAACAGGGACTCTGGAGTGACTTGCATCATTGTCCTGCCCTTGGTGGTGGCCGAGGGGGAGGCGACTTTCAGCATTTGCTGGGTGAGGAGGTTAGGAGGAGGCGGTCCCTAAAGCCTGGGCCTGGCTGGACTGGTCATCTGCTGGGGGTGGCCCCTGCCAGGCCAGTGAGGCCATCTACATTGGAGGGTTTGACAGGAAGCCCCTTCTCTCTGCCTCTCCCCTCAGAAGCAGTTGTACAAGCTGCTGAGTTTTGCAAACACCCTGAGAGAGATTTTTTTTTTTGGCTGTGGTGGGTCTTTGTTGCTGCACGCAGGCTTTTCTCGAGTTGTGGCGAGTGGGGGGGTCTACTCTTTGTTGCGGTGCGCGGGCTTCTCAGTGTGGTGGCTTCTCTGGTTGCGGAGCACGGGCTCTAGGCACCGGGCTTCAGTAGTTGTGCCACGTGGGCTTCAGTAGTTGTGGCTCATGGGCTTCAGTAGTTGTGGCACGTGGGCTCAGTATTTGTGGCTCGTGGGCTGTAGAGCGCAGGCTCAATACTTGTGGCATGTGGGCTTAGTTGCTCCGCGGCATATGGGATCTTCCCGGACCAGGGCTCGAACCTGTGTCCTCTGAATTGGCAGGCGGATTATTAACCACTGCGCCACCAGGGAAGCCCCTGAGTGGTATTTTGCACCTTCCCACTCACCGCAGGCTGGTGTTGAGCCTTGAAGCCCCGGAGTCCAGGGGCTGTCTCTTTACCTAAACACCGTGGGACCAGCGAGAAACAGGCCGGTACAAGACAAGCTGTTGCCCCTCCGAGGAAGGGTAGACGGGACAACAGCCTTGAAGGAGGAGGCAGAGGCATGAGGACCCCGTGACTGCGGGCCAGGCTATGCGCGTTCCGTTGGTGCCCCGCACCTGTTTGCAGGCAGGTCGGGGGCAGCCCTTCCTCCCAGACAGACCTGTGTCCTGTTCCACTTTCTTTTTACGGCTTAACCATTTCACTCTCTGTCCCTCACAAAATTACAAATGCTCTCCTTTCACCTGTGAGGGCCCATTCTTAGGCAGGTCCCCCACACAAGGTGGGAGAACAGAACCAATGGGCACAAAAGCAGTTTCCTGCTCAGCAGGCCCCCCACAAAGGTGGGGTCTCTCTTCTGAACAGCAGGCCTGGGGCTGGTTGTCATAGGACAAACGTGATTGGTGGAGAGGTGAACGTGTGGCCTGTGTGTGTCCAATGAGGGCTCACCCGGGCCTCTCGGAATGTGCCCACTGGCCAGGAATGGAGTGGGGTGGGTGTTTCCAGGGGAGCGGACGGAGGTCCTGGGAAGGGACGGTGGAAGCAGCAGGCCCTGAGCATCCAGCCCCCAGCTCTGCAGCCCGTCACCCACCTCCTCCCACTGGTTCAGGCGCTGCCTTTACCACAGGCCACGTTGGCCTCACCGGGAACTGCTCCTGGCCTCTCTCCTGCTCCCCTGATTTATTCGCGCCAAACTCTTCTCCTACAATCTCTTTTGAGTGCCCTCCCATAGTGGGTGAGGCCTCCCGTCCCCTACTGACCTGTCACCTTCCTTTCCAGAACTTTCCTGGCTACTCTTAGATTATCTTTTTTTCCATCTGAATTTGAGAGACAGGCCGTCTATCCCCAGGTGCTCTCACATTTTATTGGGACCAATGCATAGACGAGGCGCATCCCTCCACGTCCGCATGTCTCTGTCTGGAAGGGCCCCGGTTGCCCCTCCTTCCCCTCTGTCCTTCCTGTGGCTACACTTGCAGTGGTTCCTGGACATCTTGCACAGGGCTTAGCCGACTCCCTTCTCTTTGCTTGTTGCCAGGAGTGGGCTGCTCCCCTGTTCCCAGAAGTTGGGGTGGAGTGCAGGAAAGGGGTACAGGCTGAGCTCCCATCCGTGCTGTGAGCCTCGGCAAGAGAAGGCGACCCCGAGAGCCAGGCGTTGCCCTGGTACCCCACAATCCAGGTTCAGTCTCAGTGTCCAGGCTGGAGGGGCGGGGGAGGCCGAGAGAAGACACGCCCCTCCGGAAGCCCACGCCGGCCTCGAGCCTCGTCCCCAGGCCTCTGTTGGGGGGCGCCTGCAGTGCCGGGGCCCCTCTCCCCACTCCAGAGCCTCAGGATCAGGGCCTGGACTTCTCCCAACTGGGGGATCCGCTGGGGGCCTGGGCCCTGGTCCACCGCTCGCGGCCCCCAGAGGTGGCTGTTTTTGCTGTGCTCATTGAAGTATGGTATTTCAAATGTTTTGACATTTAAAATCTGTGTTGAATACATTTGTTTTGTTTACATTTTGCCCGGCTGTGGTGACTCACGGGAATTGGTTTGTCTCCTGGGCCCAGGCCCGGCCTCCCCCTGCACCCCAGCCCAGCCCCCGGCCCAGAGCTACCCCTCGGCCGCACCAGCCCATCATCGTCCTGAGGGAGGACCTCCAGACCGCCACTTGAGCTCAGTGGACGCAGGAGAGAAGGGTGCCCGGGACAGGCCACTCCCAAGCACCCAGCGGGTGACTAGTGATGGGCGCAAGGGCTGGCAAGTGTGGAAAGGACGCCTGCCGAGGGCCCACGCAGCCCCTGTCTGACGTGTTTGTCCTCTAGTTTAGGGGAGTCTTTTTCAAAAGGAGCCAGAGGTGACCTCAGCCACCATCTGGATGCCTACAGTCCTCCCAAGCGGGACCCGGAGCACTGTGGGGCGGGCAGGACTCGCGGAGGCATTGGCCAATGCCCCGAAGAGAGGGCCGTGTGAGCTGCCCTGCTCGGGACAGAGGTCTGACATCCAGGAGGCCCAGGAGGCGAACCCATCGGCGTTCTAGAGCCTCCAGCACCTCTTGGCTTCCTGCTGGCCGCTGCCGCATTAGGAGGACAGAGCTGGACGGTCCTTACCCTGCTGAGACAGTCCTTGTCTACCATCGAGGAGACCTCCACGCGGGACCCTCGGCTCTGCTCTCAGGGCTGTGCGCAAACCCGAGTTAGGAGGTGGAGGGGGCAGCCTGGAGCCCGGGGCACCCCCTGCAGACCCCGGGAACCAGGTGGGGCCAGTGCAGGTGTCTCTCCAGGTGCAGCCGTTTGCTCTTTGACTCTGAAGTTCACGTGAGTGTTCAGGGCGGCGGCAGTCGGGTAGGGGGCATGGAGAAGAGGCACCGCCCCCTCACGAGGGCTCGCGAGCTCACGCTTAGAAGCTCGGGCGTCGGGATGTGGCGTGAGGACCAGCGTGCTCGAAAGCCAGCGGCAAACGCGGCTTTACGCCAGAGGCTTCTTACTCCTGGGCCCTGGGAGGTGATGCGGATTCAGGACCAGCTCAGTGGGAGGCCCGCTCCCTATCGCTGGTCAGGGCCACACACGTGCACTGGCGGGTTTGCGTCCCTGTCAGCAACGCCAGTGGCAGCTCAGGGAGGCCACAGCTTCTCGGGCTGAGCAGGTGCCCGTGAAGGCGGGTCTCAGCCTGGTGTCGCTGAGGAGCTGGGCTCCAGCTCAAGTCCAGGTCCAGCCGCTCTGAGCTGGTGACTTTGGCAAAGCCCCTCGGCACCCGGAGACTCAGTTTCCCCAGAGGCAGAGAAACGTGGAAGGTGGAGGTGCCAACGAGAAGCGCTTTTCAACGCGCTGAGAGGAAGTGGGGCGGGGGGCGGGTCTCCCCTTCGTGTCCTAACGTGAGCTGTACGTGTGCAGGACGAGGGACGCTGGGTGAGCCATCCTGGAGAGAAGTCAGGAGGGACCGTTTCCTTGTCCAGACCCGGGAACGCAGAGACCCGGCCCCTCACCGCAGCCGGGGTGCCCCAGGGTTCTACTCCACACTGTGTACAGGCTGAGGGCTCCCCAAGCTGACAGAGAGTCTGCAAACCTCCCCCAGGAAGCCAGGGCTGTGGGAGCAGGCGGAGAGTCAGTCTGGGAACGGACAGACCGAGCACCGCCCACGCTCCAACCCCTACACCTGGGCCGGTGGGCGGGGCGGGTGCCAGGGCGCATCCCCTGCCCTAGCCTCACGGGCCGCCCCTCTCCACCTCTCGCAGATCAACACCTTCATGTCTTTCGTGCTCCCCATGGTGGCCATCTCCGTCCTGAACACCATCATTGCCAACAAGCTGACCGTGATGGTCCGCCAGGCGGCCGAGCAGGGCCAGGTGCGCACAGTTGGGGACCAGCATAGCTCGTTCAGCATGTCCATCGAGCCCGGCCGGGTCCAGGCCCTGCGCCACGGCGTCCGGGTCTTACGTACGTAACTGCTGGGCCCTGCGAGGGGCGGGCGGCGGGCGGCCACCAGGGGCCAGCAAAGCAGCGAGCTGGGTACCACAAACAGAAGGTTTAGAGAGCCTGGGAACGGAGCGCGTCCGGGCCAAGGCTCAGAATGCCGGCTCTCCCTGAGGTCGGGGCTTCTCTTGACTCCCTCACTCATCCATCCGTATATCCACCGATTCAGCAAGCCTCCTGGCACCGGCTGAGTCGGACAGTTTGCTCACAAAGCCAGGGCCACAGAGTTGGGGTCCCCATGCGTGCCGGGCAGTCAGGTGCCAGCTGGAGAGGCCGGAGGTGCAGTCCCTCTGCACAGATTCTAGTAGGGAATCCTGAAGGATCGTGTGGGGTGGGCCCTACGTTTCTGTGGGTGGTGAGGGTCCATCCTCCCTCTGTGTGTCCCCGGGCATGGCCTGGGCCTGCAGGTGCATTATGAGGAGGGGTCCTCAAAACAACCTGCCCCTCCGTGCTCTCCTGAGGCAGCCCCGGCCCCCCCGGTCCCCCAGAGTGCCTACCCTGTGCTTCCCACCACCCCAGGATCCACGCCCCATCTCCCCCCTGCCCCGGGCTGCCTGCCCCTCCCCTTTGCAGGTCTTGGAAGGAAAAGGTCCCCGCAGCTCTGTCCAAAAGGAACGTGATGCAGGCCCCACATGGGATGTTAGATGGTCCAGTAACCACCTTTTTAAACAGTCAAAAGAGACAGGTAAAATTCACTTGGATCGTTTATTGCTCCAGTATTTCCAAAACAGCATGACATCTGCATCCGTCCACAGCACGTGATTGACGGGAGAGTGACTCGGGTGTGCTTCGCACCCGGGCCGGCTCAGCCCCCACAGCCGCGGGTCAGGTGACCGGGGCGGCAGTGTTTGCTTCTGCCGCGTGCGGGCGAGCTTTCTGGAGCAGCCCGGTGCCACCAACCCCTGCCGCCAGCAGGCAGCGCCTCCGTCGGGACCTCCCCGGCCCAGGGTCTCCGCAAGCCCCCCAGAGGGCAGCAGCCCTGGAGCGGGGATCCCAAAGCCAGGACCTCCCACAGATCCCCCCACATCCCCAAGAAGATGACGCACCTCTCGGGGAACACCCTTCTCTCTGCCCCGGGACAGCACACTCGGCCCGAAGTTTTCCCGAGTGGTTGGGTGCTTTCTTTCGCATAGTGGTGAAATATACAGAGCATGAAATTCACCGTCTTGCCCGTTTCTAAGTGCACAACTGAGCGGCAGTGTAGATGCCCATGTTGCTGTGCGGCTGTCACCGCCAACCCTCCCACCGTGTAAGACTGAAACTCTTCCCGTGAAACACCAAGTCCCCACCCCCTCCCCCAGCCCCCGACAACCACCTTCTCCTTTCTGTCTCTGTGAATTTGACTCCTCCAGGGACCGCCTTTAGGTGGAATCGCACAGTATTGGGGTTTTTTGTGACTGCTTTATTCATATGGTGTGATGTCTTCACGGTTCATCTATGTTGTAGCCTGTGTCAGAACGTCCTCGCTTTTGAGGGCTGAATATTCTGTTGCACGGATGGACCACGTTTGGTTTATCGTCACCCATTGATTTCAGCCACTCTGAATAGTGGTCCTGCTATGAGCTACTGGCATCTGTTTGAACTCCTGCTTCCGGTTCTTTGGGGGCATAAACCCAGGAGTAGAATTTTAATTTATTGAATTAAAAAATATTTTTAAACAGCCAAAGTGTTTTCTAAAGTGGCTGTACCATTTTACATTCCCACCGACAGTGTACAAATGTTCCAGTTTCTCCACATCCTCCCCCAAATGACTCTTTTCTGTGTTTCTTTCATAGGAGCTGTCCCGTTGGGTGTGAGGTGGTACGAGGTGGTACCCTCTCGTAGTTTTGATTTGCATTCCGCCAGTGATCGGTGATGTTAGGCATCTCTTCGTGTGCTTATTGGCCATTGGTATCTCTTCTTCGGAGAAATGTCTATTCAAGTCCTCTGCCTGCTTTTGTATTGGGCTGTTTGATTTTTGTTGTTGAGTTTTCTATATGCCCAGGATATTAATCCCTTATCAGATATGTGATGGAAATATTTTCTCCCATTCTGAAGGTTGCCTTTTCGCTCTGTCAATTGTGACCTTTAATACAGAGTTATTTATTTTTCTATAGTCCAAATTATTTATTTTTTCCCTTGTCTTTTCAAATTCAATGTTGTGAAATTTTTGTCCTATATTTTCTTCTAAGAATTTTGTACCTTAGCTTTTATGTTTAGATCTTTGATCCATTTTGAGTTAATTTTTGCAGATGGTGTGAGGTAAGGGGACAGCTTCATTCTTTTGCATGTGGGGATCCAGTTTTCCCAGAACATTCGTTGAAAAGACAGCCCTTTTCCCTTTGATCTCAGCGCCCTGTAGAAAGTCATTTGACTCTATATGGGAGGGCTTATTTCTGGGTCCTCTGTTCTAGTCCATGGGTCTATACGTCTGTCCTCATGCCATTACCACTCTGTTTGGATGACTGTAGCTTTGTGGTAGGTTTTGAAGTCAGGAAGGGTGAGTCCTCCAGCTTTGTTCTTCTTTCTCGAGACTGTCTTGTCTGTCCAGCATCCCTTGAGATTCCCAATGAATTCTTCTATTTCTGCAAAAAATGTCATCAGGATTTCCATAGACAGTCCACTGAATCTCTAGATCACTTTGGGCAGCGTTGTCATCTTAACACTATTAGCTGTTTCAGTCCACGAACACGGGACACCTCCCTCCACCTCCCTGAGGCCCATATCCCTCCATGTCTCAGGTGCCGTGGTCATCGCCTTCGTGGTCTGCTGGCTGCCCTACCATGTGCGACGCCTCATGTTCAGCTACATTTCGGACGAGCAGTGGACCCCGTGAGTATGGGAGGCTGGGGCCGAAGGGGTGAGGCTTGGGCTGGGGGCATGCTTCCCAAAACAGTTGAGTGTAGGGGTTGGGGGCGCTGAGAGGGGCAGCTCAGGGTGGGCGGGTCAGCATCCCCCGACAGGCCCTCAGGTGTGGCTGTGATAGGGCAGGGAAGGCAGAGTCCGTAGAGGGACAGACACCCTGGAAGCTGCTTCGTAGAAGGAAAGCAAGTCCTAAAACAGTCAGTACAAGACGGGTTTGGGGGCGTCTGGAGAGCGACAGGAAGGGCTGGCGCTGCTGGCTGTGGGAGGAGTGATGGCGACTGTCGGGGCCCCCAGACCACCCCCAGCCTGGAGGAGTTGCCAGGAGGACCCCTGGGACTCCGAGAGCATCACACCCGCACTGCGACGTATGGACGCCGGCCTCGCCAGCTGGCCTCCCCGCAACGGTAGCCTCAGCCCCGCTGCGTGAGCTCCTCTGCATAGCGGGGCTGCCAGGTCCCAGGGTTGTGGGCTCTTCCAAGTGTCGGGGAGCCACTAGGGAGGGAAAATCTAGAAAGGATGAAGAGAAGGTACAGGGCGTGGAACACAGCCCAAAGTAAAGGGGTTCTGAAACTCAGGGCCGCCTGGTAGTGAAGTGAGCTGCAAGATGAGGGGGTTAGATCCCTGTGCACGGAGGCAAGCAAGTCGAGGTGAGGTGCACAGCTGTCTGGGAGGTGCAGAGGGGGTTCCTGGCCTGGCTGTTCTGTTGAGGCCAGGCCCTGGCCACGTCCTGCAGCCCTGAGGGGGGGCTGGGATTCTGCACAAGGAAGGGCAGGCCAGCTGGGCTGCAGGGAGAGGTGGAGACTGCGGCCAAGGGGGACTGCACAGCTGGCCTCGGGTGGGCGGCCGCAGCTCAGCTCGGCAGTTCAGCTGACCGGTGCCAGGCGGGAGTGTGCTCAGAACTTCCAACCTCTCAAGAGAAACCAGAGCCGTGGAATTTATTGTGAAATATCCCCATTTCAAAAGATGTCCAAGTAGTCTGCAATGACTGTCCCAGGCCCCTGCGTCAGCCACGGGCTGCCCCGTGCGGGCTGTGTCTGGCCCGCCAGCCTGAGCGTCCTCTCCCACCCCAGGTTCCTGTATGACTTCTACCACTACTTCTACATGCTGACCAACGCCCTCTTCTACGTCAGCTCCACCATCAACCCCGTGCTGTACAACCTCGTCTCCGCCAACTTCCGCCAGATCTTCCTGTCCACGCTGGCCTGCCTGTGTCCCCTGTGGGGGTACAGGAGGAGGAGGCCGGCCTTCTCAAGGAAGGCCAGCAGCGTGTCCGGAAGCCACAACTTCTCCAGCAATGTCACCCGGGAGACGCTGTACTAGGCCCGGGCGGGGCCAGGCGGGGGGCCGGGAGGGGTCACAGAGGGGCTGCCACTCGGCCTCCACGCCTGTCCGCCCAGCGCCTGAGAGCTGGACGGGGGTCGGCCCTGCTCCGTGGCATCCGAGGCCCAGGACCCAGCACCCACACCCAGAGGCTGCACTTCCTTTCGGCTTCTCCTCTCTCACCCTCCCCCGCACCCCTTCTCTTTCAAAGCCAGAAAGAGAGACAGATCCTCTCCCAGATCCAAAACGGGCCTTTAATGAGGAGAAATTAGTGTTGGGTGAAAGGCGGTCTTTTTGTTCTCAGACTAATGGATGTTGAGGGAGAAAGACATGAAGGGGTAGGTTGGGGCCGGAGGGTGGTGACCCCGAGAGCTGGCGCTGGGAGGAGCCCGGTTGGCAGGACCACCGCTGTCCTGGCACCGCCGAGAGGGCCTCCGGCAGCTCAGGACCGGGTCAGCCCCTTGTGCAGCAGGCATCCGACCCACCACCTTTCCAAGGGCGAATCCCAGGAAGATTTGATGTCACAAGAGGTCAATGAAGGGATCAGCCTGGCATCGCCCAGCCCTGGCGGCACCCCCCCGCCGCCTGTCCTCCCCAGGCCAAGGTGGCAAAGCTCTGCAGGGACACCACAGGGCAGCTCAGCCTCGCAGTTCTCCATTCTGGCTCTGTGGACACAAGGCCAGGTCAGTGGGTCCCAGGATAGGCACGTCCTCACACGCTCTCCCTCCCGCTGTCCAGCTGAGCTCCTGCGGCCCAGCTCCCAGCTGCTTCAGGGTGGACGCCGCAAGGCAGAGGGGAGCCGGCCAGCACTCCGAAAGAGGCCAGCGCTGAGGTCCGGGCCACAGGTATGGAGGAGGGGCCCTGGGTACAGGCGGCCCACTGGCTGGCAGCCAGGCGGGGGCCCAGACTCGTTTGTCACGGCCAGCAGGCAGGCCTGGCCCCAGCTCGGGCGCCCAGAAAGGCAGGC
This sequence comes from Phocoena phocoena, assembly GCF_963924675.1. Lineage (NCBI taxonomy): Eukaryota > Metazoa > Chordata > Mammalia > Artiodactyla > Phocoenidae > Phocoena > Phocoena phocoena. Next base: position 86,664,074 of record NC_089233.1, read on the forward strand.
GCCTCCTTGGACTCTGGGATCCGGTCTCCAGACAGGATGGCCCGGCCCCAGGAAGGTGCCCTGAGCCAGGGGAAGGCGGGTCCCAGGGGAGCTGCCCCGGACCAGCCGGGACCACGAGTGGCCGGGGGCCCAGAAGCGAAGCGCAGGCCTTTTAAAGCAGGTCCTCCCTGGGCCTGCGAGCACATCTGCCCAGAAGGGAGACAGCCAGACAGACAGGCAGGCAGACCGCCTGCCTGGGCGGCACTGACTCAGGATCAGGTGACCTGCTCCTGGTCTGGAGTTAGCCGGGACTCGGTCTCCCCACGCTCCAAAACAACGAGTCAGATACTACGATATCCACGGCCACTTCAGATCTGGGCTCTGCTATGAATCGGGGTATTATATACTTGAGCCCCACAAAATCCTCCCCCAAGCTGTTCACCAAGAACAGGCCTGGGGGCAGGCCCACAGCTAGTCCCCAGGCCAGGCAGCCCTCCTGTGACCCAGTGGCCACCGGTGCAGGGGACGAGGCCAGCCTGGAGCTCCCACACGGGCATCTGCTCTGGGCAGGGGACACGGGAGTCCAGCAGAGGAGCCCGAGGTCAGTGCAGCCCCCAGCCCTGCTCAGCGAGTGGGCATCAGAGTTCAGCAAAGACTGAGTCTGGGCTCCGGCGTCGGCTTCAGAAGGAGGACCTGGACTCTTTGCGACAGGTCCTCAGACCCTCCCTGGGCCCCAGACACACCATGATTCCCCTGAGCCCTGGGTTCCCCATCTGAGAAGTGGGCGTGGTCATCCCACCCTCTCGGCCAGGGCTGGATGTGAGGCCCTGGAGGACCCAGCCCAGAGCGGACAGAAGGGACGGTCCCCTGAGGTGGGGGCAGAGTGGACGTGGGATGAGATGCCCACTGCCCAGACCCTGCTGCGGGCAGACGGGCAGGGTCTGCCGCGGAGCCCGAGTCCACTTTACTGTCTGTCTGCCCACTTCACGTTGGTGGGGCCCCGTGTCCGTGCCCTGCCAGACACTCCCCCTGACCTCCCCAGCTCCCGGCCCGTCACCGTGGAGCCCCAGAGGCTAGCTCTGTGTGCCGCGTGTGTCTGCTCTCAGAGCCAAGTGCCCGCGTGGCTGGGCACAGTGATGGTGAAACCCTGTGGTGTGCGCTGACCCCCACCACCCCACGTGTCCTGCAGTGACAGGTACATCCTCCGACTCCCTCAATAAGGGAATAAAGGAGGCTGTGGACCCGTGACGCACTCCCACGCGGAAGGGCCGGCGGGCCGCCTGTAGCTGCTGGCTCACTCGCTCATTCATGAGAAGGTCACTGACACGGCAGATGGCCCCCGACTGGGCCCTTTTACTGAAAACACATGCGCTTGGTCTCTGAGATCCCGGAGTCGGGAGACCTGGGTCCACAGTGGCTGTGTGGTGACGCCCTGTCCCTCAGGGTCCTGATCTGTGGCCTGGGCACGGGTGAGGCCCAACAAAGTGCAGTGTGGGGTCCTGTGACTGTTTGCCCCTGGTCTCCACGGCCCTTCCGACCAGCTCAGGGAACGGAGGGAAAAACCAGCTCCTCCCTGGGGGCCAGGGAGGGGCACTCAGTCAGTCTTCAGACACAGCCGCCCTGTCTGGAGCCTCCCGGCAGCAGCGGGACCTTCTGCAGCGGGGTGCCCCCCGCCTCCCCTTTCCTCTTCCCCTGCTCTGCCTTTATCTCACCGCAGCAGGATCCCCGGAGGCCCCCAGCCTGGGGGACGAGAAGGAAAGCATCTTTCCAGATTGCAGGCACACTGCCCTCCCCCTTGAGTCTCCTCGGCAGTCTTCCCCACGCTCCCCTTCATTCATTCATTTACCTGCCAGGTGCCCCTCGAGGCCTGGCTGCCCCAAAGCCACCCCATTCTGATTGGCGCAGGGCTGCTCAAGGCCTCTGGGCTTTTGACTCACCCACGTTACCAGCAGGGAAGTCTCAGAACTCCCACCGACTCTGAGGGTAAAGGAGTCACTGGCAAAAGCTCCAGTAGGGGCAATGACATTTTACAAGAATAGCCAAAGGAATGAAACTCCAACAGTGAAGTTCAGGCCAGTCACGGAGAGAGACATTTGGGGACAATGGCAGACTGTCCCAAACCCTAGCTGCACCTCAATGCCACTGTCCCATGGGGCCAGAGCTCTGGACGAGCCCCTGCCCACCTCCTGCAGGTTTGCTGAGTTCCAGCACAGGGACAGGAGAGGAATCCACTCTCCTATAGGGAGACACCTCTGGCCCCATCGCTGTCGCTAGGCAACAGGAGGAGGGCTTGGGAGAGAATTCCATACATTTCAAAATACATTTGAAGAAAGAAAAAAACCAGCCAGTGGCTGGCTGCAGGGACCTGAGAACGGGATAGCTGCCCCCCATCCAACTCCCCCCCCCACCCCCTCCTGCCTCCTACTTGCCCCCCACTGCTTCCCGCGATTAGGATTTGAATTCCAATTTTTATCAGAACACCACAGAAACCCCACCCAGGCTGAACTGATGAAGGAGAGAATGGGACAAGGGGAAGGCTCGGAGCCAGCTGGGCAAGGAGGAGAGGCAGGACGAGGGGCCACGAGAGGCTGCCCCTCCAGCCGGGAGGGTCCCCCCAGCGCACACGCGTGCACCCGCACCATGCACACACGTGCTCGCACACATGCCCAATCTGCACTTCTGCCGCGGGGTGCCTCCCGCCCCCAGGCCTCATTCCTCGGCTCTGAGGGTACCAGTTCTCAGCCTGCGGTCCAGCTTGGTGGTGGGGGTGGCTACTGCCTGGCCGCTGCCCTCCTGACCATCTGGGCCCCGATCCCACCTCCCCTCCTCCTGCTCTCGGAACCCCCGGGGACCCCAGCGAAGCTCTAAGGAAACTTCGAGGGAGTCGCCTGCCACAGCCAAGGACGCCCCGGGAGGAAGTGGGAGCGCGCGTCCAGCCAGCTCCCAGCACCTGCACGGGGCTCCAGTGCGGCCACAGCTGCAGAACTTCCGGCTCGCCTACATGTCTACCTACCCACCTCTTCACTCCTCAAGCAACGTGAGCTCAGCCTCCAGGGAGAGAATTGGACCCGGATGGGGCGGGAGTGAGGCCCGAGAGGTGGGCTGGGCTGGACCCGGTCCCCCCACCCGGAGCCCCCGCCTGTCTAGCTGGCTGTGCGCACATTAACTTTCAAGATGCAAAACGTTTATCTTTTATGATAAAAGCAGTTCATTCTCTCCTGAAAAACTGAAGCAACATGAAAGGACAAAGTACAGAGTGACGTCTCTGCTTAGCGCCCCCTGGAGGTAATCAGGCTGGCCGACGGGCGAGCACAGCGCCCGGGGCTGTGGGCATTGCCAGCCGCTGCCGGCGAAAGTGCCGGTCCTTGAATGGAGCGCACGCTGCCACGTGCACACGCGCGCACACATATACGCACACGCACACACATACACACGCGCACACGCGCGCACATACATATACACACTGCACACGCGCACACACGTACAAACACTGCACACGCGCACGTGTATACACGCACGCACACACGTATATGCATGCACGCGCGCGCACATACACGCACACACACATGCGTGCACATACATACACACGTGCGGCTGCAGCCATGTCAGTGCACACAGCGCTCCCCCCTTCCTTTGTGTGCACTCAAAAAGCCATCTTTTAGACACAAAGTTAAAATAAATTTCTGACATTCAGATGTTTCCAAAAGCAAATTTTCCTGTGCAGGTGAGAGGTCCCCGAGTGTCCAAGCAGAGGACATGCCATGTCCCAACAGGCCTCAGCTGACCCCATGGGAGCCCAGAGACGGGGATGGCCCTTCAAGGGTGTCTTGGGGGGTTGGGACGGGGAGCCCTTTGTACCCCTCCCCCCTTTCCTTATCGGGCTGTCACTGGATGCAGCCCAGGGGAGGCTGAGGGGACAGCAATGAGGGCAGGGACAGGAAGGGGGAAACGGCAGGGAAGGGACACGAAACACCCGGCTGCCCTCTCTCGGGTTGTGTGACCTGGCAGGAGTCGCCGGGCCCCTCCGTGCCTTGGTTTCCGTGTCTGCTCCACAGGGAGCGGGGTGGTTCCTTTAACTGATGAGGGAGCTGAGGCTCAGAGTGGGTCTCTGCCAACGTCACCTGGGGTCCGCAGCAAGGCAGAGGACACTCAGGTCTCCCAGCTCCGGCCTGGCCCTCCCTGCACCGGGACCCCCTCTCCCCACCCTGCCTCTGGCCGCAGGTCCACAGCCCCGGGCAGCTGCTCCGCCCTCATCAGTCCACCTGCCCCACACCAGGGATCACTCCCCCGTCCCCATTCCTCCAAACGCGCTGTTCCTGGACAACTAATGAGCACACAGATCACAACCTCTGCCACCCAGGGTTATCTGAGGAGCCTGATGGAGACGTGAAAACCTCATTTCAAAACCACCTGTGCCACCCTTGGTGCCTCAGGAGGAGCAGGGAGGGGGTGCCCGAGAAACCATCAGACTGCCCTCCCCCACCCTCCCAGGTACTTGGGGCATCCCCGCCCCCGCAGGCCCATGGTAGCTCTAATCCAGCGAGGCTGCTTGGAGGAAGCAGCAAGGGGGCAGCCCTGGCTACACTCCCCCAGAGCCCACCGAGTGGCTGGAGATTCCCGTGGACAGATGTACCTGAGCCCCTCCTGAGTGCCAGGCCCGGGCTGTTTGGGGACCCAGTGGTGGTGCAGCAGGGCAGGGGGGGCACAGATGAGAATGAGGAAAACAGACAAGGAGGTGAGAATCGTGGGGTGGGCTCTCAGGGAGCAGACAGACAGAGTGGCGGGGAGGGGCGCGCTCCCTCGGGGGCTGGGAGGGTGACACCTGTGTGGCCAGAGCAGGAGAGCCAAGGGTAGAAGGGGGACAGGTGGGCAGGGCTGGACGGCAGGGCTGGCTTTATTCTGAGCTCCTTGAGGACACGCGGGTGGGGGCGGCATTACAGACATTACAGGAGTCGGCCCAGCCCGGCGGTGGGACCCTGGTGTCCACAGAGAGCCGGGCCAGCAGGGCAGCCGGCACTGCAGGCTGTCAGTCCACTTCTCTTGGGCCCAGATCACCCTTAATCACTCAGTTCCTTCTACCGGCTGTCAGGCTCCTCCCTCATCATTCGTCTGCATTAGAAAGGGACGCTTCCAGAAGGACCTCAGGAGGCAGAGCCCCGCCTCCTGTCTGATGGTGCAGACCCCTACCTGAGCTGACCCCAAGGCTGAAGGGGCCTGGAGCTGCCCACACGGTCCCCTCACATCCGACGACAGTCCCCTGGGGTTCCCACCGGTCCCCACAGCCCAGCCCACCGGTCTGCACCTGTTTCCATCACTCGACACATTTAATGAGCACCTACTGTATGCACCCAGCTGGGAGGGAGCAGCTCGTCGGGGGTTCAGGGTGGGAGGCCTCCTTGGCCTCAGTTCAGGCCCCTCTCAGTGCAGCACCACCCCCCAACACCAGGCTGTCTGGTTCTTGGACCCCCTGCACTGGGGCTCCAGTAGGGAGCCTGGGAAGCTGCATTTACCCAGAAGTTATGGGGTCCGGCCTGGGATGGACTGGCCCCTTTCGAGCTTCCCAGCAGTGCCAGAAGATGCCCCTGCACTGTCCCTAGTTTACTGATGGGAGAAGGGCCTGGGGAAAGACCTGTGTCCCTGAGCAGCTTGTCCCCCAGCCCCTGCCCACTGCTGGTGTGGGAATCCAGCCTCAGTGGGGATGAGTAGGGAAGGAATTTTAAGGCCCACCTTCCACCCTGGGGTCCTGATCCCCTTTCCTCCACCCCAACCCCAGCCAGAGCAGCCCTGGCCTCAGCCCTTGGGGCCCCAAGAAGCCAGAGAGGCAGATTCTTACATGGCGAGGTGGCATCCGTGACCAGGAGGGTGAATGTGTTCACTAGAGCACGTGTGGTCAACGGGTGTGTCTTCTTGGCTCTAGAAGAGGTGTGATCACATCTCTCGGCAGATGACCAGAGCTGCTGGCGCTCCTGAAAAGAAAAGGCAAACCTGCCTGGCTCCCACCCACACAGGAGGCACTCATCTCGGCTGCCCAGATGCCCTGCCTGCCGCCTCCTGCGCAGAGGGAGGTGCCAGCCGGCTGAGCGGGTATGTAACCGCTTTTCCATCCGTCCAGAAAGCCAGCCCCACACGTAATTCAAGGACAGCCTTGCTGCTGGGCCCCGAAAACACCAGGCTGAGCTCGGGGTTCTGTAAAGGCAAGTGCCTGTTGGTGACTTTGACTGCCTTTCCACTAATTACCTGCCGGGGAGCCCAAAATAACTCCCCAAAGTGCAAGCCTCAGGGTGAGCCCTGACCGAGACCTGACTCTACATCTCGTCTTTTCATTGTTTTTTATTTTATTTTTATTTTTTAAAACATTTTTTTATTTCTTTAATGTGTCTATTTTATTTATTTATTTCTGGCTGCGTTGGGTCTTCGTTGCTGCATGCGGGCTTTCTCTAGTTGCGGTGAGCGGGGGCTACTCTTCATTGCGGTGCGCGGGCTTCTCACCGCGGGGGCTTCTCTTGTTGTGGAGCACGGGCTCTAGGCGCGTGGGCTTCAGTAGTTGTGGCATGCGGGCTTAGTTGCTCCGCGGCATGTGAGATCTTCCCACACCAGGGCTCAAACTCGTGTCCCCTGCATTGGCAGGCGGATTCTTACCACTGTGCCACCAGGAAGCCCCATTGTTTGCTTTTTAAAATATACCTTTTCATACATATAGATACCATTTCTCAAATAGATGATATACACACACCGTGCAGCACGAAAAGAGGTGCAAAGCTGATGCCAAGAAACATCACCATCCCGTACCTCCCCCACCGCCCCTCTGGTCCTCTCCAGAGGCAGCCCCCGCAGGGAAGTGGGTGACCAGGTGGTCCTTCTTGAACACCCAGCCCGCCGCCTCTGACTGCAGCTATGGATCCTTCCGTGTCAGGCTCACATACGGATCTGCCTAGCCCCTGGAGCCACGTCACGGGCAGAGGGACTTGGCAGAGGTGATTAAGCTCGAGGGAGAGCCTCCTGGGTTCCCAGGTGGGCCCACTGTGGTCGCGTGAGCCCAGCCTGGACAAACGGGCAGCGGCTCCATCCTGGAGCCTCCCGGTTGGAGCTCAGTGGGTGACACTGTGATTTCAGCCTGCGGACCAAGCAGAGGGCCCAGCTGAGCCCTGCAGCGTCTGCCCCGCAGAATGTGAAGGAGTAGGCTGTGCTGCCTGGCGCTGCTGCTCTGTGGTCGTTTGTTGCGGCTGCCGCTGGGGCGTCAGGGAATTGATAGTGTCCCGCTGTGGGCTTCACCGCAGCGCACTTACCAGCTCCCTGTGCGTGCAAACCTACATTCTGTTCGGTCTTTTCCTGTTAAGAAACTTTTGCAGTAAGTATCGTTGCACGCTGTCTGGTGCACATGCCGTGCAGGTCAACCTGCTCGTGAGCCCTGAGTTAACCCTCTCCTGTGGGCCCTGCAGAGGCTGCGTCTACACATGGCCACAATCCCAGCAGCCCCGGGGCCCTCCCCGCAGGGGCCGTCTGATTCTGGGTACCGTGTGGCTGTCACCTGCTTCATCCTGAGCCGGTGGTATCCTGGATCTGAGTCGGGGGCCGTGAGGGAGGCGGGGCAGGGGCTCTGGCTCCCTGTCTGCAAGGAGGGGACAGATCCGTGCTCCCAAACGAGCAACGCCCTGCTCTCCACGATGCTCCAAAAGCTGCTCCTGACGGCTGGAGGGCAGGACCGGCCTGGGACAGCACAGTCAGCGGCGAGGGGACAGCAGGGGCAGGACATGGCCACGCGCTCCTGCCCAGTTAGGCCCCCAGCTGGGACCCCTTCCTTCCGCTGCTGGTGCCAGGGCCGCCGGTGCTCACCTGCTCGGGTGGCCACCCCTGCGAGCCTTTCCTGGAAAGGACCTTCGTGACCCCCAGGGTCCAGCTGTGACACAGGCTCAGCCCAGGGGTCACCGGAAAGTTTGCGCTCAGATAGGCTGAATATTCTGGTCTGTTTCTTACTCAAGCCTGGAAGAAAGGGTCTGCTTTGCAGGAAAATGCCCCAGGCGATTTCATGACACATGGAGACTCCTCCAGCAGCTACAACAGGACCCTGGGTCCTGGCACTGAGCAGGTTGTGTCAAAAGCACAGAGGAAATAGTTTGGTCCGACCTCCTGGCTTGGCCTGTGTGTCCATCGTGCTGTGAGGTTGGATTCCTTCATTCCTGCCCGATTTGGTCCCTGGTGGAGCCTCAAACCCCACAGAGGCAGCCGTTCCCAAATCCACGAGCAGGTAGAGAAAGGAAAGAGAAGGCTGTGGGAAAGCAAGTGTCGATTCTTATAGGAAACAGTTCTCAGTGGCCGAGAGTCGGGGTGGTTGGGAAAACACTGATACACAGAGAGATTATTAGCACCCCTTGCCATCACACTGCAGTGAGGGGGGCAAATTGTGCCAACCTGGACGGTACAATTCTGAGGGAGAGACAGTCCTCAGATATGCACAAAGATGAGCCCTGCAACAGACGGGAAGAAACCCCCCCACCAGCACCATGTGGCCTCCAGGTGATGGGGCCGCTTGCAAGTGGCAGACCGCCCCCCCCGCCGCCACCCTGTTCTGCTTTTCTCCACTGTGGGTGCCTTGATTTGTTCTCTTATCAACTATTCCCATCTCTCAAACATGAGGAATCGTGCAGTGTTCACACCTCAGTGCCTGACACATAGATAGTGGGCGCCCAGCAAATGTCTGTGGGATGGTAATGGATGAGTAGATGAGTGGGTGGATGGGTGGATGGGTGTGTAGATGGATGGATGGTTGGATGGATGGATGGGAGGATGGATGGATGGATGGATGGATGGATGGAAGGATAGATGGAGAGATGTGTGGATGGATGGTGGATAGGTGGATGGATGTATAGATGGATGGACGGATGGATGGATGGATGGATGGGAGGATGGATGGATGGATGGATGGATGGATGGGAGGATGGATGGATGGATGGATGGATGGATGGAAGGATAGATGGAGAGATGTGTGGATGGATGGTGGATAGGTGGATGGATGTATAGATGGATGGATGGGAGGATGGATGGATGGATGGGAGGATGGATGGATGGATGGATGGGTAGATGGATGTATAGATGGATGGATGGGAGGATGGATGGATGGATGGGAGGATGGATGGATGGATGGATGGGTAGATGGATGTATAGATGGATGGATGGGAGGATGGATGGATGGATGGATGGATGGATGGATGGATGGATGGGAGGATGGATGGATGGATGGATGGATGGATGGATGGGAGGATGGATGGATGGATGGATGGATGGATGGATGGATGGATGGGAGGATGGATGGATGGATGGATGGACGGATGGGAGAATGGATGGATAGATGGATGGTGGATGGATGGATGGGAGAATGGATGGATGGATGGATGGGAGGATGGATGGATGGATGGATGGTTGGATGGGAGGATGGATGGATGGATGGATGGATAGATGGATGGTGGATGGATGGATGGGAGGATGGATGGATGGATGGATGGATGGGAGGATGGATGGATGGATGGATGGACGGATGGGAGGATGGATGGATGGATGGATGGATGGTGGATGGATGGATGGGAGGATGGATGGATGGATGGATGGATGGATGGGAGGATGGATGGATGGATGGATGGATGGGAGGATGGATGGATGGATGGATGGATGGGAGGATGGATGGATGGATGGATGGACGGATGGGAGAATGGATGGATAGATGGATGGTGGATGGATGGATGAGAGGATGGATGGATGGATGGATGGGAGGATGGATGGATGGATGGATGGTTGGATGGGAGGATGGATGGATGGATGGATGGATAGATGGATGGTGGATGGATGGATGGGAGGATGGATGGATGGATGGATGGATGGGAGGATGGATGGATGGATGGATGGACGGATGGGAGGATGGATAGATGGATGGATGGACGGATGGGAGGATGGATGGATGGATGGTGGATGGATGGATGGGAGGATGGATGGATGGATGGATGGATGGATGGATGGGAGGATGGATGGATGGATGGATGGATGGATGGATGGGAGAATGGATGAATGGATGGACAGTAAAGGAAGGAGACATGCACTACAGGAAGATGCCATGTTCTTCTTGTTGATCATTTTGTCCCTCTGTCTGCCAAGAGGCAACATGAGGAAACTCCTTGCCTGTGGAGCCAAAATAGCTGCTAAAACAAGGCTAATGCCTGTTGAACTTTGCCTAGGAAATTTCTATTGGGAAATGAAGATTCTGACAGGTTCAGCATCTCAGTTGTGGAAACAGACTGCACAGCTGTGCCCACCCAGAGGACTAGAAGGGATTTGGTGCCTGGGTGCACACCTCACAGTTGGAACTTTCTGCCGGCTGCTTCTGGTGGGGTGGGCAATGACTGTGGCCACAGGACATGAGTCACAGGCCGAGCCCCAGGCCCCGTGCAGAACCCTGTGACAGGGACCCCAAACGGGCCCAGCCTGGAGGCTGGAGACCCAAACACTCCCTACCACCCCTCTGCCTGCGGCTTCTAGATGGTTCCTCCCCCACTCATGGGCTTCCCATGGGCGGAGGCTCGCTCCCACCAGCCACCCTGGCATGGTGAGTGTGTGCACCTCGGGGCCGTGATGGGGGAGAGGGAGGGGTGGCCTGGGAGGGAGAGGTGTGTGTGCCTCAGAGCTGACAGCTATTCCTGTGAACGCAAAGGTCCTGAGCGCCGGGCATGGGCTCCCGCTGGCCCCCTCCAGGTCCCCACCTTGGTCAGCCCCATCTCTGATCTGTTCCCTTCTCACTCTGGACAGAAGCCTGGGTCCAGATGGCTGCCAGAGGGTCCCCTGCCCAGTCCCCAGATAGCTGTGGGGTCCCCCGTCCTGCCACTTCCCCCCGTCCACTCCACCCTGGCCACCAGCTGCTACCCGTTTCTCAAACATGACACGCCTGCTGCAGCCCCAGCTTTGGCTGTGTTGACCCGCAGCGCCCGGCACTCCCCCTGAGTCCCAGGATGCAGCCCAGGACAAGCATGCCAAGTGTCCTTGGGAGGTGATCCCGGGAGCAGGTCAGGCGTCAACGAGCATGTCTGTGGGTCATGGGGGCTCCGTCCCACCAGGGACTCCTTGGGGACAGTGCAGAAACTCCAAGAGGTCCCACCAAGGGGCGGGAGAGCTGGTGCCCACCACCAAGGCCTCCAGGCAGCAGCCACAGGGCACCAGAAGAAGCCTGGGGCAGAGGGTGGCGCATCTGGGGGCGTTCCTCACTCAGAGTTCTGCGCACGGGGACCCAGCCCACCCCCAGGCCTCTCCAGGTAAGAGCAGTGCCTGGCCCACCGTCGGCTCTCAGCAAATGTTTGACAAGTGAGGCAAGTCTATATGGGCTGAAATGGAGGAATTTTTGTGAGGAGCTGCTGAGTTAACAACAAAGTGACGTGCCAGCAGCAGGCAGAGCGGGCTGCCGTCTGGGCTTTGCTTTTTAACTAGGGGATTACAGATGGAAAACCAAGCTTCTGGGCAGAGGGCCTGCGTGGCTTTTCCACATAGACCTTTTGTAGCCAGAATGTTCTTTACCTTGTAGGGATCACTGGTTTGGTTTTTATAATAATCATCTTCATCAACATAGAGACAGTGTTTATATTCGATTTTTTTATGATGAAAAATGTCAGACCTACAGAAAAGCTGAGAGAGTATACAGTGGGCACCTGGCCGCCCACCAGCGAGATTCAACAAGCGCGAAGGAGAAAATTCTACGTTTCCTTTTAAGTTTGCCAGGAGGTCAGAGATTAGGACACAGCCAGGACAGCAGGAGGGAAACCTGGGCCTGGGAAGGGGTGGGGGAAGTGGGGATGGAGTGGGGGTGGAATGGGGGTGAATGGGGGTGTGACGGGGTGGGCGGCAGCCCCCCAGCATCCCAACCAGAGGACCAGGTGAGGAGGCGGGAGGGGTGGGGCAGCTCCCCATCCACTGGGACCACCACCAGTTCTGGGCAGCAGGTGAACCCCAGGGGGGCTTCCTCCCCTCTATGGCTTCTCTGGGGAAGCTCCCGACCAGGAAATGGAGGCGCCTCCCCTGCAGCCCCCAGGGGGCCTCGGCGGGAGGGTGAGTCTGTGACTTTGTGAGTCGGTTGTGATGTGTCAGATTCTCAGGAAAATATGATAAATGCTGTGATCTTTCCCCAGAGGTGTCAGCGTCTCGTGTGTGCATGCTGTCATGAGGAGGGAAGGGGCCAGGCATCCTCACGCCCCGGGAACTTTGGGAACAGGGAGGGGATCCAGAGGGTAACAGAGCGCCGAGGCCATGAGCACAGCTGGCCAGGGATGGGCTTCTTCTCCGGGGAACCCCCCCAGCCCCGGTACACCCAGGGAACTAGAAGAGGCTCCTTTGGGCTTTGGACCCAGAGACCATTGTGGAAGCTTCCGTCTCCAGGGTCCGACTGCCGTGGCTCCACTGAGACATGGGCCCTGCCTGCCAAGCCTCCCTGGGTGAAATGCCCAGCAGCTTCACCGAGGCCTCAGACAACTGCACAGCTGGCCTTGCTTCTAGGGATCCCTGACCAGAAAGTAGATTCTCCTTAATTATCTGGACATTTGAGACAAAGGCCACGCCCCCATTCCCAGCATCTCCCTGGCAAGGACTGCCATCCAGATGAGCAGGGCTGGGACCAGACTGGCTCCAGCGCCCAACAGACAGGAAACAGCCCACGTCACAGTGGAGGGGACAGGCACACAGCCCTCCGCCCTGCCTGGGACCCAGGGGACCCAGCACAGCGCTTGGCCTTGACTGCTGCCCAGTTCTCAGACCCTGAGCCTCAGGTGGAGTCTGTGAAGGGTCTTTAACAGGTGGCACGGCCCAGCTTGGACAGATCAATGCCAAGAGGCACTGGGCCCTGAGCCCACCACTCGCCTCAGTCCCAGGAAGGGCCAACACCGCATCTGTTCTGACTTAACCCAGGTCCGCATGAGCGGCCGCCCTGCCCCAGCCTCACGCGGAGCTCAGAGATTAACCAAGGAGGAGCACGTGGCCCAGGCCCCACGTGGGCGTCCTCGATGAAGCCAGGCAAGGGACCCAGGACCCCATGACAGAGCTGGAGCCCAGGCAGGGGCGCTCTCAGACGGGGGCTGCATAGGAGGGCTTGTCGGGTCCCATCCTGGGGTCCCACCCTGGGCTCCCCCGAGCCATCCCACTTCCCCGGCCCCACGAGCCAGCATGAAGGCAGCCGGGAGACAGTCTCACAGGGTGCAGTGGGGTCCAGCAGCCATGTCCCTTCCTAGCAGCCCTTCAGGCTTCCTCAAGGGCTGCCTTTCCACCCCCTGAGGCCCATCCAGCTGGTGACGATCAGTGCAACACACCCCTTCCCAGCACGTGGCCCTGGACTGGAGGAACAGAGCTGGAGAGCAGGGGACCCCACCTGCCCCAGCGCCCCCGTTCCCTGTCAGCTCTGTGAGCCAGCCACGGTCCCTTCTGCTGCTCGCCACTCCAGACCCCCCAACACAGAAATGAGGGAGAACACTCAGGAAGGAAGGAAGGCCCTCCAGCCGAGGCCAGGTGCGAGCTCCCACGCTGAGGATTTTCAAAGCCACGACTGCCGTCTTTGTGAACTTATGGTCAGAACCTGCCCTCTGGGGCCATCCTGTGCTGGACTCCTCGGATGCGCAAGCCCATCCTGGGCAAGAGAGTCATGGCCAGGACCCCCAGTGAGCCAGATAATGTGTGACTGTTTCAGGACAGGTCCCGCCAGACGCTCTGTCCCAGGACAGACCACACTCACGGCCAGGACCGTGATGGCTCCTCGGGGGGGACAGGGGCCCAGCATCGCACGGTGGGTTCTGGTGCTGCCAGGAGCCATGGGAGTCCTCAGCTACACCCAGGCCAGGTCTCGGGGGTCCTCCCCCTCCTATGTAAAACCAAGGGGCGGGTGGGTCTTCATGACTGCGTTTCCTCCAACCAATGCTGAAACCAGGACCTGCCTCTACGTGAGTTCCCAGGGTTCTGGAGTGACCCCGACCCCAGTAGGCCCCCCACCCCATCTTTGGGACTATAACTGGTCCAAGTGGTCTTGTCAGAGATATCCCAATGCTCACGGGAGACCCCTGGTGACCCCATGAGATCCTTTTGAGGGGTCCGCCCTGAAAGCTCTTTTCATTTCCCCTCTGCCTTCCCCACCACCACCTCACGCTGACCACCTCCATCTGTGGACTTAACATGAAATGGAAGTGATTTCATTTTACAAAGCAGGTTTGGGGAATTATTTTAATCAGAAAGCCTTGCTCTGGAATACCTAGAAAGGCCAGGATTTGGGAATCGATCATGTATGAAATTATACAATGCTAGTTTTCAAAACAAAACTCACTGTTGCGGTAGGTTTCCTTCACGTATCTTTTTTCCTCTCCATCTCTATATATTTTTAAATTTTTTAACTTGAAATAATTTCAAGCTCAAGTTGTATGACTCATACAAGAGCATCTTGGCCCACCCCTCCCCCACCTCCAGATGCACCAGGACGCCGCGTCTGCCTGAGTTTGCTTTTCAACCCCTGTCTCTCTATGGATCCTCTTCTGGACCATCTGAGATCATTGCCTTGGTGGATTTTATTTTTTTTTAACAGACGTAAAAAGAGAGTTGGTGCGAGACAGTTTGGATGGCACAGAGGGTACAGAGCGGAGGGTCAGGAGGTGACAGCCTCTCCCAGTGGCACCTGGCTGTGTGTCAGGCTCCATTCTGAGCGTGCTCACCGCAGCCTGGGATGCTGGTGAGCCAGGCCCTTCTCAGGTCCCTCCTGTCACACACACACCCCATGCCCCAGGGGCGTCTATTCCAGAGTTTCCTCCTAGTTCTTCCAGTGTCCTACGGTCTGAGCGTTAGTGTCCCCCCAGATTCTAGTGTTGAAACCCTAATTCCCAAAGCGATGCCTTAGGAGGTGGGTGATGAGGTCATGAGGGTGTAGCCCCCACAATGGGATTAGTGCCCTTGTAAATGGGACCCCAGAGAGCTCCCTCACCTCGTGAGGACACAGGGAGAAGACCTTCGTCTATAGCTGGGAAGAGGCCTCACCAGGACCCGACGGTGCCGGCTCCCTGATCTCAGGCCTCCAGCCTCCAAGACCAAGAGAAATAAACGTCTGTTGTGGATAAGCCCCGCAAGCGTGCGGTCTCTGTTACAGCAGCCCGAGCTATAAGACACGGGGTGAGCACAAGAACCTTAAATCTGCTGACATCTTTATTTCTTGATTTTTCAACATACACTCGCTCTGAAAGATGGTAGACTTGGGGCATTTATGCTCCTTGCTGACTCCTCTCCCACCCCGCAATTTCCCTAGGTTAGAGGGTTACTCTCTGTCTTGGAGAGGACACTTTTGTAACTTTCAAGAACACAGTGAAACCTGTTTCTTAGCCATCTGCTCCACGCGCCCCAACCTTGTGGTGTGAGCTCTCCTTCCCCGCTGGTCACAGTGTCCCTTCACACGTCTGATCGGAGCCTTTGACCTTCCGCTCCACGACACGGTCAAGACTTCCTCTCTGGTTGACGGTGCTTCTAGCCAGGTAATGCTCATTAACGGCACTTAAGTGTTATGATGATAGAGACGTTGTTTTCCAGGAGCCCCCGGGGCTGCGCTGGGCCAAGGGAAGGGAATGAAACGGTGCTGCTGCATCCCCCCGGCACCTGCGCCCACACTCCCTTCGGGGGTCGCGTCTGTCTTGTGAACCCACCTCCTTTCCAATGCTGTCGTGTCAGGGAGGCCCCGAGCCTGGCAGCACCTTGGCCTCACGCTTGAAGAAGGCACGGGCTGGCCCGGCTCTGGCCCCGCATCACTCTCCTTGTGAACCTTGCGGGTCCGAGGCGGCTGTCGTCACTCTGGCTCTTAGTCTCTAGGGATCATGCCTGTTTCTCTCTAAGCTCCTGGCTTTTCTCCTTGCCCCCAGGTCCTGAGACAACACGAGGAGGGGCCCTTTTGCTTCAGTCCTGCTGGGCAACTGTGAGCCCAGTGGTCACTTCTTTGTCCCCCTGCATTGTGTTCATATTTGGGCTGCAGTTTGTACCCACCTGAGGCCCATACTGACGATCCTCAAAGCCCACGCCTTCCCTCCTCAGAGCGGACAGAAACAACGCCGAGGCCCAGATGCTGTGGACCCCGACTTCAGAAAGTGCGAGGCGGAAGGGATTTTAATTCAGGATGATTTCTCTTGCCTGTGAAAAGAATCGCTCCTTTTACAAAGACAGTGTTAGCCATTCTCCACGTTGACCCAAAGAATCATTTCCTTTTCTCCCTTCTGCTCAAGAAAGCAGAGCTGGCCTTTGGCAGCTGAATTAATGGGGAAAGAGTCCATCTTTGTAAACACATCCCGCCTGGCTCGTCCCGCTGAAACCGCCTTGAGAGCTGAGATGATTGGTCACCCACGCACAGGCTCCACACATCTCACGACTGTCACATCGTCGTCCTGCGGTGTCTCTGAAGTCCTAATTGTCCCAGGGCTCCAGGAGAGCCAAGGAGATGAGAGTAACAGTGGAAAATGATGCATGACTCGCCATCAGCTGACTGCATAAAAGCCTCATTAAGAAAAACAGAACGGGGCTTGGGGGAAGCAGGAGTTGGCTGAGTCATCTTGGGGACAGGGGTCTTCAGAGCTGACACCGGTAAGAGGCCAGCCTCTGGAGATCAAGGGTCTGCTCCTTGCCCCCCGCCCCGCCCCGGAGGTAAGGCCACACCACACGGAGAATCTGAGAACAAGGCCCATTGTGCACGGTCACAACCCAGAGCTGCCTTCCCTCCTGTGTGTGGCAGGGCCCCCTCCCCACACCTCGAACCACCTCCACAGCCCTCAGAGGTGGTCCCCTCCCCCGGAAGGGCACCACTGCAAAGGCGTCCCCAGGCTCCCTGGGGCCACAGGAGGAGGCGGGGAGGGAAGGGAAAAATGAGTGCTGTCCTGTGGCACCCCACCCTCAGGGGAGGTGAGAGGGTGGGGTTTGGTGCTCCGGGGCACATGAGCAGAGCACTCAGCCTGGCCCCCCACCTTGTATAGGGGACCACTTACCCAGCCTGCCTCAGTTTCCCCACCACAAAGGAGATCGTGACAGCCACTGCCCGGGAGACCCTCCTCTCATTTCCCATCGGCTCAGTCCCTGCTGTCACAGGTGAGGCCAGCGGCTCCCACAGCTGAACAAAGACCTTCCAGCAGGGCCCCGCTCTGATGACAGAGGGCTGTGACCCAGGGCTTGGACGGCCACACTTGCCAGGACAGGCAGGAAACGAGAGGTCACCTCCCCCAAGAGACTGGAAAATAAAAAGACGATAAAAAGCAGCTCAGCCCGGCCCCCACCGCCTTCGAGGCCACTGGAGGGGAGTGTGGGAGGAGGTCAGGCGGCATCTCCCACCTCGGTCCCCCCGAGGCCCCTGGAGGGGAGCTGCGTGCACGTGCGCACGTGTGGGGAGATGCTTCACTGCCGACAAGTCCCAGGTGATGCCGAGGCCGCCGGCAAGAGGCCGACCGAGCAGCCTGGGTCTATCGGAACTCGCTCCCTCCTTCCCCAGACCCAGGGACTTGAGGTGCACACCCGGCAGGATTCCACGCGGCTTTCCATCGCACAAACGCACCGAGAATCCCTCCGTCAAGGCAGGAGGCTGTGCGCCTCTCCCGGGGGGCCCTCTGCTGTAGCACCAGTGCCCCACAGCCATCAGAGCCTGCATCTCTCAGCTCCTCTACACATCCTAACGAGCCCCCGCGGTGACAGGGCCACCCTGTCCCTCTCTCTGCAGCTCGCTTCAGCGGGAGCCGGACGGAACACCATGGACCTGGCGGCCCTCACGTTTCAACACAAACCAAGCTGCTGACCGGAAGGTAATTCAGTCAAAAGCCGTGAGGAGTCACAGGTAAAATACAGGGCACCCAGTTAACTTTGATCTTTAAATAAACGGTGGATAATTTTGGATATAAGTCTATCCTATGTGACATTTGGGGCATACTTACACTGCAAAATTATTTATTGTTTAACTGAAATTCAAATTTAACTGAGCATCCTCTATTTTTACATGTTAAATCTGGCAACCCCAAAAGGAAGCTGAGCACCCTACCAGTCAGGAGTGACCAGCAGCTGAGCCTTCCCCCGGGGGCTCCCCACCTCCCCTGGGCCCCATGGGTGACATGGTGGGGATAGTAACAGTACGAGGGCCGGGGCTGAGCACAGAACCTCCCCCAGCGGGTGGGACAAATGGCCCTGCGGTCATCATGGAGAGTCCTCAAGTGCCCGGCCTGAAGAATTGGACTTCTTTTTCAAAACACCCTAACGGGCTTCCCTGGTGGCGCAGTGGGTAAGAATCCTCCTGCCAACGCAGGGGACACGGGTTCGAGCCCTGGTCCGGGAAGATCCCACATTCCACGGAGCAACTAAGCCCATGCGCCACAACTACTGAGGCCTGTGTGCCTAGAGCCCGTGCCCCGCAACAAGAGAAGCCACCGCAATGAGAAGCCCGCGCACCACAACGAAGAGTAGCCCCCGCTCGCCGCAACCAGAGAAAAGCCCGCGCGCAGCAACGAAGACCCAACGCAACGAAATTAATTAATTAACTAATTAAATTAAAAAAAAAAAAACACCCTAACTGGCACCCTTGGGGTGGGCCTGGTCCCAGAGAACAGGAAATGCCTTCACTAGGCTCCTGCCTGCAGGTTTCTGAGACAGGAGCCCTGGTTTGGGTCCAAACAGTGGGTGGGAAACTCCCCCTAGAGGTGTGATGTGGGGCTGCAAGCTGAGGCTGGTTCCTCACCTTCCAGGCCCCTCAGACCCGGGCACCGAGGTGACAGAGCTGTCTTCCCGGTCCAGAGGTTGGAACGAGGCCCGAGGACGGCCGTGGGCGAGCAGGACCCCCGGCCAGCGCCCAGTTCTTCCACCCCCATTAGTGTACCCTCCCAGGTCTCCGCATGGGCACCAGACGGAAGCAGAGGTGCCCCTCTTGTCTGGGAGTCAGGAGAGGCCCCTGGGGCGGCAACCTTGGACCTGAGAGCTGAAGTCTGGGCAGGAGAGAGACAGGCAAAGGTAGGGGAGGTATCTGTGGCCCCAGGGGGCTGGAGGGTGGCTTGCAAGAAGGAGCCCAGGTAAGAGCACATGGGGACCAGAGCAGAGCAGGCCTGGTGGGCTGGGAGAGACGGGGGTCACAGCTGGGTGGCTTCTGGAGGTCAGTTCCTGGCCCTGTCCT
Source organism: Phocoena phocoena (assembly GCF_963924675.1). Taxonomy (NCBI): domain Eukaryota; kingdom Metazoa; phylum Chordata; class Mammalia; order Artiodactyla; family Phocoenidae; genus Phocoena; species Phocoena phocoena. The sequence continues at coordinate 86,683,218 of NC_089233.1, forward strand.
TGGCCGTGGGACCGTGGTGAGGTTGCTTACGTACAAGCGTGGTGGCACATGCGCAGGCAGGGCTGTGGGTGGTGAGTGGTTAATTCACGACCTGAGCTCAATGCAGAGCCCAGGTTCCTGTTGAGCCTGCATCTCCGTGTGGAGCCCTGGGGTTCTGCTCTCCTCGGGTGCCCTCAGCCCGGTGCCCGCCCGCTGGTTCTTCACAGCCCTCTTCTTTTCTGGACAAGGAATATGACATCTTTTCTCGATAAGTAGACAATTTCACAGTGCATACAAATATCAAGTCATTATGCTGTACACCTGAAACCTAATAGAATGTTTTACGTCAGTCATTCCTCATAAAAAGTAATTAAATTTATCATTTGTTAATGATTGCAAATAGCATGTCGCAGGTTAGATTTTTTTCATTTAATTTTTTGAATGGGCAGCTCACTTCATGTGGTTCAAAAAGCCCCGTGTACAAAAGGACACATGGGAAAGGGTCTCCCCGCACCCCTGCCCCATCTGCTCAGTACCTCCGCCCTCCAGGAGCCGCTATTATTTGTCTCTTACCTCCCATGATAGATACATAGATAGGTAGAGAGATAGATAGATAGATTGATTGATAGATGATAGATAGATACATAGATACATAGATGATAGGTAGAAAACAGATGGATAGATAGATGGATAGATGATAGATAGATACATACATAGATAGAAAATGGATAGATAGATGGATAGATGATAGATAGATACATAGAAAACAGATAGATGGATAGATGATAGATAGATACATAGATAGATAGAAAATAGATGGATAGATGCATAGATAGATAGAAAATAGATGGATAGATACATAGATAGATAGATGACAGATAGATGGATACACAGACAGACAGGTAAATAGATGGAAAGGTAGATAGATAGATAGATACATACATACATGGATAGATAGATAGATAGATGGAAAGGTAGAAAAGATAGATGATAGATAGATAGATGCATAGATAGATAGATACACAGACAGATAGATAAATAGATGGAAAGGTAGATAAATAGATAGGTAGAAATAGATGGATAGATAGATGAAAGATAGATGGATACACAGATAGATAAATAGATGGAAAGGTAGATAGATAGATGGATAGACAGGTAGATAGATGGAAAGGTAGAAAAGATAGATGATGGATAGATAAACGATAGATGTATAGACAAATAGATAGATGGAAAGGTAGATAAATGGTGGGCTGATTTCTTTTCAAAGTTTGTTTTTTAATACGAAGCACTCTTTGTTCTGCGTACATTATCTGTGGGCTCTATTGGTATTTCTCTCCCAGTACTTAGTGCCTTTAGGCTTCCTCCTTACCACACATATGCACACACTCACACACACCTCCCCCACATACCTCGTGTCGACTTCCCCTCTCGCCACCAGCCTCTCCCAGCGCTCCCTCCCTCAGCCCGTGTGTAGCCCCCAGGGTGTGCCCACCCACCCTCCCTCATCTTACACGGGAAGGGCAGTGAAGCCACACAGCCCCTCACACACATGGGCACAGGGACTTTGGCATGATGCTTGTCACGTGACCCTACTTGCTCTGTGCAGGTGGAATACGCGGTCGGATGGAGAGGGGAATTCAACATCATTTTCTTTAACTTATTTATTTTTTTGTTGAAGTATAGTTGATGTACAGTATTACATGTTATAGGTGTACAATATAGTGATTTACAATTTTTAAAGTTTATACTCCATTTATAGTTTTTATAAAATATTGGCTATATTCCCCGTGTTGTACAACATATCCTTGTAGTTTATTTTATATCTAATAGTTCGTACCTCCTAATTCCCTGCCCCTATATTGCCCCTCCTCCCTTCCCTCTCCCCACTGGTAACCACTAGTTTGTTCTCTATATCTGTGAGTCTGCTTCTTTTTTGTTATATTCACTAGTTTAATTTTTTAGATTCCACATATAAGTGATAACGTACAGTATTTGTCTTTCTCTGTCTGACTTATTTCACTTAGCAGAATACCCTCCAGGTCCATCCACGTTGCTGCAAATAGCAAAATTTCATTCTTTTTTGTAGCTGAGTAGTATTCCAGTGCGTGTGTGTGTGTGTGTGTGTGTGTGTGTGTACACAACATCTTCTTTATGCATTCATCTGTTGATGGACACAGGTAGCTTCCATATCTTGGCAATAATGCTGCTATGAACACTGGGGTGCACGTACCTTTTTGAATTAGTGTTTTTGTTTCTGTTTTTCAGATATATACCCAGGAGTGGGATTCCTGGGTCATATGGTAGTTCTATTTTCAGTTGTTTTTTGTTTGTTTGTTTGTTTTTTGCGGTACGCGGGCCTCTCACTGTTGTGGCCTCTCCTGTTGCGGGAGCACAGGCTCTGGACGCGCAGGCTCAGCGGCAATGGCTCACAGGCCTAGCCGCTCCGCGGCATGTGGGATCTTCCCGGACCGGGGCACGAACCCGTGTCCCCTGCATCGGCAGGCGGACCCTCAACCACCGCGCCACCAGGGAAGCCCTATTTTCAGTTTTTTGAGAAACCTCCATACTGTTGTCCACAACAGCTAGACCAATTTACATCTCCACCTACAGAGTACGAAGGTTTCTTTTTCTCCACATCCTCGACAACATTTGTTATTTGTGTTCTTTTTTGATGGTAGCCATTTTGACAGGTGTGAAGTGATATCTCATTGCGGTTTTGATTTGCATTTCCCAGACGATTAGCAATGTTGAGCATCTTTTCATGTGCCTGTTGGCCATCTGCATTTTTCTCTTTGGAAAAATGTCTATTCAGTTTTTCTGCCCATTTTTTAATCTGATTGCCAGGGACGCATTCCAGGATATGCCTAGAATGAAGGGAACCAGGTGTCTGTGGACCACAGCAGCTGGCCAAACACGGTTCAGGTGCAGTGGCCACCAAAGAGGACCAAGACACAGCCTGGCCCTCAGAACCTCCAGTGCAGTGGGGAAAATAATCAGGCACCGCTGACTCCAGGCAGGGCCGAAGAGACTGCAGGAGAGGGGCACAAACCAGCCAAGGCAGTCGGTGGGGTGGGGGGTGGGGGTGGGGGCGGTTCCTGGGGGAGGAGGCTCTCCAGATTGAAGAAGGCACGGATGGGGTAGGGGATGAGCAGGTACCACGACGTGTCCCGGAACAGTAGGGAGATAAATGGTGAGGGCCACTGTCTGTTAGCACTTCCTGTGTGACAGATCCCGTGTTAAGTGGCTTTGGGCCCTGCTTCATTCCCACCTCGCATAAACCCCCTGAGGGGAGCCCCACCTGTGCGTCAGAGAGAGGAGAGGAACACAGGCCCAGCTGGAATCACAACGTCCAGCCACATCGTGGCTCCCAGCACAGCTGGTGGCCCTGGGCCATTGTGGAATCCTCTATGGGCCATGTCTCCCCACTTTGTGGGGACCGGCATCGCCAGCATCGCCCTTCACGGATGGGAAGCCAAGACTCAGGCTCTGAGTCCCCGGGCTGTCCCAGGGAGTGAGGCTGGCCAGAGTGACTCCAAATGTTTGCTAAGAAGCCCGAGCGTGTGCCCGGGTCCCCAAGCAGAAACCAGCCCCCATCAGCAGCCCCGGGGTAGGCGCCGTCGTCGCTCCCATTGCACGGAAGAGGGCACTGCGGCCTGGAGAGGTTCAGCGCCTTGCCGGCTCACATAGCTGGCAGGCCGCAGAGCCGGAAGGGGACCCGGAAGCCTGACGAAGAGTCTACACTCAGCGGGAGGCGAAGAGCGTTCCTCGCCTGGAGTACCCTCCCCGGGCACCGCGGTGGACTTGACCCGGTGGGGAGGGGCGGGGAGAAGCCCGAGGTGGGCGGGGATGGGGCGGGGTGGAGCAGGCGGCCTCGATTGGGTGCTGCTTTGAGCTCGTCACGGGACTGCCCCCAGGCCGGCGCCCCGCTTGGCCCCGCCCTCGGGCCAGACTCCGCCCAGACCCAGGCCCCGCCCCTCCGCGGCCAGGGTTAACCCCCACTTGCCGACCACTCTAGAGGCTCGGGTCGGGGAGGATGGGCCGCGACGCCCCTGCCCCGGTGCGCAAGAGCCCTCTGCAGCGCTCAGGCCAGGGGCAATGGAAGCTCTTGGAGTCCACACTCGCAGGCACTGTAGGTTGCCTGTTGCTTTTCTTCTTAGCTTTTTTACTGGGGTGTAACTTGAAATTCCACCATTTAAAGCGCACAGTTCAGCGGGGTTTACCCCGAGCTGTGCAGATATCGCCACAACCTAATTTTGGGCGATTCCATCCCTCTCCCCAAACGCACTCCTTCCAGTGATCCGCACTCTGACGGCGCTGCGCCGCGGGACCGGGCCGCCAGGGGGCGCCGCGACCCAGCCCTCAGCTGCGCCTGCGCAGGCGCCGCGCGCGAGCCCGAGAGCGAACCCACCGAGCGCGCGCCCGCCCCGTGGAGTGCGCCTGCGCGGAGCCCGTGGCCGCGCCAGCTCCCGCAGGGGGCTCGTCGCTGGGCGGCTGGGCTATGGGGGAGGCTGAGGTGGGCGGCGGCGGCGCGGCGGGCGACAAGGGACCGGGGGAAGCGGCCACCAGCCCTGCCGAGGAGACGGTGGTGTGGAGCCCCGAGGTGGAGGTGTGCCTCTTCCACGCCATGCTGGGCCACAAGCCCGTCGGTGAGCGGAGCGCCGCGCACCCGCGTGGGGGCGGGGCGGCGGGCAACGGCCGGGGGCGCGCGCGGGGCGGACGGGGCGGGGCCACCTGTGTCTGCACCCCCGCCGACCCTGCCCCCACCTGCGCACCCCACCCCCTCCCTCAGCCCCCGCTCCTGCGCCCAGCCACCCAGGCCCCTCTTTACTCCTTCCTCGCTGACCCCTGACCTTTCCTCTCCCCCCGCACCCCTGCTCCCCTAACCCCCACCCCCTCCAACCACTGGCCCCTTTCGCCCCCTTGCCCCCCACCTCTCATCTCCACCCTACCTGCTGGCCCGCCCCTCCCCACAAGCTGACCCCTTCCTTCTGCAGGTGTGAACCGGCACTTCCACATGATCTGTATCCGAGACAAGTTCAGCCAGAACATCGGGCGGCAGGTCCCATCCAAGGTCATCTGGGACCACCTGAGCACCATGTATGACATGCAGGCACTGGTGAGCAGGACCCCACCCTCCCCAGTCCTCCCAGGGCCAGAGCCCCTCGCTCCCCAGACAGAGCTGTTGGCAGGGAGCCCCCTCCATGCCTCCTCCCTGGGTCCTTGCCGGGCCCTGGCCTCAGGGACCTTGATGTCTGGGATGTCCCACAGGGGGCCAGTTGTTGAACAAGATAGCTCTGAGTAGTTTTACGAAAAACACAAGCCTAATGACGGTAGCTAGTTATCGCATTGAACTACCTTAGGTGGGGGGTTGGGGGGTGGTCGGTTAAGATCTTGCCAGGAGATAACTAGGGAGCTGAAGCTCATGGGAGGGGGCTCTTAGGCCATTGTCAGTCTTGTGGAAAGTCCCCGAGTGCTACAGGCAGGGAGGTGACCGGGTCTGAGTCACATTAAGATGAATATGGTGGTTTCTGTGAGAACCAGGCAGGCAGGGGCCCAGGCCTCATGGAACCCCCAGCTGGCCGTGTCTGAGGGGGAAAAGGTTAACTAGGTAACCAGGACGGCAGAAAAGACAGGTGGGCATTCCCGGCAGAGGAATGGCAGGTGTCAAGGCCCTGTGGCAGCAGGCATTGGTGCGTCGGGGAACACAGAGGCTGGGGTGTCTGGAGAATGAGTGGGAGTGGGGATGTCAGGTGACCAGCAGGGTGGGAGACCGTGCTGGGGTTAGGCAAGGCTCTGCCTCTCCTCGGGGCTTGGGGCTGCCCCAGCCCCCCAGCTGAGACCTGCTGCACATCTGTGAGGTGGAGAGCGAAACCCGGGCCTTCTTGTGTCCATAAACCGCGCTGCCATTCGCTCCCTGTTGGTCTTGGGCAAGTCGTTTGCGCCTCGTCATCCTCGCATAGAAAGGGGAACTGACAGCTGGGCCCTGGAACTGACCTCCTGGCCCACAGTCAGTACCCTGGAAACTCGAGGACAAGCCGCTAAACTAAAGTGGGCCCTGCAGAGGGGCCGAGCCCATGAGCTGGGGCCCCGCTCCCCGAGAATTCCTGTGTTCAGAGGCTTCACAGGGCTCCCATGCTTGTCACGTTGGAGGTCACCTGACCCCCAGGAACTTCCTGCACCCCGACTCCAGGCTGGGGGCCAGGAGCTAGACACAGAGATGAGTGTGGCAGGGCCACTGTCCTGGGGGGCCCTGGTGTGGTAGGAGAGACAGTTGGCTCTCAGGCACCGGCCCTGGCTCCAAGGTCCTGTGGCCGTGACGCCCAGCACAGGGCCCACGTGACACTGTGGGTGGCCACCCAGGGGTCTCAGCTCGGGACAGGTGGCCCTTCCCCCCCCCCCCCCCCGCTTCCTTAGACCCCAGCACCACTATGGAGCTGATGCCTCGGTCCCCTGGGGCCTCGTAAATATGAGTCTGTGGACCGCACCCCACAAGGTGACCATGAGCCCAGGAGCCCTCGGGGTTTGCGAAGCTCCCGGATGCTGGTTGGCACATTTACAAGCTGACCACCTGGCTTGTCAGCACAGCTCCCAAGTTGGGGACTGGAGGCCCTGTCTCCTGAACCCCCTCCCAACCTGGAGACCCTTCCCACCAGCTCACCTTTCTCTTCGTCTGGTGGTCCGTGTTTTCGGGACCTCTCTCCCTCTGGCATATGTGTGACCTCCCTCCATTTTGCTTTGCTTACCTGGTTTCCACGGGGGTGGCTCTCCCTGCCTCCCTGGCTCCTTCCCCCCGACACGGGACCCAGGCACCATGGCCTTTGCTCACGGCTGTCGCGGGCCCTGAAGGCGCTCTCCTGGAGGGGGAGCCCATGCAGCCAGGCCACGCCGGCATGACAGCACTGCCTGACTCTGCCCCCGGAGGCGTGCCAGCCGGCGGAGCGGCCCCGGCATCATCTCAGGTGACACTAAACCCTTATTCCCACCGTGATGCCTGCCTGTGGCCCGCACTGTAGTTTTGCCTTGTCTGGGTCTCCGTGACAAGCCAGCCCCTGTAGACTGCATAAGAGAAAGAAGAAAGGTCTCAGCCCTCGCCTGCCCACTGCAGCCCCCAAGACGGTCACATGCGTTCATCGGTCACTCCTGAGTTGTCTCTTACATATCTTTAGTCACATTTTCTTTTAAATGTGACTTTTAAAATCAAGTTTTCTTCTTTGTTTCTTAAAAAAAACCCAAAATGCCCTGTTTGCCGTCAGCATGAGTCTGAGATTCTTCCCTTCCCAAATCCAGAGAGGAACTTCGTCCTTCCAGAAGAAATCATTCAAGAAGTCCGAGAAGGTGAGACTCGGGCGAGAGCAGATGTGGGAACTAGGAGAGGCCGAGGGTGGTGGTGTCAGGGTGAAGGTCAGGAGCCTCGGGGAGTGAGCGTCACTGGCAGGGGGATGCTGGGCCCTCTTGGAGGGCGAGGTCTGGGGGCCCCCGGGATGGAGGGAGGACATCCCGAGCCAGGAGGAGCCCCTGGCCTGAGCCGCTGCGGGTCGGGTGGGGCTGTGGCGCCCGCCGCCCCGGGCTCTAGGTCACCGTCGGCCGTCTCCCCCCAGGAAAAGTGGTCATTGAGGAGGACACGAACGAGGAAATGAAGGAAGACGTGGACCCCCACAATGTGGCCGATGATGGTAAGTACGGAGCTCGCCCGCCCCTCCTGGGGCCCCAGGGGCACAGCACCCCAGCCTGGCCAGGCCTCCCCGGCACGGGCAGCCAGGGCCTGGCGTCTGCCTCAGCAGCTGAGAAGGCCGCTTCAGGCAGAGCCTCCCGCGCTGGGACGTCACGCACGGGGCCGGCCCGGGGCGGGGAAGGGGGCACAGGGCAGCCTGGCCCCGGGCCCGGTCAGTGGTCACGGGGTGCGGGAGGGTGTCCGACTGAAGTGGAACGGGTGGCGGCCGTCTCAGTGCAGGGCGAACCCCGAGGAGCAAAGACGGGCGTGGCTGGGCCTCGCTCCCCCAAGGGGCAGGCCCCACGGGCACCCCCAGTTCGGGAGGAGCCTTCTGGGGTCAGTGTCATGTATGTAGGTGTGGACTTCTTAAACTGAACAGGAAGACGAAATAAAATTTTGGATATTCTGTTTTCAGCCAAATGATTTTGTCTCCCAGTTTTTTCATCTTCAGGAAGCTTGGGGAAAGCAACAGAAAAGTCCAGCAAAGACAAAGACAAGAGCAACTCAGACTTGGGGTCCAAAGAGGGGCCGGACAAGCGGAAGCGCAGCCGGGTCACCGACAAAGTCCTGACCGCCAACAGCAACCCCTCCAGCCCCAGCGCGGCCAAGCGGCGCCGGACGTAGACGCTCACAGCAGGCGGGCACCGTGGTCACCGGGCAGTCGGCGGGTCAGATGCCACTGGGCCTGCTGCCTGCCCTCAGGTGCCAGAGGCTCCCGCGGTGCCACTCAGATCGCCTGGGCTCAGATGGCCCCTGACGACCGGAACAGGACCCGTTCAGATGCTGAGACCCGAGAGGTGTGAGCCCAGGCCACGATCACGCCGGACACTCGTGGCTCCGTGACGACGGCTGAGCTGTGCCCGTGGCTAAGCATTGGCACGGGCCTGCAAACCAGTCTGCGTGGGCAGAGAGCGGGGCACAGCCAGCAATAACACACCGACCCCCTCTGTGCTCTGAGGAGCCCCAGTCTTCCCGTTCGTCCATCTGTCCATCTGTCTACCGCTGTCAACCGACTGCGGCCTCAGGAGAGCGTCAGGCCGCGGGCGCCGGCCCCTCTACCACCCGAGAGACTGAGAACTGGGTGTTTTGCCTCACTCACTCGTACTGTAACGATGTATATAATTTGGTTGGTGTTTCGCTATTTAATTTTTAAGGAGCCTATTTTACTAGGGTTTTATATGAAAAAAAATACTGCAGAAGTTAAACCTGTGTTGTATTTTTTCTGAGACGTTTTGTTTTAAGGTAACAGACTACTGAGATAATTTTTGCTCAGTTTTTATATGCCGATACAGAGAATTTGTAGCGGTTATTTTTGTATTCTCAAGTAACTTGCAACAGACCAAATGAGCATGTGGAGGGAGGTAGGACGTGGGGCTGACCCGCCGCAGCCTGGGCCCCAGGCTGACCGAGGTACGCTTGTGTTTGACTGAGGGACATTAAAACACAAAAAAGCAACCTGGAGTTGTGTGATTTTGATACCAAAGTAAGTTAACTTCTCCTACAATAGGAAGTTGTATTTTTTCAAGATTTATAACTGAAGCTAACTTTGATGTACTGGATCACTTGATACAATGAATATGCAACCTAGTAACAACGGGTTCCAGTGGCTACTTTGTTGCATGTAAGCAACCCTTCAAATGCAAAATGTCAGGAGAGCAAACCAGCGGGAACTGGTGCCTCCTTCCCAAGAACAAACGAACGTGAAGGCGAGAATTCTGGCTGAGCTTGTGTTGAGAGGCACAGCCGGGCCTCCCGAGTGACGGCGAAGGTGCTCGCCCTCATCCTGACAAACCACAAGGACATTGAATGCCACCTGTCCCCCAGCACCAGGAGCACGAGGGCAGAACAGGCTGAGCCCACGAGGCCAGGCCATGAACTCCATGGGCTGAGGCCACCTGGCGCGGGGTCGGAGGCCGGCACTCGCTTCCCCGGCAGGGCTGACGTTGTCCGGCAGTGTCTCGTGTCAGGTTGAGTGTCTTGGGTCGGGTCTGCCGACCCTGAGCAGCCCTGGCCTTCCAGCCCGACTTTCCTGTGTGGGCAGCTGGGGCAGAAGCTTGCACCCCACGGTCAGACCTGCTGCATGGGGGGGCCCCCGTGGGGTAAGTCTCCAGCAGAAGATCACAGCCTCGGCGGTAACCTCCTGCCACGGGTCGGGGGGGGGGATCTAGGTGGAGCCCAGGCGCAGTTGGGTGTGACTGGCACTTGTAAAGTGGAAGCTGGGCAACACCTGAGGACAAGCCTTGTGTGTGGCCGCAGGCAGCTGTGGGAAGGCTGTGCTCTGAGGGCCACAGGCTGGGGCCATGGCCCTGTCCCCGCTGCGTGCTTGTCTGTTCTCTGGGGCAGAGCGGGGGAGCCTGCCCACCCACGTGCTCTCAGAACTGCCCAACCCTGGAGGGCACCCCAGCACCCATCAGCGCCTCCATCAGAGGCTGGAAGTCACAGCCAGGGTCTCCAAGGCCAGCTGCAAGTCAGCTAAGGTGAAGGCCAGGCCCGTGGCCGCAGCCTGCAGTGGGCCAGCCCCACCCGATGCCTGGCAGCTCTTCTATCACCTGCTCCTCGGGACACCTGCCCAGGCCATCGGTGGCAGACGATTTGCAGAAATGCCCAGAGCTCCATACCTTTGGCGGAGTCACCACTGTCCTTTTAGAAAGTCATCCAGGCAAGATGGTACCCAGAGAGGTAACAGGTTGGTGAGCCTGCAAGGAATTGGCACCAGCACCAAAAAAGGTCTTTAGCTGTGCCCGTGGCCAAGATTGGCAGGTTCTGTTCAGCTCTGGGTCGTGCCCGGCCGCACAGCTTGAGGACTGTCACGTCCCCTGAGGCCTGGTAGATGACTTGCAGGGCTGGGCGAGGTCAGCATCCCCGGGGGCTGGGCTGGGCCTCAGTCTGTGTTGAACAGCCCCGAGGGTGATCCCCGGTCATTTCTGCCTCCAGGTGTTTGGGTCTTTGCCTGGTGCCCCCTCGTAAGTGCAAGCAGCCCCTGTGCCTTCTTATAACCATTATAATGCAGCGAGGGGGACAGGAGGGCAGACCCACGAGGACACTGCACTATGGGACTCTCTACTGGAGAGAGACTTTCCTGCTGGCCTTGAAGAAGCAAACTGCCCAGTTGTGAACTTTTGGAGGGGACACAGGGATCTCTGCCCTACTGCTCAGGAAGATGGGTTCTACCAACCATCTGAGGGGGCTTGAAAGCAGTTCAGTCCCCAAAGAAAATCTGATGAGACTGCTGCCCCAGCCAACACCCGGAGGGCATCCTGGGGGGACACCTGGGGGACAACTTCCAGGGGGTGTCCTCCTGGAGGCATCCTTGCGGGGGGACATCCTCCACGCATTCGTACAGGGTGGGGGACATCTGCTGTGGACAACCTCCAGGTGGCCACCCTTCGGGGGACATCCTGCCTCAGGTCATCCTGAGGGGGCACCATGGTGGAGAGAGGTATCCTCCAGGGGGAATGTTCTGGAGGGGAAGGGACATTCTGGGGGGTGCTCTGGGGGACAGAGACCCTCTGGAAACATCCTCAGAGGAGAGGGCATCCTGGGCTACATTCTTCTGAGGAGGACGTGGGGGCGGGGCTTCTTCCAGGGGATGGTTCTGGACTTCTAGGATGTAAGCATCCTCCAAGGAAAAGATCTCCAGGGTGGGGATCTCAGGGTGGAGGGGAACATTCCCGGACAGTGGAAGAGAGACTTTTCAGGTTGGTGGGCTGGGGAGGCAAGCATCCTCCAGGAAAACATCTTTGGGAGGGACGTTTTCCCAGGGGAAAGGGGTATTCTGGGAGGATCCTGAGGGGGTGTCCTCGGGGAGCATCCTCCAGGGGGCCTCTCCAGGGAGAAATCACCAAGGTGGGCATGTGGGGGGCAACCTCATGGGGGAAGGGGGTGAGCGTCCTCCAGAGGAGCTTTCTCGGGGTGATGGGCCTCCTCCAGGGGGACATCCTTCAGGAGTCCTCCTGGGGATGGGCCTCCTCCGGGCGGGGCGGACGGATTCGCCAGCCCCGGGCCCGCCCCCTGGCACGCCCCCCGGCACGCCCCCGGCACGCCCCCGGCACGCCCCCGCGCTTCCTTCCTCTATCACTTTCGCTTCCGCCGGAGCGGGTCCCGCCGACGCTGGAGTATGGAGGACCCGGACTGCGACTCGACCTGGGAGGAGGACGAGGAGGAGGACGGCGAGGGCCCGAGGGCCGGAGCCGACGAGGATGGCGAGGCCGGCGCTCCGCGGGACGTGGAGGCCGAGGCGGACGCGCGGCCCAGCGCGTTCCAGGTGCCGCCCCCGCGCGCTGGGGAGCCGGCGCCCCTGGGGAGGCCGCGTTGGAATAGGGGGCAAGGCCCGGCTCCTGGAAAATCGTTGCTCCCCCGACCCCGGGGCCGAGTGTGGAGGCCCCTCTCGGAGACCCGGCTTGGGGCCCGGCTCCCCATCTCCAACGGTTGCCCTCTTCCCGGCCCTGTCCTCCTCCCCCATCGTGATCCCCAGGGCACCCTGAGATCCGCCCCCGCACCAGGGCACCTTGCAGGGAATCCAGGGCCACCCTCAGACCCCTGTCCCCAGGGCCAGATCTGCGTAAGGACACCTCTTCAAGGGGGTGGCCCCGCACATCCTGGACTCCCCAGCCTCTGTCCTACCCCAGCCTCAGGCCCTGGCTCTGTCCTCTAAAGAGGCCCCAGCCCTCAGTGCTGGCCACCTCCACTGCTCCTCTCGGCCTCCTGGAGCTCCCTCCTCCACCCGGCGCCCCTCGGGGGTCACCTCACCCTGCCCCACTGTCCAGGACTCCAGCTTCCCTCAGGCCCCAGAGCCCCCAGCCTGCCCCACCCCCACTGATCCTCACTGGGCACAGCACCCACCCACTCTGGCTGGGGCTGACCTCACTTCGTCTTGGAGGTGGCCTTAGAGGCTACATGTGTGTGGTGTGCCTGTGCCAGGGTGGCCGGCTGTGCCCACCGGTTACTCGTTGTCACCACTGGTTACTTGTCATAACCATGGTTACTCATTACCAGAGGTTACTTGCTAGCACTCGCCGGGTGTTACGTTCCCAGAGTGGGTGCAGCTGGGGTTCTGGGTAAGAGGGAAGGCCCCAAGTGGTAGCTGTCACCATGTGTCCCCCTCACTGTGGGATGAGGGCGTCCTGGCACCATGTCTAGGGAGTCTTGAATTCCAGCCTGTGTGGTGTCGGGGATGGATTCTGCCTGTAGCAGATGAGAGCTCTGGTTTTCAGGTTTCTCTCTGTGTCTTGGACTGGTCAGTCAGCGAGAGGGACCCCAAGGGGCTCCTGGGCCTGGCTGGAAGGCCGGCGGCCTCGGCACTTCTCTAGTGTTTCAGGGAGGTAGGCTGGGCAGTGGTCAGGGTCACAGGTCACAGGAGTCACAGGGCAGGAATCTGGCTCTTTCCCCAGGCAGATGCCCACCGGGCATGGTGCAGTGTAGGTGAGAGGACACCGTCACCACCGTAGCTCCATGGGCAGACAAATGGAAACTGATTGAGGGACGGGGCCAGCCTCTGCTGAGTTTCAGTTTCATCCGCTGTCCATTGGCCACACTGGCATCTGGCTAAGAAGCCCACCATGGGAAGCATCTGGGGCCCCTCCTGGCAAGGCCACTGCCCTTAGGGACACAGCCCCTTAGGTGACAACTTAGAGCACAGCGCAAGGAGGAAGTGCTGGGAAAGGCGGAGTTCCCAGGGCGAGGTCCTGGGGTGTGATCCAAGCAGGGTAGCCAGCAAACGTGGGAGGAGAAAGTGAAACTAGAGTTAGGGGGGCTCCACCCCAAGAATGCACATTGGCCTGGGGTTCCTGAGGGCTGGAGCGAGCAGCAGGGGCCAGCCTCACTCCAGCTACTCCGACCCCCTCTGATTTTGCTGACAGCTAGCCCAGGTCCTTGCTGCCGTCACCGGGATGGGGGCTCCGTGGGGTGGGTCCTGCTTGCTGGCTGCCTTGAGGAGTGGGGAGGGTCTCCTTGGGGGTGGGTCTCATCCAATCTCCTCTCTTCCCAACTGAAGGTGACCGGGTCCCGAAACTGGCGAGCAGCGCGGGACACACGCAGGTACCGGCACCACTACCCGGTAGGTAGCTGCCTGCAGCGCCCTTGCCCCCTGCAGCCCACCCAGGACCAAATCCTCCTCCCGGAGAAGGCCAGCTGGACAGTGTCCCACCAGCCCTTCTCAGACAATGTCCCACGTCCTGCCGGACACCCCAGCTGGGCCTGCTGCTTCTTCCCCTAATCATGGGGTGACAGCACGGCGCCCTAACTCCCATCCCAGTGCCCTTACCTTTAAAACACGTGACAGCGCCAGCCGGCAGCTCGTCCACAGGAGGCCCGGCACCGCTAGCCCGTCTCACAGCCTCCTTTCCCTCAGCCCCGGCTGTCTGCACCCAAGAGTCTCGGGTGATCCCTGGGCTGTCTTTGGGGTGCAGATGAAGGGGACCTCCCAGCCCTGGCCCGCGTTGGTGGGGGGAAGGTCGTCGCTGGTGGTCAGAGGTGGCTGCTGTCCCCCAAGTGTGGAGGCTCGTCCTCACCTTCGGGGTGGAGGGCGCAGGCTTGGCACTCAGGGTCTTCACCAGCCTTCCGGATGCCTGGAGGTTCAGGGGCCAGGAGCAGACACCCGCTCCCTCCCACCCATCCCGGGAACGCTTCGGCATCAGGGGCCCTTGGGGGCGGCCCGTTTTGGTGATGCCCTGTCTGGCACCTCTCTCCCACCCATCCCGGGAGCGCTTTGGCGTCAGGGGCCCTTGGGGGCGGCCCGTTTTGGTGATGCCCTGTCTGGCACCTCTCTCCCACCCATCCCGGGAGCGCTTCGGCGTCAGGGGCCCTTGGGGGCGGCCCGTTTGGTGATGCCCTGTCTGGCACCTCCCTCCCACCCATCCCGGGAACGCTTCGGCGTCAGGGGCCCTTGGGGGCGGCCCGTTTGGTGATGCCCTGTCTGGCACCTCCCTCCCACCCATCCCGGGAACGCTTCGGCGTCAGGGGCCCTTGGGGGCGGCCCGTTTGGTGATGCCCTGTCTGGCACCTCTCTCTGGCTTCTCAGGATTTGGTGGAAGGAGATGCCAGTGGTGACATGCCCAACCTGAGTTTCTACAAGAACGAGATTCGGTTCCTGCCTAACGGTGTGTACCTGCTCAGCTGCTGACAGCTCCAGCCTCGGGGGGCCCCCTTCTCCCCTCTGTCTGTCTGGTCTGCTGGGACCTGGTTTGGACACGTGGCTTTCAGGTAGCCCCACGGGGCCCCCTGGAAGCTGCCGAGGGGCTGCCAGGTCCCCAACCCTTGGCCTGGATCCACTGGCCAACATGCTCCGAAGGGCCAGGCAAGAAATGCTGGTGGCTTTGCAGGCCGCACCGTCTCTGGCCGACTACCCGACTCTCCCTCTATAGTGGGAAAGCAGCATATGTAAACTAACAGGACAGAACAGTTTTCACGGTTTTAAATGGTTGGGGAGGATTTAAGATATAATAACATTTTGTGACATGTGAAAATCATATGAGATTCAGTGTCCATAAGTGAGGTTTCCTTGGAACCCACCCGTGCTTTTGCACTTACGCGTTGTCTGTGGCTGCTTTCCTGCCACAGCACAGGCCGGTGGGCTCAGCTGTTCCCCTCCTGGCCCTTCGCAGAAACGGGCTGCCTTGCGGGAGACCAGGCTGCAGGGTGGGGCTCAGCTGCAGGTTCTGTTTGAGGGCAGAATTCCGGCCAGCAGCCTGTGCTTTGTGGGCTACGGCGAGGCCCCCACTGCTGCCAAGACAGGAGCAGGTTTGGGACCACTTGTCCTTCCCGGATGGGGCCTGCCCACTCAGGTCTGCTCTCCATCAGCAATAAGGGTCCACTTTCCAGGTGGCAGCGTGGCAGTCGGCCAAAGTGGGGTTAAAATCACACGAGATGCGCACAGCCTGAAGCTGCCCAGGCCCCGAGGTCCTCACGAAAGGAGCGGAGGGCAGTGGGGGAAGGGGCTTTCGGGAGCCCTGGCTGACTTGTCCCCTTGGGGCTCCCAGGCTGTTTCATTGAAGACATTCTTCAGAACTGGAAGGAAGAGTACGGCCTCCTGGAGGATAATCACTCCTACATCCAGTGGTGAGTGGGCAGGGCGAGGCCGAGCTTGCAGGGCGGGGCTCCGGAGGAGAGGCTTGAGGCCGGCCTCCCCCCCCACCCCCTCGGCAGGCTGTAGCCTGGCTCCGCCTCTCCCAGGCACAGCACTGCCCTCAGGGCCCAGTGCCCGGCACTGCTGGCGGGGCAGGGACAGGGGAGACCGGGTCCTGCAGTCTGGGTTCTCCTGGGTTCTCCAGCTGTAAACAGCCTCTGCCACTGGGAGCTGACACCGCTCCTGGGGACAGGAAGAGCAGCAAACCAGCGGACCAGAGACCCCATGAGCCTGTCCCGAGCCTGTCCACGGAGCCCCTGTGCCGCGGGGGCGGGTTCTCACAGTGCCTTGAGGTGCGCCCGGATGCTGCCCCACAAACGCAGTGTCCTTTAAGGACAGCTTGCAGGGGGCCAACCCGGGGCGCAGGGTTCCCCGGGGAATAATTCCACAGCATTAATGATGGGAGGAACAGAAGAATGTGAAAATGAAAAGGGATGGAGGGCTTCCCGGGGGGCGGCTGGCAGGTGCCCTTGCTGCTGAGTGGGCAAGCTGGGACTTCTGTAGGTGGGTCTGCCCTGGGCCCTCGTCCTGGGCACCCTCCCTGGAGCTCTCCCACCCTTGCCCCTTGGCTTTACTGACTGGTGAGAACCTGTGGCACGTGTGGTCCAGTCAGCCCCCGGAGGCAAGCGGAGAGCCGCCCCAGGCTGCCCAGCCAACGCGTGCCAAGTGGCTGGTGGCCCACGTCTGCCACTGACGGGGCCTGTGCCATCTCTTCCTTCACAGGCTGTTTCCCCTGCGGGAGCCAGGAGTGAACTGTCACGCCAAGCCCCTCACGCTCCAAGAGGTCGAGGTGAGCTCTAAAGGCCAGGGGAGGGGCCTGGCTGGCCACAGGGGTTCACGTGCCCCTTCAGGAGCTGCTGGCGGTACAGGAGCTAGAGGAGCCCCTCCCCCCAGCCGTGTAATTATCTTCCCTCCCAAGTGGTCCTCGCCTCTGCCCTCAGTGCTCCTTGCAGGCTTCCAGAGAAATCCGACGGTGAGGATCGCTCACATCCAGGGGTCCAGGGCAGGGGCCACGAGCAGAGTCAGAGTGCCCGGGCTCTGCCTTGGTCAGCCCTGGTTTGGGCTGGATTGGGGATGCCCTGGATGATCGGGAGGGGGCTCCAGGAGCCAAGGAGCCCGCGAGAGAGGCCAAGCAGGTGCACCGAGGAGACAGGGTGGGTGCTTGCTGCCCCGTGTCCAGCCCTGGAGTCCCTTAGGTCCCCTCTCAGGTCAGGGAGTTCCTCCTGGGGCTACAGCAGCGCCTCAGGCCTCAGAGAGACCCTGCGACAGCTCAGAGTGAAGAGAGCATCCCTGGGCTTCTGCACCCTGACGCTTCACCCTAAGGGTCTGAGCCGAAGCCCCGGGGTGAATCGGGGACCGAGGGCGGCGTGCGGCCCCACACTGCACTGGCGCCACCCTGAGCTCCCTGCTGCTCTCGGGGGGCGTTTTGCAGGCGTTTAAAAGCTCCACGGAGGCCAGGAAGCGGTTGGTCCAGGCCTACGAGCTCATGCTGGGCTTCTTCGGCATCCAGCTCAAGGACCGAGACACGGGCCGCGTGTGCCGAGCGCAGAACTACCAGAAGCGCTTCCAGAACCTCAGCTGGTGAGAGTGCCGCTCAGCCCGGGCCCAGCAGCTCGGGGGGCCGCACAGCTGGACTCAGGCTGGGGACGAGGCCTGCGGGGCCGGTGCCTGAGGCTCTGGGCATCCTCCTTGCCTGCAGAGCGGGGGTGGACCCCACCTGATAGGGGTGTGAGCACTAAAGAAAACCGCGTGAGTCCACAAGCTTCTTGGCTGTGCCCTCCTGCCCACGTGGGCATGGGTCAGGTTGTCAGGGGAGCTCCATCACCATCACAGCGTCCCTGAGCCTCGCACCCACTGGGGGTGGCAGGCACGCTCCCCTCTCCTGCCTTGGGAGACGCTGGGCTTGGGGGAGGCACAGAGCATGACTCTGCTCATGGTACAGCCACCCTCGCCCATCCTCTGGAGGGTCCCCACCTGGTCCTCTTCCAGCTGAGGTGGCGGTGGGTGTTCCACGGGACCAAGGGGACAGTCACCCTTCTAGAGGAGGCGTCGCAACCCCTCACCTACGTGATCCGGGCGCACGGCCGTCTTCTCAGGGACCGGGGCCCTGCAGGGGGAGCAGGTGGGGACAGAGACTGGCCTGTGGGCCGGAGTGTCTCTGCCGGTGGACATCAGGCTCTTGGGGTGGCGGGGGAGGGAAGGGTGGGCTTTGGCCGAGCGCCGCCCAGCCCCGTGTAGCCCTGCCAGCGCCCCCTGTCCCCTCCAGGCACAGCCACAACAACCTCCGCATCACCCGCATCCTGAAGTCTCTGGGGGAGCTGGGCCTGGAGCACTACCAGGCCCCCCTGGCCCGCTTCTTCCTGGAGGAGACGCTGGTGCGCCGGCAGCTGCCGGGCGTGCGTCAGAGCGCCCTGGATTACTTCGTGTTCGCTGTGCGGTGCCGGCACCAGCGCCGTGAGCTGCTGTACTTCGCCTGGGAGCACTTCCGGCCCCGCTGCAGGTTCGTCTGGGGGCCCCACGACAAGCTGCAGAAGTTCAGGCCGTGCTCTCCTCCCTGCTCGCCCCGGCCGGCCCGCCCAAGGCAGGCCAACAGGGAGGAGAGCCCTGGGGAGCCCCTCCTTGAGGCCGCAGCCCAGGGGCAGACCTGCGGGCCAGGGAGGGATGAAGAGGGGGACCCGGTGGCCAAGGGTCCCCAGCCTCCCGGCACAGAGCCCCAGGAAGCTGGAGCCTCGGAGAAGGACCAGGGAGATGAGGCCGGCGACGAGCAGGGGCCAGAGTCTCCAAACCCCAAGGAGAGGAAGAAGAGGAAGTTGGAGGCGAATCTGCGGGCGCGGGCCCCAGGGGAGCCGGGCCCGAGCGCCTCGGAGGTGGAGAAGATCGCCCTGAACTTGGAGGGCTGTGCCCTCAGCCAGGGCAGCCTCGGGGCGGAGACCCAGGAAGTGGGCAGCCAAGCCCCGGAGGAGGCTGAGCAGCCCCGCCCCCAGCCCCTGGAGGCCAAGGTGGCTGACGACGTGAGGAAGCGCAGGAAGACGGACCAGGGTGCCAGGGATGGCACTGGGGTGGCAGCAGGTGATGGCACCGTGATGCTGGCCACTGCCCAGCCCCCTGCCCCGTCACGGTGCCCAGCGGCTGAAGAGGGTGAAAATGGGGTCAAAGAAGAAGCAGATGGCCCGGCGGGGCCGGAGCAGGGTGCCCCCGGGAGCCCAGCCACTGCAGGACCCGAGGTGGATGAGAGGGCAGAGCCCACGGAGGCAGGACCCTCTGTCCTGCCCGGAGAGCCTTAGGGAAGGAGACGCCCGGGGCCCTGCCCTTCCCGGCCCAGCCGCAGGCCTGGGAGCCATTTTGCCAGCTGTTCTCCCCGCCCAGCTCTGCGGGCCTCTCCCTGCAGCCACTACTGCAACTGCTGGAAGGGCAGGTCCCGCCCTTGGGGAAGGTCAAGGCTTCAGCATCCTTCTTACCTTGACCTCACTTCCCGCCTCTTTCGTCCTCTGTGCCGCTGCCCGGCCCCCACCTTTGTAACCTGGCTCCTCATGGGCTGGGGGGTGGGAGGGGGGCTCATTTTCTTAGTCTGGTGCAGAGGCCTTTTCTGAATAAACTCATCTGACTTTTGAGTGTTTGGGCGTGGACGGTGGCCCTGTGGGTGGCCGGCGCAGGGGAGGGGCTGGCTTCATGAGTGATGCTGGCTGGACGCCCTCTGGGTGCACGTGGCCTGGCTGTGGTACCACTTTGCCCGTGGGAGTGCCTGGGGTGCAGCAGTGGTGCAGGCCTCCTGGGCACCCTGACCCCAGAGCCGCTGGGGCTGGGCAGCTGGTCCCTCGGCTCCCCTCTGTCCCCTCCCTGGCGGCCACAGCTGCCCCTCACCCCATCGGTCCTCCACGCAGGGACCGGCCTGGGAACGGAGTGACTCCCCTCAGCAGCCCCCACCCCGCAGGGCATGCTCCCCCTCAACCTGGCTTTGTCCCCTGTGCCAGGACCGCTCCCTTCCTTTCTACATCAGCACCAAGGACGAGGAGAATCGGAAGTGATGGAGGTCACACCTGGTGGGGGCGGGGGAGGGGGAGGGAGTTAGGGGCCGGGACCTGGGTCCCCTTTTCATGCTCTCCCCACAGCTCTTGTCCTGTGGGGAGGGGGATGGACAAACTGAAGTCACTCGCTGGGGTGGGGGTGGGACATAGTGTCATCAGGTCCTCGTCCAGACCGTTATCGGGCTCAGGTTCAGGTG
The DNA here is from genome assembly GCF_963924675.1 of Phocoena phocoena. Taxonomy (NCBI): domain Eukaryota; kingdom Metazoa; phylum Chordata; class Mammalia; order Artiodactyla; family Phocoenidae; genus Phocoena; species Phocoena phocoena. The sequence goes on from NC_089233.1 coordinate 86,703,252, forward strand.
GAGAAGCTTGGGGCGTGAAGTGAGAAGTGGACCCCATCGGAGCAATCCTTGGGGGCCGGATGCCTGTGCCCAGCAGTGGGGCCTGGGAACGGGAGGGCAGGCAGCTCGGGCCCACCCGACCCGCAAGCTTCTGGGAGAGTGACGGCCCAGAACAGGTGGGCAGTGACACCGGACTGACCGGTGGACGTGAGGCCAGCCTTGTGGCCTCTCCCCAGGCCACCGTGGCTATCTGGGTTCGAGGCAGGGGCCGCTGTCCAGGGGGAGGGTGTTTCCTGGCAGCAGGTGGGAGGGTCTGCACAGAGCTGGGAGTGAGCTTGTAAGGGGAGGGGGGTGTTCCAGGCACTTCCCAGCCAGGCTTCCTCTGAGTCTGACCCAGCAGCGCAGGAAGGAGAGGGCTCCGGGCGAGAGGTGCCTTGGAGGTAGGGGTGGGGTGAAGCTGCTTGCCCTACACCCAGCCCCACACTGCATCTCTGAGGATGTCCTAAGATGACTCTGACTTGGCTGGAAGGCTGGAACTCTGGGGATCCTCTTGGCCCTTCCTGATAGAATCCACCCTCCCTTTGGAGGGTGTGGCCAAGCCTGACGAGCAGCCCACAGCTGAACCCAACGGGGAAGGGAGGTTTTAACTGTTTCGGTTAGCTGCATGCTCCCTCCTGGGCTAATTCCCGTCATCTCAAAAGTTCTGAGCTCTCACCTGCAGAAATGAAGCTCATCCTAAAGCAGCGTTTCCCAGGGAATTCTAAAGCCTCAGACACCTGAGGCGGGGCTGGGATTCCGGGCATTCAGTGGGCTCTGTAGGTGACCTGGATGTTTGAGTGTCCCTGGGGGGGTGTCATCGAGTCCTCCCGGCCGCAGGCGCTGCCCTTTACCCGCCGCCCCCATGCGCTCCCGGGCTGAAGCAGAGCGTGCCCCAATCTGGCAACCGCGGAGCTGCCAAGGCTCGTGAGAAACGGGAAGGGCCCATGCCAGCCTCAGGGCTCCTGTTCGTCAGGCTTTTGCTCGGGCCTCAGGACCACGGTGGGCCTTCCTTCCTCTCTGCAGGGCCCCCGCTTGGCTCTCGGGGGGCAGTGCCGGGTGAGAGTCCGGCCTTTGCCACGGCTGGTTCACATGGATGGACCACTCAGTACAGTTAGTTTGGGGAGGGGCCCTGGGGGCGGCGTTCCAGCCTAGCAGGCATGGCCCTAGAGTCTATCCTGCCCACGGCAGGGCCCCGGAGTGGGAACCGGGGCCGTGGTGGGCCCTGTCTCGCCCCTGGCACAGGCGTGCTACCCTCTCTGGGCGTCTTCCTGGGCCTTGGGCAGCCTGGGTCCCTCTCCGGACCCTGGGGAGGAGTATGGGACTCACCCACCCCGCTGACAGGACTGCCCCTTCTCCAAAGGAGCCCTTCAACGTGGGATTCTCCCTCTCCACACCCTGGTCGAGGACCAAGGGGAGAAAAGAGCCTCTTTCTTGCTTGCTACAAGGTGTATGTGTGTAACTCACCAGTCCCAGGATAATTTTAACTCAGAGGCTGGCCAAAAAAATGCCACTGGGTTTCTTTTCTTCCCCGACTGTCTCGGCAGGGAGGCGCGGGGCAGTGCAGAAGCCCCCGCCCACCCAGGTGGGCCCAGCTGAATGGGGGGCTTGTGTGAGGGCCAGTGGGGCGGGAACTGGCGTCCAGCCCGCCAGCAGCCCCGCCCGCCGAGCCGAGCTCAGGCCGCTGCCACCCCGCCGGCTCCGCTCAGAGCGTGTGTGCAGCCATGGTCGGAGCCCCCGCTCTGGCCCTGCTCCTGCTTGGGCAGCTGCTGGCCGCCACCGTGACCGTGACCGGGGCGCAGGTGAGCGCGGGACCCCAGTGCACTGGGTCCGCCTTGGAAGGCGGTTGGGGTGGGGGTCCGTGGCTCTGAGGTCTGCGTTGAGCAGCACAGCCAGGGAATGAGCTCCCGCCTCGCCCCCAGGGGCAGCGAGGGAGCCGGGGAGCCCGGGGCCCCGGGGACGGCGGGCACAGTCCTGCCGCCCCACAGCTTCCTCGCCATCTCCCGGCTAGCCTCCATGGACGCCAGGACACCTCGGAGATGCGCGCAGGGCCTGCCCCTCCTCACCAGGCAGGGTCCGGTGCCAGCGCTGTGTCTCCACCAGAGAGATACAATGTGGCCTTTGTTGCTTGCGGGGCTCAGCCCCGACGCAGCCCCTCCCGCCCAGGCGAGGTGGCAGGGGACACTGCCAAGGCCCTGGACAGGCCCTAGCTCTCCTCCAACCAGGGGGGACCCCCACCCCCGCCAGCGGGAGAGGATGGGGATGCAGCTGCCTGATGACATTTCTCCATTTCAGAAAGTGGGACCTCGAGGCCCCCCCGGCCCCCGAGGACCACCTGGGAAGCCAGGCAAGGACGGCATTGATGTGAGTGTGTGGGCGGGGATGGCCGGGGAGCTTCTGCGGGGTTCTCGCTCCCGCCCCAACCTCCCTGAGCCCCAGGCCTGATGGAGAGAAAGCTAACTGCACCTCCCAGGGCTGGGGCGATGAGCCAGCGCCCCTGTGGGGAGTGAAACGGGACAAAGACGATCCTTGTTCCTTCTTCGGGCGGACCCCCCGGGGACTGCCTCCCCAGGACAGGCGGGGATGGCTCCATGGTGCTCTTGGGGCTGGAGGTGTGGGCACTGGGTGTGTGTCTCTGGGTCCCCAGAGGGGTCTGCACTCCTCTTTTCTGGGGATAAAGGCTGTCCCTCTGGGTGGGTCTCGTTGGCGGCTACTAGAGGCTGGAGCCAGCCTTGGACGGGGCTGGGGGCTGGCTCTGCCCCGGAAGTGACATCTTCCAAGGGTACCCCCGCCTAAGCGTGGCCGAAGCTGTATGGGAGGCAGACAAGACCCTGAAGGCTGCCGCCAGGACCCGGCGGGCTGAGAGCCCCCGACTCAGCCACGTCCGTGAGAGTCAGGGCCCTCCAGGCCTCTCCTCACCAGTATTGTTCCCTGGGTAGAACCTGCCTCCTTCTGAGTCCCCAGGGCCCTGCCTGGCCCTCGATGGTCCTGAGTCTCCCTCCCGCCACCCCACCCGCAGGGCCGTCACTCAGTGTGGCTGTATTGGGCCCCCTGGACCCAGGTGGCCTCCCCTCCTGGTGGGGCTGGGCACTTGGCGCCCCAGGGCTCCCCAGTCATTCCCTCTGTGGACGTTTCCACTTAAAGCCTGGCCTGAAAGCCTCGGGTAGAAGATTTCAGAGCCAGTGGCCGTCAGGGTGGAGAGGGTGCCAGGATGCCTTCCCGGTCCTCTGTGTGTCTGGAGGCTGCCACCTCCGACCGGGTTTCTGGAGTTTCTCAGGCAGGCGGAGAGGTGGGGCTTCATGACGCCTCCCACCGTTTCTGGGGTGTCCCTGTGCCCTCAAAGTGGGCTCAAATCCCCAGTCTGTCCAGATCACCCCTCTCCCCACCACCTGCCTCTGCACCTGGCCCTAGAGGGGAGGTGCCTACAGGTGTGGATGATGGGGTGAGGGGTTCCATCCTGCCTCCTGGGGCCTCCTCTGGGGCCCAGCTCTGCTCCCCTGGGCGGAGCTTCCAGAGGACACTTGGTCACGTGTGGGCGTCTCCCTCTCTGCAGGGAGAAGTTGGTCCTCCAGGGCTGCCTGGGCCCTTGGTGAGTGTCCTGGCTGTGGGGTGTGTGGGGGGTGGGGGGAAGAGGCCTCCTTCTAGTCTGGAGGGGACGGGTGGGCCTAGAGCAGGGGGGTCATTGACACCCCTTCCCACCACGCTGGGCCCTGGGTTGCCAAAGGGCGGCCTTGGAGCAGGGGCAGAACGGGGAGAGGTGGGAGGGGCGGGTGGGACTCAGTGAGTCTCCGGGGCAGGGGCTGGCTTTGAATCTTGCTCGGGCAAGTGCCGGCAGGTCAGGGAAGAGGTCCATACAGACCTGCACATCCAGCCCGTCCGAGGTCCCACAAGTGAGCCGTCCTGGAGCTGTTCAGGCCCTGCACTTGAGGGTTCTGGGCTCACAGAGGGGCCCACAGAGGGGCCCACTGGCCCTTAGCTGGGGAGGCCAAAGCGTCTGGGTGAGTGTCCTACAGATGTGACCGAAGGAGGGTAGAGGGGCAGCTGGAGGGGGAAGCCCTCCTGGGGCCAGCAAGGGGTGGGCAGGGCAGCAGGGAGGGCTGGGGCTCTGGTGGAGAGGGGCCCATCTAGGGCTGCTAGGTTGTGCCCCGCTGGAGGACACTTTTCTCCTTGGTGAAAGCCAAGGCTCTGGCTGGAGCTTCGCTCACGCCTCTGCCCTTTCCCTCCACAGGGACCGAAAGGGGCCCCGGGGAAGCCAGGGAAACCAGGAGAAGCCGGGATGCCGGGACTGCCTGGTGTGGATGTGAGTGTGCCGGCCCCTCCTTCTCCTCCCACGAGCCCCCCACTCCCCTCCCAGCCTGGACGGGTTCCATCCCAGCGCCCAGGAGTCAGATTTAATTGCTGTTTTCCAACTGGGCCAACTCAAGCAGGAAAGCCAGGCCCAAGAGTGTCTCCGGATGTCCCCCGGCAGGGTCCCTTGGCCTTCATCCCATGCCCGTTAGTGTCTGGCCCCGTCTGCCAGACGCCAGCGCCAGCGCACAGGCGAGGTGAAAGTCCCGCGAGCTCTGGCTTCTCTGGGAACAAAGGCCTATTATCCAGACCCCTCCGAGCCCCAGGGTGCCTGCGTCAGGGGCCCCTCAGGAGCTTAAGGCCTGGCCCCAGGGGCTTTGCACGCACCGGAGGGGATGTCAGAGGGGAACTCTCCTGCCCGTTGGGCTTGCCCACTCCGGCAGGTGCTTCAGCCGCTGGCTTCCCAGCAGGTGGGCGGTGGGTGGGGCCAGAGGGGAAGGTGCCCGACCCGGGGGTCTTTCTGGCCTCTATCGACTGGCTTTAGTTAGGGCGGGGCCCACGCCTGCTTCTTCCCCGAGAGGGCACGTCCTTCCCATGTGACCCCTCCATCCCTCCTTCCACCTCCCTCCCCAGGGTCTGACCGGGCACGATGGACCCCCTGGACCCAAGGGCGCCCCCGGAGAACGGGTAAGGCAGGCACCGCATCCAGTGGCTTCAGCTCAGGGGCGAGGTCCCAGCCAGGGGCAGCCAGGCTGAGCACCACCTGTCCACAGGGTGTGGGTTCTGAGGGCAGCTGCTGTGACTGCACTGGCTGGGCCCCACCCCTGCCGTGGGGTGGAAGGGGGCTGGAGGGCATGAGATCACAGGGTGATGAGTGTCCCCCCGCCCCCTCTGGTCAGAGCTGTCCCAGCCCTCAGACCGTGCTACGGGGGCTGGTATGGTTGGGGCGTGAGCGGCCCCACATGCCCTCCTCCTCCTCTGGTGAGCTGCTGCCCCTCTCTCTGTGCCCACCCTAGGGGCCCACGGTCACCCAGCCTGTCCCCCGAGTCTGACCATTGTTCACCAAAACCCCCTTTCTGACCAACCAACTCCTCTCGTGGCTCCAAGTGCAAAGCTGAGACCAAAAACTCCCTCTCTGTCCCCCCTTCGAGAAGTGACTGTCCCCCAGCCCTGGGGTGCAGAGGGCAGGGGGGCTGTGATGGGGGGGAGGGAGCCAGGACGCAGCCCTGCCTTTGGGAACTGGGCTGTAGGAGTGTTCTGAGTGGGAAACAAGGAAGAGAGTGGCTGCCTGCAGCCTCAGGTCCTTTGATGTTTCCAAGGACGTTGGGGGAGTGGGGGAAAGTGGGGGAAGGGAGGAGGGGGGACTAGCTCCAGGCTTTCTGCAGGGAGCCTGGGGCACAGGAGGGGAAGGGCCTCCTGAACAAGGGCCTCATCCTTGGGATGCAAGGCAGCAAGAGGACCAGGAGGCTGCTGGGCGGACGGGCAGGCCACCAGCTGCTGGAGGTTTGGGGCTTCCTACTGTGGACCAAGGAGGCCGGAGGGCTTCCTGGAGGAGCCGGGCACCAGGCTATGCTGTGTGGCTCAGGTCACACCTGGCATGTGCCTTCCTGGTGGCCTGCAGTACGAGGCTTTTCCTCAGGACTGCTGGTAAAGGACCAGTCCCAGGCCCCTGGGACATCAGAGGTCCCCCCCACCCACTGTCGGTCTTCTATAAAACAAGAACCCCCTCCTCGGGGGAGATGGACTTGGGAGGGAAGGGAACAGGTTTGCAAACATAGGCGACGGTGCCTGGGCCCAGCCCACCCCTGACGCCCCCTTTCATTCCGCAGGGAAGTCTGGGACCCCCAGGGCCACCTGGGCTGGGGGTGAGTACTGTCTTCTCCTCCTGGTGGGAGTTTGAGGGGCCCCAAAATGCCACGTCTGCTGCCCCTCTGCAGCTTCTCCTGGGGGCTGGTCCCTGTGCTGGGGTCCTAGGTGCTATCTGGGCTGTGCCCTCTCATCCCCAGCGACTCACCTGACCAGCTCAGGGGGATGGGGTGGGTGGTGGGCAACCTCCTCCCGTCCCAAGCAAGTTCTGACCCCATGCTTGGCATTGCAGGGTAAAGGCCTCCCTGGATCCCCTGTGAGTACTGATAACCCTCGTGCTCCCCCCCCACCCCCGAGCATGCCCGCCACACCCCGAGCCAACATGGCCACCAGGTCCCAGACCAGGACTGGGGTGGGGGGTGGGGGGAGAGGGCAGGCTGGCCCTGTGTAGGGATATGGGAGCCCGGTCTGGACTCCCCTGGGGATCCTCAGAGCTCCTTGGGTGCAGACCCCCATCTCTCACTTCTTACCTCCCCCAGGGAGAGGCAGGGGTGAGCGGCGTCCCAGGCGGAATTGGCCTCCGGGGCCCCCCGGTGAGTAGCTGCCAGGACTCCACAAATGCAACCATGGGGGGGCCTCCCCGCTTTCCTTCCCTTTTCCCTCCCCCGTCACCGCCTCCCTGTGCCCCTCCTCTCCCTCCCCCTCGCCCTCTTTCTTTTTTAAAATTTATTTATTTTATTTATTTGTTTCTGGCTGCATTGGGTCTTCGTTGCTGCGCGGGCTTTCTCTAGTTGCGGGGAGCGGGGGCTACTCTTCGTTGCAGCGCGCGGGCTTCTGACTACGGTGGCTTCTCTTGTTGCAGAGCACGGGCTCTAGGCGCACAGGCCCAGTAGTTGTGGCGCACAGGCTTTGTTGCTCCGTGGCATGTGGGATCTTCCCGGACCAGGGTTTGAACCCGTGTCCCCTGCATTGGCAGGCGGATTCTTAACCACTGCGCCACCAGGGAAGCCCCCCCTCGCCCTCTTTCTTGGTGGGCCTTCGTGGCTGACACCCAGGACAGGGCAGTGCAGACCTCAGGACGCACGGGGCTCGGGCGGGCCAGCACGGCAGCACTGGGGGTGCCCCCATAGGGGCATCTTCGGAGGGGAGGCTTCTCTCTGGAAGTCGCTGGGCCCCTCACTCAGGTCGGGGCTGGCCCTGCTCCGTCTAAGCCATCATCCCCCCACAGGGACCCTCTGGACTTCCAGGCCTCCCTGGCCCCCCGGGACCTCCCGGCCCCCCTGTGAGTACTGGGCGGGGTTCTAGAGCCTCTCAGGAGGAGTCCCAGGCATGATGACTGCTTGGTGGGCTTGCCTCCCCTGTCCCCAGGGTGCCCGTCCTCAGGCCCCCCATGCCCCCAGCCCCAGCACCCATGCACGTGGAGAGTCCTGGCCACACCCCAGACATCAGCCAAGTCCAGGCCGGAGCTGTGAGCCTCAGCTGACCCAGGGCTAGTGAGGCTCGGGCCTGGTGGCCACCCCGCCCCAAGGACAGGTGGTTTCTGTCATTGTCACATGCCCTGCAAGGGGGGGGGACCAGCAGTACCTGGCACTGGCCACGGCGGGGTGAAGGGCCCCTGAGTCCCCTAGAGGTCTTGAGTGGGCGGGGGGAGGGAAGGGGGGGCCACGTCAAAGCTGGCGTCTCTCTGTTCCAGGGTCGCCCAGGGGTCCTTCCCGAAGGCGCTACTGACCTTCAGGTGGGCACGTGGAGTCTTTGTGAAGCCCTTTGTCGGGGTGCCTGTCTTGGTGGGAGGGGCCCGTCTGGAGAGCACAGGAAGGCAGGGACGGGGGCCCCTAGGGACGGGGTCAGTGCCGGCAGCACCAGCTCTGGGTACGGTCCCCCCGAGCTGCCCCTCCCCGCCCTCACCGGTCTACCCCGGCATGCGCGGCAGCACGAATTGAAGTCAATTTAAGCAAAATCACGTGTCGACCCGCCCCGCCCCTCGGCACAGAGAGCTTGGCTGCCCTGGGGGCGCGGCCCATCACAAAAGCCCAGAGTCTGGGGCCCGCTTTTGGTTGTTGAGCTGTGTCTCTCTCGTCAGAAGAAAAACAGTGACTTTGGAGGCCTGGGGCTTGTGGGCTTCGTTTGCACAGCTGTTCGTGGGCCAGGCCAGCACCCGGCCTCGGAGGAGGAGCGGCTGGAAGTTATTAAAGGGAGAGCCCGGCCCAGCCCGCTTGCCCACTGGGGCTCCTGCTGCCCTTCTCTCCCCAACCCGTGTCCTGAGTGCTTGACGGCTGGTGTTCTGAGGGAGGGTTTGGGGGTCTTCTGGAAAGAGGAGGACGGCTGGGGGAGGTGGGTGGCACTGGCTCTGTGCCACAGCAGCTGTGGAATGATCCAGACACCCCCATGCCGCCCCTGGGCTCGCCAAGCCCCCAGGTGTGGAGCATCCGGCCTGTGCCCGAGGACCATGTGTCCCTCCCTGAGGCACCTCTGGCACCGAGGGGACCCCCGAGCAGAGCTGGCTGCAGAGCCGGGCGCGTGATAAAGGCCCCTTTGTGAAGCCGGCAGCCATCAGGCTGAATAGCTGCTTTGAACCTGCACTGGGGCTGAGACATCGGAGCCGGCTATGAGGGGCCGGCGGCCGTGCTCTGGCTCTGCAGCCCCTCACTGCGCCCCACGGTGGCCCTGAATGAGGCCCTGTCTGGGCTCCCCAGGAGGCCCCCGTGTGGCCCAAGCTCCCCTTCACCCACCCCAAATGGCCCATCTCCGGGCCCCTGGGTTCTGACCTCAGCTCTGCCCCAGGTTTACCGGGAGGGATCTGACCATTCTGTTTCCCAACAGTGCCCGGCCATCTGCCCGCCAGGCCCACCGGGGCCCCCAGGAATGCCAGGGTTCAAGGTGAGCGGCCACTGAGGGTTGACTCAGACCCCAGCTCACCTTCACACCCCTAGGAGGCAGCGGGGCCCCCGTGTGGGCGGAGGTCCGGGGGGAGGTGGGCGTCCAGAAAGCCTGCCCCGGTTGCAGGATTGTTGCGGGAAGCAAGGTGGGCTGGCCCCCGCCCTGCTGGGGGACCTTGCTCTGTCCCTGTCCCCCTTCACCTCGGTGACCCGCTGGGGACTGGGGGGCGGGCATTGAGAGAGGGCGTGGGGGAAGGCTGGCCTCAGGCCCCCAGCCCCTTCCCTGGCCCAGCCCTTCTCCCAACCGGGCCTCTGTTTCCCCAGCTGGGCTGGTGGGCCAGGCAGGCCTTAACTGGCTCAGGGCCGCTTGTGGGGTCTGCTACCGTCCACCCGCCGCTGTCTTTCAGGGACCCACCGGCTACAAAGGGGAGCAAGGAGAAGTCGGCAAGGATGGCGAGAAGGTGAAGGCGCTGGCGGCTGGGTGGCGCCCCGGGGGTGGCTGGGAGGCACAGGTGCTTAGGGGCGTGGGGGCTGGGTCTCTGGCAGGGCTGGGGGTGTGTGAGGACGTGCTGGCTGCATCTCGGTGCCCTCTGACGGAGCAGCTTCTGTGCACGCCTCCCCTCGGGGCCTGGCTCTTAGAGGTGGGTGATTTGGGGCAGGGTCTCTGGACAGAGCCCGCAACACCTGGCCTCACACGGAAGCTCCCTGAGCTTGGGAGGGCCCGCTGCGGGCTGGAGGTGGGCCTCAGCCCGAAGCGGCCCCCAGTAGTCCCTGCCACTGCCCTGGAGGGCATCTGTGCATCTTCACCCACAGGCTGCGGGCGAAGCTGGGTGCCCTCTAGCGCGGTGCGAGCCGCCAGACTGCCGTGTGAGCAGCAGGGGGGCTGGCCGCCGCCAGGAGGAGGTGTCTGGGGAGGGCGGGCGAGGACACGGGGCCACCTCTCTGGGCCTTGGGGGCTCAGCTGTGAAGTGGGGCGACGCCCCGCATGGCAAGGGCTCTGGCAGCGGGGTGGGGCAGTGGGCTCGGAGAGGTCGGGGAGAGCTCGGGGCTGACGCTACCCACCTCTCCTGCAGGGTGACCCCGGCCCCCCCGGGCCCCCTGGCATCCCAGGCACCGTGGGGCTGCAGGTGAGTAAGGGGAGGTGTTTGACAGGTGAGGATGTGGGGTGGGGACAGTCCACCAACTCCCAGGACGGGAATCGGGTGCGGGTCCTGAGGCAGGGTTTGGGGGAATGTACCAGAGCCCTTCAGCAGCTCCCGGGAGGTGTGCGGTCCCGGGGGCTGCCGGCCCAGGCCCTGCAGCTCCAGCTCTCTCCCTGCAGGGTCCACGGGGCCTACAAGGATTTCCAGGGCCACTCGGACCCCCCGGGGACCGGGTAAGTCCACCAGCCCCCCGCCGCCTGGCCCTTGAGGGGCTGTGGGCCAGCCCGAGGTCAAGAGGTGGCTGGGGGGCCACCTCCAGACGTTAGATGGGCCCCTTGAGCATGGGTCCTCACCAGTGGCCGCAGGTGGCCTGTGTGACCGCAGCCCTCTGGGCCTCCACTCACTGGATGTTTCCCAAAACTGGGGCCTGTGAAGGCTTTTGTGGCTTGGGCCCAAAGGGAATGAGAGAGGCAAGCAGGGGACAGCAGGGGAGGCCTTGGCAAATGTGGGAGGGGGAGGGGCTTGGGGACCACTGGGGGGATGACGGGGGAGGGGCCTGCTGGGGGGCTTGGGTGGGGGGCTCCCGGCGGGCCTCTCCAGATGGAGCCGGGTGCTCTGGGGGATGCTGCCCAGGCTTCAGAGGAGACGCTCAGGTGCCCCTTCTCCTCCACAGGGTCCCATCGGATTCCGAGGGCCCCCCGGGATCCCAGGAGCCCCTGGGAAAGTGGTACGTGTGTCTGGGGGTGGGGGGTGGTCCCGTGCAGGCCCAGGCTCTCTTCTCTCTTGCTCACTCTGACGCCTCCCCCGGCCCCACTGGGCTGCCCATCCCGTGGGCACACCTGGGGGGAATCACATGTGGCACACCTGGGCAGGTACCAGTGGACACACCTGGGGGGAGGGGGCGAGTCCAGAGTCAGCCTGTCCTTCGTGGGAGATTTGCGTTCTCTCTTTCCAGACATGAGGTGAGGTGTGGTGAGTGTCCCTCTGGCCTCTGTGACCCTCAGCATCACCACCCTGCTCTCCCACCTTCTTGAGTTAACTCTCTCCCTGTCCCCCCTTGTCATTGCAGGGTGACAGAGGCGAGAGGGGCCCAGAGGGGTTGCGCGGCCCCAAGGGCGACCTCGTAAGTGAGAGAGCCTGTGTTCTCTGGGTCCTTCCTTGGGAGAACCTGATCCACAGGGCGGGTGGGTGGTGGTGGGGGACGGACGGTAAGTCCAGGGAGGCGAGGGGCAGCTGCCCTCTCCTGCGGGTGGGCGGGAGCCGCTGGACAGTGCCAAGCTGGGCCTGGGGGTCCCAGCCCTCCCCCTGCCCAGGCGGTTCCCCCAGGAGTCCCCCGGCCTCGTTGCCCCCGTGGCTCCTTGAAGCTACTGTCACCTCGGCAACTCCTCTCCGGAGCAGCAGGGCAGGGTCCGGAGGACCACACTTCTGAGTGCGCACGCCGGCCACTGACATCCGTCACGAGGCCCCGGGCAGTGGGGCCTGACCTTGGGCCAAGGATGCCCAGCTGTGAGATGCAGTAACAGAGAAAACGACTCTCGGGTTAAGCAGAACATAAGTGAAGCCGAGAGGAAATTAAGCATCTCACGAAATGAAGTGACCGTCTCTGAACCAATCTCGTCTTCCCCCGGCCTGAGCCTAGCGGCCGGAGGTCCAGGAGGCGGCCGTGTGATGCCCCAGCATGCACAGGCGCCTCAGCTCCCGGGTGATGGGCCTTTTCCCCTGGGGGTCGGGCCTGGCCTACACAGCTGCCCCCTGGCCCACACAGCTGTCCCCTGGCCCAAGCTCAGTACCCGGAGTCTAGAAAGTGGTGTGCACGGCACGTCTAAGGCTCCCAGGCCTACCTCCCCCGCCCCCCTCCCCTGGACCTAGTGAGGTATCTGGAAGGAGCAGTCCCGATGGGTCTAACTGCGGTCCCTTGCCTGTCTTTCAGGGCAGGCCTGGTCCTAAAGGCATCCCTGGCATGTCTGGGCTGGTCGGAGAGCCGGTGAGTGCCCGTGGTTGCCAGCATAGGGGCAGAGGGGGCTCTACCGGCCCCTTCCTCCCTGCCCTTTGCACCTGCTTCCCCGGGAGAGTCATTCTCCTCCCACGGCCCTGGGCTATACTTGGGCCAGCTGCGCGGGCCACTGGCCCTCCCTCGTTTCGCTCTGCTGTCGCCTTCTGGAAATGCCTAATTTATGGGTGAAGGGCCCGCACACTTGCGTTTTGCCGGAGGCCACAGAATCTTTTGCCGTCTAGACCACACAGAGGTAGAGGGTCTCGGGCTGAGCTCATCTGCATTCCAGGGGCACGTGAGGGTGGTGGGGGACTGGGTGGCACAGGTGAGGGGGCATTCTGAGGGTCCTGAGCACTGGCCCTCCCCACCCGTGCCCCCTCATCCCTGCTATGTGCCCATGCCCAGCCCAGACCCCCACTTCCTCCTGGCCCCCTCCCCATCCTGGCCCTAGAGGATGGGCCCCTGGGAGGCCACCTGGGGTAGCACAGCCTGGCAGTGGGAGGCTGAAGGAGGGGAGGGAGGGACCCCAGCTGCTCTCCTGGCACCTTCCCACCACAAGGCTGTGTCTGAGATTCCAAAATTAGTCAAGCCTCTAGGATTCAGCAGGCCTGAGCCCAAATCCTGGCTCCCAAGCCTCAGTTTCCCCGTCTGTAAAGTGGGCACAGCAGAACTTCCCTGGGGCGCATGGAGTCTGGGCGGACGCAGAGCGCGGGGGGCAGCCTGTGGTCTGGGTGTGTCCTCACCGCCCTCGTCTGCAGGATCGGAGGACAGCACAGCTTACTACCTGCCCCCTGAGCCCAGGAGGGCAGACCTAGTGCAGGGGGCTGGGGAAGGGAGGGGCTGGTGGGCGTGATCTGGAGGGTGACCAGGCTGATTGCCCACTGGGCCTCACACCATCCGCTGTCCCCAGGGCATGCCGGGCAAGGATGGCCGGGACGGTGTGCTGGGACTCGATGGCGAGAAGGTTGGTACTGGCTGGCGCTCTGTAGGGGAGGAGGGGTCTGCAGGGAGTTCAGCCTCCAGGGCCTCAGCACCCCGTGTCCCCCCAAACTCCCACAGGGAGAAGCTGGTCGCAATGGTGCCCCGGGAGAGAAGGGTCCCAATGGGCTGCCGGTGAGTGCACGGGGCTCCTGCCGTGGCCCCAGGGACAATGCCAGTGGTCATCTCCCGTGGGTTCCTGAGTGGGGGCGCCTGCAGGGGGCTGTGCATCAAGGCCGGGGAGGCTGCAGGAGCCCCTCACCCTCGGGGGGTGCTCTGCCTCTGGTCTTGTATGCTGACCTCTGACCTCTGACCTGCAGGGTCTCCCTGGACGAGCAGGGTCCAAGGGTGAGAAAGGAGAACCGGTACGTGGCTTCTTTCTTCTGGGGAGGGGAGCGGGGAGGGGAGGGGAGGAGTGGGGGGGAGGGGGGAAAGGGGGAAGCGGGTAGGCCGCAGCCTGGATCCTGGGCAGAGCTCACGCAGGGCTCACCCCTCCCCTGCAGGGCAGAGCTGGAGAGCTGGGCGAGGCTGGCCCCTCAGGAGAGCCCGGTGTCCCCGTGAGTATCTGCAGCCCTCACCCCCAACCCAAGTGTGCGCGGACTCCGCTGACACCCTCTGTCCCCCTCCCCGAGTGTAGGGAGACGTTGGTGTGCCCGGGGAGCGTGGCGAGGCTGGCCACAGGGGCTCAGCGGTGAGTCGGGGGAATGAAGCCTGGGGTGGGGGTGGGCCTGGAGCCACAGCCGAGGGGCCCCCTTTTCTGTGTGGGCTGCGGTGACGTTCTGGGTGCATGAAGGGGCTGAGCCTGTGAAAGCTGGGACACGGTGGTGGCCAGGCTCGAGCTGTCCTGTCCTTGAGACCTCTGTGCTGAGGAAGCAAAGTCCCAGCATCCAGCCGGCCGAGGGAGCACCCACCTGGGGCCTGGGAGGTGTGGTGGAAGCACCCCGCCTCTCAGCCCCACCATAGACCAAGATAAGGAAGACATCGGCATCGGTGCCCCGCGCCAAGTCTGACTGACGCACGGGGCCCGAGGGCATGCCTGACCTCTGCGACCCCCAGCTGCCCCCCAGGATCCCTCCCACCTCTTTCCCCAGTAACTGGGCCAGATGGCTGGGGACCAGCTCCTGTGTCTGCCCAGCCCCTGCGGGGGAGGCGGAGCTGGACTCACACTCTCTGTCTTTCAGGGGGCTCTGGGCCCGCAAGGCCCCCCCGGAGCCCCTGGTGTCCGCGGTTTCCAGGTGGGTGAGGTCTGCGCCCAGGGAGCCCAGGTGGGCCAGCCGGGTTGGGGAGGGGCCTCCACCGGGCTCCCTGTGGGTGCTGACGTGCTGCGTCCTTGTCCGTAGGGCCGGAAGGGCAGCATGGGAGACCCTGGCCTGCCCGGCCCCCAAGGCCTCCGAGGCGGCATGGGCGACCGGGTAAGTGGCTGTCCTAGCAGGGGTGTCCTGCTCCTGCACCCTACCCACAGTCCCACGGGACACACAGCGGCGCCACGTCAGCGGCCCCCAGAGGCACCTCACACCGTGCGTGCGCAGTAGTCAGGCACTGTGGGTGTCCCTATTGTCCCATGATATTTGGGACACAGAGGGCCCCAGTCTGGGTGACCGGGGGCCCCGGGAGGAGGTTGTGGGCTGTGTCTGGGCTCCGGCCTAGCTGCGCTACACCAGGTCCCAGGGGAACCTCAGGTGCCTTCCTTGGCCGTCCGCCCGCCTGCTGGCAGTGACAGGACCCAGGAGCCGCCATCTCTGGTGCCCCTTCATCCCGGGCTTGGTGGGCCACAGAAACCACGGCCTGGGGCCGGGACAGTGGGGCCCTTCCTCAGCCTTCAGGCCAGAAATGCCAGGGGTCAGGGGCATGCCAAGGGCACCAGGGCCTCCAAGAGGTAGAGAGAGAGGCCCTGGACACTGCGCCGTCCCCGTGGGGGCCAGGGGCCGGTTCCTGTATCCCCCGCCACCCCGGTCACCCTCGCCTGCACTTTGAGGTCACAGGAAAGTTTCACTCTCTGGACCCTTTGGGCGGGTTCTTCCTCGCGCTGCTATCCGAGCCGATGGACAGTTTTTATTTTAGCATTTTAGGGGTGATTCTGGCAGTTCCCAGACATGCCCCTAATCCCGCAGTCCCCTGGGAAGGTGATCCATACGAGCTTCGGGCCCTGACTCGGCAGCTCGCGGCGGGAAGCTACCCTGCGACCGTGCGAGTGAAAACGCCGCACAATCCAAACTTCTTCCGGTGGTGCCGAGCCCAGAGGCCTTGCTGTCCGGCAGCAGGGCCCGTGAAACAACAGCGCACCCCCGCGGGGCGAGGCTACGAGCCCCTAAAAGATGAGGGCTCTACAGGAGGATCCCAGCACACTTAGGGGCCAGGATGCCAAACGTCCGGGAAGGAGGCTGTTTCCACAGCAGCCCGGGTGCCCCCAGCTCGTCCTGGCTCCACAGCGGGTGCGGGTCGCCCAGGGATCCCTGTGCTTTCTTTAACGCTGAGCCTTTCTCTGCCCAGGGCTCCGGAGGAGCTGCAGGCCCAAAGGGCGACCAGGTGAGCGACCGGTGGTCAGGTCAGCTGTGGGCTGCCCGCTGTCTTCAGGGCTGGGGGGCGTCCTTCTCATCTCTCCCATCTCCCTCCCTCTCCCGCCACCCCCACCACCACCCGGCTGACAACTCTGGGCACCCAGCCGGACCCAGGACCAGTTGGCTCCTGGGTACGACGGGGGACGCCTGTGGCCTGGGCGGCTCCTCTGGGACCCTCAGAGTGGGGCGTGTTCCCTGCTGGCCATCTGGGTTCCAGGAGCAGATTAGAAAAGTGTTTGTTCTCCAGGCAGCACCTTCTCTCTGGGGGGCCCAGGAGCAGTAGGGGGCGGTGGCGCAGCTCTGCTTCTGATGCCCCGGGAGCAGCAGGAGGACCTAGAAGAGGCTAAACCCACCTGAGGCTCTGCTTACTGTCTGCTTGGTGCCTCGGCCGGGGTCGGGGTCTCAGGCACCGGCTCCCCCCACGGTTGGAGGACGGCAGCGTGGACAGTTCTGCGACCTTGAGCTGTGTCGTTTCAGGGCATCGCGGGCGCCGATGGCCTTCCTGGGGATAAAGGAGAACTGGTGAGTATGACTACGTCGGCCTCACTTTTGACAACAGAACTCACCACATTCGGGGTGGGGGGCTGGGGTGGGCCGAGCCGAGGACCGAGGCGCAGGGGAGGTCCTGACTGCTGACCAGCCCCTAAGGCAGAAGGCGGCCCCAGGCCCAGCTCTGGGGTTTTCCACCCCCTTCCTGTGCTCCATCTGCAGCTCCAGCATGAATTAGCCAGAGTTGAGACTGAGCTACAGAAAACTCTGCTTCCACAGAGCTAAAACTCGGGTTGAGTTTAGAATCAAACCCCGATGGAGTTCGTCGACAGTCACACCTCGGGGCTGAATGAAACGGAACAGTCAGGGGGTTTGGGGATGAAGATCTTCGTGGCTCCCAGTGGCGAGGGTCTCCAGTTCTGTGACTGAGCCCTCCTCTGAGTCTAGAGGAGACGGGAAGGGCTCAGCCCCAGGGACCCTCGTCTCCAGCACAGCCTTGTAGCCCAGAGCCAACTTTTCCCAGCTTGAGCTGAGACGGTCTCAGTCGTGTGCACGGGTGTTGTTCATCTTGGTGAATTCCTAGATGACCTTGACACGCGGGACCCTGGGAACAGTCCCCCGACCTGCTCCATCCCTGCCTGCGAGGCGGGCAGTGCCCCTCACACTGTGCTCTCAGCGACTTACCACTCAGGCTGTCTGAGCTGAAAAGCCTGGCCCCTCCATCTCCCTCCGGCTTCGAGGGGGGCCACCAGCTGTGGCCTGGGCAGAGGGCGGTGGCATGGATGGATGAGTGGTCCTGGGCCGTCTGTCTGGTTGGGGCCCAGTCCCTGTCCCCGTCCTGCCAGGTAGCCTCTTGAGGTCACAGCAGGAGAAGGGGGAGCCTTAGGCCCAGAGACCCTCAGCTCCGCCAAATGTATAACAATAAAGACGCAGGAGGGAGGAGATATGGGGACATATGTCTATGTATAACTGATTCACTTGGTTATAAAGCAGAAACTAACACACCATTGTAAAGCAATTATACTCTAATAAAGATGTTAAAAAAGAGAAAGAATGGGAACAAAGTAAACGTGGATGAGAAAAAGGACTATACCGCTAAAACGCTCTTTAGGGAAAATAAGTTTAAAAACGTCAGTAGCTATAATACAATCTCAGCAATACAAAACGGAACCTAGGATAAGAGGAGCGGCCACTGTGGCCGCTGTGACGCCATCAAACGCAGCTTCACGGAATGACTTGCTTTCCTCTTCCGTCCCCAACTGATAACCGGCTAGACCGGTTCCTGGGAAGTGATTCCCACCAACTAACGACACGCAAGTAATTGAAATGCACATCTTCCCTTCTGCTCTTTTGCAGGGTCCCAGTGGCCCTGTCGGACCCAAAGGAGAGGTGAGTGCCCGGTAGAGGCTGGCTCCTCGGGGCCCCCGGGCCAGCCCCGGGGCCTGACGGCCGTGCAGATCTCAGAGGCCTGCTCTGGTCAGAAGTCAGGAAACTGTCGGCCCTTCTTCTCCCAGAGGGAGAAGCCCATGCCCTGACCCAGCCCTTCCTGCCGTTTCCCTCTAGTCCGGCAGTCGAGGGGAGCTGGGTCCCAAGGGCATCCAGGGCCCCAACGGCACCAGCGGCATAGACGGCGTCCCGGGCCACCCTGGCCCCATGGGCCTCCAGGGCGTGCGAGGAGTGCCTGGCATCACTGGGAAACCCGGAGTCCCGGTACGTGTCTCCTCTCCGGAGCCAGTGCTCACTGGTGTGGGCGTTTCCTGGATTTAGAGCGAGTCTCTTCCAGATGATCAAGGTTACTTTGCAAAGTGGGATAGTGAGGGTGCCTCAAGGAGATGCCAGCGTGCCTCCCATACGATGATGGATTTTGGGGTGAATTCCAGGGCAAAGAAGCCAGCGAGCAGCACATCAGAGAGCTGTGTGTGGGGATGGTCAGCGGTGAGTGCCCTCTGTCCTGTCCCGCCCCGCCCCTGGAGCTGCAGCCCCTCCCACCCCCAGCCCCATCCTCGCCTTCACCCCATCCCCACGCAGCCTCACCCTCCACCACCTTCCAGCCAAGCCACGCTCCCGGCTGGCCTACCGCCCGCGGTCCTCGGGGTCTGCACTGGAGGGGGCCCCCTCCCCTCAGGGTTCACCGCGGTGCCTGGTGCACGGGGGATGTTCTAAATGTCTGCTCGATGAAGTGGTCCCAAGGGTCAAATAATCGTGCCCTTTCAGCTCTGACAGACCAAGTGGACATCTTTTGGCCGCTCCGATTCATGAGCTCTTTAAGGAGCTCTAGGGCTGTGATTCACTCTTTGGGTCACCGAGGACTGGACAGCACTTATCACGTACCCAAAGCGGTTAAAGCCCTTTTCAATCAATGAACAAACTTCCTTTGCAAGGCAGTATATTCGCGCTTTATATAACACACTTCTGATGAACAGATGTCTGATCTCTGTTTTCCAAAAGAGCAAATCGCACAGCTAGCCGCGCACTTGAGGAAGCCCTTAGCACCAGGGTCCATCGGTAGGCCGGGTCCCGCTGGCCCCCCCGGCCCCCCGGGGCCCCCAGGCTCCATTGGTCACCCCGGGGCTCGAGGGCCCCCTGGATACCGCGGTCCCACCGGAGAGCTGGGAGACCCCGGACCCAGAGGTGAGTGCGGTCCACCCACCACAGCCCCCAGCCAGTACCCCAGCCATGAAATCTGCCCCCGCCACGCAGAGAGGCTCCCCTGCGGGGACAGGGTGGGGGAAGAGACCCAGAGGGGAAATGGGCCCAGTGTCACCTGGCCTTCAGCCAGGGTCCTTCCGGCCTTGCCGATCCATGTCTGACACACACGTCTGAGCTGCCTGGGGGGCCCCTCCCCTCGCCTCCCCTCCCCTCCCTCTGGGTCCACGGGCTCATCTAGAAAAGCCCTGGGAGGTTGAGCCATTGCTAGAAGCCGCCTTGGGCAGAGCCCTTCATGCTTTCAGGCCCAGCTCGGTTAATTCCTTATTAAACCCACGGGTTGTGACAACGTTTTTCAAAATGTGATGGTTTTCGCAAATGCCGTTAGAATAACATTTGGGGGAGGAGGGTTGAGAAGAATGTGAGGGATGAACGCACAGGAGCCCCATCTGTACGTAACAGCGCTTCCCCTCAGGAAAACTGGCATGTGTGACCATTTCTGTGGCAAAAGGCAAAAATTATACATCAAAAATCCATTTTAAGGACTGTAAAGAACTCAGGACGAGTTGAAACGAGGTGAGAACCTTGGTCGCACGCAGGGGTGCCATCGTAGGGATGCCTGGTGCCCAGACAGGGAGCGGTTGGCCACTAACCTTTTCCAACAAGGCCTTTAACACTTAGTTCATTTTAAATTCTAACCGTTTGCCCCTGCAGCCGGCCTGCCCCCAGGCAGCTAGCCTCACGGGCCCCATTCAGGATTTAAAATTCGTGATTGCAATTTGTTCCAAACGTATTGACCAAATAATTTTCTGTTTCTGAAAAAGAGCTTAAGAAAAAAGTTTCCAAGGGAAACTTCCTTCTGTGAGCTCCTTTTGTCCTCTGTGAGGTTAAGTTAAAATACCTCAGCAGATGAAATGCTTCCAGAATTAGAGGTATCATTTCATTACTGTTAAGACGCTGGGAGATTGAATAGTTTCAACACTAGAGGGCAAACGTGTCAAATGCACCTTCTCACCCCGTCCCAAGTTTACCATCAGACATGTCTGAGTTCTGCCCGTCCCTGGGCCGTCTGTGCCAGTACAGTCTGCGGGGGGGATGGCTGTCCTCAAAGAAAGACCAAACAAGGTTTTCTCTAAATAGGGATCTGAATGCCTTTAAGACTTTTGAAAATAAAATTCAAAAATAGCATTGATCACTTTATGGGGTCTCAGAAAAACTGCCCAGAATTCAGGGGAGGCCGCCACACGGCGCGGGGTCAGCGTGTTCCCTGGGGCGCCTGCCTCAGGGTGGGGATGACCGAAGGTTATTGTTTGAATTAAACGAGAATATATACTGTAGGTCTTCAGGCAGAAGCCACTGTCAGGGCTGGGCTTCCATCTCCCCCCGGGGACCCAGCAGATCGGGGACCTGCTCTGGAGGCCGGGAAAGCCCAGGCCCCACGGGAGGCCCCGACTGCCCGGCCCAGGGGCTCCTGATCCTTTGTAGAAGGTGTGTTACCCTCTGCGATGGGAAAAGTGACAAACACCAACGGAAAGGAAACTGGTGTCACTGCTTTTACCATCAGGCAGGACAGACAGCACCCGACAATGCTGCTGGCCTCACTGAGCGTCACTATGTTGACAAGAGGCTCAATTTTCCAAGAACCTCACTCAGGATAAGCTGTCTGCGGCCAGCATCACACAAAGACTGGCCGACGAGCGGGCCCTCGTGGCAGGGCCTCGGCTCACCTCCCAGAGACCAAAACCAGCTGCAGGTGGAGGAGGAGAGAACACAATTCAGGGGACGTTTTGAAACACCTTAGACAATTTGTCACAAATGTTGAACATGGGGATACAGGGCAAACACTCAGCTGTTTCACAGGCATAAATATTGTGAACAAACTAAAGGTCCAAAAGCGCAGCTCTGAGGCTGGCGAGTCACGCGGGTGGGTGCCTTCTGCCAAATCCATCCAGCCCGACACTTTGCTGTGTGTCCTTTTCTAAACGTTTTTGATTCGGTAGAAAGCTTAGGAAGCAGGCACCCTGCTTGTAAAAAGGCAGGATCACACGCTCGCCGCAGCAGAAGTCTGTCTTTGAACCTCAATCAGGGCTTCTAAGCAAATGCGTATGTCACTTGCCCTTGACAGGAAACCAGGGGGACAGAGGAGACAAAGGCCCAGCTGGCGAGGGCCTGGACGGGCCTGACGGAGACCAAGGGCTCCAAGGTATGAGGCCGCTGTCACTGACGTTACTCAGGCACCTCTGGGTGCCGAGCACGTCTCCTCCTCTTCTGAGGGAACTTTTCTCCTGACGATGCACCCTTAGAGGCCAGGCTAGGGACTGTTTTAACGACCCTTTAATCAGATCGCCCTGTGTCTGTTTTAGTTCAGGAGTTTCAGTTAAATTCTATTCAACTAAAGCCATCGAGTATCTATTTCAGTTAAATTCGAACAGAATTTTTTCTTAAGTGACCCACACGTACCCTGGATGTTGGCACTTTTCATGCTGAGTATAAATACTTTGCCGAGAGGGAGGACGGCAGCCCCAGCCACGTTCCATCCGAGCCTTCTCGGGGGCTGCCCCGGGGCCGCCGCGTCCGCACACACGTGCCGGGAGCAAACACACACCTGTCGGCCCAGCTCCTTGCTCACTCCACCCCTCCCCGCACCCCCAGCTCCTGGTTTCTCCTCTGCCGTCCACCTGCCCAGGTGCCCACCACCTTGGGAGGGGGGGCTTTCTGTCTCACACCTAGTCCATTCCCACGCTTGCCACCAGCATCGTCAGCATCCCCCTCACTCACCCCAGACCCATTCCTCACATGGCGCCAGCTGGCTCTTCTCAAGTCCGAGCTGCCCTGCTTAGGACAGAACCCAGACTCCTGCACCCTGGCCTCTGCCCTCGTCCTTCTCCGGCCTGAGCGCGCCTCCCCTGGGCCCCTCCCAGAGTTAAGAAACGAGCCACAGAAACACAAGACTTGGGTTGGCTGAACGGACACACCACTGATGTCCTCTCTCTGTGTCTCCACTCACCTTCCTGGTGTGTCTCAAGGACCACAAGGCGTGCCCGGTGTTGGCAAAGATGGCCGCGACGGGGCCCACGGAGAGCCTGGGCTCCCTGGTGATCCTGGCCTTCCCGGTGCTGTTGGCGCTCAGGGGACCCCCGGCATTTGCGACACCTCCGCCTGCCAAGGAGCCGTGATGGGAGGGGGCGGGGAAAAATCAGGTCCCAGGAGCTCCTAAAACACAACTTCAGGAAGCGAGTGAGAAAGCGATGCCGACTGAAGCAGCCAGCTATGCCAGGACCCCGCGGGGAGCAGCAGTGTCCTGGCATCAGCGGTGGGAGACCGCCGTGCCGTCCAGCGAGGCCTGCCCCTCCTGTCCTCAGCGGCAGCGACTGGACACTTGGTCCCCGAGAGCATCCTTCATCGAGCTGCTGTCAAAGTGTTCTGTCTCTACGTGTATTTACAATGTCCGTTCGGCTGTAACGTCGTACCTCAGACCCAGGCCTATGTAACAAAATCATCAACCCAACGTTTCAGAGGGATCTAGGGTGTACATATAGAAAGTTTTGTACAATTTCACGAGAGAAAAAAATATTCAGCAACTTGTTTACATGGCATTGTGTAAAGGCTAAGATATCATTTCAATAAAATGATACGTGAAATCTTCAGATTAATGACTGGCCACAGTATTACAAAAACAATAAAGAATTTAATGTACAGTATCCCTTCCATACAAAGGTCTCGTCTGATTTACCTGCCTCCTTTGTGTACAAACGTCTAACTCTCTCCCGTTGACAGTATTTATTGAAAGTGACTGTACGGCACTAAAGTCTATTGGTATTATCTATTGTGATAAATAAAGCCACTCATTTGAAAAACTCAGTTCCAAACACTACAGTTTATTACACAGAAGGTAACGACTCTCAATATGAAAATGGGGGCATTGAAGCAATCTAATATCTAGCAAGTATTTCATTTATGGACAAAAGTACCTTTAAAGGAGATCTCTGGAAAATTTCTAGCAAAAAGGTTTCAAATAGGACTGATCTTGCGATACAGTTCTATGCAGCTAGAAATCATTACAAGGGGAAGCGACAGACAAATGAAATAAAATGTCTTACTTACAGTTAAGAACAATTTACCTTGTTCTAGTTGCTAAGGGGGCATATTTAAAATGTAAATAAAATAAATAAAAAGCAATGTACCTTCTAAGACTAAAGAAATTACAAAGGATGTTCATTTTTCAAGTTATCATGTTAAGAAAACATGATGGAATCAGACAGATAATTGAAAAATTACTTACTAATTGTCAAGATGTCTTCATCCCCAAATGGTCTAAGAGGACGTTAATCGGTAAGCATTTTGTTTTAGATAAATATTTTTACAAAATGTGCTTTCAAAGTCCCCATTGGAGTCCCATCAGCTGAATCGTGTCCCTTTAGAGTTAAACTATCAGAGCTGAGTTCCAGGGTCCTAGGAAATGTTTATGGGTCACGAAGGAACAGCCGTTTGCTTCCCAGACATCAGTGTTCGCATCCAGTCACTCGATCTCCAGAGCTGGGCTATTCTGCACTCTCCTGCGTGGGACACGTCACCAGGGAGTCTGGTCTGGTCAACTTTAGCCTTCTGCCAGTTTTACCGCAAAACACACTCTCAAATTCCTAAAGTTGAGAAATGACCATTAATGTACAATATACACAGACATGAAAACTGCTATCTTCAAAAACACAAATGGCTGAAATTAAGAGCGAAACTACCTCAAAATATATAGTTAAGGCGTCACTCACAAACGTATGTCACATCCTGTAAGGGGCTACAGATGATAAAAATGGGGATTCAAACGTCTGTCTCAAATAGTTACCTTTACGTGTATTTTTATTTAGTTTTCCAATAGGTTCTCAAAATGCCTGACCATATTGTAAACCCTTCTGATATTTTTTTAAAAAGCAGCCGTATTTGTTTGTTATTTTCATTGTGGTGACACAGACATAAACTTTACCATCTTAACCATTTGTAAGTGTGCGATTCAGTGGCATTAAGTATGTTCACACTCTCGTGCAACCATCACCACCATCCATTTCCAGAACTTTCCACCACCACACAGACACTCTGTACCGTGACATGCCCCTCCGGCCACGGGCATTTGCTGTCCCCTGCCCCCGCCCCACTGACCGCTCAGTGTTAGGCGTGGCAACGGGGCCAGACCAAGAGCTAACTCCCCAGCACCCTGCTGGCCGCGGGTCAAGTTCATGACTCTGTGCCTCTAGACACTTTGTGAAAGGCCTCAATTTTAACGGCTGAGTCAGTCTCAAGCTCACGAAAAGAGAAGGCAGGTGCAAGCGAACCACCCGAAGCTCATCGGCCTCCAGGAAACAAAAGACACGGGTCTGCGACATGCGGAAGGTGGGATGTCCTGCAGGACGCAGTATTCACGTTACCGAACCCAGCTTGGGTCCGCTCGCCCACGTGCAGCATTACATGTCATGATTAGTTATGCTCTGTGACAACTTCAGCAGAGAAGTTTTTTCCATATAATGTTTTTTGTGTCATTTAATATACTACATAATCTTCAGTAGTTTAATATTTCTCTCTGAGATGCCTCAGGAGCCCTTTGGAAAACTCAAAGTCAGCTAGAGAAGGAAACTTACAACCTGTTGTCAAAAGCAGCTCAATATTCCAGGAAAATTTTGCTCTCTTAACAGAGAGAGAAAACCACTTCCAGTCTGCACCAGCTTACTTTTAATAGCGAAGTTCATTTAGTTAATTAAATTCAATCTAATATGAGCCAGTCTTGACCCCATGCAAAACTCTTTCCTTAAGGTTCCTTTTCCACAAACCTCCCATCACTTTCTGTATCCATATTAGTTTGTCCCTTATTTTTTCCCTAGCCAGAAACAACCAGCTCTGGGACAAAATTATTCTCCCTTTTTCCCTTTAACAAAGATATTTCCATTCTTTTTTGGCTACACCACACGACATGAGGGATCTTAGTTCCCTGACCAGGGATCAAACCCTTGCCCCCTGCAGTGGAAGCGCAGAGTCTTAACCACTGGACCGCTGGGGAAGCACCTAGCCCACTTTCTTTACACACTGAAATTCTTCCCTTATTACTTTTAGTAACTTAATTACATATGTATTACAATTTTTAATCCTTAAAAACTTTAATCTCTATTGAAAACCAAGAAGCAAGTAATTGAACTGTTCTTTATATCAGCACGTTTTCACTGGCAAACTTATGAGCACATTCTATAACCTCTGGAAGCATACATTCTCCTATAGTACAATTTTTCTCTTTAATGTGGTACAAGACATGTATCTAAGAAGCCCAAACATCTTTAGTTTTTTTCTCTCTCATAAGAAGACAAGAGAAGATAAACTTAGACTTCTCGAGCAATCAATGTTCCAGTATTTTACCTTAATGAAAAATGACTTAGACCTTTAACGAATTTCCGTCATATAACTTAATTTAGCAAAACTAAAGTTTCAAGTTACCAAAAATCTGGAAAAACTAATACACGACTATTCCTAAAGAGTTCACCTGAAAGCTTTTATCCCATTTATCTCTATTTTATTACTTATGACAATATTATATAAAGACATCCATCCATCCATCCATCCAGAGATCTCATAGCTTATATTTCAATACAAAACTTATTAGTTTATAAATGTGATCCCATTTTCCCTCTCTATTGTAAAACAGCCCTAACTGCATAATAGTAGCACGATTTAAGGATCCATTAAGAGGCCACTTTTTCCCTGAATCTATGGAGTATTATGGCCAGGCCATGTTACAAAGGAAAATCATTTTTTTACATTTTATTTGTTTGTGACTGAAAGTGGTCCAGTTCTGGAGAATGCACCCCAAGGGGCTGCATTCAGGAAATAAGCTTGAGTTTCCCATACCAGCACACTTACACACAAGACAAATGCGTGCACGCGCGCGCACACACACACACACACACACACACACACACACGAAGAACAAAATCTAATTCCTGCAGGACAGAAACAAAGAGTGAAGTCCAACAATTCCCTCAAGTTCCCAAATGAGGGTTCCTGTTTTAATAACAAACAAAATGCAAATGAAAAGATAGGAAATCATGACCTCACATGTCGCGGCAACTCACCCAGCAAATGTAAAACTTTATAACAGTTGGAACAAGTTAAATTTACCTACTTGAGTTTAAAAAGGCTCTTTCACCTTTTCTCCTTTTGATTTGAAGTTCTACTAATTAACCCAGGCTGAAGTCTCAGGCAATGTGGGTTGTGTTTGCATTTCAAAGACATGGTAAGAGTTATGGCTTCAAGCTTTCTCCTAGAAATATTTTTGTTCTCTGAGGGTCAGAATTCTGAGAAAATATTTAAGCCAGCTTTCTCAAACTGCATAGGCAAAAAAGAACCAGGTTTGGAATTTCAAAAGAGTTTCATCTTAACCAATTTTCTCCAGAGTCTGAAGAAAGTTGTGGCCATGTGGTGTTAGAAAAAACATTTTTCTTTTTATAGGAGCACAGCTGAACATTTACCAGTTTGGTAAAATACACCCTAGACCACAAGATGGAACAGAGCTCTGATCACTCATTTCTTAATTATTCATGGCCGCTGTTGTCAGATATCAAGCAAACAAACAAACCGATGCAATGGAAAACAGTCCCTCAGGGTCGAAGTTCCCTAGTCCCAAAAAGGGAAATTCCCAACCGATGCCCCATCAGAGACAACCCTGGTGGTTAAGAATCCGCCTGCCAATGCAAGGGACACGGGTTCGAGCCCTGGTCTGGGAAGATCCCACAGGCCGCGGAGCAGCTAAGCCCATGTGCCACAACTACTGAGCCTGCGCTCTAGAGCCCGTGAGCCACAACTACTGAGCCCACGTGCCTAGAGCCCGAGCTCCTCAACAAGAGAAGCCACTGCAACGAGAAGCTCGCGCACCACAACGAAGAGCAGCCCCCGCTCGCCGCAACTAGAGAAAGCCACGTGCAGCAACGAAGACCCAACTCAGCCAAAAATAAATAAATAAATTGGTTTAAAAAAAAAAAAAAGCCAAATGACCAAGCCTTAGTCCAAAAGGGAAAATCCCAACCAATATTCTGCTATAGAAGTCAATGTGATAGGGAAGAATACTCTGGTGTCACCACACGTGAGTTCCATTACTTACCAAAGACATCTCAACCTGCCAGTGCAAGTGCCTTGTTTTTTTTTATCACAAAAATCAAAAGCGCCGTGGGCCAAGGATGGCTGGTTGGTGGCAAGGTCTCGAGGCTGCTCCTGAGACAAAGGTGCTCAGGCAGCCGCTGGACAGGATCCATCTCAATCACCAACACTGTCAGTAAACCAAATCGGGTCCACTCGCCCACACGCAGTGAAGACAATCTACTGACGCCAGGTTGTGACGAAGGAAAGTGCAACGTTTATTGCAGGCACCAGACAAGGAGTTCAGATCTTTTGAGCGTTAACACTGATCACTAGACAAGTCTAAGTTCACCTCCTGTTTTCTTATGAGAGAGAAAAACAACTAAAGATGCTTGGGTTTATTAGACACACGTCTTGTACTACATTAAAGAGAAAAACTGTGATACAGGAAAACGTATGTTTTTAGACGTGTGCTCGTAAGTTTGCCAATCAAAACGTGCGGATATAAAGAAAAGTCCAATTACTTGCTTCTCGGTTTTCAGTAGAGATTAAAGTTTTTAAGGGTTAAAAATTGTAATACCTGTGTAATTAAACTACTAAAGGTAATAAGGGAAGCATTTCAGTAATGTAAAGAAAGTAGGATATACATTGTCAGTGAGAGAAGGTATAAAGAATGGAAATATCTTTGTTAAGGGAAAAAAGGGAGAATGATTTTGTCCCAGGGCTGGTTGTTTCTGGATAAGGAAAAAATAATGGACAAACTAATATGGATACAGAAAGTGATGAAAGCTTTGTAGAAAAGGAACCTTAAGGAAAGGGTTTTGCATGGGGTCAAGACTGGCTCATATTAGATTGAATTTAATTAAGTAAATGAACTTCGCTATTAAAAGTAAGCTGGTGCAGACTGGAAGTGGTTTTCTCTCTCTGTTAAGAGAGCAAAATTTTCCTGGAATATTGAGCTGCTTTTGACAACAGGTTGTAAGCTTCCTTCTCTAGCTGACTTTGAGTTTTCCAAAGGGCTCCTGAGGCATCTCAGAGAGAAATATTAAACTAATTAAGATTATGTAGTATATTAAATTACACAAAAAAAACATTATATGGAAAAAACTTCTCTGCTGAAGTTGTCACAGAGTATAACTAATCATGACATGTAATACTGTGCGTGGGCAAGCGGACCCAAGTTCAGTTCAGTAACAATTTTTGGCATCCCAGATGGGCTGGAAATCCCATCTGGGTCACCAAAAATTGTTACTGAACTGAATTTGGGTCCACTCACCCTCGCACAGTAAGGCCGATCTACTGACACTGGGTTGCAGTGAAAGAAAGTGCAGCATTTACTGCGGGTGCCGAACAAGAAGTTCAGGCCTTTTGAGCATTAGCTGCCCAGACTCCTTGTTTGGCACCCGCAGTAAACGCTGCACTTGTTTTCACCGCAACTGGTGTCAGCAAATTGGCTTTGCCGTGTGCAGGCAAGTGGACCCAAATTTGGTTCAGTAACATTCAGCCTCAACAATAAACAAACAGCAAGGAAAAGAGGAAAGGGGAGCCATAACAGATTAAAAGGTATAAGAGCTATGAACCAAATGCAGTGTTTGGATCCTGATTTAAGTAAGTCGACAGTAAGAAGACAGTTGTGAGCCAATCAGAGAAATCTGGACAGGGAGGGAGATTAAGGAAGATGATGATGACGTGGTTGTGCTTTTAAGCAGCCCTTTTCTTTTTAGAGATACATTTGTGAATGAAAATGGTATGACAGTTGGTAATGCTTTAAAATAATTCAGTGGCGGTGGGAGGCTGGGGATGTATAGGTGAAACAAAGCTATGCCTGAGGCTGAGTTATGGACACGGGCGTTCACTGTTCTAGTCTCTCCGTTTTTGTGCGTGTATACATTTCTGTAAGTTTTTTCTTTTCAAAGCATAGCATTCTTACACAATTAAGTCTAAGTTTATATGTTTTTATTGTGGTAAAATATATGTAACATAAAATTTGCCATTTTTTACCATTTGTAAGTGTACAATTCAGTGGCTTAAGTACATTCACAATGTTGTATAAACATCACCATGATCTATTTGCAGCACTTTCTCATCTCCCCAAACTGAAACTCTGTCCCTGTTAAACATGTACCCTCCATCCATCCGCCTCCCCCAGTCTCTGGCACCCGTCATTCTACTTTTTGACTTTATGAATCTGATGACTCTAGGTACTTCATGTAAGTGGAATCATACAGTATTTGTCTCTTTGTGTCTGCCTTTTCCCGGTCAAAATCGTTTTAGAGGTCCATCCATATTGTGAGGCACGTGTCAGAACTTCATTCCTTTTCATGGCTGAATAGTAATCCATTGGCTGTACAGACATTCCGCTTATCCATTCGTCTGTTGATTGGATTGTTTCCACCTTTTGGTGACTGTGAATAATGTGGCTATGAACACTGGTATACAAATATCTGTTTAAGTCCCTGCTTTCTATTCTTTTGGGTAACTGTTTAACTTTTTTTTTTTTTTTTTTTTGCGGTACATGGGCCTCTCACTGTTGTGGCCTCTCCCGTGGCGGAGCACAGGCTCAGCGGCCATGGCTCACGGGCCCAGCCGCTCCGCGGCACGTGGGATGTTCCCGGACCGGGGCACGAACCCGTGTCCTCTGCATCGGCAGGCAGACTCTCAACCACTGCACCACCAGGGAAGCCCCTATGTTTAACTTTTTGAGGAACCACCAGCTGCACCATTTTACATTCCCACCAGCAGTCCCAAGGGTTGCAATTTCTCCACATCCTCACCGACACTTGTTATTTTGTTTTGTAATAGCCACAGCTAATGGGTGTGAACTGGTATCTCACACCCATTAAAGTGCTTTTGATTTGCATTTCCCTGATCATTAGTGATGTTGAGCATCTTTTCGTGTGCTTATTGGCCATTTGCTTATCTTCTGTGGAGAAACGTCTATTCAAGTCCTTTGCCCATTTTCGAATTGTGCTGTCTCTTTGTTGCTGGACTATAATAGGTTTCTATTTAATTTGTGTCCAGGAAGGGAAGCATAAGCGCTCTCTCTGCTGCCACTGCTCTGACTTTTGAGTCATCTGGAACGGCTGGAGCACTCCACCTGTCCACACGCTACGTGGCATCCCAGCCAAGGCCATCTGCCATTTGCAACAACTGCCTATGCTCAGAAGCTAGATCTACACAGAAATACATTCTAATTTCCTTCCCAAAATTTAAAAGGTTTTCAACGGGTCTTAATGCAATGTAAGATGAACCATGGTTTGATATATTGGTTTCTATATTCTGACACCCAAAGCCCAACTATAAAATATTTGCCTATATTTGAGAAGGCAGAATTTACCTTTGAGAATACCTAAATAGAAGTCAGAAGGAAGAAAATAATCATCTCTCAGATGTAAGAAAGGACTTCAAGAGATTTTCTAAACAATCGTCATAAAATGAGGAGCCCTGGGCACCCGTCTTTATTTTGAAGAGTTCTGCCAGCAGTGGGGTTAAGGTGTAGCTCAATCTAGACTCTCACGAGGTCCCTGGGACTCAGTTCATGGGAACTTGGGGTGACCGTGAAAGAGGGAGACAAGTGGACACCTCCCGCCCTTGACTGCGTCAAAGGTAAGCTAGTAATCGTTGCTCTGCTCTCTCAATTAGCATCTATTTCAACGAAACTTAAGTGAAATAGCTGAGTTTTAAGGGATTTTTACAACTCATCAGACACCTTGAGATGACGTCTGGTCAAAGTTGGATATTCACATTAAATGTGTAAATAGGAGAAGGCCAATAATAAAAACTATTTTTAGTAGGAAAAAGAAAGATTGTTCCAATTACATGTCAAGAAATTATACCAGGAAGTTAGGAAGAGGAAGAAAATGGGTGTCATCTGTACAGAGAGACGAGAGAATTAAAGGAAAAGGGTTAATGAAACCAAGAGGGGTGACAAACCTCGGGGCCCAGGTGGGAGGGTGTGCCCCCGACACTCAGCCACACTGAGAGCCCCACAGAGATGGGACAAGGCCAGTCATGGTGGGAGATGCCACGGGGGCTCTGAGAACAACAGGTCTGACAGACAAGAGAGGACAGGAAAGGCCTGAACCACAATTCGTAACCTCAACCTAATAAACGTACAGAATTCGCCGAACCAAGAATGCACGTCCTTTCCAAATAAACACAGACTTTTAAAAAATTGACCACATAAGAGGTCACAATGGAAGTCTCAACACGTTTTTAAAAACTGCCATCTTCACTGATCAGAATGTGAGAAATAAATGTGAGAAACAGATAAAATGCTGTTCTTAAAAAGAACAGTCTTATCTACAAAACAGAAACAGACTCACAGACAGAGAACAGACTGGTGGTTGCCAAGGGGCTGGGGGTGGGGGATTGATGGAGTGGGAGCTTGGGGTTAGCAGATGCAAACTATTATATATAGGATGGACAAACAAGGTCCTAACCCTATATAGGGTTACAGTTCCCTGTACAGCACAGGGAACTATATTCAGTATCCTGTGATAAACCATAATGGAAAAGAATATGAAAAAGAATGTGTGTATATATATACATGTGTGTATATATATATATATATATATATATATACACACACATATATATATATATATATATATATAGAACTGAGTGACTTGGCTCTACACCATAAATTAACACATTGTAAATCAACTATACTTCAATAAAATAAATTTAAAATAAAAAGGACAGAATTCCTACTGCACAGGAAAGGGAGAAGTAACAGTACCGCTACACCCGATAACTGGGGCTGGTGCGCAAGGACAAGTGGGTGCGGGCCGGCCGCCAGCCCAAGTTCAGGTGCAGGAGGGAAGACAAAGCAGGGGGGCAGCGCCACCGTCCTGCCCAACGACTGTGATGGTGACAGGACAGAGGAGAGGGAAGCACAGGGTGACAGACTGCCCCGCAGCCCCAGAGCCTGGCTAGGGTTCAAGGTCACGACCCCAAAATGTCACCTCACAACAACTGCGTCACCAGCGATCCTGGATTGGGGCTGGACCGGGGAAAATGGTGTAGAGGATGTTATTGGGACAAGAGGCAAAATTCGAATTAGATAAGAGTGTTACACCAATGTTAAGTGTCCTGATTTTGGCCATTGTATTCTGGTTATGTAAGATAAAGTAATATTCTTTAAAATCACAGACTGAAGTGTTTGGGTATCAAGGTGCATGGTGCCCACAGTTTACCATCAAATGGTTTAGACTGCAAGAGACAGAACAAATGGGGCAAAATGTGAACAACTGGGGGTTCTGGGTAAACCTGGGTGGGCACACGAGGAGCTCTTAGCACTCATCTTGGAATTTTCCTGCAAGTTTAAAATTATATAAAAATTTTTAATTACCATAAATAAATACAACGAATCATCTAAATCCAGGGTTCTACAGGCACCTGTCTGGCCCGATCTCTTCAAAATCTCAGTGCCGTAACAGAAACTGTGGGGTAGGGAGGACTGCTATAGCTCAGAGACAGAAAAATGCCACTGACTGCAACACAGAAGCATTGCTGGGTGCTGGTTTGGAAAAAAATGCAGCCATAAAAGCCACCTTTAGAACATCTGGGGGACATGGGAATACGGACTGGGCAGTAGATGGTATAAGAGAATGACTATCGACCTTGTGAGGTGTGAAAACGGCACTGGCGTTACGTGGGAGACACAGGCGTAAATATTTAGAGGTGAAGGGTCATGATATGTCATTGTCTTTGAAATTGTGCTGTGCGTGTGTGTTAAACATGGTAAATGTTGACGGCTCAGACTAGGGGAGGGGAGGGCAGGTGTTCAGTGAACTCTGTGCTCATTAGAAAAATAAAACAAAGGGAACCATCTGCTTGCGGACTCGTTTACCTTCTCAACTTCTCCACCTGACGCCTCCTGGGCACTGAAAACCTAGCCCATTGGACACAGAACGTGGATTCCACCCCACCCCATCCTGCTTCTCCACACGTCTTCCCATCTCAGGAAACAGTGCCACCCGCCCAGCTGCTCCAGCCAGACACCCCACCGTGGACCCCAATTCCTCTGCCCAGCAGCCCTACATCCAGCACCGCGGGCCCTGGCCAGTCTCAGCAGAGCGGCTGCGGCCTCTGACCAGGGTCTGTGTCTCCACTCCCGCCCACCCCTAACCTCTCCTCCTGGAGTCCAGTCTCCCTGCTGCGCAGCAAGGAGAGCCATCTTTGCAGCATGTCAACCAGACCCCACACCGGGATGGAGGTGGTCCATTCACCCTCAACCTGTTAGCCGCTTCCCTCCAGCCCACGGGGTCTCTGTCTTATTCAAGGTGCCCCCAGTGTCTGGGACAGAATCCTGGTTAGAGTCGGAACAGACCTGTGGGATGAGATGTGTACTGAAATAATTTAGGAAAATCACTGAAGACTTTCGTGTATCACATCTTCCAAAATGTTCATGCAAGTAAGAGGGGGAAAGTCACTGAGGAAACAGGAAGGACACAAGGGTTTAAGCTGCCTACATTCTAATTCCCCCCAAATTGCTACTGACGTCACTTCGGCCTGTTTCTTGATGGGTCTTGTAATCCGACCCAGAAACAATCTACAAATTCAATGTAACTACATTTCAGAAATATTCAGGAAGCCTAATATACATAAAAATTAATGTCCATAAGTTTTTAACCTATTTAATCTTTGAGTATAGATAGTGACAGTTAAGTTTTTTTATTGTTGTAAACACCTTCATCATATTTGAATGAATCATATAAATAATAATTTACCACTATTAGGTACACAGAGCCAACCATTAAATCATTTTTTTAAATATAAAAGCTTTATTTTATTACAATAAACCAAGTCTATCGCTAAAAAATAATGTTAAAGAGTAACCACATTATAAATAACCATAAATGATCCAATCAGCACAAACTTGACGCAGGTATTGCTTTAAAAGGCAATTAAATATACAACGAAAACAAGGAACTTGACGAAATTACGAAACACACAAGATGGAAATGTACGTGGGCACAGAAAAGGGAAAGGGAGAAGACAAACTCTTAGCACTCATCCCAAGGGGCCTCACTCCAGGCAGCCTGGGGCGCTCGGCCGGCCGCTCCCCCAGGATCTAGATACGGAAGGCCCTTTTTCAAAAGGTTCCACGTTTATAGTGCCAACCTCAGCTCGGTTCTCTGATCAGACCCGTGCTGCCGTCAACGGCAGTGACTACACGACAGCAGGGACCAGCAGCAAACCCAGGCCGCTCTTCACTAAGGCCTCATCCCATGCGCCCTGATCCCCAGAGAAGTGAGGCCGGTACCTGGACCCAAGGTCCCACCAAGGCAGAGCACAGAAGCCAATGCAGGGAATGTTCTCTCACCTGAACCCCCAAGGAGGGGGCAGGTGGGACCCCACTCACACCCAGCATCCGCTCCCACCTGGAGGGCTTGCAGGGAATCAATGGCTCCTCGGCCCAGACAGACAGGGTCAAGGTCGAGCTGGCTGTCCTAAGGAATGGAGATGCTCGAGCCCCTGAGCGCCCCCCGATCCCCCAGGCCGCAGTGTTTCTCTTCTCTGCCTTCTGAACATGTTTGAAATCCAGATTATTTATTTGACATTTAATTGCCTCTTTTTTTTTCCTATTTGTGCTTTATCCCTTTCACAACATCTTCTGAGGGGGAAAAAAAAAATCATACCCTACAGGCAGGTCTCTGAAACCCCTTTAAGCCCCCAAACAAGGCACTGCACAGAGCAGGGGCCTGACTGCTAGCTGACCACAGATCCAGGCTGTGGTTAGTACCTTGATAAGTGATGAGCAGGGCATCATTCACGCTGGACTCAGCATCGGACATTTGGTTCCAGGAAACAAAGGACAGTTTGGGACATCTTAGAGGAAAAAGGAAAAATAACAACACTGATACATTTACAGGATTCTGAAAATCTCCTGGCCTAGGTACTAACCTTTTTAAGAGAATCTCCATGTCTTTCCTGAATATATTTCAGGAACGCTGTGGTCCACTGCAGCGTCGTTGCCTTATCGGTCTCGGCGTTGCAGAACGGGACTAAAAGATTCAACTCATCACAACAAATGCGGATTCTGCGCCTACAGTCAAAACCCAAAGTAATCACGTAGAGAAGCTGAAGCAGAACAAAGGAATAAAGCAGGTGTCTGTGTGTCTTGAGGAATCAGCTCGCGGCCTGGCCACTGAGAGCGTAGGAAGGGCAGGCCCTCACCTCGGGGCTCCCCTCTACAGCGGCCAGCCCACCCTCAGCTGCCCACTAAGCCCAGTCGCGCTCCCTGGAAAGTTTCCCGTTTACTTCTCCTGGGCCAGGAGCAAGGACCAGGTCCAAGTCTCTAGACCAAGGATGGACCCAAACCCCCTGAAACTGGAAGCAAAATTGTGTGTGTGTTTCTTCTGGGCAGGACATTCTTTCACTCACCTGCCCCCCAGGTGCCAAGGAAGTCACAGAAGCTAGGATTCACAGCTTTGATTCTCCAAGGGGCCCCGGTTCATAAAGGACCACAGACTACCAGCCTGTGAATATCCCCAAATCCAGTCCATTTAGGGATGATTTACATCCCACGTGGAGTCTTAGACCATTTTTAACATTTACGTATTACATTCAGATAATACGGCCCTTGTTCCTATTTCCCCACCTGTACACTCAGAACTCTAGAGCAACTTTGTAAGGTAACAACAACAGCAGGAATTCACCAGATGCTCTGCAACGGCAGGCACTGGGCCAGACACTACATTTCAGCTTGGTTAATTCTTGTGTCCCATCTACGCAGTACGTGATATCCCTATTTTATAGACGAGAGACTCAGGTGGAGAGGTAAAGAATGTGTAGGAAGTTGTTAAACTAGGAAATGGCAGAGTAAGAATGAAAACTTTTACCGTCAACACGTAGTACGTATAAGGCTTTTTTTCAGATGGTAGGTATTCAGTAAATGTTTATTAAATAAATATAAACAATGCCCATTATAATTCACGGTGAGCTCGGTGATGCCCATCGCTCGGCGTGTATGTGCGGACACATCCTTAGGAAAGGTATCTAGCTGCCTAGCTTTAATATATCCCTTTAAATAAATAAATTTCCACTGCTCAACACTGTAGGTTCAAAGATGAATATCTGTCTTGCTCAATGCTCTATTTCCTGAGCCTAAAACAGAAACTGGTACAAAGCACTCAACAGATGACGAAGTTAGGGAACCATCCCGTACCCAGCTATAGATGATGAAGTTAGGGAACCATCCCGTACCCAGCTATAGATGACGAAGTTAGGGAACATCCCGTACCCAGCTACAGATGACGAAGTCAGGGAACATCCCGTACCCAGCTATAGATGACGAAGTTAGGGAACATCCCGTACCCAGCTATAGATGACGAAGTTAGGGAACATCCCGTACCCAGCTATAGATGACGAAGTTAGGGAACATCCCGTACCCAGCTATAGATGACGAAGTTAGGGAACATCCCGTACCCAGCTACAGATGACGAAGTTAGGGAACATCCCGTACCCAGCTATAGATGACGAAGTTAGGGAACATCCCGTACCCAGCTATAGATGACGAAGTTAGGGACCATCCCGTACCCAGCTACAGATGACGAAGTTAGGGAACATCCCGTACCCAGCTATAGATGACGAAGTTAGGGACCATCCCGTACCCAGCTATAGATGACGAAGTTAGGGAACATCCCGTACCCAGCTACAGATGACGAAGTTAGGGAACATCCCGTACCCAGCTATAGATGACGAAGTTAGGGAACATCCCGTACCCAGCTATAGATGACGAAGTTAGGGACCATCCCGTACCCAGCTATAGATGACGAAGTTAGGGACCATCCCGTACCCAGCTATAGATGACGAAGTTAGGGACCATCCCGTACCCAGCTATAGATGACGAAGTTAGGGACCATCCCGTACCCAGCTATAGATGACGAAGTTAGGGACCATCCCGTACCCAGCTATAGATGACGAAGTTAGGGACCATCCCGTACCCAGCTATAGATGACGAAGTTAGGGACCATCTCGTACCCAGCTATAGATGACGAAGTTAGGGACCATCCCGTACCCAGCTATAGATGACGAAGTTAGGGAC
Source organism: Phocoena phocoena (assembly GCF_963924675.1). Lineage (NCBI taxonomy): Eukaryota > Metazoa > Chordata > Mammalia > Artiodactyla > Phocoenidae > Phocoena > Phocoena phocoena. Next base: position 86,740,202 of record NC_089233.1, read on the forward strand.
CATCCCGTACCCAGCTGTAACAGAAAACTTAACCACCTTTTGCTTCTCCACAGAGCAGCACAAATAAAATCCACAGATAAACAACTTACATAAGCTGTACCTTCCTCCTTCCTCAACATCCTTAAAAGAGCCAAGCAAAACTGAGTAAGCCAGCGCACAGGCGGACCCCTCCCAGGAAGGCTGCCCCGGCCGGCACCTGGGAACTTAGATTTCGGGGGGGTTCCCACTACCGTTGGCCACTGGCTTATGCTAAACACCAGCTTTCCTTCTGGGCGTCTGGGACTTGGCCGCGTGCCAGGTAGGGAATGCCCCCGCCCCCCCACGACCAGCCCCCAGTAGGATCCAGGGCCCTGAGCCTCTAAGGAGCTTTGCTGTCCGGGAACACGTCACCAGTGCTGGGGGGTGACAGGCATCCTGAGTGGCTCCACTGAGAGGTGCTCTGGGAGCTGGCGCCTGGGGCCCCTAGACCTCTCCCCATGCGCCTCTGCCGACTTTGCTGGGTTTTTTGTCCAAGATAAATCAAAGCCATGAGTCCTCCTAACGAATCACCAGACCTGGGGGTGGTCTCGGGTACCCCCATCCACCTAGCAAAGCAAGGTGACCACTGACTCTAGCCAGCTTTCCCTCCCTTGAACACAGAAATGGCTACACCATTGTTTTCTACAAAAAAGGTGCCTGTCACCACCACCGACTGTCATCAACTTGGCGTCTAAGACAACGGTATGCCACCGACTCCACGCATTACCTTCTATCTCTTTCCATGCGGTTGTGCCTCTCCCTGCGCTGGGACCGGCCCCGCTGGGGCCCGCTCTGGGTCTGCTCCCCGAAGCTGGCCTGGGACGACTCCACCGACTGCCAAGCACCCTGCACTGCTGTGGCGCCTTCACCCACGTTCTGGAGCTCTCCAAGGGCTCTTCGTTCCAGGTTTGTGTCCAGCTGACGCAACCTACTCCGACTCCTCTTGTTTATTGCTTGTTTACACAGCGCTTCTTCTTTGCAAAAGAAGGGAAAAGTGGTATTTTAATCCTTCTGTTCTTCTAAACTGACCCTCGTGAATGCTGAATATATTTTTTGGTATTTTCGATCCAAGATAGAAACACCCCAGGTATTATGTAATCAATACAGCTTATACAGCAATACAGTCAAAAGTCCCCCTTTTAAATCAACAGGCATTTGAACTGTCATCTATGAATAAAAAAACCAAGAAGTTGTTTGATTTTTCTGATATTCAGAATGGGGGAAAAAAACTTGAAATATTTTCTCCAAGAGGTTTTCTTGATATGCAATTATCCTAATATGACAACTGATATTCTAACTGCAATGCTCAGAAGAGGACAAAACCTAAGTGGTTTAGGATTAAACATGCCCTCACCTTACAAGTGAGATTCCCCCCACAAAAGGAGTAATCACATCATAGATTTGACCTGTGCTACAGAAATATGTTAAATTTCTATCAAAGTACAGCAGGCGTCTAATTAGTACCTGCGGTGACGTGCATTCCCGAGGTACCGTACAAAGCCAAACCCTCTACGGTGAAAGAATCACTTAACACACATTTCAGAACGGTGATAACTTTTCAGAAGACATAGAGAGGAATTCGCAAGTACTGGTAACACTCTTCAGCTGAGCAGTCAGTACAGGGACTATTCTGACATTAACCTTTATACCTTACAAATGTTAACGTAGACTTGTGCGAGCAATGTCATAAGAACAATGGAAAATTAATCACTGGCGTGGGAGAAAGGAGAGCCGCATCCCTACCCTGTCTTTATCAGCTCTCCAAGAGCTGAGTGTAAGCTGTGTTATTGTTGGATAGCTCGAAAAAGAATGTTTTCCAGGAAAAACGGATTGAGGGTTAACGTCAGGGGTAAGCAAAGTTTGCCTTCAGAAGTTTATTTCTAAAACTTTCTGTATCACCTTATGGCCTCTTGCTCCCAACTCAATCCTCTGCCCATCTGCAGATCGTCCTCTAAAGCTCTGAGCGGATTTCAGACTCCTGCCTCACTCATGAAGTATGAAATAAGAGAAAAAAAAAAAAAAACCTGAAAGTGCTGTCAGTAACTTGAAGGTAACGAAAATGCACCTAAGTCTATCATTTTTCTGTTTAAGGAGGTTACCGTTAAGAAAAAGCAGCCCCTGAACTCAACGTTTCCAGGCCAAGTATAAACGTGATGTTCAAAATTCGCAAGGATGTTCAAAGTGAGGTGACTGGGCAGAGGGACGGAAGGATTCCTAAGATGCAAGCAGGCTTCCGAGATCGTTTCATTTGTTTATAAACCACCTCTCTCCCCTCTCCCACCCATGGCCAAAAAAAAAAGGGGGGGCAAAGACAGCAGGCAGGAGGAGAAAGCACCTGCCAGCTTGTTTTATCGCTTACCTCCTACTTTAATCCAAACCTGCTCGGGCAAAGCTTTGTTTCTACTACCCAAAGTCTGTTTAGTGGATTCAATTTCTTGCTGATAGCAGAAAGAAAATGCTCTCGGCAATCCAATATCCTGATGCTTGGTAGCTTCAAGTACAGAACATGAGTTACTAGAGCTCTGGAAAAAAATAAAGCAACAGGAACTTTTATCAACAGGTGACGATCTCCTCTCTACGCACAAATAAAATGCACTTTAATAGAAGTAACGTCAAAGCTATTCACGTGAACTTGAAGAACTTTCGGTGCACTAAGGATGTTTAAATGTCCCCGAACCACATAAATACTCTCGAGTTTAAAAAGTTATTGAGCTCAATGAAAGAAAAAAAAAATCCTTGGGGCCTAACTAAAATACAATTTATCCATGTAATACAAAAGAGCAAAGCTTCGCAAGTCATTTTCCCTACCTGTGTTTGTGAAAGACTAGAATTTCCACTAGCAGAGCAACTGCTTGCAGTAAACAGAGGGTATGCAAATTGCAGAGCAGGAGCTGCAGCAGTTTTATTTTTCACTAATGTTGTACATTTGTTTTGTTGCTGGTGAAGAGGAACATTCACTAATTCGGATGGATGGCGAATAAGAGTGACCAAACTGCCAAGACAAAAGAAACCCAGAAACACATGAAGAGTATGTGGCAGGTAAGTTTCCTGAAACACCACAATCACTAACTATCACACTCTAATGGCTAACATTTGATTTTCTAGATGGGAACTTGAATCTGTTACCATGAATGCCCCCCACCATGGAAACCTCTACAATTATCAGCTAGTGTTGTAGGGGACAAGTTCAAACTTTCTTCCTCACATTGGAAGGTGTGGCTGTGTGTCATCTTTTAGTTACACCTCCCTTCCCATCACACTTCTGACACCAATCTCTGTTTTTTTGGCCATCCTCCAAAATCTGACGACTGTGGGCAAAATGGGGAAAACTACAGGGTGGGGACAGACAGGAAGCTGAGGAGACACCCTAGCAGACAGGCGACTCCTCTCCGATAGTTGTTGCTGCGAGATCGCTTATGGGCTGGCAGTCTGGCTGAAGGAGGAAGCTGCATTTTACACTCAAAACCTCACAACGTGACGTCTTTCCTCCCAGGGGATGCATCTGTGCAAGATGAGGTCAGCCTCAACCTGAGTCAACAGAGGGGGAAGCAGAGGTCTCTCCTGACATTTAGGTGAGTGATTTGGGGACAGAACCTTTGTTCCTCAGGAACATGTGTGCACTTATCTCAACTCCTCTCTCTTCCGCATGCAGACGCTGAGTGCACACTGCAGAGGTGATGCTGCGGGCTGTGTACTTAACATCTGCTTGCTGTGCTTCACAGAGCACACAAACTTTCAGCTCAGCCTCCAGACTCACTGAGGTCTGCTCGCTGTTAAGATGCAAGCTGCAGTGAGGCCGCTGGCCTCTGCAGAGGACCGTGGTCTATACCCGGACCCAGCCTGGTGCTTCCCTGCACAGGGCCCTGGTCTACACCCGGACCCAGGCTGGTGGCCTCTGCAGAGGACCCTGGTCTATACCCGGACCCAGCCTGGTGCTTCCCTGAACAGAACCCTGGTTTACACCCGGACCCCGGCTGGTGCCTCTCTGCGGAGGACCCTAGTTACACCCGGCCCGCTCCCTGGGGGATGCACCCACTTGTTGAGCGCCATGCCGGGCTCGGGGGGATCCGCGCCGCGCGGGGCTGGCGGGGACTCGGCTGGGATGCTGTTGAAGCGGTCCTCCAGGCGGACGCGCACGGCCGACTTGGCCCGCGCCTCGGGCGCGCCCTCCACGTTCTCCTTGCCGGCGCCGTCGGGCGCCTTGGGCCGGGGTGCGCCGGCGCCCGGGCCGTCGGCGCACGGCGTCTTCTCGGCGGCGGGGGGCGCGCCCGCCTCGCCCAGCAGCATCATGCGCAGCTCCTGGAAGTCGATGTGACCCAGGCACTGGTTGGCGCCCGCGAAGCCGCCCTCGGCCAGCGCAGGCGGGCACAGCATCGGGTACACGGGCGGCGCGCCCCCCGCCGCCGCGCCCCCGGCCGCCGCGAAGCCCCCCGCCGCCGCGCCCGGCGCCGTCGCCGCCAGGAAGGCCGAGTTGAGGCGCGTCTCGAGCTCGCCGTCGGCCGCCGCCGCCTCCATGTGCGAGTAGAGGATGTGCTGCAGCTGCGTGTACTCGATCTCGGTCATCTCCACAAGGCTCAGGTCGGTGGTCGTGAAACTCAGCCCCGCCTCGCCCAGCGCCGCGTCCGCGCCCTCGGGGCCCGCCGGCCCGCCCGCCTGAGGCGGCTCCGGCTGCCCGGGGCCCGACATGCCGGCGCCAACGGCGTAGGGTGCGCGGGCGGGCCGGCGGGGCCTGGCGGGGCGGGCGGGGTCGCGGAAACCGCCTGCCGCAGCGCGCCTGCGCCGCCCGCCCGCAACGGTAGCCCCTCCCCGGCGCGGCCCCGCCCCCGCCCCGCGGCCCCGCCCCACGGCCCGGCCGCACCAACCGCCCGCCGCGCCCCCGCCGCGGCGCCCAGTCCCAAGCTACGCGCGCAGGTCTGGGGCGTGGGGTTCGGGCGGCGAGGCTGCGGCGCGCGGGGCCAGGCCGTCCAAGTCCAGTGCCTGAGGGGCCAGACCACCCGGGTCGAGTGTCCGCAGGGCCGGGCCGCCCGGATCCCCATGTCCAAGGGGCCAAACGCGCGAGTCCAGTGTCCGAGGGTCAGACACCTGGGTCGAGTGTCCGCGGGGCCTCCCAGGGCCTGGCCGGCTATCAGGGCGCATGCAAGAGGCGCCTCTCCAGGTAACGCTTCACCACGAGTCCACGTATCCACGGGGTGCCGCGCGGTCCCCCCCTTCTCGGGACACGAGGCCTACAGTAAGCCCGAACAGTAGACAGGTGAGACAGCGGCCCCAAATACAGGTGTGACAAGGCAGGCTCTGTACGTAGGTGAAAACTCAGTCAGATAAGTAAATACACGTGGTGCACGGTTCCTCCTAGAACCTGCAGGGCTCGTGTAATCAATGCCCTCGACAAACACTGGCCAATGATGAGCTAGAATGCACACGCCATGTGGGTTCATCCTTTTAAAGTGTGCTCTTCAGTGGTAGTGTATTCACATCCTATCACCACAGTCAGTTTTCGGACATTTTCATCACCCCAAGGAACCCCATACCCACTAGCACTCCCTACCCACTAACCTTCTTTCTGTCCCTGTGGGTTTGCCAACCCTGGGTACGTCCTATAAATGGTATCATAGAATAGGTGGTCTTTAGAAGAATTATTTTTGCGGGCTCAAAATAATTACTGTACCCACCTCTCACCCTTACCCCCGTCTCAACCAGTGGTGGTTTTCTGTATAGGAAGCACGTGGTTTAAAGAAAGGCCTGTGATTTCGGCCCAGTTTTCGTCCATCAGGCTCTGAATTACTCATCCTGGCAGAGCTCAGACATCTATGGCGTGCGATTCACTTCTTCTGCAGTATCTTTTCTTTGAACAATGTAAGATCATCCTGCACTTCCCTGGAGGTCCAGTGGTTAAGACTCCGTGCTTCCGCTGCAGGGGGTGCAGGTTCAATCCCTGGTAGGGGAACGAAGGTCCCACATGCCACGTGGCACAGCCAAAAAACTTTAAAAAAAAAGTAAAAAAAAAAAAATATGTATTTGCTTTTCTTTTTGTCCACTTAATATGTCCCCAGTAGGAAAATGATGGACCACTTACTCAATAAAAGGTATCAGGTGTGGGGGGAAAAACAAGAGCACTTTTTCTCACACCTAACATAAAAATTAGTTTCAGATCATCGAAATACCTAAATTTAAAAAGAAAATTATATAACTACTAAATATATAGGATGATATCGATAAACTCTTTGAGAAGATTCTAAGCGTGACATCAACACAGACCATAATGTGCACAGGCTCGCCCGGGGCCTCTTGTTTAAAAGCAGATTCTAATTCGGCGGGCCTAGGTGGGACCTGGAATGCCACCTTTCTAAGGAGCCCCCAGCTGGCGTGTGTGCCACTGATCAGTTGACCCCACTTTGAGCAGCAAAATCACGGAGTATGGTGGAATTTACAATGTTTAAAAAAGAAAATAAAATCAAGATTATACGCGACTTGGTTTTTCGCTTATTGGAAATAAAGACCATTGGCACCTACGTTGTTTTTTGTGTTTCTTGATTTGGGCGGGCTCCTTGCAGATAACAGTTTTTGAGCCCTCTTTTATTTAGACATGAAACGTGAGAATGATCTGGCTTTAGTGGGACTTATTTTATAAATAAAATGTGAAGAAAATATAAAACACGTTTTTTTCAAACTCTAAACGTGGCTCCAAGTGGTTCTGGTCTAGCCCTCCAGGGGTAGGCCTTCTTAGCTGAGGACCCTAGCTGAAGAGTCAGGCAGAGCCCGGCGGAGCAGGTCAGGGTGGGAGAAAGGCCCCACCTGGTCTCCCCTGAGCTAAGAAGTACACATGCAAAACAATAAATAAATGAATAAGTAAACAGCATCATGGACCGATGCGAAGGGCTGGCTTTCGAGAACAGGAGGAGCTGCTCTGTGGACAGGCCATCGTGCAGGGGGAGACCCCCGGTGGGTGGCAAAGTCAGTTTAGTGGCTCCGGACTAACTGCTGGAGACCCAAGCACAGCATCCATGTGAGCCTCAAGGAATGTGGGCAAGCATTGGACGTGACACCGTTGTACAAATATATGGATTCGGTGAAACCAGCAGGGCTGGATAGCAAAACCAGCAGGGCTGGATAGCAAAATGTAGACATTACAGGAAAATAAAACTACAAAGCAATATTGGACATGAACAGATAGGCAGACATTCTTAACAAAAGCTTAGCAAATTGAATCCAACAAGATTTTTTAAAAAGAATAACTCATCGTAACCAAGTAGTGTTTTTTCCAGGGATGCAAGTTTTGTTTACCTTTGAAAATCAACCAATGTAAATTACTATGTTCATAGAGCAAAGTGAAAAGCCCTATGATTACCTCAAAAATGCACACGCACAGAAAAAGTGGCTGGCAAATCTAACATCCATCCCCAATCAAAATTCGGCAACCAAGCATAGAGGGCAAGTTCCTCAACCTGATAAAGGGCGTACATGAAATTACCACACTTCACATCATACTTAAACGGCAAAAGACAGAATGCTTTCCCTCTCGATGAGGAAAAAGGAAAGATGCCCACCGTCACCACTCTGTCGCCACTTCTGTTCAGCATTGTGCTGGAGGGTCTACTCGGCGTGACAGGGCAAGAGAAAGGAGCATGCAGGTGGGAGGACGAGAAGTGGAACTGTCTACTTCCTCCCTGGGCAGCACGATGACCTAGGGAGAAAATCCTACAGAACCTACCAAAGAGCCAGTGAGTTCAGCGAGGTCGGAGAACGTAACAACATACTAATACCAGTCATGTTCCTATACCCTAGCGGTGGGCATGCAGGCCCTGCAATTAGAGAACAATAGCGCCTACAGTCACTCAAGCACGCACCGAGGTGTGAGTTTAACAGGATACGTATAGGACATGCATGTTGAATGGCACACAGCGTGGTTTCACCGCCCTAAAAATCCCCCGTGCTCTGCCTACCCATCTCTCTGCCCCTTTGCCCCCTGGCCGCTGCCCATCCTCTCACTGTCTCCACGGTTCTGCCTTTTCCAGAGTGTCACAGAGGTGGCTTCATACAGCCTTTTCTGATTGGCTTCTTTCACGAGTTCAATGCATCTCGGGTTCCTCTGTGTCTTTTCATGGTCTGATAGCTCACTTCAGTTAGCGCTGAATCATATTCCATTGTCTGTGTGGGACACCGTTTATCTATCCGTCACCTGCCGAAGGACATCCTGGTTGCTTCCAAGTTTCAGCAACTATGAATACAGCTGCTGTAAACATCCATGTGCAGGCTTTTGTGTGGACGTGAGTCTGCAGCTCCTTTGGGTAAGTACCAAGGAGTGTGCTCCTGGAGCGTATGGTAAGCGGATGCTTAGTTTTGTAAGGAATAATCAAACCATCTTCCAAAGTGGCTGCGCCATATTCTGAATTCCCACTGGCATGAGCGAGAGCTCCCGTCACTCCACATCCTCAGCCCCATCTGCTGTTGTCGGCGTTGCATGCTTTGGGCCGTCTAAGAGGTGTGCTTGACGGCCTTCTGAAGACTCGGTTACTGTGCCAGCTAGGTGGCAACCCCGCGCGGGGCAGGGCGGGGGCGATGTCTCCCGGGACACGGTCTGGGCTCCGCAACCCACGTTGCTCTCGCTCCAGGATTGCTGGATCTGGAATCAAGGGGTGCGAATGGGGTGGCCCCTCTCCCTATTACCTCTCGTGATGCCCGCAGAGTCTGTGCTTCCTGTTCTGTGACTCTCGGTTCTAGAGGGCTCAGTCCCGAGGGGAAGAGAGCTTCCTCGCGGGGACGCAGTGAGGCTTCCTGGGGCCGTCGGTGGAGGCTGTGGCCCGGCCACTTGGGACTCTTCAGGCCCAAAGCAGGGGTGGCAGAGCCCGACTCTCATGGGTGAGGAACTAGAGAACCCAGGTCCTCTTCATCCTCCAAGCCGGTGGACGGCCACAGAGATGCCCTCGGGCCTGACGGCTGAGGCTCAGACTGGGCAGGAGCAAAGGTTTGGGTCACCCACCCGGCCACGAACCCCCAGCAGCTGCTCGAGGGCCCAGGGAGCGTGGACGGGGTCACGGAGGAGGGTCTTTGCCGGTACCGGCGCCGCGGCTGCCACCAGGAGTGACGGCTGTGACAGCCGCGCCTCGTCCTGCTTTTGATGGAAACGTGCCTGCGTGTTTATCCGCCACACGCTTTTGTTTTCTCCTCCTTGCTCGTCCCTGATCGCGTAGGATGCGACGAGAATGGCCAGCCTTATTCCCATGGTCTGCAGGACCGGGAAGCCCTCCCAGAAGCGACGGGAGGTCCAGTCCCCTCTCCTGGGGGCGGGGACAGTGGCGATGGGGGTGTCGTGTTGGGCGGGAGGTGAGTTTGTGCCTGTCTTCCTTTGGGGATTTGGCCCAAAGGGCGGCTGTAAGCAAGGCATGGAGGCGCGCAGGGGGCCGAGATGGTGGGCGGGGGGTGGCTAGCCGGGCCCCTTTTCTTAGAAGCCCCTCTGCTGCGTGTTCGCGGTTGAGGGGATCAGCAGAGACAGTTCTGCACGAGATCTGGAGACCAGAAGAGAAGCGACAGCCGCACCGATTTTTCAACCCAGAGGTCGACCTGGGGTCACGCGCGGGGCTGTCGCCTTGTTGGGGGCAGTGTCCCCACTGGCCACGCCGCCTCCCGGGATCCCTCGGGCCAGGTGTGCCTCTAACCTTTATGACAAAGTGCGCCAGCTTCTCAGGCCGGATGTCCGCACCGTCCAGGCTGGAGGTAGAGGGAAACACGTGAGACAGGCTAGTCCATCCTTGTGGGGCCCGGCCTGGCCTCACCTCGCCCTCCACACCCTCCCGTCTGCCCGTCCTTCCCGTCCAGCTCTGGCCGCAGCAGCTCCCACAGCCGGGGCTAAGCCTGCAGACCAAGCCCTGATGCATCCCCCCATCCCTGTCTCCCTCTTCTCTCCCTCCTGCCCTCTCTGTCTCTCTCTGACCCAGATAACGAAGAGACGGTGAGACCCACGGCGCCGGCGTCTGCAAACCACTTGCTGCGCATCTTATTGCTGTGATTTGTGAGTTTTGTTCGCTCCTTAAGGAGTAAAAGAATCGGAGAAACCTTTGTTAGAGATGTGATTTCAATCAGCGGCTTAGGGGCATTCGATGAAATACCTTTGTGACCGATTTCTAAATATTTGGAAAAATTGTTCAGTATTTAATTTGATGTTTAAGTGTTTGATATTGTGTTTAAATATCTCTAAAAATATTGTTTAATAGGTGAGAAATAGGACATTGAAGAAAATACGAGTTTCCTTCTGCTTGCTCGAAAGTTCCTCAGCTCTTAAAGTATTGATTAATCGTACACGCACAGAACGAAGCACAAACCAAAGGAAAGTTTAAGGCAACTGCTTTTGAACTTCCAAGGAAATGAACGTGGGTTTGAACTCGCGGGGTCAAGAGATGAACACTCCAGTGACGAGGGGCAGGGCAGCAGGAGTCAGAGGCCAGCAGAGGCGGGGAAGGGCCGAGTCTTCAGTTAAAACCGCAAAATCACAACACGGTAAAAGCAGCAAGTGGTGGACCCGGTGCTGGAAAGAATCGGGTCCGAATGCCCAGCAGGGTGGAGGGATTCCAGGACTGGCCTAGAAAAAGGCACGATGCAGCAGGATGCCAGAGCCAGGGATGCACAGGGCCGTCCTGACGGGGGTGATAGCGCAGCCGCAGCCGAGAAAAGCAGCCCAGAGGGACCCGAGGCTGCTGCACGGGGCTCCTCCCCCTCCCTCTGCCCTCCTCCTCCCTCCCCACTCCTTGTTTTCTAAACAAAAGGAAAGTGTTCCTTTACTACTTGATTACACGGGTGGGGATCTTCTCTGAAAACCAAGAGCGCGCCACTCCAGATGAAAGGATGCACGTCGTCCAGGGAGAGAAGCGTGACCGCGGCCGGTTAGCCTTCCAGACGTGAGCTGCTTTCTTTTCGGTCCTGACACGTGTGTGCGTGTGTGCCAGTGTGTGCGCATGTGTGTGCGTATCCGTGTGCATGTGTGCGCGCAGGAGCTGGGGCTTATCCCTGGGAGCTGCCAGCCTAGCACTTGGTCTCCCTGTGCGTCTGGGTGTTGCTCACAGTCAAAGTCACAAGTGCAAACAGCCGTGCCTGCAGCGCTGCCATCGGACAGGACGCCCCCGTCCCCCAGATGCCTCCCTCGTGCTGCCCCTTAGAGGCCCCCCACCCCACCCTGTCTGCAACCTGCCCCCTCCAGCATGTCCCTCAGGGGGTCCTGCGGCCAGTGGCCTTGGTCTGGGGCCTCTCTCACTGGATGCACTTCCCTCCTCCCCGTGGCTGGGCCACTATCCACCCCCGTGTTGACTGAAGGGCACCTGGGTGGTTTCCTGGTTTAGGCAACTGTGAATAAATCACTATAAGTACTTGGGTTCTCATCCCCTTGGGGTGATACTGCCCTCACTGAGGATGCGTGCTTTGGGGTGAATGTCTAGCGGGGGGTGGCCGGCTTGTGTGGAATTTAATGACAAGTCACTGATTGGAAACCCAGAGCTCTTCTCCAGGGCGGTGCCACCTTCCCTCCCCGCCACCCCGCATCCTCGCCAGCACTTGCTACAGTCAGTTTTCTGACCCTTTACATAAAGGGACACCCTGGGGTGATGTCCACAGTGGCTGAATTCCTCTTCTTTTTCTCTGGCAGACCCTGATACCCTGATTTGCTGCCTTGCAGCCAGAGGTGGCCGGGTGCCAACCTGACCAATGAGGTCAAACCAGACATTTGAAAGGGGAACAGAGGCTCTGTTGCTCCTGCTGGTTTCCTCCTATAACAGTGAGGTGATGACGTGATGGCTGCAGGGGCAGCCTTCTTGCAAACACAAGGACAAGAGTCATGAGCTGAGGATGCAGAGCACGGGGGACCCTCAGTGACATCGCAAGCCACTCCAGCCACCAGGGCTGCCTGCCCCACCCTCGTGTGAAGCTCAAAGATGGAAAAAGTCTCTGTGCTTCCTTGGTGACCCCCCACCTGAACACCAGCAACATGGGTACAGGAAAATTGGGCCAGAAACACCATTAAGAACACTTGTCTCCAGATGGCCGCATTTGGGAGATCTTGATTTTCTTGGTACACCTCTCTCATTTCCCACATTCTGGGAACACACAGGACCCACAAATCTCCAGGGAGCCCACATTCTCTGGAAAGTAGAAGTTAGAAACTTTTGAACAACGTGAAAAATGTAAATGATGCTTTTTTTAAAAAATAAATTTATATATTTTTATTTTTGGCTGCGTTGGGTCTTCCGTTGCTGCGCGCAGGCTTTCTCTAGTTGCGGCGAGCGGGGGCTGCTCTGCGTTGCGGTGCGCGGGCTTCTCATGGTGGTGGCTCCTCTTGTTGCGGGGCACGGGCTCTAGAGCGCAGGCTCAGTAGTTGTGGCTCGCGGGCTTTGTTGCTCCGCAGCATGTGGGATCTTCCTGGACCAGGGCTCGAACCCGTATTCCCTGCATTGGCAGGCGGATTCTTCTGTTTTTTTTTTTTTTTTTTTTTTTTTTGCGGTGCGCGGGTCTCTCACTGTTGTGGCCTCTCCCGTGGCGGAGCACAGGCTCCGGACGCGCAGGCCCAGCGGCCACGGCCCACGGGCCCAGCCGCTCCACAGCATGTGAGATCTTCCCGGACCGGGGCACAAACCCGTGTCCCCTGCATCGGCAGGCGGACTCTCAACCACTGCGCCACCAGGGAAGCCCGGCAGGCGGATTCTTAACCACTGAGCCACCAGGGAAGTCCTAAATGATGCTTTTGATGAATACTTGACACCTTTGGGAATTGCCCAGGTTATAAGAAGTGAAGAAAGGATACAAGAATGTATAGAATCCCAATTTTGTAAAAGAAAAATAGAGGGAAAAAAAGATTAAGGGAAAAGATACAGATGGCTGCCCGTGGTGACCACTGGGTGGAAAGTGTGGGTGGCGTTGGAGGGCCTCCCCTTTCCTAAATGTCTGATGGGAAGCAGGCGTCAGAGCCATCCCAAGCCAGGAGCTCCCATCCCCACCCTGAGGGGCCTGGGTTGGAGGCTGGGGCTCGTACCCTGGGGCACCTGCCTCCCCAATCCTTGCTCAGGCCCCTTCAAGGGCACAGCCAGATGGTCCCCGTCGCCGTGCCCTCACCCTGCTGTCTCCCTGGCCCTGGACCTGCTGGTGCGGGGGTGGGGAGGGTCCGGCCCCTGGGGTGTGATCCTCCCTTGGAGGCTGCTTTCATCCTCCCTGACAGTTGCCTCTGCGGAACTGGATGGGATACGGGGCCCCGCCAGGCACCGCGGCCCTCGAGGCCTCAAGCGGGAGGGAGTCCTCATGCCAGGTTTCCGGAGAGCCAAGCGCTGCACGGCGCACCTGATTGCGTGTGAGTGACTTTGGCTAAACGGGGTCACGGGTTGGAGCCGTCAGGGCTGGTCCTGGAGGAGAGCAGGGGTAGTTGGCAGGGTGAGGGCGGAGCAGCGGATGCCACGGAAGTATTCTGTGGAGCAGATAAAGCAGGGCTTGGGGACGATGCAAACATCCCAGCTGTACTCAAGGGACTGAGGATTTTAAAACTTGCGCGTATTTTCCCCGACGTTTTGGGGAAACTGCTTGGACAGCAGCCTGCAGGCCAGAGGGACTCACGCGTTTTGGAGCCGGGCACCGTGCCCAGCCCTGCTCGCGTCTATCCTGCAGGATTCGGGATTTCCTCTTTGGCAGGACCTAGCCATAGGGCGGTCTTCCCCAAGGTCAGGCTAGCGCTGTGGGCTCTCCGTAGACGAGCGGCCACCCTCCTGGCCTCGCCTGGCCCGATGCCTTTCTGAGGCGGCAGTGATGGCGGCGTCCCCTCGCGGGACCCCTGCTTTGTGGCACTCGCCCCTGGTTTGTCCTGCACTCGGCCGGGAAACCAGACGTTAGGTTACTGACTCTCCAGCCCACAGGGGTAGAGCCTGTCCTGCCCGAGGGATGTTTTCTGCGTGTCTCGGCTCACGGCGGGAGATGGGTGCACAAACTTGTTGAGAAGCTAAATGCTGGCACAAGGGCCACCAGGATGGGGCCGGTCACTGGTGGCCCTGAAGTTCAAGGGCAAGGCCGACACCTTTGTCTTTTCCTCCCAGCCGTGGCCGCTTCCCTGACCTGAAGGCTCCGCATCTGCTGGTACAGCCCCTGCCACTTATTCCACCCGGCAAGGCACCTGGGCCACCAGCTCCGCCTCACCACACGCTCGTGACCAGCCCGGTGCTCCTTTAAGGCCCGGGTCAGCGGCCGGGGACTTTTGGGTGCCTGCCGACCCTGCCGGTACCGCCTGCCCCACGTCTCTGTTATCCCGACCGTGCGCTTCTCTGTCCTTCCCTTGGTGGCCTCGGGCTTCCTGCTCGACATGGGGTCCTGTGCTGGAGCCATCCCGGGAACGGGGTGCATCCGGCAGGGGTCTTCAGGCCAAAGGGCACCGCGGCCCACACCACGCCGACTGCCAAGAAGCGGGAGCTGAGGCATCCCTCTCCAGACCCGACTTTCCAACGCGATGCCACACGAGACAGAAAACCTTCTGTAGATGTTTATTCTACTTCAAGTAACAAAGCTATGAAGTTCCATGTTTTAATGTACAGTGATATAATGCTTTGCAATATAAAATACAATTTACAGAAATTTCTATCAAGTAAGCCTAAAGAAACACACTTGATTTTTTACATTTGTTGTATTTAAATTAGAAAAATTTTTTTGTTTTACACGTAAAAAAACCTTCACATCTCGTTAGATGTTGGAACTCGTCGCCACTTTAACGTAACCTACTGACAGGGTCTCTAACACCGATCACTCCAAATTGCTAAGTTCTCGGTGTTCTCATAACTTAAACGTTTGTGCTAGAAAGTGAAAAATCTGTAGTGACGTACAATGGAACAGACTCCAAAGAACAAATGAAATTCTCTAATTTTATATTTGCAAAAGTAAGTTTATGAAAATATAAAAAAATTATCAAAGTTTATTTGTACAGTCAAATAAATTAGCAAGTTTTTTCTCTTTCGCACTTCAGAAGTACTTGGAAAATACATGACGAGAAGCAGTATACTGTGTCTCACAGTGAAAAGCTTTCTAGTTTGTAGTTCTTAAGCTAATATCACTATTTTCATCTCAGGCTTTACACAAATATTGTTCCATTTCAATGACAAACGTTGAGATTTGCCACAAGTATGTATCACAGTGCGGAGCGAGTGCACTTTTCCCGGGACAGAGAACCGCTCAGATGGTAAAGTTCAACAAACAAAACGTTCCTGATTATTCAAATCAAAGAAACCTACTCCCTCCACCCGCCCTGCCTTTTAAAGTACACTTAATTGCTTTATTTTCTCACTTTCTTTAGGCTGGTAAAATTTAAACCTTTTAAAATAAATTGTTATTTAAAATTCCACAATTTCTATTCAGATGTTGCTTTTAATCATGTTTGGGGGTGGGGGGAACATGTAAGGGGATACCTAAACACTGAGCAAAACAAAGAAATGTGTTTTTGTTTCCTGGTTGGAATTTGTAATTCAAATTTCTTCATGACAAGAGAAAGATGCACCTGTAGTTAAGTCTGGTGTTTCTCAACATTCCAGAGACGAGCTGACACAGCCATGCACAGAAACACGTGGCCGCCTGCCCCCGAAACCCTGTGAAGTCAGCTTCTGGAAACAGGTATCACAGATGAGATGTCAGGAAAGGTATGGCTCTGAGGTCCACTAAACTCCCTTAAAATTTACAATAGTCAAGTTATTAGAAAAGATAACTTTATAATCTGAAAAAGCAATATGCTTTTGTAGGTACTTTCCCATTTCAGTACATTTAAATGGAAATGTTAAAGAGTTCTTAGTTTTTTGTTTTTATTTAAAAAGCATCAGAATTGTAAAGGTGTGAAATTTTGTAAGAAACCATCATACACAAAATTACAGTAATTTCTCAAGTCCAGAAGGTTCTGTCCTGTGCATGAGCACCCAGCTCTTTCCAAGACCACCTGCTTATCAGCACGTGAGCGCGGCTTCACGGGCGGCCCTAGGTCTGGGCGGTGGGGGCGGCAGCCCGCGGGGCCTCGGCCTTGGGGTCCCGGGGTCGCTCCGGGCTCCGACTACGGTCCCTGCGGCGCTCCCGCTCGCGGGCCTTGTCGCGGTCGCGGTCCCTGCTGCGGGACCTCTCCCGGTCACGTCTGCGGTCGCGGTCGCGGTCGCGGTTGCGGCTCCGCTCTCGGGCCCGGTCCCACTCGCGCCCCTTGTCCCTGCCCGCGTTGCGCTCGCGGCCCCGGTCCCACTCGCGGCCAGCGTCCTTGTCGCGGTGTCGGTCCCACTCGCGGCCTCGGTCCCAGTCCCGCTCGCGGCTCCAGGTCCGGCCGCGTTCCCGCTCCCAGGGCTTCCCACGCTCCCGCTCGCGCCGGCGGTCCTCGAGGGCCCGGCCCGGGCGGCTGTCGGGCGGCGGGGCCTCGGGCTCCTCCGGGGCCTTGTCCCGGGGCCGCCCCTCGAAGCCTGGGCCTCTGTACTCGTGGCCCCTGCCCTCGCGGAATTCGGCCTCGGGGCCTGGGGCCGGCGCGCCGGGTGGCGCAGGCGGGTGGCTGGGCAGCTCCAGCAGTGGCCGGGGCGCCGGCTTGGGTCCGGGGGCGGCCGGGCCCTGGAAGTGGAAGCGTGGAGGCGCCGACTCGCTCTTCTCGGGGAAGGGAGCGGCCCCCCGGGGCCCCCCAAAGGGCAAGGGCGCCGGTGCCCTCTGGCCGGTGAACCTGGGCGGTGAGTGGACCCTCTGCTCCTCGAACTGCTGAGGCTGCATCCCCCTGGGTCCCGGCACGAATCCAGGGGCTTGGCCCCTGGGGCCTTCAAACTGCCCAGGGTGCGGCCCCCTCGGGCCCACAAAGTGGCCGGCGGGGGGGCCTCTCTGACCTCCGAACTGAGAGGGAGGAGGGCCACCTCGGGGTCCTTTAAACTGCGACAGCAGAGGCCTCCTCTGGCCCCCGAACTGGAAAGGCGCGGCGCCCCTGTTTCCCAGGAACGGGGCCTGCTCGGGCCCCTCGCACTGGCCAGGGGGGCCCGAGGCCTCACCGTAAGGGGCCTCCGGGAACTCCCTCTTCTCCCCGTGGGGGTCCTTGCGGTCTTCAAACGGAGGTGGCCCTGCTCCCCTGGGCCCGCCCAGGTGGGAAGGGGATGGGCCCCTCCCGTCCCCATAGGGAGGTGGCCCATGTGGCCCTGAGAACAAGGAAGGGATGGGCCCCTTTTGGGGCCCGAATCTGGCTGGTGGAGGCCCCCCTCTCGGCCCGTCGTTATTAGAATTCTCTTCCGAGAACGGAGGGACTGGCCCCCGTGGGCCTGTGTAATTGGGGCCGTGAAGGCCCGACATCCCGAAAGCACGCGGTGCAGGCTCCCGCTGGCCTTGGAACTGGGGTGGAGGCCCCCCTTTCTGTGCTGCGGCAGGGAACGTGCCGGCCCCCTCACCTGGCCTGGGCTGTGGCTCTCTGTCTCCTTCGGTTTCAGCTACCAGGGAGTCACTTTTTTCGGGAAACTGAGCATTTCTCTGATCCTCGTACTGGCAAGAGCCCAGAGGTTTTTCCTGAGAGTACCCTGGACCCGAGAAAGGATCCCTTCCTCCGGGAGGGTGGAAGGTCTGGCCCTCATGCTGCGAAGGGAAGAGAGGCTGGAAGGAGGCACCCGGCGGCGTGGGCAGCAGCACCTTCCGGGCAGGCCTGGCCACGCCGTCCCCGCCGGCTGCGCCCTCGGGCCCCGGGCTTTCCACGGGCTCGCGCAGAGGGCCGTCCTGCTTGGCCGGCGGTGGGGCCTCTTCGCCCGGAGCCCACGGTGGAGGGGCTGACTCTGGCTCCTCCTGGGCCGGGAGTGGCCCCGGGCCGGCAGCGGCCCCTCCGGGCGCTTCTCTGGCCAGCGGGGGCCTCGGGGCGGCCTCGCTCTCGTTGCTCTCCGCGGCCAACCGCCGGGCCTGCCGGGGGTCCCGGCTCGGCCGCGCCTCGGCGCTCGGGCCCGGAGCCTGGCTGCCAGCGGGGGGCGCGGCCGGCTTGGCCGCAGCCTGCGGCTCCGGCGGCAGGAGCGCAGCCTTGGGCGGCGGCGACATGAGCGCATCCGACACGGAGAAGTGGGCCATGGAGGCCCCGACGGCCGCCCTCTGCTGCCTGAGCGCCTCCTCCTGCTCCTCCACCTGCCTCTGCTGCTCCTCGATCTGCTTCGTGAGCTCCTCTATCATCTGCTGCTGCTCGGCCAAGGAGGGCGCCGGCAGGCCTGGCCCGCCGTGCGCGTCCACACACATTCTGGTGGGCAGGTCGTCGACGGTCACTTTGGCTTCTTCGAGGATTGTCTCGTCCTCCGGGTCATAGGCCACCTCCTCCCGCTCGGCTGCCTCCGCGGCCTTCTCTGCGTCCTGGCGTCGCCCGCGGTCTCCAAGCTGAGTGTCGAAGGCTCTCTCAGGCCCGTACTCTTCCTCGGGGTCATACGGCCTGTCGTCTTCCTCCTCCTCCAGAGCTCTGTCTTTTGAGAACTGACCAAACTGCTGGACAATTGGGTCCAGCAGAGGTGCTGCCGGCAGCCCGCCGCCGGCTTTGGCTCTCGAGTCCTGGTGGGGGGCTGGGGCCGACTCGGCAGGCTCTTTGGTGGGGGGGTCAAACGCCTTCTTCTTCCCAAAGAGAGTCTGCAGGATATGTTCTAGGGGCGAAGCTGTTTTTGAAGAAGAGGAAGTGACAGAGGAAGCGGCCACCGTCACTGACGCGGGTGATGCTGTGACAGTGTTCGTGGCTCCTGGTTTGAGCGACGACAATATCTGTAACACGGAAGACGAGGCCGGCGCGCCTGGTGCTTCTGGAGGAGGGGGTGGGGGTGGGGGAGACCCCGGGGGTGTGGTGCTGACAGCCGCGTCCCCTGGGCACAGCGGGTACTTGGGCGGCTTCTTCTCAGGGAGCAGGGCTGCTGGCACTCTGGGGTGGACGGGATCCATTTCTTCTTGTGTCTGAGTACGGGGCCGCTTCTCCTCTGTCTTGTCTAATTCGCCGGCATTTGAAGGACGCTTTATTTTTTGACAGATTACTAACCCCAGGATTATGTTTGGACGCGGTGACTCAAGACCTAAAAAAACAAAACAGTTGTGCAAATTTTAGAATCGAATTGTAGCTTTTGTCCTTCAGGGGTAAACTCTGGGTGTAAAGGGCAGCGGGGGGATGGTTTCCAGAGGGAGGAGGAGGAAATTCTGTGGCAAAACAGAACCAAGTGTTTGAAGACCAGCTGCAAAAAGATGCAGACTGCACCGTGCACCTGCCCGGCCTGACGGGCCCACAAACCACAAAACCAAGGGCCCAATGCACACGCGCATTCGCCCAGTGCTAAAATTATTACAGATTTTCAATTATACACAACGCTAGGGTAGAGGCGTGCTGGGGGAGGTGGGGAAGGCCAGCACGCACACACTCCAGGCCGTCCACCTACTGGGAATGAAGCCGGTACGTACCAGGATGTTTTCTAAACGAACCCTTAGCTGTGTTCCTTTATTTGACTCTTGCTACAAATCAGGAAGGCAGCACCCCCTTTCGACTTTAACTTATGAGCTGCAATATGTAAATTAAGCTATTCATACTAACATGAAAGGTTCAATTAAGGACCAATTCTACAACTCAATTACAATGATCGACAAGATTATACTGATCGATACAGCACACACCATTCGGTAAGTTCATCAGTCACTGGTGTCAGAATTACAATCGACGGGAAAAGTGACGCTGACCAAAATGCCTAAAACAAATGTTCTTGCAGGTTTAGAAAGACGTTCAACGACCAGTAACTTATCAAAAGCTGCCGAACGCTCAGGTCTCTGTCAACACAAGACGTGCGGCTTAAAGCCCAACGGTGTCCGGACAGGGGCAACAAAGGACAGACCACGTGGAGAACACGCTGGGAATTTCAGAACATTGCACAGTTCTTAAAAAATAATTATTTCTTAAAAAAATCTTTGTCCAAACATTGTGGATCGTGGTGCACTGTCCCAGGGATGCTACTGTCTCTGTACGGCTCCTCCACCCTCACACTAATAACAAACCTGGAACACCAACAGGGAAACAGAAAAGCCCGAGTCACAGATTGGTAAGTTAGGGAGAAATGATAAACACGGGACCAAAATTTTGTTTCAACAGCATATTTAAAATTAATCAAATTGTATAAACTCAATTTACACATGAATCACTATTGTGTAAAAGATATTCGTGCTATATAGTTTTTGTTTAATCACTAAAAAAGAAAATCAGCACGTTTTTCCTATTCTTCCTGTGATTTTAAGCTGATCACAGATCCAATAGTTGTCTCTGGACACCCACTGTGTAGCTCTGAGCGCCTGTCACCCTTCCTAAATTCCAAGAGAGGTGGGGTCGACATGCCGAGCGAGAGGGTGGCGGATGTCCCACCCCGCCCCCGAGGAGGAAGACCCGGCATGCCAGAGTGAGCTGGGCTGGCCCAGCATCCGCATGGATCGGCGAGGTACTGCCAGCCCCCCTCTGCACTGTGTTCAGCGCCTCGTTTCACAGGCTGACATTCAAGGGCTGAGGTGCCCATGAAGACACCCACTCGTGCTAAGAGGAACGGCTTCTTCCAGAATGTCCTCTGCCTGCCCTTCTGATGACACTGGTGACTCAGGGGAAGGAGGAGCTGGGCAAAGGAGGGCGTGGAGACAGGAAGGCCAGGCCCACTGCACTGAGCATGGCATCCAGATGGTTCTGCTCAGATGTGGAAGATACTCTATCAAGTTTGCTTTCTAATGAAAGTGAATTATTTTAACTTAAAATAGTAAATCTCTCACTCACTATAACAGCCACTTACTGAATAATTTACAGTTCACTAATATCCAGTTTGGGGCACAGTCAATAGCTCAACTGGCTCTCGTGGCCCTTTCTGGACCGACTGTCACTGACACGGCCCCAGAGCTGGCAGAGCAGGTCCCCAGCCGAGCCACAAGCTGGAGCCTCGGCCAGCTCTGTGAGCAGCAGCAGAGGAGGAATGCGCTCGGCCACGTGGGCGGGGGTGGGGAGGGCTGGGGAGCCCCGGCCAGGGGCGTCCTCTCAGCAGCCCAGGGCCCACGACTGTCCTCTGTCCTCAGTGCAGACGGGCTATGCTACCTCTGAAGAGCTAAACCTCTAAGGTGCCAACACCAGGGCCTGCGGCATGAATCGCGTTTCAGGTCAAAGACGCTGTGTGGGGAGGCTAAGTCACAGCGTTAAATCCAGGGAGGTGGGGTCCTGTCCTCGGGGAGTGTGCCAGCCCTACAACTTGCAACAGCTTTATGTGCTTCCTAACAAAAATGATATATCCCACACTTGGCAAAATTCTCTAGACTCCACCCTTTGTGGTCACAGGCGTCACAGGTGCAGTTATGATTAAATCACTTAACGTTTACATTTGTTTCGAAAACAGTTAACTCCCTGGAGGCCGGCGCCTAACGAAGCAGCTAGTGCTTTTAAATGCTTTCAGCTCTCGACTGCTTCATCTACACACAACCGTAAGCGATCCAATACAGCTCGAGTTGGAGGAGTGTTAGTTTTGAATTTCCCCACTAATCTTCCCCAGGATTTTACATTTAAATTGGGCTGTTTCTGAAGCAGTCAAACCTTATCTGCTTCACCTGTGCACGTTATGGCTGCATGGAGACTTGAAATGTAACTAGCACCGTGGAGATGACTCACTCGTGGAAGAATATGATTCACTGTGCTACCGGGGCCTCGGCAGTGACCGTCAGGGAGGTGAGGGCACGTGTGGCTCCACCCCGCTCCGCACCCTCACGACAGGCGCCTGGCAAGGGCACGCTGGACACAAAGGGCTACTACCACTGGGGTGGTGGCAGGGGCAGCTTTCCCCTGTAGGCCCCATTTTCTGCCTGAGTCCCCTGTGGGCGCACCCACTGTTGAGTGTGAGCCCCGGAGAGGAAAGGGCGCCCCGCTGGCTGTGTGCAGAGACAGGGCTCCCGCTGGGGGCCCGGGGCGCCTCCCCGGCTCCGCACAGGGCCTCTGTCCCATGGTTACAAGCGGGGTGCTTACTTACCGACCTCCCTTTGAGGGTAGTGGTGAGGCTTATGACTCATCAAGCAGATGAGAACTAGGTGGGAGGCCACTGAACTATCATTTCCAGACAAGGGGTACCGATCAGACTGAGCACCGGGGTGTCGGCACCCCTGCCCGACCCCCTCCAAATGGCGGGAGAAACGTGTCCACAATGTCCGGTGTGGATGAAACAAGCCTTCTTAGCTGCATGTAGGTCCCCGAGTCTTCACGGTGAAAGGGTCAGCCCCAGACCACCCATACAGGGAGAGAAGTGGACAAACCCAGGGACGAGGGACAGCTGAAAAGGTGTGTGTGGATTTCCTGAGCCAAGACCCAAACCAGGATCTGTGCCCAGGTGTGTCAGCAACAGGGCCGCGGGGGAAGCAGCCCCCATGCACCTTGGACGTGGCACAGCGGGGGGGGACAAGGTTTAGTTTTAATTAATAAACCAGATGAAAGCTGTCCAGCTATCAAATGAGGCTTTTACCCCTAAATCTACCTGGAATGCTCCACTATTCAGTATTTAAAGTGAACACCTTCTTATGGTCTGATTCCGACAAGACAAAACGTCCACACCTGCGGGAACAGAAACTGTGCTGGAGTTAGCAGCAACCGTCCTCAAAGAGGACTTGGGCAGAGACCCAGCAAATACAGGGAGAAGCAGCTGCCCGCCCGCCACACTCGGCTCCCATGCAGACTTCGCCCGCTCCCACTCTTGGGTCCCTAAGACCTGTGCAAAGCCAGGGCTCCGCGTCCCAGTGAGGAGAGCGCCGTCCATCCGTCTGCCCGCCCGTGTCCAGGCGCCCCCAGCACAGCACCGCCACCTGCACAGCCAGAAGCACACTGGCGTCGGCTGAGGCAAAGTAAGGTGGAGACAGTCCTCCGTCACGGTGCACCTGGATGGGCACCAAGAGCTACCAAATGGTTCAAATTCAGACAAACAATGACCAGTTTCCATGAAATATTTTTATTGATTTCAAAGGAGAGAAAAGCACTTTCCATTCAGCACGATTTTGCCTTTGATTACAGCATCCGTACACAGCTATGCACGCAGAAACTGAAAACGTGCTTACCTGACAATATTGCGAGTCACGGAAACGGTCTGCTAATTTAGGAAGCAGTTAAGCGTGAGGACAGAAGGCAGACACCACGGATGGAGCCAGCCTGCTAGAGAATGGCCCTCGCCCTGCAATGCCTCGGAAGGCAGGTTCCTGTCCTCTGCTCAGGGTGGTCCACACCTTAGATGCCTGAGGGCCCTCGACAGGCGCCCCCCCCACCCCCTCGGGAGGGCCGGGCGCCCTGGCCTAGGCCCAGCATCCCATCTGACTGGTCTTCCTTCTGTGAATAAAGCCCCTAGACGCGCGGACCAGCTGAGACCCGAGTCCCCAGGGGTGGAGCCCCGTCAGTGTGCGTGGGACTGAGCTGAGCCGTGTCCACAGTGGAAGGACTGTCCGCTGGCTCAGAGGGACGCGGGCCTCCCAGCCGTCCTCCAGGCTGTGTGACGTGGCGACAGCCTGGCGCCTCTGGGACAAGTCGAGGGAGCCCGGGAGGACAAAAGGCCCTGGAGGCAGACTGGGCTCGGATGGGCTCTGTTGCCGTGCAGGGACTGGGCTGTGGGTTCTGCGTGGAGACCACCCCGTGTCCACCATCCAAGCGTGGGGCGGAGAGGACGCTGACCACGAGCAGGCCGCGCAGGCCTCCCCGGCTCCGCACATGGATTCAACACCTCGTGTCCTCACCTGCTTCTCAAGTGAGCCATACTGTCAAAATCTACGGGGCTCCCAAGTCCAGAGACGGACGTGCCGAGTCAGGCACTCTCCACCCCCACAGGCCTGCCCTCCTCCTCCAAGAGGCCCGCCCACTGGCGGGCTGCCCGAAGTGGGAGGCCTGTGCCCCACCGAGGCCTTGGGATGGAGATGCGGCCGGGTCAGACCCTGACTCCACGCTTACCGGCCCTGCGACCTCAGGCAGTGACAACCCTGGGCAGTGCGGGCGCTCCCTGCTGCGGGGCTGACACGGGGGGTCAAGGGTGCTCCCCTCAGGGTGCGGGGCCAGCGCTGCCAGGCAGCATGTGCTCAAGCCCACTGGCTGCTCCATCGACGGACACGGCAGCCCCTCAGACTGGACCCGTGCCGTCAAAGGATGCTGTGCAGAGACAGGAGGAACACCCCCGGCCCACCTTCCAAACACACACGCACACACACAACACGAGCCTGGGACACATGGACGTCTGTACCCAGGGAGCGCCAAGTCACGCTACAAACGTGCGAAGCAGGTCAGGCAGGGAACGTGGCCTCTGGGGCCAAGGGAGTCTGGCTGATGCGCAGGTGTGCAGAACACACACAGATGTTAACGTCAAACAAAGGTAGCAGGAGAATTAAAAATATACATACTAAATCGAGCGAGCTGAGATTTAGAAGCTCTTCGATTAAAAGTCTTTAAAAGTTTATGGTAAAATTTCCCATACAATCACGTTTCCAAAATCCCTCTTCCTACTTGATTTTAATGAAACCTTCGTTCTCTATTGTGGATGAAAACCCGCAGGCCTTTGAGCATCCCCTTCAGGAAGTGACAGCCTTGGGAATGCAGGTGGAGGAGTGATGTCCACTCCGCTGGTCATCAAGTGTGGTCACTTAGCAGATGAGATGAGCACCCTGCCCAGCCTTCCTTGTCCCCGTGTCACCCCAGAACACCCAGCGCGGCCCCCTCCCTCTGCCAGCCAGGCCCCAACCCAGCACTGCACCAGCTCCCGCCGCGGCTCCAACTGGGGCTCCCCTCGGTGGCCCCCGCGCCCCTGCCTCCTCACCACGCCTGACCTCAACCACCTCTGCCCCACTCAGGGTCTGTCTGTGGCCCCGAACCTGGCAGCCCCCCTGCTCGTGTGACAAGGTGCACCGGGACGGAGTCAGGCAAGACCCCACCGCAGGCTCTGCAGGTGGAGCCGTGAGAGGGGCTCCAACACGGGTGAAACAGGGCTTTGTCACCTCCCAGGTCCCGCTGCTACAGACACGCAGAGTGTACATGTCACAGGATCTACGCTCACACTAGGCCCCGCACAGGCTTCCGCCCTTGTGACTGACCGGAGGCTCCTCATGGTATCGGGAAGTCGGCTTCACCACCGTCACCGCTGCGTCAGGAACACGGCGTCCAGGGAGCCAGCCAGCACCCCAGGAGCTGCCCGCCAAGAACCTCGGCCACGGCCCTCCCTGCTGCCCATCAGGCGGCACCGCTGTAGCACGAGGAGTGGGACAGCCCCCCGGAGAGCGTGGCTTCTAGCGTGTTTGGCACTGAGACAGTTCCGTGTGTTATGTCAGGGAACACGAGCCCTGTGGTCACGGGGACCGACCAGGACGCTGGGCCCAGCCGCAGAGCCGCTGGGGCGCTGGCCATGGACACGGAGGCACCGGGCGCGGGCGTAGCCACCGCCTGTAGAAGCAAGTGCTTCAAGAGCGCTGACCGCGGGTTACACTCAGCATCTTCTAGGCTTAGCCATTTTTGGGGGCGTCACGGCCAAGGCGAGACTCCCATTTAGGCATCTTTCTGCGAGACTTAAGTCCCATCAACTTCTCAGGGTTAAGACGAGTTGGGTCCCCAGAGACCACGTCCCCCTTGGAATCACCCTTAGCTCCCTTGACAAGCCTGAACTTGCTTTCTGGTCAGCCTGTAAGTAATTCTTTAGGAGCAGCACTTTCTAAGCAATGAGTGAACAGAAAGTGGTCTGCCAAAGATAAGAACTCGAGCAGCAGATTTCAAAGTGACTATTTCTAGAACTAGTTCCTGTCTCAACGCTATTTCTCGTTTCTCCTCAAAACGAATGCCTGTAGCGAAGAGGCTTGGCCTGACGCCTGCAAGGAGGCAAGCCCGCAGGCCAGGCCCAGGCCCCGCCCTCCCGGCACTGCCCAGCTCCTGCCACCAACACCCTGCTCACACGAGGCGGGCGGGCTCCGGACAGGTTTGTCCCTCTTCACAGGACTTTTCTAAGACAATTCACACCTTCCTCAGGGGACCTCCGGTGCCACCCTCCACTATCCAGGAAGTCCCATAGCTCGACGCTACTTCACCCCTGCTCCCAAGTTCTGCTGCCAAAGGCCGGGTCTGGGTGAGGCACACAGCTCGCTGGGACTGACTCCGCAGGGCGTGGTGGGGACGTGTGGGCAGAAGGCTGGGGCCTACCTGGTCCCTCAAAGGGCAGGAGTTTGGAGGGCACAGGGTCCGCGGCGCTCAGCGGGATCAGGTAGAGGTCTTTGACGTGCCTACTGTTGTTTGCCACGACGCCGAAGCGGCCGCGGCTGCTGAAATAGGAGTACAGAGAGATGTAGGCCACCTCCTCCTCCTCCGTCGCGGGGTGGAAGCGGATCAGACACAGCTCCTGCAACAAACAGAGGGCGGGGAGCATTGACCTGCGGCCTCTCGGAAAGGCAGCCGCTTCACCTTGCACCTCAGCCCCAAAAGCAGGAGGGAAGCGAGGAGAGAAGCAACCAGCTCTGATTCTGACTGTCACATCCCTGCTGCCCAACACATCAGAACAACGAGCTAGTGAAGAGGACACAGGCCCGAGTCTCAAGACTGCTGGGTTTGATCTTGGTTTCGGAGGAACCGCTTTAAAACTACTTAGCCCCACTGTCCTCAACACAGAGCCCACCTCCTGGGGCTCTCGTACTGATGGGGTATTCTGTGTGCAGGGCCAGTCTGGGGCAGTGTCTGACACAGAGCTAAGTGACCACTAAGCGTGTGATGAGCTGCCCGCAGCTCCGAAACGGGAGGGCTGAACTAGACCAGGGTTGTAACCCTTCTGTGACCCCAGTGAAAACAAGAGCCCCTCCCCCAAAGAGCACTGCACACGCAGACACACAGCTGCGGCGGCATTTCAGGGGGTCAGACTCCAGCCCAGCCGCCTCCCCCACCTCTGCTCCATCAGCTCAGACAAGAAGGGACAGAGCGTCTGTATTTCTAACCCTGAACGGCACATGCGCTTTCACAAAGCTTCCACCGTCATGCTACGCAGACACCCCTTCACAGGTTAGCCAGCTATCAACTTAAACGTTCACCTGCAATATCTCACGAACTAGAGACATCTCAAGTATTAACGTGCAAGACGAGAAGTCAAAGAAAGAGCCGTGTGTAAACAAACCCCTCCTTCCTTGGGTGCAGAGATCATCAGACTGTGGGCAGGTACCTTAGACACTGAAGATCTGAGTTTGCCAACGTAATCCCAGACTGTCTTTGGGGCAATCCTTCCGCCGATGTGAATCGTGTCGGGCAGGTCCTAAGTGAAATGAACTCTGATTAAATGGCCGGTGGAACCGTGGCGGTCACAGAGAGACCCCAAACTACCCGAGATTCACAACTAAGAAAACTGCAACTATCCCAAACAAAGCACCAATAACTGTGTCAAATGTTGCTTCGCTGACTAACATCCGCGATTATGAGTGACCAAACCCAAGGGTGGCAGGAGGATAAGCTTCTGCTAAATAGGATGACAGTTAGCAATATGTTTTACTGTTGTCTTTTATGAACATACATAAAGATCCAGGTATGTCTCAGAAGTGACTGAGCACTCACTCTCTGTTAAGTCTGAAATGCTAGTGCTGTTTTGTTAATTTTGAAAAATAAAAGACCTGTCACGTGTGCCCCTCCACACCAAGGCAGGTCATGCGTGTCTGGCCACACCTGCAGTGGGCACACGCACACCCAGGTTGGTTTTGCACAAGCTCTAGTGAACAGAGGGAGAAGGAAGACAAGCTTCAGCTTTTTCAGAAAAGGTGGAGGGTCTGATTTCTCATTTGAATTTTCGCCACTGTCCAAACCGCGTAACCTGCTGACTCGGCCCGGCAACCCCTATTTTGCCTTCAGAGGTGCTTGCGTGTCCAGACACTCAGTAGGAAGGTGGTCACACGCCTGACTCCAGCGCGGGACCAGAGTGCCCGTGGAAAACGCGTGCACGCACACACACGCGCGCGCACACACACACACACGCATTCTCTCCCTCCTGGTTCTAACCTCACTGAGATAATCAAAACATCCAGAGACAGGATACGCCTTAGTGACAAACTTCGCTACACTCTGCATGTTAATAAATCCTTTCCAAATGGTGCCAAGTCGAGACAAAAAGAGGGTGGTATCGCCTTCTGGAGGGGAGCGGGACTCTGAGATGCTGTAAAACAAAACCACAGAAAATACGTGAATCTTTCTCTCTGCCCAAAGAATCCCCAATATTTATTTATTTATTTATTTAACGTGTTTATAAAAGCAAAGTGAATTCCTGCAAGTTTTGATAGCTTACTTTTTCCAATTAATTACCTTAATCATAATGATATAAACACATTCTGGTCAAAGAAATATAAACTACATAGGCAATAAACTGGATGGCTGTAAATTTAAATTCCAGTTTTCAGGAACTATATTTCTAAGGTGATAACTAGTCATCCTAAAACTGAAGCTTTAGGGCTTCCCTGGTGGCGCGGTGGTTGAGAGTCCGCCTGCCGACGCAGGGGACACGGGTTCGTGCCCCGATCCGGGAAGATCCCACATGCCGCGGAGCGGCTGGGCCCGTGAGCCATGGCCGCTGAGCCTGCGCGTCCGGAGCCTGTGCTCCGCAACGGGAGGGGCCACAACAGTGAGAGGCCCGCGTACCGCAAAAAAAAAAAAAAAAAAAAAAAAAAAACTGAAGCTTTAAAAAAACGCCTTTTTAAAATAGAAAATTGAGGAGAGGTGGATTTCAGAGCCGAACGACTGAATCACTCATTACTGCTCCTGTTCTTCTGAAAGCAAGGCCACAGCTCAGCGGCTCAGACCACATACGGGGGCCGCACCTGATGCTTGGCGACGGTGGGACCGACAGGAGGTATCTGGGCTCGGGCGACGCGGACGGCTTGGCCAGGATGGACTTGGGCACCGTCACGGAGGTTGGCACAGGCTTCGGGACGTCCTGTCGGGACTCCGCTGGGTGGGCGCCGTCTGGGCGGGCTGCCGAGGGAGCCGTGCCCGTGCTCGGCCCGCCTGGTGCAGTCCTGGGGTCTCGGCCGGACACCGTGACTGTGGTGAACACTCCGCCGCCCCCAGGGGCCGGGCAGGGGGTGCCTTCCAGGGTGGAGGGCTCGGGGTGGCCGTCCTCTGGAGGCACCGGGAGGGACCTTCCCTCCAAATGGGCGCGAGCAGCGCTTTCCAGGTCTGGCTCCGAGGCGTTTTCAGGCAGAGTTTCTGGTGCCGCATCACCGGCTGAGCTGAGAGCGGGCTCAGAGGCAGAGCTGTCATGCTTGGACTTTGAGTCCTCCTTCTTGGCAGAAGTTGACCACTTTTGCTTTTGTGGAGCTGGCTCATCTTCCGACGATGGAACCTGACCTGGAGAACAGAAGGAAGGCCTTCGTGAGAAATCCCACACGTTCGAGAGCAAAGCCTGCCCGTGGGTAGACAGACGATCACTGCTTTAAAACACCACCACTATAAAGGCAAGGGCTCACTTCCTAAGCCTGAAGAAACGATTCTAGCCTTTCCACTGTGTAACCTGGTTTGAATGCAGCTGTCCCGAGAAGGGTCTCCAGTCTCCCCCAAGATCTGCTCACCTGTGCAGATCTTACAATTCAGGTCAAAGAGGTGCGCCCGGTGCTGCCCGGTCGTGTCCTGCAGCATGCTGCCGACAAGGTCCAGCAGCGGTGCTGCACTCCTCTCGGGGGCCGCCCGCACCGATTCTTGCTGTTCCTAAAGCACAAGAAGCAGAGAAGGTCATTTCTCTTTCACCCCCTCTCCAAATTAGCAGCACCCACGGAAGAAACATCTCACGTGATTAAGAACCACTGAAAAAACAGAAAAAGGACTACTGAATACAAGTACTTGAGAAGCAATACAACTACACACACTTGTGTCAGCTCAGTGTCTTGCCCAGTAATTCAGGCACCTAACAACATCTGGAACGGGATCATCTTAGTCAATTCTCGTGAGCACTGGAAATCCTAAACGCTTACATCAGAATCTGACACTGGCGGAGAATCTTCCATATCGGGAAGAGTTTCCTGTTTAACGGTTGGCTTCTTAGTCTCATTATGCAATTTAGTTCTGGACTCCATCACCTAAGATGAAAAAGACAGACAAACGTGAAGACTTAGCCCTTCTTTCCCAAAGGGACTCTCTCATGCCAAAGGGCTATTAATTCACTCTGGGGTGGGGGCGGGGGGCGCTGGTGTCAGGCTTCTGGCACCCGCAGCCGCCTCTCCCGTCGGCACTCACAGGCTTTGACGATCTCTCTTTCCACATGGAAAGCTCTTTGGAGACAAGTTCTTCTGGCTTCATTCTCACAAGTTTTGCCAAAGAGATTTCTTCACGCAGAACACGATGGAAAAGCCCCTGTAAACAAACATCTCTTGTTCACTCGTTCCCTCTAAGAGGGCTTCCCTCTAAGAGGGCTGCCCTGGTGGCGCAGTGGTTGAGAGTCCGCCTGCCGATGCAGGGGACACTGGTTCGTGCCCCGGTCCGGGAAGATCCCACATGCCGCAGAGCGGCTGGGCCCGTGAGCCATGGCCACTGAGCCTGCGCGTCCGGAGCCTGTGCTCCGTAACGGGAGAGGCCACAACAGTGAGAGGCCCGTGTACCGCAAAAAAAAAAACAACAACAAAAAACAAAAAAAACCCTCTAAGATACTAGAGAGGATGTGGAGATGGGCAGCAAGGCAAGCCCCTGCCCCGCAGCAGGACGAGGGCCCGGAGCATCCCATCGATGCTCAGAGAACAAGGGCCCTGAGGTCGGGCAGCTGATCTCGAGTATCCCGCCGCACTGACCCTGCTACAAAGACCACTTCACAGAAAACACAATCGACTGAAGAAGGTACAGTGTTAGGGACAAAGGTAGAAGAAATCCCTTCTGCCAGGGGGTTAACAAGGCAAAATGGAAAGTCAGAGTATGTGCCCTGCTTCTAAACACAGGTAAGAGGTCAAGAGGCCGATCCAGACAGCGTGGGCCCCGGCAGGCACACAGGCGCGCGGGTGGCAAGAACCTCAGCGGGCGAGCGCCTGGCCCCACGGAAACAGCGTGCCACTCACCCACAGCTGCAGGGGGACCCACTGCCCTAACCCAGGCCTGGGCAGCACCTGGCCAGGACTGCCCCCTCTCCTGACGGTCGGACACACACCTGGTTTTTGGGGTCCTTGAGGTTGAACATGAGGCTGCGGTACTTGCTCTTGTACCGATTGTCTGTGACTCGGAACAAGTTAAACATCTCCTTCTCGATGTGCAGTGCAATTTTTCCTACTTCATTTTCTGTCATGATTAAGTCATCGCTGTCAGTGACTCTAGATGGAATGAAAAAAACCTCATGGTAACTGCTGCACTTACATGCCATGTGGGATCTCAGCTCCCCAACCAGGGATGGAACCCCAGTGCCCCCTGCAGTGGAAGCGCGGAGTCTTAACCACTGGACCACCAGGGAAGTCCCACATGTGACATTTTTCTTAAACAGCGGGGCCATCATGAAACAACCACCCTTTACGTGGAAAACTTTCCACTTTAACATATAAGAAACAAAGTGGAACAGCCCACCTTTTCCACAAGATCTCCTTCAAGGAGCGTCTTATGTTTTGCCGAATTTGAGAATTTGGCTGTGACGAAGCAGGGCTCGCGGGGCCCAGGCGTCCCGGGGCTGGAGAGGCCAGGGGAACCGAGGTGGGCCCAGGCTTCCTGGTGGCGCCCACCGAAGCAGCGGAGCTGGGAAACTTTCTGGAAGCAGACGTGGCAGCAACAGGTGCCAGCCCTGCCTGCTTGGCCGAGGGAGCGCTGCCCGAGGGGGAGGGGGCAGCCGAGAGCCACGGCCTCTTGGGGATGGTGCCCTTGAAACCCGTTGGCGTCTTTTTGATGGCCGGTTTGGCTGCTGCCGCGTTTGCAAAAGGAGGGGACTTCTTTGGAAGGAGATTTCTGGGCGAGGGTTGCTTGCCGCCCCCCGAGGAGCCTGGAGGAGCCGCCTTCTTCGGCACCACCGCCACCGCCACCTTGGCCTCTGCGCGTCTGTCCTCCTTCACGGCTGCAAAGGAGAGGAGCCCACTTAGTGAGGTAGGGGTGCAGGGGACCCCACACAGCACGTGCACCCGAAACCAGCAAAGCTAATAACCCGGCATCAGTGAGACAGATTTAAAGTAACTGTTAAATTCAGAAAAGGAGTGTAAAAAGGGCTACCAGCAACATTTATGATAGCGAATATACTTTGTTTCAGAGAGAAATGCTTTACTATTAAAACTTTGACTTCAACCGATAAACCAGTAAGCTATCAAAGGCCTGATTTAAACCATTAGCTTAGCTTGGAACTCGAAGGGCAAATTTTGCTGTATCAAGAGAAGGTATAGATTTCAAAGACCACTCTCATGGAGAGTCCCAGTGCAGTTTTTGGTGAACAGGAGCTTAGAAAATCTTTCCAGGGTGGATCAGACACATTCTCTTCGAATACATATCCAAGCCCCACCTCGGGGGCCCGTGGGGCACTGGAAGGACTAGCGAGAGTCCACCCTGGGGTTAGCGGCTCACAGGTGTTCACCATCCTCTTGGACAAAAGTCAACTGGACGTGGTGACATTAACAAAATATAGAATGTTGGCAGAAAACTGCAACATGGGGGGAGACCAGTTATTTTTACACTAGGAGCTGGGTGGCAGGAACGCCACCTGCTGTCATTCACACCCCTCTAGCTGCAGCTCGCTATTGGGTAAGACAGTAGGTTAGCACTTTCAACGCAAACAAGGATTACAGCCAAAAGCTAAAATGAGTCTTTGTGTCAGTACTTCACATGGACTGATTACACCTAATCCCGTATCAAACCATCAGAATTACAGTCAGAGGCAAGCAAGGAGATTCATCCTAAGACCAGTTCCTCAGTCTTAGGGGCGTGCGGCCCAGCAGAGGTACGTGGGGAGCCGTGACTGAGAGCAGGGGCGTGTTTCCAGATGGCCCCGCTCAGGCCCACCGCCCAGAACGTCTGGGACCCAGGGCAGAACGGGGTGGGGGTGGGGGCAGGCAGGTCCAGGGAGCAAGCCAGGAGAGCACAGGGACACCACCTAGGGCCACGTCACACCGGACCGACGGAGAAGCCGCCTCCCCAGGTGCAGGCTTTTCTCAAACTACCCACAGCGCAGTGAGCCCCTAGATTCTAAACGGGAGACTTCGAGATACTCTAGCAGCCTTCCAATTTTACGCAGGGCTTGAAGACCCACCAATTCCAGCCAGCTGCCGGTGCTTCTTGCAACTGTCCTAGTGAAGCAGGGAGAAAATCTGAACTCTGGGAAGAGAGGTGAGAGCCTGTCTACAAATAAGGCCTGACCCCACAAGAGCCCCCAAGGCGTTCACAGCCTACACCCCGCATGACCATCCTGGCAAAGGGCCAGAGTGCTGCCCTCAGGACTGCCTTCCTCCAGCACTGTCAGGCCAGTTCAGCCACAGGTGTTAAAAGTCCAGGGACCGCAAGATTTTTCCATTTCACAGTACAGGCGAAATTACCAAACTTTACAAAGTTTGCAACAGCGCTACACACATCCAAAACTTAGAACCATGTTAGAAGTACCTCATTGTCATCAAGCAACAACCCTGACTGCAAATCTATTTTCATCTCACAGAGCACCCCCCGACCTCATGTCCCCTTGTCCACTGTGTCCCAATCACTGGCCCCACATGTGCTGGCACCCCCGGGCTATGCTGTCCAGGCTTTCCCAAGACCACCCACTCCCTGCTGAGCAGCCCTTTCCCAAGACCACCCTGCTGGCTGTCACCCATGTCCCGTCAGCAAGTCACAGCTAACAAAGTAGGAACTGGGGACGTCACAGGAACTAAGACTAAGTACTATGATTCTACGTATATTATTTCATCAGCTCAAATCCATATTCCTAAGGCGCTACCATACCTCAGTACATGGAAACTTATCTTTACCAGCTCAGCCTTGGCTAACAGGGTCCACAGCACCTAATCTGGGCGGCGGGGGGGGGGGGGGGGGGGGGCGGGGGGGACGACTGCTAGAGCTTAGGTTAAATGAAATGGACAGCCCCTCTTCTTGGGGGAAGGAACGAGAGTGGAGTGGAGCAGGACGCGGTGCCAGCTGTGACTGCCAGCAGGGGATGAAGGAACCCGTCAGGATTAAAATCGAGTCCTAAGACCAGCTCAGTCACTGACTTTTTACAAACTTTGCTGAGATTTTAGTAGCACACTTTTAAACAACTGTAAAAAGCTGGCCTAAGGTGCTCCCAGAATCCTCAGTGAGGCACCCATGATGGGGCCTCAAACAAATCTTATCATGTGACATTTACATTGTTTCAAGTGACAATTCCTGTTGACTTCGAAAACATTCATTCCCTAAGATCAACGCTTCCACTGGTCTAACCGGTGTTTTCTCTCATTCAGGGAAAACAGAAGCCAGGAGCTTATTTTTAGGACATTCACAGTACAGGTGATTAAAGTGACCTGCTATCCAAGAGAGGTTAACAGTAAATGAACGTAATCTATTTAAAAAGCAGGGGATGGCTTTCCTTAACCATTATGCTGCTCTTCTATAAAATTAGCTGCTTCTGGCTTTTAAAAGTCAACTTTCATCATCCCTCACCTGCATCTCAGAGCGTAAGTAAGTATAATTACATAAGTAAAAAGTTGGTAAGATGTGGGAACCGGTGGACCCCAACAGCAAGTCAGCTCTATCCCTCTCCTACTTTGAGGAAAAATGCTCAAAACAGAAAACAGTTGCATCTGGTCCCACCGTCAGCTGGATGTGGGTTAGCTGCTTTTGGAATGGCAGTGACACCGTGTAGTGCCAAAGTGTCTGACAGTGACAGAAGCATTACTTCTGAGCAGAGCTAAAATCAGATTTGCAAATTCATCCAAATTCCCTTTTAACTGTATTATGTGTATACATTCACAGAAGAGCAAGGCGTAACCAACCAAC
The DNA here is from genome assembly GCF_963924675.1 of Phocoena phocoena. NCBI lineage: Eukaryota > Metazoa > Chordata > Mammalia > Artiodactyla > Phocoenidae > Phocoena > Phocoena phocoena. Next base: position 86,775,081 of record NC_089233.1, read on the forward strand.
CACGAAGCACCAGTTCTAGAACAGGAAAGCAGCACACCCCCATGGTAGAGTGGCTCCAGCAGTGGCAGGCCCCCAGTGCTGCCAGCTCGAGGCAGGGTGACCACCTGCCCATGTGCCGGACAGACGGCCTCCTGGGAGTGTACACCCAGTCTGGGCCATCCCGGGGTCTGCCTACGGGGAAAAGAGTGGCCCAAGCTCCAGGCCAGGTGCTGTCTTGGGGAGCAGATACAGGAGGAAAGGCTGGCCAGTGGCCATGCCACCGCCCCAGATGACGTCGTTTCTGCTGGGTCTGGCCATTGGTTTATACTGGAAACGAGTTGTTTGTGGTGAAGCCCGGTAGGAACCAGGCAGGCCGGTGCGCTCAGGGACCAGCAACAATCTAATTGGCTAACTTCCCAATAAGCATGAAACTGGGGGCCTTGCCACACGGCAAGGTGGGCCGTGGTGCTATGGCATCGCTGGCCACTGGGTGGCACTGGTGGGCCTCGGTGGGGACAGGAGGAGACGGGAGTGGAAGCTGTGTTACTCCGAGCAGCCAGTGCTGTGCAGAACGAGGAACCGGCGCCGGGCAGGAGCCCGAGTCGCACAGCATCGCACGGCCCCCGCCCAGTGACAGCCGTTGCCGGGGTGGCCCCTCACAGGGACCGGTGAGAAACCCTGAGGGACGGTCACTGCTTTATACCTTTTGTCCTGCCCCAAAGAGGTGCCAATTTACCCTAAAAATCCCCAGATATGAGACTTTCAGTCACACTGACACGATGGGGGGTAGGGGGAGAGACACTACTCAGTAGGATTGGCTGTAAATGCCAAAGAAATCAAAGAGCTTCTTATGTGACCAGGCGCCAAGCAAGCCCACGTGGTGCAGGTCGGAACGTCCCCTCCCGCCCCCCCCCCCATTCCCACAGGGCCCCAGATCCACCCAGGCTCAGTGGTGAGGCTGAGGCGAGGCAGCTACCGTCACAAGGCCCGGGCAGCGTAACGGGACCAGCCAGGGCTCAGAGGACACAGTGGAGCAGCACGGGCTGGGGGGGAGTGGGCTCTGCTCACTGTGACATCAGCTCTATTTTCAGCTCAGCCTGACACGTGTACGAAGACGTTTCTCATTCCAACTTTGTTTCTTGGCTGTCAAGGCGTTTCCTAGTGTGAAAATTCAAGTAGCGAGAGAGACATTTTGCTTTTGTGCCTTTGCTTAAATATCCTGCAGTGAATTATTCCTGGGGAATTAAAGTTGTTTACACAGAAACAGAGAGAATCCCCACTGAAGACTTGGGAGGCCTGATCTCCATCTCTGGGGCCCTCGCGCCAGCTGCTCTCCAGCGCTAAGGGGTCTGGATGTGGGTCCACAGCCAAACTGCCGTGATCTGGGGCTACACAAAGCTTGTCCAGGTTGACTTTTTTCTTACTGATGTGCAGTATCTGAGCGACTTACACCTCAAGAGAGGTGCACAGAACTGGCCATAACAAGCTTGCAAAAAACCAAGTACACCTCCGGAGGCAAAGGGACTTTTTCAGTTTCACAGATTTTGAAAACCAAAACCCAATTCATGTTGGACTGGTAATATATGGAAAAAATGGTCACATCATCCCTCAGCATGAACCACGAGAAGGAAACGGGGCCGAGGCTGTGTGTGAGGCAGGCGTTCCACTCTCCTGTCTACGCCAACTGGACTGGTGGGGACTGGCCGCCAGACCTGAGACTCAGCTGGAAGTAGAGCTGCTGCTTTCCCTCACTTCCAAAACCCGCCAACAGGCACTTTCACCACTCTGACAAGGTCCAACTTTAACCGTTATCTGTGCCTGCATCATCTGCTACTTCAAGCAACATGATGGGGCCGGGGGCGTGTTAAGACTCTGGGGCACAGAGCCCGCGGCACCTGCTGACCCCGGCGGGTTAAGCGGCCGTTACCTTTGTGCTCGTCTCGCTGACGCCTCCAGGTGCATGGCAACGCCCCGACCTTCGTTGACAGAAATCAAAGTGGAAACCCTTCTTATCGATCTTCCAGGTTTACTTCTTTAACTTTCAGAAGGTAAGACTATGACTACGTGCACGGTGACGTGCAACACGCAAAAAATCAAAAACATTACTTCACAGCTTCAAATATACCTGAGACTCCTACACCGTGTGGGAGGGTTTACAGCTGCATCTTCAAAAGAACCCTCGGGACTCGATGCCACCTAAGGGACTCTGCCGCGGGACCGCCTGTGAACAGTGCCACAGGAGAGGCAGAGCCCCAGAGGCCACATGAAGGCCAAAGGGCAGGTGAGGTGAGCAGGACCAATCCTGCTAGAAACTTCTACCCACCCCCACCCCCGCTAAAGCACAAGAACTAAGGGGGGCAGCCAGGATACATCTGAGGGTCTCTGTCAGAAAAAGTACATGTACATGCGAAACCTCCCCTGCACTAATTTTCTGAAGTTGGCTATTAAAAAAAAACTGTAAAAACTAAAACACTTAAAAATACGAGAGAATGTCAATGACCAAGAAAATTCCAGCTATTTGGATAACTTTAAAAACAGCTGTCAAGGTAAATCCTTATCAGGACAAGTTTGGTTCTCTCTCCAAATGGGGGGAGGAGATTGGTGAGATGTACAAGGCTGCTTTGTCCCCACCCACATTTTTTTGCCACTGAGGATCTGGAAGACACAGACAAAAACAGCTTGTGCAGCTGATAAAACATGCCTCTCCCACTGTTCCATTTCTACCAAACACCCCTGGGTCCCAGGCACCCCCCCCTGCCCCGCCCATCTATCTCACCATGGGGACTTGTCTTCTCTTACTACCTGTGAAGCATGCTCCCGGAACCCACACCAATCCCTGTGAAACCCGCGTCCCCAGATCCACTTCGCCATAGCACGGGGACCGGACATGTGGCACACGGGGACCACGGGGCAACGCTCGCATCGGGGCAGGACGCTAACACATCACTGGACCTGGGTGCACAGGTTCTGCAAGGGGTCCCCATTTCAATTCTCAAAGCTACATGAAACTGCAGAAATCTGATTTTCCAGTCAAACTTTGTTCAGGTCCCCAGAGTTTTAAGTCATCTCACGGCCATTTAGGGAGCCCCAAACATGGGGAAATGTGCCTACGCCTATCACAATTCCACTTCCAAACCCTAACAAACCAGGGACACTTTCGAAGAACGTTTTCAGCCCTCTTCGTGCCTGTGCCTGGACAGTAATGAGAGGCGATGGAGAGGAAATGAAGAGGAACCATGAGGAGGAGTAAGAAACAGTGACCTGGGGGGAAATAAAATGGCAATTGTTTCCATGAGTTACACTGTTTTTGTTTTCAGAAACTCTGAAAAATTAAAAAAAAAAAAAACTCATCAGAGAACAAGTACGTGTTAATCCCACCACCCTGAGGACCTGAAGATCTACTGACTGTCCCACTAGAGAAGCAGGTCAGAGCCTCTGTGTAGCAAGGTCTTGCCTGTGACCCTCATGAAGGGCTGCCTTGAACCCACAACCCAAGGCCAGCGCCGATGGCCTGGGAGAAGGGGGTGGGGGGCAGAGCACCTCCAGGGGCAGCACATTGGCTGCCCATGGATCTACCCAAGATGTGACCTGAATCCACGTCAACGTGGAAAATGCCCCCTTCCTAAGAGCTGTCCCAGCATCACCTGCACCCAGAAACATACCACACTCTGCAGCCAGGGATGCAGGCGGGGGCCCTGGTGGGGATGCAGGGTTCTGCTGAGTGTGTGCGAGGGGCCCCCTCCCATTGTGCCTGTGTGTGGGGACCCGGGGAAGGTCCACAGCCACTGCCACTGTCAAGTAATGGTTTGGGGAAGAGGCAGAGGCACAGCTGCTACTCACCGAGGCTGAAGTCGGGTGTTTACCAGTGACCTTTTACACTCCTCCCAATCATCTTTTGGGAAGATGACATTTCTGGGATAACAGAAAATGATCAGAAGCAACTAGCTCAAAAGTATGTCCCTTATGCAGGCTAGAAGCTGTGGCTATCCATCCATGTAGTTCTGAGACGTGAATGTGCTGCGAAGGTGATCAGTGAGGAGCTGATGTGCAGAGAGGGAGGGTGGGGCAGAGGGAAGAGAAACCCCGCCTGTGAGCAGAGCCACCACCTCCTGGGGGCAAGTCTCCCCGCCCCTCCACCCCAGTCTTCCCTCAAAAACCGGGAAGTCAGAACTGGGGATAAGTAAGCACCCACCCCTCCCGCCAACTTTCCTTTCTCACTGTGCGCCCTACATCTGACTCCACACTCGGAGCCTGGGGGCAGTCTCCCAATTCTGGTCAACAGAGATGGAAATTAACTGAATTGAAACCAATCACCCAGGGTTTTGTGGCTACACCTCGGTTTTCCTTTTATTCTGTCACGTGCCTATAACCAACTGAGAACGTTTAGCACAGGATTCCAACGTGACTGCTCCCCACCCCTTCCCAGCTGGGCGATGCTTATATTTAGGTCCATTCGTAACCCCTGTAGAGGCGCTACTGTGTAGAGGTGCTATAACTTGATGGGTATTTGCGACACGTTGTTAGCATGAAGTTCTTGGTTCAAACAACCTGAGGTGTATTGAGACTCATTTTAATACAGCAACTGGTTAACTCTATATTTAACCACTCACTCCAAAAATCCAAAAATAAATAAAATAAAATAGATAAATATGCATATATATACACACACAGTATTGCTTTGCAGTTTACTTGCAACTCCGTTTCTTAGGTCTTGGGTCATTTACATTCTCAAAATGCATCTAGTTATGCAGTTTTCTAGCCACACTACATCCATGAGGCCTCCCCTCAGGCCATTGGCCTAAACAGCCGGCTGAGAGGAGAAGCAGCGTGTGGCTATAACCCTGGAATTTGGGGCCATTTAACCTCTTGTGCTTTTAAAAAAGTTGCAAGAGTATAAATAAAAGAGAGCATAAATAAAAACTGAACACAAAATGACCTTAACCAAAGAATAAGATGTGCCCCAGAGCAATTTAAATTTCTAAAATTTAATTTTGGAGAATGAGCTGAAAAAATGAAGAAAGAGAAAAGATTCAAGCTGCATGATCTCATCTGGGATTGCAAAGGTCTGTCTGAACTTGAAGCCTGGGGTGGGATGACCCGGCAGTGCACGCCAAGACTCCTGGTCTGGGTGCTGCTCAGAGTGGAGACGCTGTGCTCACTTACCTTCAAGCACAGGAAGCAGGGTAAACGGCCTTCAAGACTGGCATGTGTGTTTATGTTGTGTGTAGTATGTGAATTGGACATAAAAAAAATTCCGGTTCCGTCAAAAATAATGTAACTCCTGAAACTCATGCTTCAGTTGAAAATCAGCCACAACACTACTGTGCTAATAGTAATAGGTTCCCACAATATACAAGGAAGTGAGCGTCACGTGTGCTGGGAGCAGACTGTGTGGAAAGGCCCCCGCGTGGAGAGCCCACGCGGTGACGGCGCTGTGGTGAACGTCTGGATGACGGCGGACCTTGAGTGCCAGGCAGCGCGCCCCCTTGTCAGATTCTGCCGAAGACACTACACATACTTACCAGAGACTGATAGTAAAGAAAAGCGATTAAAGACATCAATCATCAGAGGTGAGACATTCAGCAATGGGGCTCGTACAGCTTTTTGGAAACACTGACAAGAAGTCCCGACAGACTAAGGATGGGCACGCGGGGCTCAGGAGGCCTCCTGGACTTGGGAAAGGGCTTTGATCTCTGCAGGTGCAGCAGAAAACACGGCTAGAACTCCTAGCTCTGGCGAGGCCCGAGTGCACGGCCGTCCAGAAAGACCGGGAAGGGTCCAGAGCTCCCCCCGGGTGATACATACATTTATACAACAGTGGCGGCCAGGGGGCAGCAGTCTTTTCTGGCTTTACTGCATTGTAATTGTGGTCGCTGGCCCAGGACGGCGTGCTGCTCTCACAGGTCGGCTCCTTAGCGAGGACCTCACTCCTTGGAGGGACCACCGCCACCTTCTTTGCTGTGTTCTCCTTCTTGTCTGGAGCCAGTCTCTTGTGCACAGAAGAGATTTTAATGCCTGCCTGGATAATCAGTAAAGCCCCAATCATTAATGAGGTCAGAAATTAACCTTTGCTCATTTCACTCTGCAGTGAGGGTCACGACTCAATCAGCTCCTGGGCCATCCTAAGCCCAATACACTGCATCTGCTCAGCAGGGGGCTGGCTCCTCCCCCACATCCAGCAGGCCCGCATCAACATCCGAGCAATGAGAAGGTCCCTGACGGAATAACCCGTCATCCTAGCATCCTGATGAGGTGCTAGGCCGCCAGGATAACCGAGGGGCCATGGAGTGAGGCAGTGAAGCAAGGCGGAGAGCACGGAGGGCCGGGGCCCTGTGTGAGAATGCGCCCAAGTAACACTGACAGGCAGGAGCTGCAGACACAACAGCACGTGGAGAAAGGACAGGCGTCCAAACGACATCCCTGTACCCCACCAGGAACTCAGTGCGGCACCCCCAGAACCCACTTGCCACCCCGCTGCCTGCGCGTCAACTCCCCACACAGACTCCAACAGGGACCGCTCTCCTCCCGGCGGGGCTGGTGTGTGGGTGGAGAGCTATTCCATGCAGCAGCCGGTTCCCATGTTTCTATCAGTTAATCCCTCGGCTAGAGGAGGAGAAGGAAAACATGAGAACACGTGCCTATTTGTAATGCTGACGAGAACACTGGTGGGCAAGGCGGAGGGCAGTGTGAAGGCGCCTGCATCCCATCTGGGCCTGTGTGCCCTACACTCTCCAAATCAACCCACCGAGCCCGTAACCTCCAGACGCTTTTGGTTTCAACTACACAAATGGTTGGCCTCAGTCAACTCACCTGAACGCTACATTTCTGAAGAATGATTTTTTCCGGCTTTGTCTTGGGTTTCTCTTTAGGTTTTGGTTTCTGCTCTTTCCCTGCGCTCAGGAAGCGCATGGTGGCCGCGGCGTGTTTCAGGATACAGTCGCTGCTGCAGTAGACAGAGTCGGGCTGCGCCACGCTCGAGCACCCGGGGCCAATGCATCTGGCGGCACCAGGCGCCTCTACGACCTGCAGGGTCAGACGCGGCTTCAGTGTACTCACCCACTTGGGTGGGTGTGGCACTCTGTAACACAACTATTCATGGTACCGAGATTACTGCTTTTAATCGTGTATGAAAAAATTATGAATAAAAATGTACCTTTGTTTATTCAAAACACACAAATCTACCTCCCCTGAGTAAGGCCCTCAAGTTCTTAACTTCCCTTCATGCCACGCATGGAGGGCAGAACTCTGAGGGGACCCCGGCACTCGTGCTGCACACTTCTAACACAACGGGATCTCACACCACAAGTAGGTTCCTTTATCGGGCAAATGGGCAGGGATTTTACCAACGAAATTAAGATCCCAAGTGAGAGGACTGTGAGTTAGTCCAAAGGGTCCAACTTCATCAACTGAAAACCCTTAAAAGAGGAACTGAGCCTCCAGAAGAGAGAGGATTCCACTGCTGCCTCTGCTGAGAGGGCGCCCAGGCCTAGGCTCGGCGGGCAAGGTTGTGAGACGACACCCAGGACACCCAATTAAACGTGGGTCTCAGAAACAACAGATAACTTTTTGGTGTCACCATGCCACAAAAATTGCCCAGGACATATTTTACATGCTAAATCAAGTCAGAGCTTTTAGAAGTGGATCTTTCCCCAGCCGAGCCTCTGATGAGACCTCAGCCCCCACCGACACCTGGAGGGCAATCCTGTAAGACCCAGAGCAGAGGGGGCCCAGCTAAGCCAGGCCTGGATTTGAGCTAATAAATGTGTGTTGTTTAAGCTGCTAAACAAGTCTGTGGTTGCCTGCCGTGCAGTAGGAACCTGGTTCACTACAAGGGCTGAACACAGCTGTCCATGATCACTAGAGCATGTTTTGATGGTCGAGACTAATAACATACACGAACATACCCCTCAAATGTACTTGAGCAAAATCTTGTATCTCAAATTATGCACTTAATTGCTTTTTCTCCACAGAATCCAAGTTTTACTCAGAAAAATACTTTATGTGTAGTCTCAAACACATCAGCAATAACATGACATTTCCTACTGACTTACATTTCCATTAATTCTTCTTCCTTACCAGTTATCATCATACTTCCACTCGATGCCTCCTCATACCCCCATGACAGGTAAAATTTAAATGGTCCAGCCCTCAAGGCTACATCAGTGCAAGGGGGAGACGGCGGGGAGCTATGACACGGCCACCGCAAAGTCATCTGCATGCCCAACACTGGCTAGAGAACGGGCTGTGGGGGCGGCATGGGCCCCCAATTCAAGGAAGGCCTGGGGTGAGAACACGCTCTGAGTAGGACAATCATGAGAGCCTGAGACAGCTCTCAAGATGCACGGAAACCATGACAAAGAATCACGGCCCTTGGGCAGGAGAAATGAGTGAACAGAGCTGGGAAAGGGGAATATAGAGCTGCACAAGCACTGGGGAGTGGGAGACCACCATAACAGAGGGCGTGCCAGCCGCAGCTGAATTGTCACCCTGGGGAGCTGTGCGGTCACCACCGCTGGCCTTGGCATCTTGCTGCGAGGCAGGGACAAGACCACTGGTTCTCTCAAGGCGGTGACGGGTAATACAGGTGCACACGTGCCCCTGTGACTCAAAAATAATTTTGTTTGTTCACATATGCCCTTCAAACTCAGGATCCATTCATGAGAAAACCGAAGGGAAGACTTAAAAAAGTGAGTCCACTTATGGAAAATGTTAAGTCAGTAATAACAGCACAGGAGATAGATATGATTAACAAACATAGAGGAAGAATAGATAGGCCTGCCAGCCTTGAGCAGGTGCATGGACCTGGGAGCTCACAGAGCCCAGCCCCACGCACAATGCCACTCCTGGGAAAAGCTAACTTATCTCAGAAGACAAACGCTCCTGTCTTGATGTTTCTGCCAATGGCAGCTGAGGGCTCCACGGTCACCTCTACCGCTGACCTTGGGAGACAGGTACTTACGGGCTGGAATATCTTGAGTTTTTTCTTGCCACTTGGGTTTGCAGCTTTCTCAATTCTACCCTTAATTCCTTGGTCTTCACTCGATTTCTGCTCCACGGTTCCTATACTTGTACAGTCTGTGCCGTCGGCGTCTGCAGGTCTCGACCTCGAGTCCTGCGTGCCTGTGGTCTCAGAGCTGGGCTCGTCCTGCACTTGCAGGATGGTGCAGTTTGGGCAGATGTAATCCTCCCCGTTCCTTTCCAAGAGCCTCCCTCGAGCCTCAGAAATGCCCACACAGTCGCCATGAAACCATTCTTCACATCGGTCACAGCAAATCATAAACCTGGAATGATAAAATAAAGAATGGATTATTATTAGTATTAGGAATGGAAAGTGAGAGACCAACTCAATTTTAAACACAAGTCAAATTTCAACATTCTATTATGAAAAAAACAAAAATATTACAGAACCGTGGAGAGAACAGAATAAAGAGCATCCACGTGCCCTTCTCAATTTTACTAACATTCAATCAAATTTGCTTCATCTTTTCTTTGAGGGAAGCACTCTGCCCTTGACACCACAGTTCTTGTCCACAGAAGGGCAGCCATGCCCATACCCCCCCCACACCCCGAGCTGCCCCAATGTCCACACCACAGCCCAGTCTCAGCCGGTCTGGAGCAGCGTCACCCAGCGAGCTCTCTGGGACAGCAGATCCCCTCTGGTCCAGGCCGCCTTGTCCGTGGCTGGTGCGACGGAGGCAGCCAATGTCCCACGCCAGCCCCCACCTTGGTGGAGGGTGTGGCTCTTGGCAGTGCCCACCCACGCCGTTTTTGTTTTTGTTTTTGGACAATGACCTGTTCGTCTCTCCCAAGAGAACAAGTCCCTCATCCAGGCCACCCTGGGACTCTCTAAACTAAGACGAATGGAAAACGCTCTCTGGCACTTTCCACAGCTCGGGCTCCCCCCGGAAGCCTGGGCAGCCACTCCATCCTCCCATGACCCACCTGTTATTATGAGGCTGGCGGCACAGGCAGTACAGGGCGTTGGGGTCGTACACCTCACATTCGGGCTTGTGTCGGACTGCGTCTCCGGGTTCCTCTGCATTCCCCCCTGGGGCCACCCTCCCTTCCAGCTGGCTCTCTCTGTCCATTTTCGCCGCCTGAGACGCAGCCCCCAGGTCGGCCTCCGGCTCTTGCGGGACGGGCAGCGAGCCCTCCACTGCATCGCCTGCCTCAACGTCCATGGTCTCCACGGGGTCCTCCTTCCGAAGCTTCTTCCGCAGGCGGCTCTGGACGCCCTTGGGGGGCCTGTCCGTGGGCTCCTGCTCGCGCTTTCTCCGCAGGCGATTCTGGAGTTCTTTCAAAGTCAGCCCGTCACTGTCGCTATCGGAGGTGTCATCCTCGTCGCCACGCCCTCTGGCCTTTGCCGAGGAGGCCGTTCGTTCCTTAGCACCCGTGGAGCCAGACCTGGGACCGCTCTTCCCGTCCGAGGTGCTCTCCACGCTCCCCTCAGAGGCGCTCTCCGCATCTGTCACTGGACAGGACGCCGGCTCCGCCGAGTCCTCTAGGGACACGGGGGTGCCCCTCCGGCCCCGGCGCCGTACCGTGGTCAGGAACTCCTCCACCCGCTCGGTCCGCTTCGGCTGCCTTCCGCTGCGACGCAGCGACGGGCTCTGCTGCTGCCGGGGCAGCGGCTCCAGGGCATCCACCTCTGCATCCCCAGCGCCCTCGCGCTTGGCGATGGTGGTCCTCCGGAACCCCCACGTCTTCCTGAACTCTTTGCTGGTGGGCTTGATGGCCTTGGGCGCATCCTCACCACTCGGGTCACCCTTCTCGTCCATACCTAACGGGGAAATGCAATCAAACCACACCAGGCGTCAGCCAGGGCCGCGGTCCAGGACCAGGACAGGCACCCACCAGCCACGAGAGCGCACGAGAAAGGGCAACACCCGCACGGAGGAAACCCAGACACAGTGAATCGCAACAGTTCTCCACCTACAAAAACCGAAGGCGTTTCCTAAAGTGCGCTGAGAGGATTCAAGGGGGTTCTTGAAGAAAACTGTAACAGTTACGTATCTAGTGTTCAGTAGAAAAACACAGCTAGCAAACCAAATCTGTGAATTGGTCAACTGCTGAGGACGAGGATTTGTACAAGAGGTAGCAGGGAAAGAGGAAGCGAGCAGCAGTGCTGCCAGGACAGGACAGGGTGGCGGCTGCTTCGGGCTCTCCCGCACAGAGATGCGGGGCCCACCTGGCTCTGCCCGCAGAGCTCGGTGGACAAAGCGCTGTGCTGGCTCTGGGCCTAGTGCTTGGAAGCCCCAAGCTGCGTGTGAGACGTCTGACCACGCTGCTGGAGGGATCACGTGGAGATGGGGGATTCGGACCCTGAACCCTGCCCAGATTCCCGAGCCACGACTGTGTTGACACAAGATGGGCCCATTCAGCTCTGCGCGCAGGGTCTGCAGCAGCAGTCGATGGGGACACTGAGAAAATACGGAGCCACACAGCACCTTTGGTGTATATTTCTTCTCTCCTCTTTCTAACAGACTGTTTAAAGGGTCATGTTTGTGAAAACTTCACTCCTGTTTAAAATGAAAAAGCCTGAAAAAGATAGTATATACCTTGAGAATTTTTTCCCAAGCTGTGCAGGCTTCAATTACATTTAAATGCTAACGATGACTCAGGTTTTATGCCATGTTCCATTCCAGGGGAAGGACTAATACAGAATGAAAACCTTCAAACAGAAAATACACAAAATTAAAAATCACACACAATTGAATTCTCTTTTTGGTTCCCACTAAGTATTGTCACCTCCCATTTCCATGTCCAGGTCTGTAACTCCCCAACCCTGGGCCTAGGCCCACACTCTCCCAGGCCACTCGGAAGCTTGCAGGAGCTGTGACATCAGCACCTGTGCCACCAAGGACCACGCCACTGTCCTGGTCACCCAAGGCTTTCTGCAGGAAGGACTCTCCTCTACAAAATACAGTTCTCACCAGAGAGAATATAAAACGTCATCGTAAATGCACTAAAAAAACCACTCATGTAAAGATAAAGTAGTGCTCTGAATCAGATTCTTAACACACAATCAGACACTCTTCAAGAAACCTTGGGCTAAAGCTTAAACCATTTCAAACAAATACTAATGTTACATTAGCTTCTTTACATATAATGCCGCTTTTGAAATAGAAAACATGACATCAAAACTTAAAATTGTGTTGCTGGCGTTTAACACTATTGCCATGTTACCTGCCCCACATGGAAGCTTGGGCGCTTCTTCCGACTTCCTAAAAACAACCAAAACCTGGCCGATGCAACTGCAGGGTCCAAGGGAAGCGCCAAGCCTCGAAACACTGCTGCTGCCGGTCACTATTCACAGATTACAACGCAGATTATCTCGAGACTGTGATCATGGAGTAAGCTCCTAAAAGAAAACAACAAAATAGTTTAAAGATTTAAAGCAACTATAACTAAAATCATGTTTAAGGAAAAAAAGGCATGAAACTTTCCGAACAATCTCTTATTTGAATGTACATTACGTGACCCACAAAGACATTCGGCGAGTCGACAAACAAAATCCACAAAACAAAGTCCTCTGCTTCCCTTAAGGACTTTTAAAGAAGGGAAGATACTTTGACTACACTCTGAAAGCAGGGGGCTGGACAGGCCTCGGCTGGCGCACTGGTGGGGAGGAAGCTGGTGGGCAGAGGGCAGAGGCCTCAGTGGGAAGGAGAGTTTGAAAACTGATAATTCGTACCAGATGCTTTCCAATTACCATCTTACTTTTGAGATGGACCAAGGTCAATAAAAACCCAGAGACAAGAGAGAAAGGAACAAAACATGAAAAGATGAATTAAAAAATTACACATGAAAAGTCATTATTTAGAAACTCTTTTTTTTTTTTGCGGTACGCGGGCGTCTCACTGTTGTGGCCTCTCCCGTTGCGGAGCACAGGCTCCGGAGGCGCAGGCTCAGCAGCCATGGATCACGGGCCCAGCCACTCCGCGGCATGTGGGATCTTCCCGGACCGGGGCATGAACCCGTGTCCCCTGCATTGGCAGGCGGACTCTCAACCACTGTGCCACCAGGGAAGCCCTAGAAATCTTTTTAAAAAAAATCTATTTAATTTTTGGCTGCGTTGGTCTTTGCTGCTGCGTATGGGTTTTCTCTAGTTGCAGCGAGCGGGGGTCTACTCTTCGTTGTGGTGCGTAGGTTTCTCAATGCGGTGGCTTCTCTTCTTGTGGAGCACAGGCTCTAGGCACATGGCTTCAGTAGTTGTGGCATGCGGGCTCAGTAGTTGTGGCACGTGGGCTCGGTAGTTGTGGCTCGTGGGCTCTAGAGCGCAGGCTCAGTAGTTGTTGCACATGGACTTAGTTGCTCTGCTGCATGTGGGATCTTAAGTTCCCTGACCAGGGATCGAACCCGTGTCCCCTGCCTTGGCAGGCAGATTCTTAACCACTGTGCCACCAGGGAAGCCCTAGAACACTATACCTATGTCATCCTTTTAGTTAAAAATCTAAGAAAGATTTCAGACTAATGTTATGATTATTGAACATCACAGTGGTACAGTTCACCGACGTGTATTTACATATTTAAAGAACATTTCTCCTCCTGTGCCCTCATTCAATCATGATACCTAGTTTGTTCCACAAACATGTCTCTGTTTCTAGGTAAGTCCTCGATGTTAACATTTTAACACATTTCGCATTCTAGACCCAGGACTCCCTGCCCCACACCTCACCTCTTCCTCACCTCACACCAACTGCCTCCCCTGTAACTGTGGTCTCCTTGGTGACCTCAGAGCAAACATTCCGTCCCACCTCCTTTTAAAGAGATAGCGACCATCTCACTCTGGTCACCCCCGCCCCCCCATGGCCACCACCTCTCTCACATGTGGTCAACCCATCTCAAAACGAGAAACTTCTCAGGAGAAACTGTTCACAACAGTGAACATTTATAAAAGCAAAGAAATTACGATGTTCTCAGGAATTTAAAAGTTTTTAAAATTTATGTTAATATGAACCTCCCCAAAAAAACCCCATGCCTCTGGATTTGAGTTCTGAATAATCAGAAGAGGAAAATCCAGTTATTTCTGTTAAGTGGAATGAAGTACTTTATTCAGAATAGATCATATCATTGTAGATAATCTGGTTCATTTTGGTTCATTTTTTTTTTGATTTTACATTTGCAAGATCGCTTTCATAATTTCTTCCCAGAAATTCTAATGTAAAATTTCAGGTCACGAAACAAAAACAAACCCCTATGATCAAGGCCAAAGTTAAAAAAGAAAAATTGTGTTATGCTCCTAACACAACTTAAAATGTGGGTCCACACACAACAGCAGGTCACCAAAACGGTGGTCACACCGTACTAGCAACAACGTTTCCCCAGAGGAAGAGAACGGCGGGCGGGCATCCCTGAAACTGGGAAAAAGAAAACCTGGAGGCGAACATGATGCACTGAGATAGTTTTATATCTTTACATTTCTAAGTGCAAATGTCCTCTCAGCTGAAAACGGCTCCATTTCCTAAGCAGACCTACGAATAGCAACACGAAACCTTAAGTTCCCCCAGGCCACCCAAGGGCAGGAAGCAGCCCACCACCTCCCAGGCAGCTCTCCAACTTTTTGCTGTTGAGGTCCCTTTATACCCTTAAAAACTGAGGACCCCAAAGAGCGGTTGCTTATGTGGGATATGTATTTCCAAAATTAAACCTGAGAAAGGCTTTCAGAATTGTGGATGTTCCCTGATACCACATCAAACCTCGACAGGCCGCATTTACATGAAAAGTAGTTGTGACACGAATCTGCAACCACGTCCATGAATGCTCCACACCTTCCTGCGTCGTAACGCACTCTGAAAACATCTTTTGCCTGTGTGCACGGCGGCCAGTTGGACACATGCAGAGTCCACACGCTGGCACATTTCATTAGATGACATGAGACGCATCTGTTAATGTTAGCGCCCATCTCCTGAAATGTCTTTCATTACTGGGAAGCCATCAAGCTCAGGGTGGCAGATAGAAGCTTTTCAAAATGCTTCGTTTAAAGCTGGAATTTTGTCATCAGTAACAAACATTGTCAGTTGCTTTCCTCGAGTCTCACACTGTGCATCTTCGAGAAAATGCCTGCCACACACCACCTGGAAAAATGCAGTCCATCGGTGATGCTCTGTGGCCCCGGCTACAGGCACCTCTGGCCCCTCAGGGGCACTACCAGGAACCTCTGTGCCAGCAGTGCAAACGCCGACCCGGCAGGGCCGGCTCACGAGGCCGACTGTGACCCTGGACAGGGCTTCTGAGCTCTTAGCCTCCAAAGGGTTTCAAAACACACCATTTCCGGTAGCTCAAGAACATGCTGGATACACGCCAAGCAGTCACACATATCCGCACTTCAGTGTCAGAGGAGAGGAAACATTTGCTTCCACAAAACTGTTCTAAAACCACCACTTCATTTTCCCTTCAGACTATCCAACCCTTGAAAAACGTTCAGCTGCCAGAAGTGATTTTCTTTAGAGCAAAACCAAAAATACGCTCCCCAAACAAACAACGTGAGAGACGGCCAACTCTACAACCACGTAAGTCTGAAGGCTCCACTTCTACAAAGCTCGCAACGGGAGGCACCGCCTCTTACCCACCTGAGGATGTTTAGTTCTATGGACTGGAGACTAATTTCTCTGAGATACTTTAAAATATAATACATAACCACAGTGAAGCTCCTATTTTCACAGCACAACAAACACGAGAAAACAGTTGCAGCTTCTCAAAAAGGTAACACACAAGCGCACACCTGTCCTGCCCACCTAGCGGCAAAACAAGGTGGTCCTCCGAATCTCACACCCCCGAAACAATATTCAAAGCTAACAATTTTAATTTTGAAACAATTCTAACCTGCCGGTCACAATTTATATCCAATGCTACAACGTAACCTCATTATTTCGGACTCTGCTAACTCAATTTATGGTTCTAACAGGCTGGGCCAAAGTTCACAGTTACTGGTATTTCACGTTAAGAGTCTTCCGTCTCATGACGAATCCTTTGCTGGGGATGAGGAGGGACTGAGAAGATGCTGGAAGTTCTATGAAGTACTTAAAAACGCAAGCTTTCCCAATTAAAGCCTCTTTCACAATTCCGTTTTTATTAATGGGATAGTCACTAACGAGGGCACGCCCAGGAATTTGAGAGGACACGCGACATCCTGCTGACCTGGCAGCGCTCCCTCTCAGCGACCCCACGCTCATCCTGACGCAGCTGCACGAGTGGCACTGCAGTCCTTTAGGTGGCCAATCCAAAGTACGCTGCTTTCCACGTAACACTGTCATTACTAAAATTCCCCTGAAGCAGAAGGCCCCACAGCACGGTGAGCTTCTCAAGCGGTGACCACAGAGAGAAACCTAGGAACCACCCGCTGTTCAAAACTTCTTAGTGTTTTTGCTCTACAGGCCTGTGCAGACAAAAAGTCAAACTTGTTGCTTAAAAGCTCGCCAGGACTGGTGCCTCGGCCAAGCTCTGGTGAGGCCGGGACCCCAGCTCCCCCATTGCAGGTGGGCAGTGGGCACTCTGGTTTCTCTCTATCCACTTCCTAGTGAAAACACAGGCTTGTGACCTCGGTGGGCAGCTCTCCAAAAGCGCTTCAGGAACAACCAGCAGAGCCACCTGAATGCGTCCAGGTTAAGGTGGAGGAAACGAGGCTTTCCCTGTTCTCTACGATACCACTTGCTACCTTGGATGGACTCCTGCTGTGGTCTGCAAGTTTGTGCCTCCGGAGCCCTCCTGAACGGGATACCTGCCCTGGGAAAGAGGCCCCAGAGCTCACCTGGCCCTGCCACCGGGACCCAACTGCCCCGGCATCCTGACCTTGGGCCTCCCGCCTTCAGAGCTGCAAGAAATCAAGGCCACCGTGTAAAAGCTCCCAGTCTGTGGTCCTTGCCACGGCAGCCCGAGTGGACTGAGGCAGCTCCCTCTTGTCTCTCAAGGAACAAGAAAACATGGCTTCAGACACTGGCAAGGGACTATATGAACCCTACAGACAAGGCTCCTGCCTGGGTCTCAGGGCCCCTCTGAACTGCATGGCTCTTGTCCTCACGAAGTCTGCAAGATGGGGCAGGTCTGGCTAAACGCCCAGGACAACACTGGGATGGGCCCCCAAACGGGAGCCTCCCCTCTCCTTCCCCAACCAAGACAGAGGGTGTGACTGTGAGGGGGGAGGGGGGAGGCTCACGGGACCCTGGGCACAGTAAGTCGCTCCCCAGGACAGTCAGCCCTGCTGGGCACCTCATGGGCTGCTTCCTAGGCACCCTGATCCTCCAGCTCCGCCCCCCTAACTGCCCACCCTATCGCTTTCATATCCGCAATGGTCTATCTGGGCCCCGACTGCACCCGGGCTGGCTACTCCCTTCCAGCACCCACAGGGGCACTGCTGCCAGATCCCCGTGTCACCCGTAGCACCCAGTGCAGGCCCGGCGCACCGTGTCTCACTGCAGCAAGAGCTGTTGGTTAAGGATCTGGTGAGAGGCTGTGGGTGAGGACAGCCTACGATAAAGGCAAAATGCCACCCACCGTTCCCTCAGGCCGCAAGGCCCTTGGGGCCTCCTCACCCAGAGCGCACCCCAGCTGTACTCTGGGGCTCTGGTTCCAGGCGGTCCACTTTGAGGGGGACGTGTGCACTGAACCCTCTTCACTGGGGACCACAAACTAGCCAGATATTCCACGTTTTCCCCAAAAAGCAAGAACATGGTTGAGGGCCCCCTGAAAACATTGCTTATCTTCTTAAAAGTAACCCATTTCCCCAGGTGTTACAAGTTCAGAGTCAACTGCCTTTTTAAATTCCCATTTCTCAACAACAAGAGCATTTCTAACCATGATCTAGAGCAGAGGTTCTCAAAGTGTGGCCCCCGGACCTTTCAGAAGGCCCCCCCCCCCCCCCGCAAGGTCAAACTATTTGCACAACACTAAGGGCACGGACGTGGTGGTTTCTCAGAAGCCAAATGACAGAGATAGGACGAAGGAGACAAGAGAATCCGGCTACTGTCGCTTAAGCCAGACGTTCTGGAGAGCTGCAAAACCCTAGGACAACACTACCTTTCTCATTAAATTGTTTTTGTTTTGGAACATAGTTTCCATAAAGTGTCATTTATGTTATTATTTTTAAGTAAGTAAATTTAAATGTCTCTTTTTTTTTTTCTTTCTGCGGTACACGGGCCTCTCACTGTTGTGGCCTCTCCCGTTGCGGAGCACAGGCTCCGGACGCGCAGGCTCAGCAGCCATGGCTCACGGGCCCAGCCACTCCGCAGCATGTGGGATATTCCCGGACCGGGGCACGAACCCGCGTCCCCTGCATCGGCAGGCGGACTCTCAACCACTGCGCCACCAGGGAAGCCCCTAAATGTCTCATTTTTAATGCCAAATATGGGAAATATCAATAGATACAACGTAAACAATAGCCCTCTGGGGTCCTTGTTAATTTTATGTGTAAAGGGGTCAGTCTGAGAATGGCCACCACCACAGACTTGACACTACTGGCAACGTCAAGGGGCTGCTCTTGATGGGCCGTGACAGTGACGCTCCAGGAGGCTGCTCTCCCAGACCCTCCCCACCTCTCCTCGGATGAGAAGGCACCAATTATGAAACTGCAGCATTCAGAGGGACTGCCACCTAAGTCCAAAGAGAAAATGGTTGGAGGAAAAAACCAAAGGCCTGATGCTGCCTCACAAGTATCTGCTTCACGAGTGGAGCTGCATCTCATGCCACAGGCCAAGGGGCAAAAATAATGCTTGGAGACCTTGGAAATGCAAAAGTCAAGAATTAAACTGTATACTTGAGCTGGAATCTTCCTTTCTTTCTCTGAGATTAGAAGAGGCCAATGTCTAGCTTTGGGGGGCAGTGGGGAAGGTCCAAGCTTAAATAAAGCAGTTATTAAATAAAAACAGGATTTTCTGTACTGATTTTTACAGATCCATGCAGAGCTCAACTTGAGGCAGCTTCCCCGACTCCTGCCACTGCCCGGGTGGGGAAAGTGCAGAAGAAAGCCACCTTACTACTAAAAACACAAATACTGTTTAAATTACAATCTAACAAACCTGAAGAGTCAATGGCTAGCACTGACCTAGCCCTGTGTCCATGGGGCACGGGGGGCATCTCAGGGGTACCACTCCTTGTGCCGGCTCAGCATCCCCAGTCCTGACCAAGGCAGCCACCAGTGTCCTCCTCTGCTGACCACAGCATGACCACACCCACACACTAACGAGTAGGGTAAGTCCTCTGATAAGCAGATAGGGGGCTGAGAGGCTCAAGGGGCAGCACCACGGAAGAAGGCAGGCTTCACACCAGGGTGTCCCTGCCTTCAACCCCAACTGCAAACCTAACAGCTAGGTGTGCTGCCCAGGGAAATGGGGACAACTGTGAAACTCCATCGTGTCAAGTGCCAGTCAGATTATGATAAATAGCCTGTGTCATTTATTAAAATGACAATGTCTGCTGGTGAGTAGTTGGGAAAACAGGCCCTCACAGGAGAATCTTGAAATATCTACAAAGAGCCCCTTCTACGCTCGGCACAGAGCAGGCAGCACCTCTGTTCCACCCGGCCAGGTGGGACTGCTTCACTGTGACCTGCCAGGGATAACTAGGGAAGTGCAGGTGCCTTTATAAGGGCACTCCCAGCATGCCTTTTTTTTTTTTTTTTAAACTAAGGGACACAAACCAATGTCCATCACCAGGAGACCAGTTTGAGAAAAACCCAGAAACAGCCATGTGATGCAATTCTTTAAGACTGTAATTAAAGGATGATGAACTCTACAGCCCCTGCCATGGAAAGAGCCCCACACCCTTGAGCGAAGCTAGCAGGTAACAGTTCCCAGCACATCTTGACCTCTCCCACCCCGAGCCAACCAAGTTCACAAACACATCCACAGCTGTAACTGGGCTTCCAAATGGTGCCACTTCTGGGGTTTTTGCTTTCTTTATATCCTTTCATATTTTATATCCTTTCTTTATATCCTAATTTTCTCTCTCTATAAACTTATTTTTGCAACCCAAACACAGTACAGCTATCTTTACATTGGGGAGGAAACCTCATTTACCTTCCTGTTGTAAAGGTGTATTAAATACCTCTGGAGTGTCTCTATCAGCATATGAAAAACAAAACCATAGCACCTAAGTTTGACACTCAAGAGAGAAACATCTGCTTTACAAATTACAAACACGATAATCACACCTACTAAGTAGGTTTTACAATCATGGCTACAACAATTCTTATTAAAATGCGTACAATTACCTTTCAACTTCACATAACAACTTACCCTCAAAATCAGAGGTGACCTTTGAACAACGCAGGAACTGGACTCCCATCCAATTCCTGTGTTTAACTTGGCTTCCATATACCGCAGATTGTGTAGTACCGTAGTGTTTACTACTGGAAAAAGTCCCTGCGTAAGTGTACCCGGACAGTTCAAACCCATGTTGTTCAAGGGTCAACCATACTACTCAAAAAATAAAATGAAGAGAACAGTATGGAGGTTCCTTAAAAAACTAGAGCTGCCACATGATCCAGCAACCCCACTCCTGGGCATGTATCTGGAGAAAACTCTAATTTGAAAAGATACATGCACCTCAATGTTCACTGCAACACTATTCACAATAGCCAAGACATGGAAGCAATCTAAATGTCCACAGACGGATGAAATGGATAAAGAAGATGTGGTTAATGTATACATCAAAACATTACCCAGCTATAAAAAAGAATGAAACGCCATCTGCAGCAACATAGATGGACCCAGAGATTATTATACTAAATGAAATCAGAGAAAAACGAATATATATCACTTATATATGGAATCTAAAAAAATTTACATAAATGAACTTACTTATTACAAAACAGAAATAGACTCAAGCGTAGAAAACAAAGTTTATCCCACTGCCCACATGCTCGGGCAGGGGGATAAATTAGAGTTTGGAATTAAAAAAAAAAAAAAAAAGGCCTAAGCAAGAGACTCCAGGAAGTGTGGGCACTTAAGATCAAGGGAGCTCAATGTAGACCGTTAGGCCTCCTCCTTCCCAACCCAAATAGTACGTGTCCATTAACTGTTAATCACAGAGCCTTTGCAGTGGAATTAACACACATCATTTGATGCTGGCCTTAAAGAGAGTAACATTAGGTTTCCACTGTACCTGACGCCACCATTTAAATAAGAAAAAATGCAAAAGGGACTGTTTAAGGAACGTTTTTCTTAAAGGACTTCCCGAAGCCACCAGGTGTATGAGAAATCAGGCCTCTACTGGACGGGACCCAAGGACAACAGTGAGCTGACCTGTAAACATTCAACCTTGGCTCTGTAAGAGCCAAATGCAAGTCACTTGGTAGCTTGCAACACGTGTATAAAAAAGGTAAAACACATCATGTTAACAGAAATAAAAAACAATCAGGACCTGGAACATCTGGGAAACACACACTAAAAAGACCCAGTCCGCGGGCTGCCAGGGAAGGGACTCCAAGCCAATAAGGCACCCTGTGGTCAGTCACAGAGAGACTTCCAGCGTCAACAGCAGGACCCACAACTCCACCGCCAAAAAGAAAACGGGAGCCAAGTCCTAACTCTTCAGGGCCACCTGAAGCACTGGGCGCCCCGTGTCCAAGCCCCAGTGACACATTTCCTCAACAAGCCATTGTGATGCTCACACACGCATACATGCTGTGAGGGGCACTGTTCGCCAGAAAGAAATGGTGACCGCCGGTAACAGCAGACAATCAGGGGAGCGGCCAACTGCCCAACTTTTAATTCTACCCTTTCTTATCAGAGCATAACTCGCTTCGCCTGAAACAGCCTGAATTTAACCGAACACTAATAGAAGACAGTTCTCGGTGGAAAATCAGAAGTAAATTAAAGATACACCGTAGTCCTAAACTCACTGTTAACGTAAGCCTGCGAGAACACGGGCAGCTAGGAAACAGAAGGTGCTCAGGAATGCACTAGGCAGAACGCTCCACAACAGGGTTGTGGCTGGGCCTCCCCAGCTGACACCTGAGACGTCTGCCGTGTTAAGATGGGAAGGTAGAGGACTAGACGTGGAGATGTCTATGTTCAATACATGCCACCCTCAAGTGCCAAAAAGGGGCTCCAGGGACATGGCTGCCGACCCTCACAGGTCCCCATTACACACGTCTCCAGGGCTGGGAAGGCCACCTTTCTGGTCCCTGCTACAACCAGGGTGCTTGGCACACAGGATGCAATAAATATCTGTTGAATACAACGAGGAATTGTTCTAAAGGTCACAGATCTTATTTCCTTAAAACCCATGGCGAAGATATGGGGATACATGCCTGTGTATACCTGATTCACTTTGTTATAAAGCAGAAACTGACAAACCATGGTAAAGCAGCTATACTCCAATAAAGATGTTGAAAAAAAAATCCATGGCTAAAGCACCTTTCTTGGAAACATGAAGCCAGGGACTACGTAGCTCTGGGGAAATCATGGAACATTTGTCTGGGGTTGGCCCAACGGCCCGGTTAGAACCCAGCTCTGCGATCTTGGGCAAGCTCCTTAAAGGTGCTTTGGCTTCTTGGAGGTTAGAACAGGTACAGAAGCATCCTACTCACTGAGACGACTTAGCACACAGCAACTGCCCAGAACACGGTCAACCTTGGTGGAACGCCCACTGTGAGCTGTTGCTGGTGCCAGGTGGAGGCTCAGCTTCCCGCTTACCAAGCTATGGGTAATGAGCTTACGTGAGCACACTGAAAAGATCTCAATATCCGCCCTTCCCTCCTGCAAAATACCCAAGTACATGAGGTTCAAATCTCATTCCACCAATGTGCAAATTATATGGATATTATCTAAGGCCAAAACACGAATTAAAGAGTATCTTCAACTTAGCTCAGGTGCTGTCGTTCTAAGGTCCTAACTCTAAGCTCACCGACTGAAGTGCTGGATTCAGAGCAGAAAACCTGCCCTGACCTCCAGGGTTTCCCAACCTGGCGGGGGAGCAACCGAGGGGGAAAGAAAAGTGAGCAAATGAGGGCGTGAGATCTGAGGCCCAAAGACGTGAGCCAGAAAGGGCCCGGCCGGGCACACCTCCGGTGGAAGGTGAACGTTGCCCCTTTCTACTCTGACGTTGACCAGAGAATAAGATATAACACAAATTTGTGTCCTACATCAAATCGACAAGTCGCACAATAAAAGCTAAAAATCCGTATTTTATGGCTAGGCACACACTCTTTAAAAGAGTGAAACCGATTTTCTGAAGGCCTTTTTTGCTTCCTATAGCATCAAATATCACACAACTATCGAAATGTTATTCTTTACAGGAATAGTCGACCAGAAACCAAAACCATCAAGCGAAATAAAAGCGAAAAGTACCACATTAAAAAAAAACAAAACCCCAGAATGAAACTTCATCTCCTTTAAGGTGTCCAGAGCAACTAGACACTTGATAAAAAACAAAAAAACGGAGGGGGGGATTCAATCCTACGTTACACAGTTACTTGAAACAGAATCACTTCCTCCACGCACCAGCAGCGAGACCAGGAACTTCTAGGAAAAAGCATCGCCCTCCTCCTGCACTGCCGCTGGGGGCTCACCGGGCGGCGTCCTGCTCGCGAACCTCTCAAGTCGTCCACACCGTAACCCGGCCCCCAGGACACGCCCGCGGCGGGCGGACCGGGCCGGACGCCGCGGAGTGGACCCTGCCCGGCAGCCCCGGCGCCCCCCGACACCGCCCCCCCGCTCCTGCCCACGGCCCGCGCGTCCCTCCCCCCTTCCCTCGCCCTCCCCGCGGCCGCCGCCATCTTCTCAGCTCGACAGAGCGCGGCTGGGCGCCGGCCCTGCGACGCCGGGCGGGCCGGGCTCGGGCGCCGCTACCCCCGCCCGTCCCTATGCGGCCTCGCAGCGGCCGACCCTCCGCCCGGCGCCCCGGCCGCCACTCACTGCGCGGGCCGCAGGCCTCCAGGATTTCGCAGCCATTTCCTCCGAGCGCCTCAGAGTGGGCGGGCGGGGTCGACGCCGGCCACCGAGACGCGGGGGATAGAGGGGCCGCCCGCGCTGAGCGAATAGAAGACGCCGGCCACCGAGACGCGGCGGGTAGAGGAGCCGGCCGCGCCCCGACAGCAGCGCCCCCGCGCGGCTGGCGGAGGAAGGAGCCCGGCCCAGGCCCCGCCCCTGCCCTGCGCCGCGCCGTTCCCGAGTCATAGGGCCAAAGCTGAGAGCACAGGCGGCGCGGCTCCAGTCGGCTGGCCACCCCGGGCCCCAAAAGGGGCCGGGAAGAGGATGGAGGAGCAAGGCGCATGGCTCCTTTCCCACCAGACTGCGTTCCCAGCTTCTCTGGGACTCGAGCCCGCTCCCCACGGGCCAAAGAGCTCAGTGCCCGGGCCGCCCCCGCCTACTCAACCGGGCACACCTGCCCACGAGGGCTGCAGGGCACTTGCCCATCCTCAAATACTCAACAAACGGGCTTCAGGGGGGAAACACCTGCTACCTTGGGACACTGGACAATGGCCCCCGAGGACAGTAACTCCCCGGCCGAGGGCCTTTGTCCCCATCGCTGCCGCTACAGCTCCCTGCTTCCACATTCCTTAGTAGCAGGAACCGCTGGGCAAAAAGCAGAAAACTGCCCTGTGTGCAGTAAAGCTCCATCCGTGACTCTACAGAGGACTGCCAGGTGCTTCCGTGAGAACCAGGGGCCTGGGAGCAGGTGTGCTTCTAAATAAACATCTCTGAAGATCACACGGCCTGCCAGGTTCGCAGACTGTCCATTTTCTTCAAAGGAATCCAACACAGCTTGTTTCTGTTGATTGATTCCATCAGGACTGCTTCCGCGGCCTCTCGCAAGTATGAGTCTTGCACTCTTAGCATCTTGATTGTCTCCAGGTTTGCTCCAGATGGGTGTATGAGAAGTTCATAAACCAGACAGAGTTGGAACTGGCTTGAACCAGCATTGTGTAAGTGGGTAACCTGTGTGTGAAATGGGACTCATGCTGGGGTGCAGGGGAAGCTCACAGATGGCCTCCCTGCAAAGGGCTCCCTAAATGGGAGTCGGAACGGGGAAACCCCACCCAGCCTCTTTAGCTGAAAATCTTTACATGAAGCAAACCCAGCAGTAATGTCTTTCTACAAGGTTTTAACTGGCTTGCAGCTTCGGGCGGGTGCTGGGATGCACGAAAGACACAGAGGACTGGGCTGCCAGTGGAACAGGAGGAAGCTCCGGGTGGAAAGCCCAGTGGACAGAAGGGAGGCCCAGAGGGGAAGCCCCGGCTGTATCACTGCAGTACTGGGGGGCTCAGGAGGGCTCTCGGGCAGCAAAGGAAAGGAAACCGTGCCCCCACCAGCCCTGTAACTGCGCCTCCCTTTCTGATCTCCCAGCAGGAGCTAGCCCTGACCATGAGCCTCCAGGCTCAGGGGCACCTGCCACCTGTGGGAGGAGTCAGGCCCTCGCCCTTCTCCCACCTCTTCAGGTAACTCCAGTTCACCTGTTGTCACTCCTCACGGGAGCTGCTCTTCCCTGGTAAAAAAGGCATTTCTGGAACTTCAGTTTGGATACTTTTTAGTTGAAGTCTACTAGCTAAGGAATACCTTCTCCTAACAAACTTATACCCAGAGGAACAAACAGATTAAAAAGGAGTCTCCAGTTGTCTCAGATTCTTTCCTAAATACCCCAAATACACAAAGAAAAATCCCAAAGTTCAGGGGACAACACGAGTAGCTCAGAGGGCAGGAGGGAGCAGGAAGCTAGATAGGCTTCCAGGACTCAAGGGGGTTTCAGTCTTTGAGAAAATGTGTGATTGGTGCTTGCCCAACGTGTGTGGACACCAGGTCCTGCCACCAATACCCATGGACAATTCGGAGGAAATTTATAAAAGCAGAAAAGCACATCTGGAAAAGTCAGCAATCCTTTTACAAGACCGCTTCCTGGCGTTCAGCCTCTTCTCACCCCTGAGTTAAAGCCTACTGGCAAGCTGGGTCCTGAGCAGAGCACCCCTCTCCTTGCAGTCAAGTGCAACCCTGAGAGACAAGGCAAGGTGCGTCTGGGCGAGGTGACAGCCAAGCAGCTTTATTGCTACTCTCATTTGGAATTCAAAGGCAAGCAAGCAAGCCAGCGCCCTCCCAGCAGGCAGGCAGAGAAGGGGCTGGGTAGTCAAGGTCTAGGGTGGGGCCACTGCCTGGCCTTGGGCAAGGTCCCCAGTGAACCTGGACCCAAACTCAGACCCAGGCCTGGGGCAGAGGAGAGATGCCAGGGAGGAGAGAAGAAGCCAGGGGGCAAAGTCAAGGTGGGACCCCCCTTAGCTCCTCCTCCCTAGCCTCAGCCAGCAGTTTGGAGGAAAACCCTCAGGGTTTCTTCAGAATAGCTACCGCGCAGGTGCCCTCTGACCCAGGGGTCATGGGCTGCAGGGCTCAGATGTCAGAACAACGCTTGTTACTCCTGCCTTTCAGGGTGGTTCCTGTAACTCTGAGACATCTACTTTTTCCCGTGAGTTTAGTGAAAAGTAAATAAAGTTAACTTCAGAAGAAATATTTTAAAAAGTATAAGGCATAAAAAGTGTGTTTCTTTTCTGGTTGGTTTCATCTCTTAGCAGTCTCTAAAGGAACACACCAAATGAAAAAGCCAGAAAAATCAACGCCTTTCACAGATTTTGACAGAAAAGCAGTTTAAGAGTAAAGCAGAAACACCATTTGGTGTACTGGATCCACCACCGCATTGTGCCCAGATACACCATTTACCCTCATCATACCACAAAGTACGTAACAGGAAAAGGGAGAAACAAGCCCACAGGTCTGAACCGAATTCCTAGGGCAGCTGGTGAGCAGGAACCTCCACAGGCTGGGAGACAACAGTCAACTGAGACGGGAGGGCCCAGGGCAGGGCCGCTGACACCAGTCCTCGGCCCGCACCTGGCCTGTGGGGCCTCAGGGGCAGGCACACAGCGACAAATAGCTGTACCGCCTACAATTTAAGAGATTCGTTTTTTCTGAAAGAAAATACTTGAAAAGTGAAAGATAGTTGAAAGTCAGGTCTAACAGTGGCTTCCCGGATTTGTCCAAAAGAGAAAAAAAATGTATAAATTCCTGCTCTTGCCTGGGTCACAAAAACAAAATGGTAAAAGTGAGAAAAGAGTATTTGAAGAAAATACCAAGAGTAACACAGGTTGAGCTATTAGGAATTTCAAAAGGATACCCAAAAGGTTTTATTCTGGGGTATCCCTGATTTCAATGAAATCAATACCCATAAATTACCCTTTTCAATACCAAAATAGTTTTGAGTTCCAAATTGAACCAACTGCTTCTGAAATTTAGAAATCCAAGGAGAAACAGGATCTCCCAAATCTGTCTACAGAAGGTAGGAGGACAAGAATGTTGCCTTTTACAACTACACAGAAAAGTGACAGATCTTGGGAGTCTGTCAGACATACAAAGCTCCTCTCGTTCAATGGGAAGTAAAAACATTTAAAAGAGTAAATATAAGAGGACTTTAAAGTCAAAAAAGAAAAATCAATTTGGCGAGTGTTTTTTAAAAGAACGCATGGGTATCGATTGAAAAAGTGCCTCATCCTCATTCAGTGCTCCCGTCTCCCAAGTCAGACATGTGATCAGAACTGGGCTCACGCCAAACAAAACCACCAAAACCAGCAGAAACCAGAAACCCCTCAAAGCATATACAGATATACAGCTACGCACGGGTACGCTATAGGCGGTTATACATACACGTGCATGTGTCTGTATGGATCTCCAATGTGTGCATCAAAGCCCTAACCAGCCAGGTGTGAAGGGAAGGGTCAAATTCAGCAGAGACAGTCTGCGAGCAGCGCACTGACTGGTAGCCTTGTGAGCACGCTGCCTGTGCCCCTCCGTCCGGCCCCCACCCCACCCCAAGCGTTTCAGGTGGCACCGGGCTGGACTCAATTTACGTTACAACCTCTGCAGGAGTTAAAAGGTCAAGATAACTATTACTCTAAAATATTACTTTACCCATCCAAAGAAACCTATGACGAAACCAGTGCTTTCTGATTTAGTGATATAATCGAGAAAGGGAAATACAATCCCGCAAGGAGGGGGAAGGCGACCATCTCAGACCCCATTACACGTGCTTCACAGGGTCTTGAATACATGCAGCAGAACTAAACAGTAACAACAGTCTTCCTTACTCCTTCCAACAGCTTCACAGAGAAACTGAAGACAAGATACCGTGTGAAGCTAAGGCTATGGGAACTGACTTTTTGGAGTTTACTGCCCACTTGTGGTAACGATTCCGAGCAGCAACAACCAATCAGCTTATCCTGAAGAATCAGGGTTGA
Source organism: Phocoena phocoena (assembly GCF_963924675.1). Lineage (NCBI taxonomy): Eukaryota > Metazoa > Chordata > Mammalia > Artiodactyla > Phocoenidae > Phocoena > Phocoena phocoena. The sequence goes on from NC_089233.1 coordinate 86,803,273, forward strand.
TTTGCCAAATCCCCTGGAAAGCAGAGCTCCAGCATGTAGGGGTTTGATTTTATGCTTTGAGGGTATGAGAATAAGACAGAAACGCCCTCCAAAATACTGCAATTCTGTAAAACATGGCTGATACCCAGGTTGTTGAACAGTCCAGGATTTTATTAAAGGAGCACTGTGTATTTTATTCTCAAAACGCATTTCCTTTTTTTTAATTTCTATTTTTTTTTTTTTTGCGGTACGCGGGCCTCTCACTGTTGTGGCCTCTCCCGCCGCCGAGCACAGGCTCCGGACGCGCAGGCTCAGCGGCCATGGCTCACGGGCCCAGCCGCTCCGCGGCATGTGGGATCCTCCCGGACCGGGGCACGAACCCGTGTCCCCTGCATCGGCAGGCGGACTCTCAACCACTGCGCCACCAGGGAAGCCCTGCATTTCCTTTTTTAAAAACTCTTGCCTGCTCTTTTAAAACTAATAAACCTTAACATCTCTCTTTAAAGAACTGCTGATCTGTGAATCACTACCTTGTACATCTGCAACATATAATATTGTACATCAACTATACCTCAATTAAAAAAAAAAAGAAAAGAAAACCAATTACAAAGAGAGAGAAAAAAGAACTGTTAATCTGTCAGAATGAAACTCTCCATCAGGGCTTGGAGAAGAGCAGAAGCTCTGGGCCCCTGCCTTCCTATCGCGAAGTCAGTCAACCACCCCAAGGGGCTAAAATCTTGGTCAACCTGCTCACTGCCCCAGATGATGACCAACGTGGCCCTGCACCCCCAGCTGCTTCCTGCTCCCCGCTCCCCTGTTGCATGCGGGTGTCTTCAGGGCTCGGCCCAGGCCGTCTCTCTTTTCACTGTGTACTCTTCATCCGGGGCCTCACGCCCTCCTGGCCCGTGCGGCTGTCCTTTACCATCCACTCGTCTGTTCCCCTAACCTCTCCACTAGATGCCTCAAACGCACCGCAAAGCCTAACGCGTGCGAAACAAGCTCCTGACTTCTGAGCTCCCCGCTGATCCTGGCCCTCCTCTGGTGTCCCCATTCAGTGGCGGCCCGGCCCTGGGAACCCAAAGGCACAAGCCCGAAGCCCAGGGTTCTCTCCGACACACCGGCCTCCCCCTCAGCCATCGAACCCCATGGCTTTAGCATTTCCCGTGACCAAGTCCACCTGCGAGCTCCTCTGCACACATGCTGCAGGGCCCTAGCGCCTCTCAGTGTTAGATACCCCACCCCATCTCAGCTCACCGCGATCTGACATCTTCCGCCTTCATCGGCTCACCGAACTTCTTGCCCTGTCACAAGGGCAGCTTTTGGTGAACGTCAAGTGGCCCGCCCCAGCCAGTGGCTCTGCTGGAAGCTGCGCCCCGAGGCTGCTGGAGAGCCCAGCAGCAGCGCTCCGGCCCTTCCTCCCTGCTCCTCCTCTCCAGGGACTTCCTCCAAGTAATACGTTTACGGACTCTCACGAGGTGTCACCAAGAAACCTGCACTTCCAGCCTCATCGTTCCCTCCAGCGTTCCATGGTCCACTCTGGGCCCCTAACCACCCCTTCCCTCCTCCCATCTCACTCCTCACCCTGCCGGCTCTTCCTCAGTTGGTGCCACCATCGACTCCACCAACCAGGCTACACATCCAAGCGCCATTCTCGACTTCCTCCTCTGCTCTCACTCCACTGGGACTAACTTCCCGTCCTTTGTCCTTTTTTGCTGAGACTGCTTCTAGCGAAGGTCCTCACCCTCACTCATCTATTCCTCCACATTCTCAGCAAGTATCTACAGAACCCCTGCCACATCCTAGCCGCTTCAGCTCTTATGAAGGTCATGTGTTGGTGGTGGTGAACTGTGACACACTAACAGGCACCAGTGACATAGAACGGTGTGCTGAAGGCAACGAAGGAATCGTTTAGGGACCACGTGAACACGAAGGGGTGCCACGACATCCTGCTTGTCGGGATGGTGTCCCCACTCCCAGGAGTTGGCCTCAGGAGCGCTGCACGCAGACCCAGCTCCTGAGAGCCCAGAGGTGAGAGACCCTGGTGAGTCCAGAATCAGGGTAGGAGTGGTGAGGCTTTCAGCTGTGCTCACTCTACACAGGCAACTGGAGAGTTGCCGGTGGGTGTGAAGAGGGGGCCAGGGACAAAGAGAGATGATCCTGCCTGAAGTGTGGGTTTCAAAAAGCAGCCAGTATCTAGACAGAATTCAGGCTGTGCAGGACACTTCTGGGGGTGACGGGCCATTAACCTATGACCCGCATAGAAGGCGCAGATGAACCTTCTTTAGAACCCTCTAGCCTCTTATGATTTTTGCTCCCTTGAAAAGAATTTTTAAAATCTGCACCCCCTCGCCCATCATAAAGTTGACATCTAAAGTTGTTTATAGGATTAAGTACTTGAAGAGGATGTAATTACAGACATATACTGCATTTGCGCCTGCGTTTTAAATAGATTTGGTCAAAGCTCTGGACCTGCAGATTTAGCTCATTTGACTAACCCTAATGGAAAATATCCACAATTAGTCGTCACTGTCAAACCTATTTGCCAAATTCCACTTACTTTCTGCAAGAAGTCCCATACCACTTCCACGTTATTTAGTTCACTCCCCAGCAATCACAAGAAACCAACTAAGCCCCGAATTCTAACTCAGGAGGGCACTGGACTTCATCCCATGGAGTAAAGGGCTGCCCCTCAATTTCCTTCCTGAAGGGTTCCAAAATCTTTTAACTTTACTCTCCAGAAACGGGAAAACGAGACCCTGATCTGAAGGAGTCTGCGCTCTTCTCCAGCAGACGGACAGTAATAACCAAATAAACGCGCAAATGACTTTCTGCGTCTCCGCGACCACCAGGTCCCGGCCGCGGCGCAGGGACACCCTCCGCAGAACCTCGGGGCCCCTGTCGCACAGGCCTGCAGTCCCCGCCCAACCCGAGCGCGGCTTAGGGACCACGGGCTGTAAAGACCACCGGGCCTGGGACTGCAGGGATCACGGGCGGGAAAAACCACTAGGCCCCGCGCCGCAGGGACCACAGGCGGAAAAGGCCCCCGGGCCCCCGGGAGGTTCCCCGAAGGCAGGCCCGTCCGGGTTGACTCAGGCGGCAGCGAGCGGGTGCGCGCTCCCCGCCGCGGTCGCGTGCCCGGGAACCTGCCCCAACCGTCGGAACCGAGAGCTCCCGCCGGCCGAGTTCGGGAGGCTCCTCCCGGGCCTGCGCGAAAGCGAGCACCGGGTTGGCAAGGACCCCGCCTCTGGGCTGCGCGGAGCACCGGCGCCTGTCCCCCCTCCCCGCCCCATGCCCTCGGGCTCACACAAACGACTGGAGGGACGCCGAGACCTTAGCCTCCGACTCAGTCCAGATGTCGCCGTCCCGGCTCGAAGTTCCCCCACAACGACGCCTCCACGGCGGCCATCTTATCCAGAGGCGGCCACCGCCTTTTGACTCTCGCGCCAATCCGTAGAGCCAGGGCGCCGTGAGAGGAGTTCTGCGCAAGGACGGAAGCTGGAGTCCCGCGCTTCCGGGCGGCCGCCGCGACCCGCACCCTCGCGAGAGCCCTTGATTGGCTGTCGGCTTGCAATCTCGCGATTTCGCGGGAAGTGGCTGAGGGGGCGGCAGCCGGTGCGTCTGCCCTCCCGTTCCCCGCCTCCGCCGCGGCCCCCGCCTCTGCCTCCCCCTCCCCGGCGCTGCCGCCGCCCCCTTCCCACCCGGGCCGGCACCCCGAGCGGCCGCGGAGACCGCGCAGCGCGGCAGGCGGGATCCTCACGGTAAGATGGCCGCGGCGGGCCCAGGCGGGGACGCTCCGAAGCGGGGCGGGGAGGCGGAGGGCCAGGCAGGGGCCGGGGCCAGGGAGGGGTCGAGCCGGCCCGGGAAGGGGGCGGGCCAGGCCGCGGGGGTGCGCCGACTGGCCGACCGCGCCGGGGGCCCTTCCGGGGTTGGGGGTCCGAGCAGGGGTCATCGGGCCGCGTTGTCCGGGGAGGCGGCGCCCTCGGGGTTTGCAGGTCCAAATGTCCCCTTCTCCTAAGGCGACGGAGCCCGAGGGCCGAGACTCGGTGTTTGTTGTTGATGAAGCGCGTTTCGAGGGAGGTCTGCACATTCCGAGGCGGCGCCTACTAGGAGGTGATAGTTCTCGACACGTCGCACAGGTGTCTCTGCGACGGGAACCGTTTCCACCCGGAACCGCGTCCGAGCAGAGGCTGAGCTGCAGAGGCCGGACGTTGCTCTTGCGAGCAAGTGTTCCTCGCTGTCCGCAATGGGATGTTAAATTATGTCTGTGGGATTTTTAACTGCTGAGTTCTTCCTGCACAAAACAGAATGGGACAGTTCTCCAAAGTTGTTACTTTTTCAAACGTCGCTGTCGTCCAGGACTGAGAATTTGATCTGAGTGAGTTACACCACTGGCCCGTAGCTTAGAGAGATGGGTCCTTGGGTGAGGGACAGCACCTCTTGATTGTCTTAGGACAAGTGTTCTTCTGCGGATCAGAGTTGGGCATGGCATCCCCCCACGGACCGAGAACTTTGTCTTGTACCCCTTTGCTTCCCCACCTACACTCTCTCCCTGGGCGATCTTTGGCGAACTCTTGGCTTTCGGTCATTTTGTGGCGGATGTTTCCCTAATTGTTTCCAGCGCTGAGCTCAGGACCTGTAATCCAGGTGCCTGCTTGACTTCTCCAGCTGTGGGTCTGATAGCCCAAACTTGCCCGGCTCCTCAGACCTGTTCCTCTCCTCATTTGTGGCTCCATCCTGCAAGGTCTCAAGCTTGAACCCCCACCATGGTCCCTGAGTCTTCCGTTCTTTTATCCTTCCACGCTGGGTCCGGCAGCAAGGCCCACTGGCTCTGTCTACAGAGTCTCGATGGGCTGTGCTCTGTGGCTCTTCTGCTGCCGTCCTCTCTTGTTTGGGTGGCTCCTCACTGGTATTCCTGCTCAGCTCTCACCACCCCACGGTCATCCCATGTCCACTGGGCAACCAGAGCTGTCTTTTAATATTTTTTTAATTGGTTTGGCATGTGCCTTGCTATGTATAAAGTAATATCCACAACATGTCAGTTACAAAGGATAAAACTGACGTGGACAGTGGTGGGCTCACCACCCATCGCGAGAGCCCAGCTGGTGCTCCCAGGGCCCCCTTTCCTTGGTAACCATCTCCTGAGTTTCGTGTTTCGTGCCCTTACTTAAAACAGTGGCAAAACGGTTTTGCTACGAATGTATGAGTGTATTTACTGCTAAGCAAGCATTGTACAGCTTGTCTTGCTTTTGTTCTTTACCAACCGCCGCACTGGGGTCTCCGCTGTGACTTGCTCTCTTCGTCCAGCTGGTTTCTAAGTCCCCCATGTGGTCACATTCATTTATTTTACCTGCTTTAGTAAATCCTGTTTCGTGGATACAGTCACAGTCCCTTCTCAGTAGTTCTAAAATCCACATAACTCTGAAAACCAAAAGTTTTTGGTTTTCTTTTTAATCTGTTAGATGGCAAAACCTCACCTGGCAAAGGCTGTTTAGTAGCTTCTGTTCCACTTGGTATGAGGCCTCATACGTTTCACTGACGAAATCATATCTGATTGTGGGGTGCTGCCCCACACCACAGAGGGGATGGTGTATGATACGTGGTCAGATGTGCACATAGTCTTTGTACAGCTGAACCGTTCTGAAGTCTGAAACCGATCTGCCCCGAGGTTGTGGTCCTGTGAACCATAGTCCATTTGTCTGGGCTGCTGTTGGCTGAACATCCGGGTGGATGGCTTCCATATTGTCGCCGTCCTGAGCAGTGTCTCTGTGGACAGGCTCGTCTGTGTCTGGGTCTCAGTCTCCAGGAGTAGAAGAGCCGGCTGTGAGGGGCACATGTGCGCAGCCTTGCAAAGCGATGCCAAGTGTTTTTGCTGTGGGTAAAGGGGGTTCAGGAGAACTCCACGTCTCTCTGAACACTTGGTGTTGTCAGACCGCTTCATTTTTCTCAGTCTGAAGGGTGTGTGATGTGGGCTTCTCTGGAGAACACACATCGCAGCACGTGATTCTTCAGCCTGTACCTCTCGTGGCTGCCCTTCGTGCTTAGAGGGGAGTCCCTCTAGATCCCCCTTGTCCTGTAGGGCCTTAATCGGACCCCAGCCGACCCTTGACCTCCTGGTCCTAAGACCCTTGGCTCTTCCTCTCGTTCATCCTACCTTCCAAACACCCCAACCTTCTCTTTGGTCCCTGAATCTGTGTTTGAGTCTCAGGCCCTTTGCATGTGCTGTTTTCCACATTTTAAGTATCTTCCCACTCTCCCCCTTTTACTTCCTGCTCTGTTGCCGTGTTTATGTCTGAAATGATCGCAATTGTCATAGAATTCTTCACTGATTCTTAAAATATTACCTTTTTTCCCTGTAGAAATAAATCAGAATGAGTTATACAGAAAAACCCGATGAAATCACAAAGGATGAGTGGATGGAAAAGCTCAATAACTTACACGTCCAGCGAGCAGACATGAACCGGCTCATCATGAACTACTTGGTCACAGGTTAGGGGCGTGACGAGGGTGCTGCCCCTTGGACATCCTTACCCTTCTGTGCACACAGGCAGGACTTACTGAAGTTTTGTGGTGCACTTGTGTTCAGGCGTCATGAAAATGCAGTGTTCTTTTGATAAACTTGTAGTTACGGATTTAAAGAGATATCCTCTTCCGGAGATGAGATCGTGATTCCGGGTCTCTGAGACCTAAGGAAAAAACCTGTTTCTTGGTCTTTGACATTTTTGCAATTGATCAGCATAATTAAGAAAGTGCTGAAGTACGTTTAAAACCCAAGTAATTAATCTCTTCTGGCCAGTCTGGTAAATGATACTGGACTGTTTCTAGAAGGTGTGTCCAACTCAAGAAAGGGGGAAGGGCATATGGAAGGAAACGCACATGCTCTGCGGCTAGCACTCAATCCTCCTTGACACCGGGAAGCAAAAGGGTAACTCTGTACGTGGTGAGAAAACCCACATGTTTCCAGAAAGTCAGTCTCCTTCCTGTGAGTTCCCAGTGGCCACCACCCCTCCCATCAGTCTCTGATGTTGAAGAGAATTGTAAACTCACTAAGAGTAGGAGTAGCCAGGGCCTTGCAGGCTGAGAGGGCCTTGCTTCCCCTGGAGCAGGTCGGCAGCTTCTCTGCACTGGGCCTGGACCGCAGCCCTCCACCAGGGGCCACACCGGCACGTGGGGCCTCAGCACCCATCCTCACCTGGCTGGGAGGTTAGAGCATTTGGGGTGTGGGGGGAAGGAAATGAAGTACTACGTCTGCATTTGTGGGACGTAACTGGTATTAAACCCAAATCCCCAAGAAAGTGCAGTTATATCAGAGGTTTTTTATTCAAGGCGGATGGGCTTTCTGGAGACAAAAGGGCTTTGCATTGATGTCTTGCTGACCTTCCGAGCAGTGAGGATGGTTTTCATTTCCAGAGGGCTTTAAGGAAGCAGCAGAGAAGTTTCGGATGGAATCTGGGATCGAACCCAGTGTCGATCTAGAAACGCTCGACGAGCGAATCAAAATCCGGGAGATGATACTGGAAGGCCAGATCCCCGAGGCCATCGCACTGGTCAACAGCCTCCACCCGGAGCTTCTGGACACAAACCGCTATCTTTACTTCCACCTACAAGTGAGTCTGGTTTACGGACGCTTGACAAATTGAGGTTCTTTGTGGGATTCAGAAGTAACGAGACTAATTCGCCTTAATAGAACGTTGCTTTAATTGATGTGGGGAAGGGGTTAGAGTTAGCTGCTCTTCTGTGTATCTCAGAAGCTGTTTCTCGCTTTAAAAATGTAACAACTCGGAGTTGCTAGACAACTCTGTCCTCTGAGAGGCCCTTTCCGTGAGAAGCAGGCGCGGCCGCGGGGGCGTCCCTGGCCGAGTGGCCGGGCGCCTGGCGCTCACCCGTCCGCCTGGCCCCCGACCAGCAACAGCACCTGATCGAGCTGATCCGCCAGCGGGAGACGGAGGCGGCGCTGGAGTTCGCGCAGACCCAGCTGGCCGAGCAGGGCGAGGAGAGCCGGGAGTGCCTGACCGAGATGGAGCGCACGCTGGCCCTGCTGGCCTTCGACAACCCCGAGGACTCGCCCTTTGGAGACCTGCTTAACATGATGCAGAGGCAGAAGGTGGGCGCCGGGCGGGTCGGGGCTTCCGTCCGCGTCCTCCACAGAGGTCCGCAGGATTTCCGAAGACACGGGGCGGTGGCTGGGTGGTGTCGAACGGGACGGCGTTTCTGGCCGGGGCACTGCTGGGAGGGCCTCGGCTGTTCCCTAGCTGACGCTTCCGTTGTGTCACGCTAGGAGCCCAGGGCGTCGCAGCTGTTACAGAGCAGTCAGGCCTCTCTGCCCATTTTTCTTGTTTATCTGAGCCGCCTTCCTGTATAGCTGGAGACTCGTAGGAAGAGGGGTTTCAAGTACCTTTTGATTAAAAGCCCACACTTGCTTCAGACACTTTTGCGCCCCCTGTCGCAGCCTCTGTGTCCCCGCCGGCATGGTGGCTTCCCCGCCACCCTCCGCTCCCCTGGAACGAGGGTGTCCTTGGGGTCCACCTCAGGTGTCGTCCTGGGGCTCGTTAGGCTGGAACCGGTCCCACCCCCACCCCGGTCTGCCCTCTCTGCCAGGCCCCTCGTGCCCAGCTCCTGGCATGTCAGCGCCGTCCAGGCCGGATGTGGTATCTGCTGACCACACCGTGAGCTCCTCTGGACAAGTAGTGTGCTTTACGTCCTCTGGAGTGCCTGACAGTCACAGGCTTCGTGTTTGTTAAATAAGTAACCAGCTTCTCGCATAAAACTGGTTTCCAAGGCGCACGAAATGCATCTTATGACGGACCCTTTTTGCGGGTGCTCTGCGTGTGTGGTGGTTTTTATTGGCTGCCTTTATTTTCTAGGTGTGGAGTGAAGTGAACCAAGCTGTCCTGGATTATGAAAACCGTGAGTCAACACCCAAGCTGGCAAAGTTACTGAAACTACTCCTTTGGGCTCAGAATGAGCTGGACCAGAAGAAAGTCAAATATCCCAAAATGACAGACCTCAGCAAAGGCGTGATCGAGGAGCCCAAATAGAGTCTGGGCAGGGGCCCCATTTCACCGCCGGGCCGGCAGAGCACCGTCTGGGACTGAAGATTGTTACGGCAGCAGAGAACTCTTTCCTCCCCGCTTTTACTTTTTTTTTTTGACCCAGAATCTTTTCAAAAGGGAAAAGTAGCCCTTTCAAGTGCTGGAGAACGCGCGGTGAAAGACACCGTCTCCTCCGGAAGGCTGGTGAGGACCGCAGCATGGCCTGACCTCCATGCTCTGGGCGTCTCGGCTCCCAAGGCGCCGCATCTTAGGGACACTGGTCCACCCCGCGGCCGCCGCCCGGAGCACCGGGGCAGCACTGATGGCCGTCTTGCTTTCTGTTTGTGTCTAGGCAGACAGCGCATCCTCATCTTCCCACATCTCGGCTGGCCTTCGTGTAGAAGTATTTCCTTCCCCGCTTGGTTTTTGGTTTGTTTTTGTTTTTTCATAGGAAAGACTATATAAATTTGTAAATCCCAATTCAAAGACTTCTTTCGTGTGCGGGTCCTGAGTTTGATTTTTTTCCCTTTTGATCTGGGTTGTGTGGCTTTGGGGGAGATAAGTGCGTGCGTGCGTGTGTATATGAGGGGCGGGCTGTGTGTTTTTTAAATTTTTAAATATATATTTTGGTGCTGTACGTGGTGAGAGACTCTTTCCTAGTGGATCAATGAACCATCTCTCCTGGGCAGTTATGTTAAAAATAAAGGTTTCTCTTTAATTTCAAGAATGACCAAAATGGTCTCTCAAAAGTTTTAATCATCTCCAGCACACCTGTTGCTTCTGGGGCTGGCTTCCCCATGTGACGGCAGTGACACCGTCTAGTAGCTGGAGCTGGAGAGACGGGTGACTGCGCCGCGGCGTGTGCCGTGCTTCAGCACCTCTCACGCTGTCGGCCAGTTCTGTGCGTGTCCTGCTTCTGTGCCCTCACATCTGTCCCCCGCCCGGCACCCAGTGCGGTCGGTGATACCCAAATGCGGGCTCGGGCGTTGGGGTTTGTGGCAGGTGGCCTGGGGCGCCGGTGCTGGAAGGGGTTTTGTGGGTTGTTGCAGAGCTGCCGGCCTCTGGGCGAGGTGGTGGAGGTGGAGGTAGAGGGGCCCCAGCACGCGGAGCTCTTGGGGCTGGTGGTTCCTGTGCATCCCTCTGGTGGGAGCGCCCACGTGGCTGAGACTCAGTTCTCCCTCGTCTGAGCCCTTGTGCAGGGTGCGCTGTGCTGGCACCCGGGCTCGATGGAGAGAAATGCCATTAGCAGCCGAATCTGGGGAGCCCGTGGGCCTGGATGCATAGTGAAGCAGGTCCTCGGGGAGGTCGGGGCTCTGCCTCCGACCCCCTGAGTGTTTGTCCTGAAGCATCTGTGGCACCAGCTCTTCCCTCCACTTACCACTCACTTTCGACCTGCACTTGAGTCTGCGGGGTCACTGGTCTTCAGTGGGTACAGCTTCAGGCAGGATTTTCCTTCCCCAGGTGGTTGTGTAATTCAGTCACAGGTGCAAAGGCAAATAGACCACTCAGGCCCTAGACTGGCCCTTCATGCTGCCCTTTGGACCTTGTGAGGGTTGGGGGGTTGTCCTTTCCTTACCCCCAGAAGTGATGAGTTTCACCTCTCTCGGTCGTCAGCCTCAGGTGTGACCTTTCCGTACGATCATTTCCTCCGAGATTTGAGGATAAAAATAAGTTAGGGAGAAAGGGGGTTTTAATCTTCAGGTAATTAAGACTTAATACAGCAGAAGCTGGAAGAAAAATATTAGGGCAGTAGACATAAACTACATTTTTTCAAAGCATCCTTTACTATTTATGTAAGATTGTCTGTGCATAATTAATCTGAAATATTTTTCAAAGGAGAGGGTTTGAGATGTGCAGTAATGGGCAGGAATCATCCATAAACTGTCAGGACGTGAATGGGGTTTGTCACGTGCATGAAATGTTAAATGCTTATGAGAGGTGTTGCCATTTTATTCACCAGTTCAGCCAGTGAGTGACTTGATCAGCCAGTGCTAAAACCCATGTGAGCTGGGTGCTGGCCAGACTCGGAGAATTCAGATGTTACTCTTCAGCTCTTTACGTTTGTTTAAGGGGTTTAGTTCCTTCCCCATGGGCTGGAAATCTTCAAGGGGGTGGCTTTGCAGACGTCTCTGTTTCCTCTTTTTTGCAGTCTTCTCTTTTTTCAGCAAGCAGACTACCTTAAGCCATTTCAAGATAACGAGCATCAAGTGTGCTGACTTTTCTGCTTCGTCTCATTTGGATCTCACTGTTGTGTTTGTCAAAATGTAACGTTCTACCAGGGTAGTTTCTTTCTTCTTTTTACACTTTCTGGTGGAAAGTGCCTTGAAATAAATAAAATGTGAGAATATTCTGGTACTCTGTGTTCCTGGTGTTGTGAAGTCACATGAGAAATGACCCCTAGTCGGGATTCTTCCGAAGCACAGGGATTATCGCAAAGCAAATGAGAGCTAACGTATTTTGCCCTTTGAATTAAGTTTTCCAGTTTCTAGAAAAGGCAGCTGTTGGTTGGGACTGGTCCTGGCGTGGACTGAGATGCCAGGAGCGAGCCTGGGGGTCGCAGGGCTGGCTCTGCCGTCCAGCCGGGAAGCCCTCTGAAGACAGACATGCAGAGAAAACGTGCGGAGGGGCAGCTTTTCTAACGCAGTGAGATGTCTGTACTTTCCCACTTCTCTCTGCTGTTAGTTTAGGGGACCGTGGCAGAACCAGGAGTTTCAGAGAGAATCGTACACATTCTGTGTTAAAAGACACTGCCGGGGCTTCCCTGGTGGCGCAGTGGTTGAGAGTCCGCCTGCCGATGCAGGGGACAATGGTTCGTGCCCCGGTCCGGGAGGATCCCACATGCCGCGGAGCGGCTGGGCCCGTGGGCCATGGCCGCTGAGCCTGCGTGTCCGGAGCCTGTGCTCCGCAACGGGAGAGGCCACGGCAGTGGGAGGCCCGCGTACCGCAAAAAAAAAAAGACACTGCCGTCCTCCGGATAACGGGGCAGGACTCCTTTCCGGGTGACTATTGCCAAGTCTGAGTCTGAACAAAAGACCAGATTAAAGGCATCAGGTGTGGTGACTGCAGGCTGGGCTGCCCGTCCCCAGCCCTTGGACACCAAGCGTGTTGTTCCTGACGATGGGTATGTTTCCATTTCAGAAATACGTACTGCTCTTTCGGGTTTACAGTCAGTTGTACTGTTGGCAGCAGTCGCGTGGGAGCCTGTGTAAAACAGTCACCCGCCCTAGCACTTGGTGCCCCTCTGATTCTGTCGTTCCAGGCGACTCCTGGGGCACATGCATGCAGCGCTCACAACATCTGAAAAACGCAGAATAGGTTGCCTTTGCTGCCTGTTCTGAATTTCATAGTAAAAGTTCACATTTTTCTCAGCGTGTTAGTCTGAAAGCTCTTCCCCACCGCACCCCCCGCCGACAACATTCTAATAAGAACAGAGAGTTCCGTGCCACACTAACACGTTTGCACGTAGACCTGGAAGGGTGGCGGAACTTTGGTTCCCGTGCGTCCGTGCTTTGCTGTGGCTGCATCCCCACCCTGAAGCCTGCCGTCTGCTCTTCTGCACTGGCACCTCGTTTCAGTTTTGTGAAGGAGATGGAGCTAGTCGGGCTCCATGCCCACCGTATGACTTTCAGCTGAATGGGAACATTCTAAGTAATTTTTTGGTGACATATGAAATTTCCAAACCTTCAAAGAAGAAGGGCTGCTCCAACAAGCCCGGGGCTGCCGCTGTGGTGCCCGTGGTGGCGTCCAGTGGGGCGGGTTCCCGAGCACCCTCTGTGGAAGGCCAGTGCGGGACCCTGGACGCAGCTGGAGGGCGATGGGCGGGGTGCAGAGTGCAGCCCCGTGCCGGGCAACGCGCAGGGGTGCCGGTGCTGGTGGTGATGGGGACAGGAAAGGAGGGGCCTCCCCCATCGCTGATCCACGGCAGGGACCTCTCCCACCTCACAGGGGCGGCCGGGTGGCCCTTGCTGATGCCCCCGAGCCCTTGGCTTTGTGCTCACCTCCCACAGGGTGTTCGGTAGGGGCTGGTCCTGGCACGGGGCCTGCCCACCCCGGAGGCTGTGCCTCAACACTGAGATGTCGTCAAGGCTCTCCCTTCCTGGTGGTGGTTTACTTACGTAGATGTCGGGCACGGGGTTCGAGTAGGCCTTTGGCATGAGTCGCCGGGGCGGGTGGAGTGTCCTCAGTGGCTTTGTCTTTGCAGGATGCCGGCCGCGGCTCCGTGGTGAGCAGACTGGCCCAGCCCCAGCGGTGGGAGGGGGGAGGAGGGGAGGGGTGGTCTGGGGTCACTGATCACGATAACCCTGCGCTGACAGCGTGGAGGTGTTTCCCGTTGTGGGGATTGGGGGGGTGGAGTTAAATAGGAACACGGGGCTCGGGTTGTCTGCGGTTTGGAAGTCTCCCAGCTGGAAGGCCAGGTTCACGGTCACATCCGACCGTGGCACAGAAGGAAGTCTACCGGGCTCGTTGACCCCCAGCTCTGACCGAGTGGAGCAGCGACTGGAGGTGAGCAGATTTTGCCCACGTGAAGCTTTCTGAGCGGCTGCGTCCTCTCCACGTCAGATGCCCGTGGAGCAGCAGGCTCACTGCGGCACGAGGCTGAGGCCCCAACGCGCCTCTGGAGCTGGAGGTGGGATGCGCCTGGCCACTGGCCCCGAGGCGCTCTGCGTGTTCGGGCTGCACGTAAGCTTAGTGACCGGAGAGCACGGAGGGGCGTCTCCTCCTCCGGTCGTGGCTCCTGCTGTCCACAGACTCAGCCGCGGGCCCTGTCACATGAGGTTTTCTCTCCCACGGGTCGTGGTGTCTTACAGTCACACTAATTGTACCATCTGCCTTCTGCAAGTGAAGCCAGCCCAGCCGTCACGGAGGATGCCACGCCGGGGCTGGAGGGGCGCGAAGGGAGGTGGTGGGCGGTCAGCCGGAAGCCTGGAAGGCCGTTGACCACCTTGGCCAGGGTGAGGGGACGGGGCACTGGCCCCTGCTTGGCCACAGACTCGTAGGACTGGTGAGTCCTTAATCTCCGGGTGTTCTGTCGTATCCTGAGCGTAAAACAGAAGTGTTGAACAGCAGTGTTTGTGAGGTTCAAATAAGGACCTCACCAGCACTTTGTCCCCACCTCCTGTCTCCCCCTCCTCAGCCCGGCTGGGCTCCCTGCGGTCCTGGAGCTGGCCCTGGGCCTCCGCCCGCCCCGCCCGCACGGCCTCCTCCTTCCCTGCTCCCAGACTTGACTCGTGTGTCTTTCCGGGAGCATCTCTCAGCCCGTCCCACGGCAGAAGCCACCCTTCCCTGCCCCACTTGGTCTCCTTTCTGTGTTTCGTCTACACGCCCTGGAACATCAGCTCCAGAAGGAGAGGGACTTTTGGCAAATGACAAATGCCCCCCACAATGTGGCTCTAGGTCTGTCTGTAAAATCATCATCAAAGAGCCCCGGGCAGTGGGTGAGAGTGAGCTGCCAGGAGGGGGGTGGGGTACTATCGCAGCTGAGCTGAACAGCTTTCCGAGTCGCGGGCTCTCTGGGGGCACGCACCTCTCTCCAGCACCATCCTTCTGCCCCGTTGAGCGTCGTCTGGATGGAAGGACAGCAGTTTGTTCGGCAAGCGCACATGGAGCAGGGTGGGATGTGGCCACGTTCGCCAGGCTGCCGTGTGGAGGATGGATTGAGGGGGTAGCGGGTGGAGGGGGCGTTGCAGGGTGAAGAGGGGGCAGCTGGTGGAAGCAGAATCGCCCAGAAATCCACCTGCTTCCGATGTGTCCCAACCGTCCCAGCGCTGGCTGTGCGCGGCACGTGGGTGTGAAGCCTTCTGAGGTCAGGTGGAGCCCTGAGACTGAGGATCCACAGGACTCAGCGTGGGGCCCGGCACTGTCCGTCCTCAGAACACTCAGCCCCCACCCCCCACCCCCACCCCCCGCGAGCGCTGGGCTGCCCAGGGTTCCCAGGCTGGTCCGGGGTCACAGGGCTGGAGCCCACCTTCAAAGATCCATTTTAAAAATCGGTTCCCCTTGAGTCTTGCTGTCCTTGCACAGGTGAGACTACCCCGAGCTGTCAACTGATGCGTAGGCAGCCCTGCGAGATGAGGACCACCCCACCCCACCTCCATTTGTGGATGTGCGCGGAGGCTGCCCTGCCAGCAATGTGTCCGGGCCGGGATCACGCCGGCTCAGCCCCTCCAAAGCCCCATCCTTCCTGCCGCCTGCAGGGGAAGTGCCCGCGCCATCCCGAACTTCCGCGACCGGCAGCGAGGAGGCCCCGGCGCGCGAGGGTCTGACCAGCCCGCCCGCGGGTGCGCCAGGTCTGGCCTTTCCGACGGAGTGAGCAGGGCGGAGACCCAAGTTGCGCGCCCCGCCCCGCCCGCCGCGGTGGCCGTCCGGGGGCGACACGTCCTGGGAGTACGCCGGTCGGAAGCGCAGCTGGGACTGACACGTGGACTTGGGCGGCGCTGCCCGGTGGGTCGGCTGGGCGGGAACGGACCCGGACACCCTGTGCCCACGCCGTCCGCGCCCGATGCAGCCGCCCCCGGATGAGACCCGCAGGGAAGCGCCGAGGACGCCCAGTGGTCCAGGTGGGGCCTCGCGGCGGGGGGTGGGGGGGTGGGGGCGGGCGGCGGTCAGGGGAGGGAGCGGGCGTCCTGGGCAGAGATGGCTCCCAGCCGCCCCGCACCTTTGCTCTGCCTGGGGGGCCTTGCACCTCCACGCCTCCCATCCTGGGCCAGTGCCACCCCCCACCCACCCAGAGCCCCCTGCACTCTCTCCAGGCCGCCCCGGTCCTGGGGGTGGTGTGCGCAGTGTCTTGTCCTGGGAGGCCTGCCTGGCTGGGCAGGGTGGCTCCCAGGCACGGCCTCCCCACCCCCAGGACCGCACCTGTGACCTGTGCCACCTGTGCAGGCAGGCAGTGGGCTGGGGGGTGTTGGGGGGACCAGGCCGGCACCTGCGGCAGTTGGCTGAGCCCTGCTGTCGTCATGTGCCAGAGATGTGAAACCAACAGGGTCCCCACGGGGGTGTCGGTTGTGAGGGAGGAAGAGCCCAGGCAGGCCGCCCTCTTCTGCTGCCGGGTGCAGAAGGCCCTGGGACAGGGCTAGCTCAGCAGCACGACCCACAGGGCGACCAGGAACGAGAGGCGAGCCCGCAGAGCAGCCCCCAGGCTGCCCGCCGCTCAGAGCTCCCTCCGGTCCTCCAGTGGACCCCAGGCCCAGAGTCAGGCCCTGCGCTTCCAGGCCCGTCCACCTCCAGCTCTGAGTCCCCGGGGCCTGCCCTGCCGCCTGTGGGACCCGCCTCCCACAGCTGGTCACAGGAAGGCCTCAGAAGCCAGAAGGCTCCCTTGGGACAGGGCCCGGTGAGGGCGGGAGCCCCAAAGCCCAAATTGCAGCACGGGGTCTCCTTGCCAGGTGCCCAGGAGGGCGGCAGGCATGCGGGGTGTGCCCGGCTGGGGAGCGCCCTGCGGCCTGCCTCTGCTCCCTTGCTCTCTCCCCGCCCTTGTCGAGGCGAGGCCCCGCTGACCCAGGTGTCAGGCAGCTCCGCGGCCAGCTGGGCAGAGGGCCGGGACCTCTAAAGAATGTTTTGAAACTTCCCCCTCCGTTACGCTTTAACGGATCTAGATCTGGCTGGCTTTGCCTTCACCGCCTCCCTCCCTGCCCAGTTTAGAAAGGAGCACCTGCAGGTGGGGTAGCGGGGGTCCTGGGTGGAGTGGGGCTCAGCGGGAAAAGGTGGTTCGCACCCCCGAGTGGCTAAAGGTGATGAGAATCGTGACGAGGGCGACCGTGGGCGGCTGCCGCCATGTGGATGACCCCCGAGGCCGGGCCGCTCCCCAGGGACGTCCCAGCCGGGCGCCGGCAGCCTTGGGCCCGCACATTCTCTCTGGCGGTTGCCCTCTGCCCCTGCTTGCCCTCTGCCCCCAGCGCCGACTCATTTCCCTTTTCTGAATCGAGGGTCCACGTGACCTTGTGTTTGCTCAGCCGTGGGTGCTTCTCATGCACAGGGGCCATTTGCAGGATGCAGAAGGTTCTAGAAGGTTCACAGGAAGCACCCTGAAGAGCTGGGGGCTCAGACCCAAGGCTCGGGAGTGGACAGAGTGGGCTGGAGGCAGGTCTTCAGGCCTTTTGTGGCCGATTTTGCCATGACCTTCCGTGTTCCTAGCAAGCCCGTCCGCAGGTCCAGGATTCTGCGTCTGGCGTCCTAATCAGGCCTCCGGCAGCTGGCCGTGTCTGGGTCACCCCCTCCAGCCAGACCTCCAGCTGGCCTGTTCTGTGTCCCCAGCAGCTGTGGAGGACGTCCCTTTGCCCACCCAGTGGCGCTGCCCGCCAACTCAGGGCCAGGGCTGCGGGGGCCTCCGGGGCCCAGGGAGGAAGCACACAGCACCTGATCCCCCAGCTCCAGAGGGCGTCCCATGCCAGCGCCTTAAACTCAGAGTGGGCTGGTTGCCTGAAAGCTGACGGGCCCTTCTTGACCTCCCGGGGCCACAAGGAGGCGGGGGTCAGCACCGTATTCTCGGTACCCTGCCAGCCTTCCAGAGCAGGTCAGTCTCATCTGGCTTTCCCCTGTTTCTAACTGGACTTCCCACCCAGAGAGCAAACAGAGCCAGGCTCCCGGGGTGCCGGCACAGTGCATCCCAGGGAGGGGCAGGTGCCGGGGACGCGGTCCCATCTGCGCGCAGGTGACCCTCCGCCGCTCTGACCACATAAAGGAATAAAACTTCCTTTTAAAGGCAACTTCGGGCTGTGGCTGTTTGTGGGAAGTTAAAAGCCTTGCTCCCCAGCCCCTGCCGCTCCCCTTGTGCACCAACCCGTGCGTGTGTGCTTGCCGAGGGCTCGCCCGCAGGGCCGTGCAGGTGGCCCTGGACGGGCGGCGGAGGCCACGGCAGGGCTGGGCTCATGAGTCCTCTGCTGGCTCCGTCCCGGTGGGCCCGGGTGGCCGGCTGGGCTGGTTTTGGTGGGCAGTTTGGACTGTGCCTCCCAGTAGGCCTGGTGGGATGTTTGCTCAGAGGGAGCTGTGTCCCCGAAGGCCTGAAGTGCCGGGCTGGGAAACAGGGAGCAAGAGGGTGGACTGGGGGTGTCATTCCCACAGTTGGAGCCGCGGAGGAGACAGGCCCTGAGCCCCCAGGGGTTGCATGTCACAAACTCAGACATTGAGCGGGTGCCTCCTGGGGACTCGCTGGCCTGGCAGAGCCCCCGCCCCGCCCCTGCCCCACCCCTCACAGTCTTTGGTTCTGTAAAGGAAACTAGCGTCTGGGACCACCAGGCTCCAGGTGAGTCTGCGACCTGCCCCGTGGGGTTCCGCCCCCTCCTGCCGCCTTAGCCTTTCTAGGGGCGAGGCCACCGAGACCTGCCGCATGCGCTGTGCTACTGTCGTCCTCACCATCTTGGCTTCTGAGTCATTCCAGGCACACTTTACGAACCAGGAAGGAGGGTGGGGGCGTGATGGCCCCTCCCTCGTCACTGAGGGTCACTGGGCAGTTTCCGAAGGGAGCAGCCCCCCAGCCTCGGCCGAGGCACGGTCCAGCGGCCGGCTCCTGGAACTGCAGAACGGCAGGCTTTCCAGCATGGGACACTATTTCCCATTGGACTCGTATAGGAGATTCTAATATAAAAAGCAACTCGTCCAAGAGTGCTGCCTGGGAGCCCCACCCATGGCACCCCTCCGGGCACCCAGAGACCCAGTTTGAAATCCGTGGTCCAGTGCACACGGGGAAATTGAGGCATAGGGAAGGGCGGGTTTCCCCGAGTCAGGCCAGGGCCCAGAGCGGCACCCAGGTCTCTCCTCCGGGAGAGTTGGTCACCACATCAGACCACACACATCACTGAGGGCTGCAGAACACTTTGGACTGTAATTCCCAAACTCCAAACCAGGCGCCGCCCACAAACACGGCTCTGTCTGGGGACAGCAGGCCGGGCTCATTCACCCCAAACCCCCCGAGGGAGGGGCTTGAGCCTGGAAGCAGCTGTCTCCGCCAGTGGGATTGCCAGACGCTGCAGCCTCCTGGGGCAACAGCTCCTCAGCTGTGAGGGCAGCAGCGGGGACGGGGAGGGCCTCTGCAGGCCTGAGACACGGGGAAGGCTCCCCGACTCGCTCCCTCGACTGTGGAAAAGTACACTGATGTACCAGGGGGAGCGGAGCCGGGGGAGGTGCCTGTGGAGGAGGGGCATGCTGGTGCCAGGCCTCTCCAACCCGCTGGCCAGTCGACAGCTCCTTGTTGGGGCTCCAGGAACTGGTGGGTCACCTTGCTGCTCACTGACCCGAGAAGGAGCTGGGTGTCAGGGACATGAGCCCATCTTCACCGAGGAAACTGAAGCTCGGGAGGCCGGGCGACGGTCCCCACGTGCCACCCCCACCCCCCTCCCTGTCTGTGACCAGGTCCAGGACAGCAGCTTCTTCCCACCCCGAAACTTTCCCCCAGCGCCAGGGGTGCGGAGTCCACCCTGCCAGGAGGAGGGCGCTGGCCAGAGGGGGTAGGGGGCAGCCCCACCTCGCTGCTGGCCCAGCGGTCCTGCTCCGGAGATAACGGACACAGCTGTCGCACGCACTTACAGTCGCTGGTGCGGGTGCTGCCTGCCAGCGGGCAAGACCCTCAGGGCCTCTGAGGTCTCTCACCGCCGGGAGGCGTGCAGGCGAGGGCTCCGGCCCTCCCAGGGGTGGTCCTGGCCTCACCCTGGACTGTCCTCCCGGAGTCGGCTCACAGCCTGAGCCTGGGTGGGGCCCACAGGCAGGGGACCCGCCCGTGTCCGCAGATGGAGTCCAAGCTTCCACTACCCTGGGCCCCATTGGCTGTTCTTTTCACGTGCCCGGCCGGCGGGGGTAGCCCCCGCCAGGTCCAGACAGGGGTCCAAGGGGGTTTGGGGAGCAAGGGTGAGACTCCAGTGTCCTGGGTCATCCGCCAGGTGAGAGGCGTCCTTCCCTCTGTTCTGAGAACTGCCCGTGCGGCTCCTGCCGGCCTCACCCTCCTGGACACCTGTCCAGTGGCCTCCCCAAGGTCTACAGCACTAACGCCTCGGGCTGCTTTGGGCAGGCCTCGGGGGCCCTGGGCTCGGAGCCCCGGCCCCGTGCCTTCCCCACAGCCTGAACCTATTCCCTTTGTGCGTCTCGCACCACCACCACCCCTCCCCACCCTGGGGAGAACCCTTGCCCCAGTTGGACAGGTGAGTCCAGGTGCAGGCAGGACCCCCAAGGCCCCACTGAGACTGCTTAAAGGCCTGTCCACTCTCCCGACACCCCCCCAGTTGTGGCCCCCACCCTCAGGGGACGTCCCCGCCCTGTGCAAAGACATCGCAAGTCCCGAGTGGTGCTCCTCCCCCAGGCTGTCCCCCACTGGGCCCCCCTCCACCTGCACAAAGGGCACTGAGTCTCCTCTCTTTTTTGTTAAAAAAATACCAATCCCCCCTCCCCAAACTTTGTCTCTTAGGGCGGTTCTAGATGTACAGAGCTACCGCAAAGGCAGTACAGACTGCCACGCGCTCCACACGTGTCCCCGACTCACGTCCTAGGTCAGTGTCCATCGGTCCCCATCAGTGGACTGCCGTGGACAGTCCTGCTGCCAAAGCCCACGCTGTGCTCGGGTTCTGCACTCTCCCCCGAGGTCCCAGGGCCCCGCCCAGGGTCCCACAGGCACCTGTGTCTCCTGGGCTCCTCCGGGCTCTGGCAGTTCCTGACTTCCTGGTTTGGTGACTGACAGTCGAGGGTGCTGGCCAGGAGCTTTGGGGACTTGTATAGACTTGGTCTGGCAACCTTCCCAGGCGGCCAGGGCTGCCTCACTGCTGCCCAGGCTCCTCCCAGGGCCTGCCTGCCCCAAGGTGGTCTGCTGGGCAGACCCAGCTTTCCTGGGGACCCCGTGGGGGCCCACGGTGCTGTGGGACCCTCCCTCTCTGCCGCGGCTGGGGTCCTCTTCCCCAGCCCGTCGCCCCCTTGGCCGGCTACCAGCTGTCAGCCTGCTGCCTTCCTGGGCCCTTGGCCCATGGAAACCGAGAGCCTGGGGCCTGGAGAGCAGCACCTCCCCAGCTGCGGCTGTTCAGCCTCTGCCCTGCGACAGCCATCCGGCCGCTCCCACCCCTGCTGCTTGAGGGACCCCCTGCATCATTTCCTGTGTCTGCCCGTTTCTCCCCGGAGTCACCAGACGTGAGCAGGTGGACATTTGAGAGGTGGCCGAGGGGCCCCATCCAACAGCCTCTCCTGGGCCTGACCGGGCCCTTCTCTCCCCAGACCCGAGTGCCAGGTGTGGACAGGGACGCTGCTTCTGGGGACATGCCCGCTATACTGCGCCCGCGTCAGCATGCCCGTCTGCGCCGCCGCCATGAGCCAGGACTTCGGCTGGAACAAGAAGAGGCCGGTGTTGTGCTCAGCAGCAGCTTCTGGGGCTACTGCCTGACTCAGGTGGTGGGCGGCCACCGGGGGACCGGCAATGCCTCCCCGTGTGGCGGCTCCTAGGAAGGGAGTGGGGGAGGCCCCGCCCACAGCAAGACGGGGGCTGGGAGACCCGAGGGCTGCGCAGGGGTGGGCTGGGGCCGGCGCTCAGCTTGTCTCGGGTGCTTGGTTCCCTGGGGAGCAACTGGCATCCAAGGAGGCAGCTCTGGGGCCCATGGGGACAGAGGGACCAGGCCGTACCCAGCACGCTCCGCCTCGGCCTCCTCTGCAGAGGGGATGTGGCTGCAGTGCCCACCCCAGAGGGCAGCTCCGAGTGACAGGCGGTGCCGGCCCCCTCCCCGGGTTCCTCCACGGTAGGGTCTCCTGGTCCGGCCTGCAGCCCAGCCACACAGCTCCCCGTCACTGCCCTCCCGTCCCCCGTGCAGGATCGGGGGTGAGAAGGTCATCCTGCTGTCGGCTTCCGCCTGGGGCTTCATCACCGCCGCCACGCCGCTGCTCTCCCGCTTCAGCAGTGCCCACCTGGCCTTCATGACCTTCTCTCGCATCCTCACGGGCTTGCTCCAAGGTAGGGGGGCTGGACCTCGGGCCCACGCGCCGCAGAGCAAGGGGAGTGTGTGCACGCGTGTGTATGTGCATGCGTGCCTGTGTGCACGGGCGCGTGTTCAGGTGGGTGCTCATGGGCGTGCACGTGTGTCCTCGTGTGTGCCCCTGCACGTGGTGTACCTCTCTTCAGAGCGGGTGCGTCAGTGCCGCAGCGCCGCTGCTGCTGAGGTCATGGGCTCTCCTCCCTGGCAGGCGGACAGCTCGGGCCGTCCCCGCTGGCGGGCTGCCGGCTCTTGGCTTCACTTCCCTGCACCGGGCTTTGTTTGTGCTTCGATGCCGTCGCGCCCAAGGCACTTTCCGTGTCTAGAGTCACTTCACAGTCTGGCTGGCACGTTTTAATGTCACGTGTCCTCCTCGGCCAAAACTTCCGCTCCAGGGATCCGGTGTCAGCCAGGTTGCCACGCGGCACCGTCGGCTCCACCAGCCGTATGGTAGGCACGTGCCCAGTTTCTGTGTGCTGCCAGTCGGAGGCCACACCCGCGCTGGCCGGGCCAGCAGGCTGAGGGGATGCCAGCTTTCCCAAGCCCCCCGCTCTCGTTCTTTGGGGATATTACACTTCTGGAGAGAGCCCCCCTCAAAGATCCCCAGTGGCCTGGGGGAGCTGGTGGCAGGGGCGCACACCCACCCTCCAGGGAGTGGGACGGCCTTCTGAGCTCCTGCCCTCCACCAGCATGGCATCTGACAGCATCCGTCCTCTGGACGTGACCCCTTCCTCACCACACCTCCCCACGTCCCAGAGCTCTGGTGGGGCGTGGGCCTCTAGCCCATACCCCCAAGACCCCAGATGTATATCCTGGAATGGGCCTCTGCCTGTTTCCTGATCAGCCCCACCGGGCCGGCCCACATGTGGTCCTGGTGGTCCAGGCAGTCCAGCGCCTGCGCTCCTTTGAATTCACCCCATGTGCTCCCCACATGGTGTGAGCAGGGGCCCGGGGCCCCAAAGGGAAGGCAGGAACCAAGTCCTGTCCCTATGTGCCCTGGCCTCTGAGCTTCCCCAGGTGCTTTTGGAGAAAAGCGCAGTGTAACGGGCAAGAGCTGCTTTCGCCAATGCAGTTTTTTTTTTTAAACTAGATTTTAAAATAATTATAGCTTTACAGGAAGTTGCAGTGAAAGGTACAGGGAGGTCCCGAGCTCCCTCGCCCACCTCCCTGTGGTGGCATCTCACGTAGCTACAGGGCAGCATCACATCCAGGACCTGGCAGTGCAGTTCCACGGGGCTGTTCAGGTCTCACCGACGTACACGCACCGTGTGTGTCAGTGTGTGTGCGTGTGCACTTGTCACTTGTCACCTGTGTGTGTGCTTCTGCGTGTTGGTGCCAGGACTCTGGAGCCGTGTGGCTCTGGGAGCTGGCGTGACAGTGGAGGAGCGCCAGCTTGGGCCCAGAAGCCCCTCTGCAGCCGTCCTGGTGGCAGGACCTTGAGCGAACCCCCCGCTCCCCAAGCTGTCTCTTTAGCTGAGTGTTGGGAAAAGCCCAGCCCTGCTGATCCCTGGGGGTGACAGCGGGAGGAAGGAGACCCGGGCTTGAATAATCACCGAGGGCCCCGCGGAGCTTCCAGCCCCTGCCTCACCCCTCTGCCGGCCACCCCGGCAGGGCCCGCGGGCCAGCTCGGGACACGGCTCTGCGCGGGCCTCTGCCTTCTCTGCCGCCCCAGGGGTTTACTTCCCTGCGCTGACCAGCCTGCTGTCCCAGAAGGTGCGGGAGAGCGAGCAAGCCTTCACCTACAGCACCGTGGGGGCCGGCTCCCAGTTTGGGTAAGTCCTGGCCTTGTGGGGGGCCGAGCGGGGGGGTCGGTGTGGGGAGGCGAAGGGCGTGCACCTGGCAGAGCGCCTCGGTGCATCTGGTGGGGACGGGCCACGTGCACATCTGGGACAGGGTGACGCAGGTCTGGTGACTCTGTGCTCTGCGAGGCACTTGCCACCCCCATCTCCGTGCATGCTCTGTCCCTCTCGGGCCAGCAGCAGGTGACCAGAGCTCTGGGGCTCTGGCACGTGGGCTGGGGTGTTAAGTTCCCTTCCATCTGTGCTGACAGAACTGGATGGGGTGCCCGTCCCGATGGGGGAGGTGGCCTGCTTTCGCCTCAGAGGGTACCCGTCACGGTCCAGACATGAAAGGTCCAGACCTGTAAGGTCCAGACCTGTGCCCCTCCCCCACTGCACCCCCCAGAGCGCCAGACCCTCCGTGGGGCGACCGCACTGGGGCTGGAAGGACGTCTTGCTGTCCTATTGGGGCTTCACGACCCCCGGGCTCAGGGCCCTCACGTTACTGCTGCCGAGGTCCAGGCAGAATGCAGAGGGGTGAGGGGTACCTGCTGGGGGGCTGGGAGCAGCCCAGATAGAAACCCAGGGGGCCCAGTGACATGTGAAGTTCAGAGAAGCAATACACGGACAGGAGAGTTTCATTGTTTATCTGAAATCCCGTCTCACTGCGTGACCTGGGCCTTCCGGGGAGGGAGTGGGGTGCAGGGGAGGTACAGGGAGAGACCGTGCCCATCCCCTCCCCGCAGATGGGGAAATGGAGGCTCAGAGTGGAAGACATCCCTCCACTGGCCTTGGGGGAAAGCCTTTCTCCTTTAACTGTCTCCTGGCCAAGCCTCAGCAGGTGGGGGGCAGCTGGGGGGTAGCCTCTGAACAGACAGGCCAGCCTGGGGGAGGGGTGGGCCTCGAGGGCATATTTGGGACAATGGCATTGGCAGGACCTGGGGAGGCAGCTGGGTTGGATGGTTGCTTTTGCATTTTGAAATCTTTTTGAAATTTCATCCTCTCTGATATGAGCAGCTGAAAACAGCGAGGAGGTTTTATGTTTCAGCGTGTTCTTGTCACCGCTGTCTTCTTGTTGCCCTTTTCATTTTAAAAGGATCCACACACAACTGTAGGCCAACTGGGAGGCCTAGTAAGGAGATACTAGGGCAACACAGGACCCGTGTGCCACGTCACGGCTGCCACGTCCACGCTGGCCCCCGTGGCACCGGGAGTCCCCGGAAAGCTTGCATCTGTCTTAAAAAAATGCACAACATGAGGTTAAGTTTGATTTGGGGCAAAATGAGGGCTGCAGCCCGGGAGACAGCATTTCAGAGAAACTGCTCCCAGGAGGTGAGGGGAGGAGCCAGGATATAGAGGAGTTTTGCAACAAAAGGGCAGGTAATGGTCAAAACGTTATTGTTAATTAAAGAAAACCCGATCTCTCAAGTTTCGGAATTTAGTGCTTTTCTGTGTCTGGGAAGATGCAAGAGTCTGGGCTCGCTGAAATCGTTCCTTTGATGTGCACCTCAGCTCTCTGGGGCCAGTGTCCTGTATTTTCACATCCTGAGTTTCCGCAGGGCCCACCGCAGGGAGTGGCTGCAGTCTGATGGCTGCTGGATGGCAGGTATTCTTTTCAGCCCTGAGTTTCCTCAGGGCTCACCGGCTCACTTGGAGGGCTGCAATCCTTGACGAACGTGACATCCTTTGCGTGTTGATACGGCAGGAAATATTCCATTTATAAACATTCCATTTACCACATCCCTAGCAAGCTGCCTGGGGACCAGCCTTCCGGGCAGCTGCCTCACAGGGGATAGAAATGCTCTTTTCTAGGGACTCAGGTCACCTGGGGTAGGGGTCTCGGAGATGTCTCCACACCCCAGTGAAGCGAGTGTCCCAGCCACGCCCCTCCCTGTCGTTCCAGGACGCTGGTGACGGGGGCCGTAGGCTCCCTGCTCCTGGACTGGTACGGCTGGCCGAGCGTCTTCTATTTCTCGGGTGGGCTCACCCTGCTGTGGGTGTGTTACATGTACAGGTGTCTGCTGGGTGAGAAAGGTACGTGCCGCTGCCCGGGAAGGGCGGGGGCCCTGGCGCCTTGTCCCCTCCAGCGAGCGGCCACCGAACCCCCAAGAGCAGGCCAGCTCGGGGG
Source organism: Phocoena phocoena (assembly GCF_963924675.1). Lineage (NCBI taxonomy): Eukaryota > Metazoa > Chordata > Mammalia > Artiodactyla > Phocoenidae > Phocoena > Phocoena phocoena. The sequence goes on from NC_089233.1 coordinate 86,829,113, forward strand.
CCCCAGGATCCCCTAGGTAGAGCCTCACAGAAGACGCCCACTCCCTGAGTCTCAGCCGGCTACGGTCAAGTCTGGTGTGAGAGTCGCCGGGTGAGCGCAGACGTGCAGGGGGCTGCCCAGCCGGCAGAGGCATATTGCAGGGGTAGAGGTGGCTCCTGGTGACAGGAGTGGGGCCTGGAGGGTTTGAGGACTCAGGGGACAGATGGCCAACACTACTGTCCACCCTCGAGGGCAGATGCTGCCGACCCCAGGCTCTGGCGGAGAGGACAGGTTGGCCCCCAGGCGCAGCGGGGGACCCACGATCCGCCCCCAGCTTCTGGCCTGTGGGGGCAGAGCCGTCCACCCTCTCTGAATGGCTTTCACGTGGAGATGCCTTGCCCTTCAGATCTCATCCTGGCCTTGGGCGTCCTGGTGCAGGGCCTGCCGGTGTCCAGACACACCAAGGTGCCCTGGAGACAGCTCTTCCGAAAGCCTTCAGTCTGGTGAGCCGGGCTGCTGCGGGGATGGGGTTTGGGGCCCTGGGGACCTCGGCCACAGGGCGAGCAGCCCGTGCGGGGGGGGGGGGGGGGGGGGGCGGCTCCACTCTGGGCTCCGCGCCCTCAGGCCCCTGGCTGCCCTGGTTGTGGGGAGGGGGCTGGGGTGTGGACCCTGAGCCTGGCCCCCGCCCCCCCAGGGCGGCCATCATCTCCCAGCTCTCTGCGGCCTGCTCCTTCTTCATCCTCCTCTCCTGGCTGCCGACCTTCTTTAAGGAGACCTTCCCCAGCTCCAAGGTGGGTTGGCCGCCCGGCAGCTCACAGGGTTGGGGGGCGCCGCGAAGCACACGCAGAGGGGCCCTGGGTTCCTTCCGCCGAGCTCTGGTGGCTCTGCCGCCTCCTGGCTCAGCGGCCGCACCTGGGTGCACACAGGAGAGGCCCAGCTGCTGCCCCGGCCGCCTGCCCGTCTGCGGACAGTCCTTCCTGGGGGCGGGGGCACGCAGGGGCTGTGATGTGGGCACAGATGTCACCTGCTGGTCAGCCTGGCTGACTGCACCCCAGCCGCCCGGCTACCCTCCCAATTCTGGTGACCAGGGCCCCCTGGTTGCACACTCTGGGCAGGGTGCGGCCCCCCAGCTCTGCCCCGCGAGGTGTGGGGAGCCATGAGGGAGGTTCTGCCTGCAGGGGTGATAGCACTTGAGGGCCCAGCGCTCAGTCAAGGTCGGGGATGAGTTAGGATCTCGGAGGCCCAGCCTGTGGGCAGAGAGCCTGGTGGGCAGTGGTGGGCGTGGATGACCGCCTGGGCTGTTCGTCCTTTCCCCGTGGTCGGGCACCTGCCCTGGCGGCCTCTGAGGCCCCTGTACCCTCCTTCCCTGCAGGGCTGGGTCTTCAACGTGGTGCCCTGGCTAGTGGCCATTCCTGCCAGTCTGTTCAGCGGGCTTCTCTCAGACCGTCTCATCAATCAGGGTGAGCCCTGGGGGAGGGGCCGGGCAGGGAGCCATGCCTGGGCTTTGCCTCACTCTGGGGGGCAGAGAGGCACCCCCCCTGGGGTGCTCCTGTAGCGATGGGAAGAGGCCACGCCCCCGAGGACCAGGCCGTGAGAGTGGGACCCCTGGCCCTTAGAGCCAGCCAGGTGGGCCCGTGGAGCCCGGCTCCCGGCCCGACTCTGCTGATGACTGCCTCCAGCTTGTCACCCCCCAGCCTGTTTCCCCATGTGGGGACACTGGGACACAGTCACACTGCGACAGTGTAATTCCTCCACCTGGGGGCTGGACACAGCCCCCAAGGCTCCTCAGAGGAGGAAAGGGCACCTGGTGAGGTCAGAGGTCTCAGGCCTGAGACCCGAGTGCACACGGCCCGAGGATGACTGTCCCGCAGACACGCACGCTCCCCACGACCCTGCACTGCACGTCCTTAAATGTCAGTCTTGTCCTAGTTACAGAAGAACCACCCACTCATTGTGGAAAAATTAGAAAATTGGTAGAAACACAAAGAAAGCACCTTGTAACCATAGAGTGGCCTTCCTCAGGTGCGTCTGCCAGGCCTCGGCCTTGGGAACCCTCTAAGTGCACAGGCTCACGCACGTGTGCGCGTGGCTCACGGTGATGCAGAGGCCGCCCCACCTCCAGCCCGGCCCGGCCCTCCTCTCCCCGCTCCCTCCGCGCAGCCGTGAGGGTGGGACCCACTCTGGGTGCCGTCTGGGGTGGGACAGCACAGATGGGCCGACAGGATGTCTCCTGGTCTCCCCGCCTAGGTTACAGGACCATCACTGTGCGGAAGTTCATGCAGGTAGGAGGGTCGTGGGATGGCTCTCTCCCTCCGGACATCCCTGTTTTGTTCCTGGGGCCCCTGACCTAGAAGGGGACCGGTGTGGCACAGTGGCTGGAGGGCACTGTGGGTCAGGGCTTGGGACTGGCTTGGCTGACCTGAGGCACTTCCCTGAGTCCTGGTGCCCGTTTGGGGGCCTGGGTCGGCTCACGTCGAATGGGCTACGACCAGCAGGTCCAGATCATTCGTGCAGCCTCGTCCCAGTGGCCTCCAGGCGGGCCCCAGCCCGGGAGGGGTGCCCACCGACCCTCGTTCAGTGTGGCCCAGGCAGCCCAGGAAGGGGCGAGACTCCCACCCCGTCCCCACTCGTCTCTCCTGCAGGCGATGGGCCTCGGCCTGTCCAGCGTTTTTGCCCTGTGTTTGGGCCACACCTCGAGCTTTTGTAAGTCTGTGGTCTTTGCATCAGCCTCCATCGGCCTCCAGACCTTCAACCACAGGTAAGGGCCAGGTTCCTCGTCCACCAGAGCCACCCACGCTGCCTTTGGGATCCCGGGTCCTGGGCCCCTGGCTCGGGGCGCACATGGAGGGCGGGCGCATGGCAGGTCCCCACAAGTGAGCCACGAGGCGAAGGGCAGTCAGGGTATCAAGCCGGTGAGGACCTGGGCCTTTTGGGAAAACAAAACAGGTGCTTGGGGAGGGGCTGGCAGAGCAGATGAGGGTCCCCAAGCAGCATCTTTTGAACCGAAGGTGGGGAGCGAGCCCATCGGATCCCACGTGTTGTTCTGCGGGCCTCCCAGCCTGCATAGCAGCTCAGTGTTTAGTCAGGAAACTGCACTGACGTGTTTTGGGAATCGGCGCCTTGATGTCGTTTTCCAGATTATCGGGTGGCAAATGAGTGTGAGTCCGAGCAAACTCACCTCCCTGTCTGGTTTCATCCTGGGAGTGGGTCCCATGCGTAACTGCTGTGCTGGGGCTGAGCTCCTGGCATGGCCAGCCTCCGGGATCCAGGTGATCGGAGGACCCACCGCCGGCTTGGCGGGTGGCGGCCGCCCTGTGGTCACTCACCCGCGTCCTTTCCTTTTCCCGCAGCGGCATTTCCGTTAATATCCAGGACCTGGCCCCGTCCTGTGCCGGCTTTCTGTTTGGTGAGGACCTCGGCCCCTTGTTGGACAGGAAGTGGCTGCCCCCCCCCCGCTCACCCCCTCCCCACTCCCAGGGCCCCCAGGTGGGTGCGCCGTGGGAGGGTCACAGTGGGCCTCCGCTGACTGGTCCTCGTTCTCTCTGTCCTGTTTCAGGTGTGGCCAACACAGCTGGGGCTTTGGCAGGTGAGAAGTGGGCTGGGGTCCCCTGCCTGCGGGTTTCAAACCCAGAGTTCCCCGGGGCGCCGCCCCACGCCTGTGTCCTCCCACCTGCTCCGCTGCTTCGGCCCTCAGGGTGGGGCGTGGCACCCCTCAGGGGGTCCCCACAGTGTCAGAGCAGTGGTGGGGGTGGGGGGGAGCCCAGACCCCAGAGCTGGCCGGGGGAGAGCACAGAGCCGTCTTCCACGGTGATCATGCTTCCAATGGCATGTAACCGTCCCCAGCCACGTGACCCGCAGATGTGAGTCAATCCCCGAGGTCCAGGGTCCCCAGAGGCCGAGTGCCTGGGTGACGGTGACGGGGCTCATGCCCTCCGGCCCCCCCGTCCTCAGCTCCTCTCAAAGCTGTCCTCAAAGGGGCGGGATGGCCCATCACCCCGTCTGCTTGTCCCCTCTCGAGGGTGCAGGAGTCGTGGGCGTGTGCCTGGGTGGCTACCTCATCGAGACCACGGGCTCCTGGACGTCTGTGTTCAACCTGGTGGCAGCCATCGGCAGCCTCGGGCTATGCACCTTCCTGGTGTTCGGGAAGGCCCAGCGGGTGGACCTGAGCCCCGCCCGTGAGGACCTCTAGCCGACCGACCCACTGTCCCCAGGACCCAGCGCCATCAGCCTCGGGGACAGCATTCAGCTTAGAGGCCCCTTGCGCCTGGCCCGCAGTGTGAGCAGGAGGGTGCGGTCCGGTTCCCCCGCCCTCGGGGGTAGCAGCCTCCTTCCGGGTTGGTGGGACCTCATGGTGGGTGGATTAATGTCTTCGGTAGCAGCAGCTTCGTCACAGACACGGCCTGTTCCTCGTAGACCCGTACAAGCCCCACGTGGTCAGCCCGCCCGGGACCGTGTCACTGCAGGGCAGGGCGCCCCGCTGGAGTCTCTCCCCAAAACCTGCCTGGCTCTGTTTCTCTGCTCTTGGGGCCGGATCATGCTCTGTGGTGGGCCGTCCTGTGCACCGCGGGGTGTTTAGCAGCATCCCTGGCCCCCACCCACTAGATGACCCCCCCCCAGTCATGACAGCCAACCCTGTCTCCTGACATCACCAAGTGTCCCCGGGAGACCCGCCCCCTGGCTGAGGACCACAGCTCTAGAAGAAGGCCAGGGAGGGCTGTGGTGTTTCCGCTTCTCTGGGCACCCAGGCTGAGGCCCCCTAGTTCGATGGGTGGGCAGAAGTGGGGGCTCGAGGCCCTTGTGCATCGTTGGGGACACTGCCCCCGGCGTCCCCTCCCATGGATTCCCAGGCACTGGCGATGTGTCCTGCTCCCCTGGTGCCTGGGGAGGGCGCGTGGGCACCCGCTCCTGGCCAGGACACGCCCCGGAACCAGTGAACCCACTGGTCTGCGTTCTCTTTCTCCCTCCTTGTTTAGAGCAGAGGGGCCGGTCGTCTCGCGGATTAATAATAGATTTTGCAAGATGTATATGCAGAGAAAAGAAACCATGAGAATGTGGAAAAGCACACCAAAGCCTTATTTAAATGATGACTATTAAACTATTTAAGAAGAAGACCATAATGTTATTTAAGGCCCTTCTTATAAAAAGAATAAACGTGTGTTAAAGATTTATTTCACTAGTTCAAGGAAACCAGCAAAGTGTTTCAAACAGTCGAAGGAAAATGCCAAGAACAGACGTACTGATCCTCCAGGATGCTGACACACACGTGCAAATTTCCTAGCTCCCGCTCTGGACAGACCCCGCCTGTGCGTCTGTGTCGGAGCTGCTTGGTGTAGCTGTCAGCTGTGTAGATTCTAGAATCAGACAACTCCTAATTTCCCATGTAAGCAAAGATTTCCTCCCGCAGCCCCCCAACTTGTGATCAGAAAGAATCTGAAAGAAAGATTCGCGATTACAAAGTGAGTCTGGCCTCTGTAGGTTTGGCCTGACTGTTTACGGAGATGCAGCCAGAATGTTAATTTGCCATAAAGGCCACGCTGTTTGCTCGGCTGGGGATTTTCATGAGAAACCTCGGGTGGATTTCTAGGCTGTGCTGTCCCGAGCTGGGAGCCCTGCCCAGGAAACTCCCCGCGGCGGGGTGGTTTCCTCAGGACACAGGACACAGGTGTGTCCTCGTGCCCGTTTTTAAGGCAGCGCAGGGATGCTCTGCCTTCACCTTGTTGGGCAACTGTCACCGCCATCATCGTCATGACTTTCTCCTCCCAAACTGGAACTCTCCCCTCCCCCTCCCCCAGATCCTGGTGCCCACCATCTGCTTTCTGTCTCTATGAACTTGACCCTTCTAGGGACCTCAATGGAAACGTATCCTACAGCATCTGTCCTTTTGTGACTGACTCATTTCGCTAAGCGTGGTGTCCTCAGGGTTCGTCCGTGCTGTAGCGCGTGCTGGGATTTCCTTCCTTTGTAAGTCCGTGTAATACTTCATTGTATGGCTGGACCACGTGTTGTTCAGCTCTTCATCCATCGGTGGACACCGGGCCGCTTCCACCTCTCGGCCGCCGTGAACTCGCTGCTGTGAGCATGGATGTGAGAGTAACCCCTTTCTTTCTAACCCACAGCAAACTGTAAACTCTTGGAGAGCGTGAGAGAGACGGCCCTTCCCATGGGAACATAGCCGTCTGGGGTCTCAGTGCTCGAGCCCTGAAGGGATGCGGGACCCAGAAGGTGCTGGTGGGTCCTGCTCAGCAGGGGGTCCTAGGGCATACGTGTAAACTGGGATCCCCGGCCTCCTGGAATCCGAGTCTGGTCACGCTTCTGTCAGCGCCTGGCAGAATAGGGGAGGGAGAAGCCAGGATGTGGGGGCCCTGGGCCTGCTGTGCAGTAGCTGGGCCCAGCCTCCTCCCGTCACTGCCGTCCCTAGTGCTCAGTGTCACCTTGGAGCTGGGTGCGGCCCCTCAACCCTTCCCAATGCCAGTGTTGGGCCCTGGGTCGGGCTCCGAGGATTCCAGGTGAAAATGTTTGTTGGCGGGGAGGGCAGTGTTAGCACAGATGGGTGGGAGGATGGCCGGGCCCCGCTGTGTGTTATCTGGTGCAGCCAGGCTCAGACACGTCCCCAGCCCCGGTGGCCCTGGCAGGATCCCAGGGCCGACACCAACCCTGAGTGCAGTAGGGGGAGAGCCAGTCCGGAGTCTGTAGGGTCACCAAAGCCCAGACCCTCAACCTGCTGTACCTTCCCTCTTGAGAGGAGGGGCTCTGGCCGCGCGGGGCCGTGAGCGTGCACTTGTGCGCGGCGTGTGTACAACAGTGCGTGCGTGTGTGTATGCCTGTGCCTGCCCGGCCCACAGCCAGGAGGCGCCTCGGGAGGGCCAGGCTGCTGTCATCCTGCAGCTGGCTGACAGAGGGCGCCGTCTGACAGGGCTTTTCCCCGGCCCCAGAGCAGCCGACCTGACTCTTCCCTAGGGCGCCAGGTGGGAGCCGAGGGGTCGAGCTGGCCACCCTGTGCCGTGCAGGCCGGTGCTCTTGCCCCTCAGCTCTGTAGGAAGGGACGGGTTGGAAGGACATTACAGGCGCAGGGAGGCTTGAGGCTGGACCCCGAGGCAGGAGGGGGCCCGAGGATCGGCAGGACCTGGGGGGTGCGCGTATGGGAGCGGGGCCCCTCTCCCACCACCCCTCCCCCAGTCTCGGTCCCCACTGTGGGTCCCTCCCGCTGGCTGCTGGGTCTGCACACACGGGGTTACGGCGTCCACTTCTTCTTTCTTTTTATACATTTATTTATTTATGGCCGCGTTGGGTCTTTGTTGCTGTGCACGGGCTTTTCTCTAGTTGTGCCGAGCGGGGGCTGCTCTTCGTTGCGGTGCACGGGCTTCTCATTGCAGTGGCTTCTCTCTCTCTCTTTTTTTTTTAAAAATTATTTATTTAATTAATTTATTTTTGGCTGCGTTGGTTCCTTCGTTGCTGCGTGCGAGCTTTCTCTAGTTGTGGTGAGTGGGGGCTACTCTTCGTTGCAGTGCGTGGGTTTCTCATTGTGGTGTCTTCTCTTGTTGCAGAGCATGGGCTCTAGGCTCCGGGGCTTCTGGAGTGTGGCTCGCGGGCTCTAGAGCGCAGGCTCAGTAGTTGTGGCGCACGGGCTTAGTTGCTCCGCGGCATGTGGGATCTTCCCGGACCAGGGCTCGAACCCGTGTCCCCTGCATTGGCAGGCGGATTCCCAACCACTGCGTCACCAGGGAAGGTCTGTGTCCTCTTCTAACAAGAAGACAGACAGCAGCAGGACTTCGTGGTTGGAGGTCCTGGGGGGGCCGTCCCCCGGTCCTCTCCCCAGGGCACAGGTGTCCTCAGGGGCAGGGCTGTCCCCCCCACCTGGGACTGCAGGAGTTTGGTGTCAGGACGGGCTGGGGTCCCTCTGGGGCCCAGGATGTGCCAGTCCGGGCTCCCCCCGATGTCCTGTCCCCAGAACCCACCAGCCCCACATAGGCCTCGCCAGGCTCCCTCCGCCATCTCCCGCTCTCAGGCGGGGTGTCCCCTCCTGGTCACCATAAGTGACACTTTTCTGTCATTTCTTTAAGACAGGATCTTTAATGGCCAGTTAATATCTGTAATTAGCATGTTAATTAGCCCCACCTCTCTGGGCTCCCCCCACCCCTATTTCTGGCTTTGTCCTTCAGCTGTAGGACAAGGCCCTGGGGGTCCCCACTTGCCCCTGGGGGACCCCTGCTTGCCTTTCCTGGGCGGGACGCGCAGGGGCCATCCTGGGCGTTTGGGGCGCCCCCGAGGCCGCGGGCCGTGTTCTCTCCAGTGTACGGTGGAGCCTGCCGTTCGTTCCGTCCGCTGGTTCCTGCAGAAGGAGCAGGGCTGCGCGTAGGAACACGCTTTTGATGGGCATTTGCTTTATCGTGTTTAATTGAACACCGTTGAAGCCGTGGCATGAATATTCAGCGAGGTGGCTGGAAGCCTCATCTGATTGCGGGACGCGCCCCAGCACGGCGCCTGTCAAAGGGGGAGCGAGGTAGGGAAGCTATTAATTGAAATAGCTTCATTAATTAGTAATTAACAGCAGAGAAATGACTGTGTAACACGTCGTATTTCTTTAGATGCCCTTCATGTGTTATGGGACCTGTAATTAAAGGACGGGGCATTTTAATTACAGGCAAGCTGGGCCCTTTGAACTTTGGAATACAAAAGAGGCCCCCAGCTTTCAAGGAAGCTGGCGGGGAGGCTGGTGCAGGTGCAGGGACCGTGTGCCTGGCCGCCCCTCGCTCCTCGGGCGCGTGGGCTCTGGCTTCTCCTCCCTGCACCTGGAGGACGTGGCCCTATGGGTTCTCCTGGGGTCACAGGCCGGTGCAGGGGAGCGATGGGGCAGGAGGGAGGACCCAGAGGGTGATGCCCGCGCTGCCCTGCTGGCCGTGTCCTGCGAGGAGGGGCTGAGAGCAGTGCCCTGAGGCCGGACGGAAGACCCCCGGGCCAGCTGCGCCCGCCCGCCCCCCACTGGGCTCCCGTCTCTGCTCTGTCCTGATGGCCAGCAAGAAGTCCAGGGACAGTGCCCCTCGAGAGCACCCGCGTGGTGGGGAAGGATGCACCTGGCGCCCTGAGTGCATGGTGGTCCCCTCCTCTCACGTGGACACACTGAGCCCAGCGGCAAGGCCCCCGAGCCCACCCGAAGCCGTGCTGCTCCTTATGGGCACTGCAGGGTGCCCTCCTGCCACTCCTGCCTCCTGCCGGGTGTGAAGCAACAGCTGTGTCAGCTCCACGTCTCTCTCCAGCTCATGCTCTGTCTCTGTCTCCCTCTGTCTCTGTCTCTATCTCTGTCCCTCTTCATTGTCTCTGTCTCTATCTCTGTTTCTGTCTCCCTCTGTCCCTGTCTCTATCTCTGTCTCTCTTCATTGTCTCTGTCTCTATCTCTCTTCATTGTCTCTGTCTCTGTCTCTGTCTCTATCTCTGTTTCTGTCTTTCTGTCTTTCTGTCTCTGTCTCTATCTCTGTCTCTCTTCATTGTCTCTGTCTCTATCTCTGTTTCTGTCTTTCTGTCTCTGTCTCTATCTCTGTCTCTCTTCATTGTCTCTGTCTCTATCTCTGTTTCTGTCTTTCTGTCTCTGTCTCTATCTCTGTCTCTCTTCATTGTCTCTGTCTCTATCTCTGTTTCTGTCTTTCTGTCTCTGTCTCTGTCTCTATCTCTGTCTCTCTTCATTGTCTCTGTCTCTATCTCTGTTTCTGTCTTTCTGTCCCTGTCTCTATCTCTGTCCCTCTTCATTGTCTCTGTCTCTATCTCTGTTTCTGTCTCTGTCTCTGTCTCTATCTCTGTCTCTCTTCATTGTCTTTGTCTGTCTCTGCCTCTCTCTCCCCAGAGGGGTCCCGGGCCCCTCACCCTGGCCATCTGTTGACACGACTCTCCTAAGGTCCTGGAGACGACGAAGTCCAGCTGTCCCTCCAGCCTCTCTGGGCCTTACTCTGAGAGGCTCCTGCTTCAGCCTCGGAGCCACAGGGCTCCGCCCCGCCCCCCCAGCCCTGGCTCCCAGGCTCTCGCAGTTGCTAGTATCCTCCCACCTGGAGACTTTGGCCGGGCCTCTGCCTCCGCCTGGACCCCCTCCCCACTTCATCTAGTTCATGTGTGCAACACTCATGAACACGCACACGGGTACACAGGCACACGCGTGAGCACACTCATGCACACACGCGCATGGTACTGATGCGGGGTCCCTGCTAGCCAGGGGCTCCTCTGTGCTCCCCGCCTGTGTGCTCCTTGGCGAGGGTGCAGCCTGCACAGGGCACAGGAGGCCTGGCCTGTGGGTGCATGGCACACACTGTCCGCCTGCCAGGAGTGCCCGCCAGGAGGACCCGGGACTCCTGCGTCCCACACTGGGTGGCAGAAATCCTGGGCCTGTGGTCTCGGCATTGATCGGGCACTTGTGGTGCCCATATCAGGGGCTGGGGGAGGCAGGGAGCGGGGAGGACACCCACCCAGCCCCAGAAGCCAATCTAGCGTAGGATGCTGTGGCCGTTTCAAAACCTGGCCCCCAGACTCCTTCTTTGGAAAGATGGGGCCTGTGTCCCCCTGGGATCTGGGTGGGGCTGTGAGACCAGAATGGGACACTGGAGCTGGTGAGCCTATGCCCTGCTCTCCTGGGGCCGCCATGCTGTGAGGAAGCCCAATCGGAGCGCCTGGAGGAGCCCACCCCCGCCAAATGCCCGGCACAGACACAGGCAGAGAGCACACGATGACGGACAGAAAATCACCCAGATCTTGGGAAGATTAACTGAGCAGGATAGCAGCCAGGCAAGAGCTGGAGAGAAGATCCCACAGGACGGATGGGAGGCTTCAGGAACAGGTGTGTTTGAGCTGGGTCTGGGGGAGGCGGTGGGAGGGAGGGCTGTTGCCTGGCGAGCACAGCCCCAGGGACAGTCCCGCTTGGCCAGGCAGTGGGGACCTGGCTCCAGTCAGTACCACCTTCGGAGGGTCACCGGCCACTCTGTGGCTGTCCAGTAGTTGGGAGAGAATTTGACCCCCTCCCAAAAGCGTGTCCTGCCTTTGGCCAGGCGGGCAGCGGACCTAGGAGCTGCTTTAGGGAAGAGCTGGAAGAGCGTCAGAGCCAAGGACAGACCTTGGGAGACAGCACTGAGCGTGCGGGGACCGCGACGTGAGATACAGCCTGTCCAGCTACTGCGTCAGCTTTCACCACCATCCTGCACGCCTGTGCGTGGTTCCTGCTCTCCCTCCCGCCTCTGGCTGGGAGAACCTTCAGCCGGCACTCAGGCTGGGGTTGGAGGGAGACCTGGGGGAGGGGAGGCCTGGCAGGGGGTGGGGCCGTGGAGACCCGCTTGCTGCCTGCACTGCCCCCTCCCTGCCACACCCGATGGGACATTTTGCACCATTCGGCCCCTTCTCCTCCTGCCTTCTACTCTCATGCACGCCCGTTGACGAATTTTTACTAACAGAACCTGGCATCTCTGCACAGAGCAGCCAGCGCTTTCAGGATGGGTCCGGTGGGGTTGTCCTAGGGCTACCAGGACCAAGCGCTCAGGAAGGGGGTTTGAACAACAGACACAGATCCTCTCACAGTCCTGGAGGCTGGAAGTCTGAGGTCGAGGTGTGGGCAGGCACTCCTCCTCTGTCCTGGACATGTAGACGGCCGTCTTCTCCCTGCATCCTCACGTGTGCGTCTGTGCCCTGATCTCCTCTTCTTATCAGGACGCGGTCAGACTGGTCCAGAGCCACCCTAAGGGCCTCAGTTTAACTTAATCACCTTTGTAAAGGCCCTATTTCCAAATACAGTCACATTCTGAGTTCCTGGGGGTTGGGACTTCAACATATGAATTTGGGGGGACATCATTCAGCTCATAACAGTGTGGCTCCCCCGTTTCCACGTACCCTGAACCGAGGGCCATAGGAGCCAGGAGAGGCTGCCGTGGAGACCTAGTGGGTGCTATGGGCCGCCCGGACCCCCCGTAAGGGTGCGGAGGGGGCTGCCAACAGCGCACGGTTGAGTCTCTTTCCCGGGGTTGACCCCCAGTGTGACTTGTCATCTTGCAGGGGATTAAGGCTCTGCTCTAGGCCTCAGTGGGGACGACCCTAAAGGTCATCAGGCTCCAGAGTTCTCCATGGGGGGGTGGAGGCTTCTGTTGTGGTGCCCTGCACTCCAGCTCCGTCCCTGCTCCCCCCCCCCCCCGGCTGGCGTCAAGACCACCCCCATGACCTCCTGCAGCCAGTCTCCAGCTCAGCCTCACCTGCCCGGGGCCCGACCTGAGGCAGGCCCCGCATCCCAAGCTGGGGGCTCCCAGAGCCCCTCCGAGCTTGGGAGGGACCTACGTCTGCCATGTCTGGGACTCTCCATACGCTGAACAAGAAATGCCAGAGCTGCGTTAGGAGACGCAGCGCCCACGGATGAACCGCTCCCAACGCCCAGGGAACGGAGGTAAGCTGGTGACAGTGCCGCTGGGTCCTGCTCCCAGAGGAGGTGGGGCAAGCCCCCAGGCGCCCGGGCGCTCATGTGAGGGACCCTCGAGCTGGGCATGGGTAGCCCTTCCCCCCTTGGCTGCGGGACGAGCTTGGCCGGGCTGGGGCTTCAGGGGTGGGAGCCGCTCGCGGCACTGCAGCACCTTGCGGTCCCGGCCGGTGTGTCCCCGAGGACCCTCAGCGGCACGGGTTCCCGGACTTTTCTCCCCAGGCCGATGAGTCTGGCCTCCTCCCCTCCGGCACTTTTGCCCCAAGTGGATGATCTGCACAGGGACGGGCCCAAAGGAGCCAGCTGGGGAGGGTCCCAGGTCTGCAGCCCTGTCTCCACCACTGTCTTCCGACAGGGGGCTTGGCTGGGTTCCTCAGTCATCCGTCCATGGGGCCGCTCACTACTTCCATCATTTCTGTTTCCATGTTTCCTTTTCTGAAATGATTTTCACCAGGGTTAATTCTTTTTTTTTTTTTTTTGGCCACGCTGCACGGCTTGCTGGATCCTAATTCCCTGACTAGGCACTGAACTTTTGCCCCCTGCGGTGGAAGTGCGGAGTCTTGGCCGCTGGACCCCCAGGGAATTCCTAGGGTTAATTCTTTTATGTGAAAAACAGACAAGGCTCAGCTACTTGGTCTACGTCAAAATCTGCCAATCGTAAGGTCCAGTCTCTTTGGGGCCTGTGGCCGCCTCACCCTCTTGTCCTCCTGGGCACGTCTGAAGCCTTAACTGCTGCCAAACAGACCTTTTCCTTCCAATGACCGTTGCTCACACAAAACGCGACCTTGAGCACCTCGCAGGCCCCGGGCAAAGACCGGGCAAAATCTGGGCAAGACCAACATTCTTGGGCCAAAACAGCTGAGCCAAAGTCCCCGCTGCCGGTCGATCCCTCGTCCCCGCCTGTGCCCGACCCGAGTCTGAAGCCCCGGCCGAGGGCGCGGCTGCTGCAAGCCTGTCCTCCCTTCCCTGCGTCTGGCAGGGCTGGGGTGACGCTGGGCTTCCTGCCGCGCCGCCGGATGCAAACCCCCCCGCATCCTCAACAGTCCGTCCATGTTGAGGGGAGACTGTGGCAGCAGGCGGCCTCGGGCCAGTTTCTGTCCCTGGGACCCTCTGTTGTTGGGAAGCGGCGGGACATGGGCAGGGGCGGCCGGGGGTCTCAACCCTACGGCAGGAGACCCCTCGGAGCCAGCCCGGCCCTGCTCTGGCTCCTGAGTTAGCACCCCCGGCCCTGCCTGCTGCTCGGACCCCATCCCGGGCCTGCGCCCGTGAGTCCCCACGTGGACGTGTCTCCAGAACTGGCCCTAATGGGCAGCACTGGGGGAAGAAGAAGTGGGGGCCGGCAGCTGCCTCCTTGCGGGCGGAGGGCCGACCTCGGCCCCGGTCAGCGTGGGGCGGGCGGGGTCAGCGGGCGTCCCAGGTCCCACACTCCGTCCGGGGCCCTGACGGACGCCTCTCCTCTCCCGTGTCCTGTTCTGTCACCGTGGCCGCTCCGGGGACTCGCCTGCCTGTTTACAAACTCGTGTCTTTGTCCTGGCAGAAACAGTCCTGTCTCCTGCTCGCCAGCAAGATTCAAAGGGATTCGAAGAATAAATGTTTTCCTAAGTTTTAGCTGACATTTGATTTTAATGGCTTTTTAAACAAAGTGACTGCTAAGCGTGTGCGTCTCGCGGCCTCCCGATGTCTGGCGGGGTTCTGCCCATGTGGGGAGCAGATGCTGACTGCGCTTCCCTAACAGCTCATAAACAACGGGCGCTCGGTGCTTTCCCTTTGCATGTGGCACCGCCAATGGCCAATTTGCTCTTCAGAAGCGGCCACGTCGGCCTGTCAATCAGCTCTTGCTGCGGGCGCTTTTTGGTGATTAGAAGCCGCTTGGAGAGTGAGAGCTCCAAATTAGTTTTAAATAAAAAATAAGAATATTCATGCTGTTGAACATCTAAAGGTAAGAGAAACAACAGAATCCAAACCTGCTGGCTTGTGTCCTGGTGTTGCTGGCGGAGGGGGCTGCAGGCCCCAGACCCACCGGGGTTCCCCAGGGACCGGGCACAGGGCAGAAGCAGGGGGATCATCAGGGCACGCAGGTGACCTGGGTCAGCCTGAGACACGAGGCCATCGGAGAGCGGGATGGGCAGACCATTCCCTGTCGATTCTGGGCCTCTGTGGGACATGAAAGGTCACCCTGAGGAGGAGGGAAGAGCCTGTCTCCTTGAGAGGAGGACAGCGTCCCCTTAGAAGAAGTGGCGAGGACACAGCGTCTCGGCTGGGGGCCATGTGGGCACGCGGGCTGCCAAACGATGCCGGCCCTCCCCGCCTCCTTCACCCCACCTCCCGGCCTCTGACGTCTCTCCCAGGCCAGGCCGGTTCACCCCTGCTGCTACGTCACACCTGCTGTTGTCCCATCTGGGAGTCGAGGTGATCGCCCTGTGAACCCCTCTCAGGGTCCTTGCTCGGCTCCCTGCCCCAGGCCCTGTTCAAGGTGCTGACTTGGCACCAACCCAGCTCAGCAAACAGGCCAAGGGGGTTCCGGGCAGCTTCCTCGAGGTGGCGTCCGGCTGGGATCTGGTGGGCAAGACGGGTGAAGGGCCCCCGGGGCTCCGGGAACAGGCATGCGAGGCCCAGTGGGCACGGAGGGGGCGGGTAAAGGCCTCGCTGCGCCGGCTCAGGGAACCGCTGTTTGGAGAGATTGTCAGGCTGAGTTGGCGGCATGGGAGCCTCCGGGGCCTCCTCTGCTGTCCGGAAAGTTCTGGCACGAGGCTTGGGGATGGATCCGGGGGTGCAGAGGTGCGCTGGCCAACGTGTCGTGGGGTCTCTTTGGGGGGCTGTCTCTGTCCTCTCCCGCCCAGAGGCTGCAGATGGGTGATGCAGGCGAGAGGCTGGGGGGAGCAGGCAGGCTGAGTGGAGGCAGGGGTCCTGGGGTGGGCCAGTGCCACGACTGCACACGGGGTGGGGGACAGCGGGGGGCCCCGGGGGTCGCGAGAAGTGATGGGCCGGGAGAAGAGGCAGCGGGGCTGGTGAGAGCAGGTTGGGCCCATCCAAGGCGGGCGGGATCTGGCTGCAGGAGCCCCGCTCGCTGACCGCCGGCCTCTCTGGGGACGGGACGTGTGACCCGCAGCCACTTGGATCATCTCCCCAGGTTGTGCCCTACAGTGCGCTGTCCTCCAGCCTCTGCTCCCCTCTGTCTCCTCCCAGGAGTGTCCTTGTCGTGGCCAGGTGGATGCTCCAGACCCAAGGGGGCTCAGTTTCCCTTTGGCGTCCAGGATCTGTCCTTCCACACTCTGTCCCTCTTGACGTCTCCCGTCGGCCTGGTCCTGGGGTGGGCGTTTGGGGATGAGGTCCCCAGACTGTGTGCAGCCCCAGAGCTAGGTGCCCTTCTCTGCTGGAGGCTGGACCCAGCAAGGGCCCAGGAGTTGGGGCTTCCCCAAGGGGGCATGGTCAGGAGCGTCCCCTCCATCTCTAATCTGAGGTCCGGTCCCGGTACCAAGCGTCCTTTCCTCTGGTCCCAAGTCTGAGGGCAGTGGGATGAGCCTGGAGAAAGTCTTATGTTTAGGCCAGAAAACAAGTGAGGGCCTCCCCTGCCTGCCCCACGCAGCCCCTGTAGCCCGAGGTCGCCACCCCCAGGACCATACCTGCGGGCTGTAACTCCCGTCCTCCCAGGGCTCCTGGGTAATGCCTCCTTAACACGCGAAGACAGATCCATCTCATGGCCCCTTCATCCTGGAATTGACCCTCAGGACTCTCCGGAAGGAGCCAGGTGGGCAGGAGAATCTGCTCTTGTCCGAGCAACAGACGCCTCGCTGGACACACAGGGGGTTCTTGCTGCTTCCGGAAGGGGGCACGTGTGTGAAACTCGGTGGTGGCCCCTTAAGGTGGCCCAGGAGAGGGTGCGGGATGGAGATGCGCCCTCACTTGGCACCAAGCCCCCTGCCCGACACTGGGGGCCCTCGGCTGCCGGGTCCAGGCTGTAGCCCCACGGCCCTGGCCAGCCTCTCGGGACTTCTCAGGAGTCTTCGATCCCGGGGTCCTCACTGGAGCTGGCAGGCTGGACGGGAGCTCTGGACCCAGACCTGGGCTGAGGCCCTGCCTGGAAGCTGCATGGCCTCCGCCAGTGACCCTGGGGTCATTCTCTGGAGAGGGTGAGGGACCACGGCTAAAACAAGGCCATCATGGGAGGAAATTTCTTGGAACCCACTTGGAACCCACCTTCTTTCTACAGGGGTGATCACTGCTCTGGGGACCCTCCCCGCTCTGGTCCTGCATCCCTGACCTCTGCTCAGCCGGGCGCCTGGCATCACCTTCCCAACCTCTTCCCTCTCCACCAGGTCATCCTTCCTTCATCCCTTAGGGCTATGCCGCTGCCTCGGGGCCTTTGCACCTGCTCTTCCTCTGCCTGGATCCCCCACCGCCATTCTCCCAAGCTCCGTCCAAGGTCACCTCTTCCGGGAAGCCTTCCTTCGTTCAGGCTAACTTATCTGGTTACTGTCTGTGCCTGCTCTCGACTGTGCGCTCTGCCGGAGCCGAGGCCAGCGTCCTTGCTCACTGTTGTGTCCTCAGCAGACAGCTGTGCCCAGTACCCGGGGACCCTTGATCATTAACAACCTTTGGTAATCAATCAGGGTTAGGGCCTTTACAATCAATACCAGCATGCAATCAACACCTCTATCGACTTCCAGAACTTTTTCTTCACCTGAAAAGGGTACCTTGTACCCCTTAGCGGTCACCCCAACCCCCTCTGACCCCCAGCTCTTGGCAGCCACTAATCTACTTTCTGTCTCCCTGGCTTTGCTTATCCTGGGCATCTTGCAAGTGGAATCACACACTGTGAGGTCTTTTGTGTCTGGCCTCTCTCACCGATCGTAATGTCCTCAAGGTTCATCCACGTTGTAGTGTGTAGCTGAGTGATAGCCCACATCTAGACGGACCCCTTCTGTTGATCACAGCTGGTGCGCATTTGGTCGATCCCCGGTTTGGGCTCCTTTTTAGAATTGAACGGCGCAAGGAGTGTGTCGAGGGTCTGCATGGACGCGTGTGTCCAAGGACTTGCATCCTCTTTCCAACTGTGACTATCCTGGGAGTCCACAGACCCCTCCCTCGGCCTTCAGTCGCTCCCGGTTTCGAGGGGGACAGAGCGTTCCCAGCCCGAATGGAGTGAATACTAACTTTTCGGCCAGAGGAGCCGCACCCACCGGGACGGGGCCTGCTATCACCGCTGCCAGGGCCACGGCCTAGGGGCTCAGTGGCTCTCTGCTGGAGTGGCTGGCATCCACATATGCCTGGCAGCTCAAGTCCCCAGCGAAACCCATGCCACACTCTTAAATATTTTAGCAAATAAAAAATTTTTAAACTGTGCGGCCAGATGTCCAAGTTGACAAAGCGCTGAAGGCATCTGACTGATGAAAAGCCAGCGCCCCTGGTAAGTGGGATTTAAAACAAGCCCCGAGGCAAACGTGTGATACTAGAAGCGTCCCGGCCCTCGGCGCCGGGCTCGGGCGCAGGGGTTTGAAGGCGAGCGTCCATCTGTCACGCCATGCGTCCTGACGCTCAACAAAGCTGCATGGATCTCAGAGCGGCCACCACTCTGCCCTGCAGCAGGCCCGGGCGGGACTCATGTCACAGAGGAAGGGCTGTCAGTATTCATGGTCGGGCTGCTGTGGGGCAGGCACCTCTCGCCGTGGCGGCTCCTTTTGCTTTGGCTGCAAAGAGGCCTCCAGAGTCTGCAGAAGCACTCGAGAGACAGAGGGACCCACGGAGGCCACTGTCCTCGCCTGGACAGAGGGAGAGGTCAGCCCAGGGCTCCCGTGAAGGCAGACCTCTCCCCAGACTGAGGGCAAGAGAAGGAGAAAGGGGGCCCTGGGGGATGGGAGGCCCTGGGGGGAGGGGTATATGCTGAAAACTACCTGAATCAGCAGGAAGCCTGAACTCGGTTGTTGTTTCTAAATCCTGGGGTTGAGTTCCAACACTGCTCTCCAAACGTGTGCACGTAGCTCAGGAAGAACTGACCACGGGGTCCCGGATAGCTGGGACAGCTGGCCTCGCCCATGGGGGGAGGGCTACACGAGCCGGTCTTCCAGGTGCGCTGGTCCTGGTCTCCTCTGCACCCCGGAGTTGCTGGTTCTGACCATACTGGTGACGGTGGTGTTGATCTTCGGTGTCCCCGTCACCTTGAGCTCAGGAGGGACCCCTGCAGAGCCCAGGGGGAGGGGTGCTGGTTCAGGCCACTGCGCCCTGGGTCCCAGCATCCGAGAAGCACCGCACCCCCGTGGGCCTCCCTGTGGCTGCACGGACCCCAGTTAGCCCTGGTGTCTGGAGACCTAGTGAGGGTCCGAATGAATCCCGGGAGCTGATCCACGTGGGGAAGAAAAAGGGTCATGTCCCGGAGAACAGCGTTATCGCTGGGAAAGTCACGCACAAGTTGCTTTCTGGGACCCCGATCGACCCTTCATGTGATGCCAGGGGACCCAGGCGGGCCATTAGTAAGAGGGCGGAGCCCACTGGGTGTCTGCTGGTCCCGCGGGCGGCAGGGCTGGGGCGCACCTCCCGGCCCGGCAGAATCTTAACCCCCATTTCACAACCCAGGACGCTGAGGCTCTCGGCGGCCAGCAGCTGGTCCAGGCCTTAGGCCCTACCTGGTCAGGGACGCCTCACCCGCTGTTCACAGCCTCCCCCTTTCCAGCCAGATCAGAGCGTCTGCAGTGGGACAGGGCCTGCGGGCTGTTCCAGTCCCAGGACCCCTTCCATGCCTCAGCAGAGCACCCCCTCCAGAACGTTCTAGCACAGCCTGCATTTCAGAACAACGAAAATACCACAGAGGAAGTTTTATTATTGGGGTTTTTATATCAGACCCAGAATGGCCAGTCCTGTGATATAAAATCATTACCGCAGTTAAACCCATTCCGGTAATAAGTGCAGCATTTACTGCTGCCCATAAAGGATGATGCCAGGGGACTGAGGGAGCCAGTGTATCGGACGCTGCGCCTCCTGAGTGCTCGGGCCGGGCGTCGGGGGCCGGGCGACCCACTGGCGGTGGCTGGAGACCCTGTTCTGGCCCAGGGTGACAGGTCACATCTGCTTATCAAATGCCTCCGACTTCCGAGCACGACCCAGGCACTGAAGGTGGGGCCCAGGGGACAGATGTGGCCCAGGAGACAGTCAGCAGAGATCCCCAGAGAGACAATAGCAGTCTGCCCTTGGCAAGGATTGACGAGGAGGTTCCTCACATGTGACCCCTGGTTGAGACAGTCACGTCCAACTATAGAACTTGGACACTTTGACTTTGACTTATGCTTAAGTCAAAGAAATAAACATCTAAAGGTTGAATTCAGACCCTGTGATTGTTTGTGGGAACATTTTTGCATGTAGGATGGGGTATCTATGGGGGATTTTCTTTCAGTCCCTTCAAGGGAACTATGCTAACGTTGTAGCTTTAAGCTACATCTCCGAACTCTTTGACAATCCTCCCCTCAGGAAAAGGATTAATTCCCTCTTCCTGAGTGTGGCCTGGACCTAATGACGTGCTTCTAACGAATAGAAAGTGGTGGGAGGGATGGTCTGTGATTTCTAAGACGAGATCATCCATCACTCTTGGCCCCGGGGACCAGCTGCCCTGTCGTGAGGACACTGGGGCAGCGCCGTGGACAGTCCACGGGGCCAGAAACTGGGGTTTCCAGCCCAGGGCTGCGTGATCTAGCCAACCTGGAAGGGGACCATCCAGCCCCAGTCCAGCCTCCAGATGACCAGAGCCTCCACTGACACCCGGGCTGCATCTCACCAGACACCTTGAGGGAGCCACTCCTGAACCGTGATCCCCAGAAACTGAGAGATAACGAACGAGTGTTATTGTTTCAGGCTGCGAAGTTTGGGGCTTATTTGTAACGCAGCAACAGGTGCGTTGCTGCACAGGTGTACCTGATACACCCAGTAAGGACGCAGTCAGGTCTCCGGGTGGGAAGAAAATGTTAAGGTTGCTGTGGAGTGACCAGCACTTGGGTTGGGGACCCCTTGGCCCACGGTCTCTGCCCTAGGGTCTCCTCCCCTCTCCCCACGTCCCCACCAGCTCTGCTCATGGTAAAGCACCTCCCACCACGAGCTGGACCCCGTTGGGTGGGTCGCAATCTACCCCTCAGGGTCAGAGGCCAAGGCTGGTCCTGCCTCACCAGGCCTTCGGGTGGGTCTTGGGACCCTGTGGAGTCCCTTCCTCAGGGAAGTCATCCACCTCCCTCGACTGGGCAGTGCTTGTTGAAGGAAGGAAGGAAAGGACTCAGAGGGACCCAGCAGCCGCCGCGACCCGAGACAGCCCTTCATCTGCTCCGTCACCTCCCACCTGTGACACATGAAGAAGGTTTTCCTAGGACGGCTGATGCCTGGGGGTTGCCGGAGCGTCCAGCAGGCGCGCCCATCACATGACTGTCCGGGCCTGAGTCCACGTGACCCTCCCACAACTCCACGACGTGGCTCCTGGTGGTGCAGAGGCCGTGGGTCCATCTAAGCGGCTCTGCACTGTTTCTGGGGGCCTGCGGGCTGACCTGCAGACGGGACGGGAGTGCTGTGTGCACCCAGGGGGTGGTGTACGCCATCGGCCAGGGGCCTGGAGCAGCCGCCACCGGCTCTTCCCTGCCTTCCTGTTCCTCTGGGAGAATAAAGCCACAGAGGAGCCTGGCCGAGCCACGGAGGAGTCGGCTGCGCCTCGAGGGGCGGTGGGCACCCTTGTAACCTCCAGGGTGGGCTCTGCAGTGGCTTCCGTGGTTTCCATAGCAGAGTACACAGACTGGCGTTTGAACAGCAGAAAAGCAGTCTCTCCTGGTCTGGGGGCCAGAGGTCCAAGGTCAGAATGCAGGCAGGCAGGTGCTCTCTCCGGAGGCTCCCTACTGAGCCCACGAGCCACAACTACTGAAGCCCGCGTGCCTAGAGCCCATGCTCTGCAGTAAGAGAAGCCACCGCAATGAGAAGCCCGCGCATCGCAACGAAGAGTAGCCCCCGCTCGCCGCAACTAGAGAAAGCTCGCGCGCAGCAACGAAGACCCAACGCAGCCAAAAATAAATAAATAAAAATTAAAAAAAAAAAAAGAATTATAATTGGAGCTGGTGAGAAGTGAGGCTGCTTGTGAAGTGAGGCTGCTGGTTGGGGTCCGAAATGGCTGCATAGTCACCAAGGGAGACCTTGAGGCCACAAGGTTGCAGCAGGCAGGTGGTGTCCTCTGACCTGGTACAGTTCAGAGAAAGTTCAAGTTCCCGGTGGGGCAGGGCCGCATCTTGACACCAGATCCTCGATGGCCGCTTGACTCGACTTTTGTTCACCTGAACTGTGGTCACTCCTTTATAGTTTCAGTGTGTCATCAACCATGTCAGGTAGTATTTGCAGGGTCCACGGATTCGGATGTGGACATATTTGGGGGCCACCACTCAGCCCATGACTGCTGCTTTCTGGTTTTAATTAAAGACATTCCCGGTGGTGGGAAGAGGGCTCAGAGTATAGAAGTACCCACCGGGAGCCACTCCCCCTTTGACCTGCCTGCCGGGCCCTGAGCGCCCTCCTTAGGAGCGCCTCAGGGCAGGGTCTCGTCCTTCCAGAGAGACTTTACATCTGTGTAAATATCCCCCCTTGAAGCCTGTTGTAAACTGCTTCTTGTTGCTTTTCCACATGGTCAGTCGTGGAAATGGCCCCTATCCGTGAGTGTGATCACCCTGGTTCTGGCCCATAGGTGCGGCCAAGTGGCTTCCCGGCCCTATCGCTGGCAGGAGGTCTTGGAGGTGTCTTTCTCCAGGGCCCCTACTGTGACGAGGGACGTGTTCCCACAGCAGGACTGCTGGCCCAAGGCCTGCGCCTCTTCCACAAGGCCAGATTGCCTTTCCACAGAGAGGGCGGCACAGCTAAGCCAGACCTGTCACCATGTTCCCGAATGAGCAAAGTGTCCAAAGGAAGTACACGTGTGTGCAGGCATGTGAGCATGTGTGTGGATGTGTGCAAACGTGTGCATATTTCCGTGTGCGTGCAGATGTGAGCACATATCTGAATATGTGGTACATGCATGCGTGTGGAGGTGTGTGTGCGTGTGCGTGCCCGTGTGGGGGGTGTCTCTTGGGTCCCGGAATGAAAGGGGCCATGTGGGATGAAGAGGAGGGTGGTAGGAAGGGGGCGTCCTGGTCGGGCTGGGCGTGCAGCTGGGTCCCCCAGCAGGACCGGCTTTGCGGGCGGTGGCCTGAACAGTGTGCCTAGAGCCAGGCCCTCAGAAGGCTGTCGCCATCCTGTAATTCTGAATCATTTTGGGACTAGGCTCCCACATTTTCCTTTTACGCTGGGACTGCTATTCTGTAGCTCATCTGGCCCCCAGGAAACCCACTGAGTCTTCGGAGGCAGGGCTGCCAGGGTGGGGTCTGCGGCCACGTGAGTGGCCCTGGTCAGTGGGCTTCAGGGAGGCTCAGGGCTAAGTGTGCAGGGGCCGAGGACAGTGGCCAGGGCAGCAAATCCCAATACAGGACACCCACTGAAATCTGAACGTCAGATAATCAAGAAACGCGTTTTCAGTGTATGTCCCATGCAATTATTTCAGGCAGACTCTCACTCAAAATGACTCCTGTGTTTACCTGGCAACCCAGCTGGGGTGTCCGGCCAGGTAGATCTGTCAGTGGGCACCGCCCGGCCCCGGCTCGCAGGCGGGTTTGCTTCCGTGTGGAGCAGGCAGGCGGGGTCGGGACCAGAGGCATCTGGGGAGAGCGGCGTGGACCGCGCCATCCCCAGAATTTTGGCCGCATTTATTATGCGTAATGGGGAGGAAGCAGGTCGGTTTGAGATTAGCACCCATCACGGAACGAGGGCAGCAGCCATCCATCTGGACGCGCTCCTGTGGGTCCAGTCGGCGGCTCAGCCCACAGGCCTCGCCCACTGGCGTCTGCTGGTCTTCATCTAATGAGTGATTTGGGATTAAAATGGGAGCCAACAACAGGGCCCCGATCTATATTAAATCTCCACAAAATGAAAATTGCAAAGATTTACTTTAGGGTCATTGCATGAGGGGATTTAATCACAGCCTCATCCCTAACGTCCCCTCGCCACCGGACAGACAACTGAGCTGCCGCACGGAGGATTAGGAATGCCTCCTGTTTGTGAAGACAGCTTCCCGCTGACGTCTGTGCCCTGGGCACCCACAGGTTCCACTGGGACAAGGCCGGCGGCATATTGGGGCACTCAGGTCACACGTGGCCGCAGCCCATGTAAATGGCACCAGCATTTACCTTGACGACGGCCCGTTACAGGCACTTTGCTTCTTAGAGCCTCTTCTCCATATTTTTCTATCAAAAAAGTACAGCAGGAGAAAAAAGCTGACACCAGATTTGAGCAGAAAACCCTCAGACAGTGGCTGTGAGGCGTGGCCCCGGGCCCTGGTCTACCTCCCAGCTACGACCTGCTCGCATCTCCCCGGCCGAGGCCCTTCGCACGCGTGTCAGCGTTTCCGTTTCCTTACGAGAGTCCGTGGTTTCTGGCTTCTGTTCCGTGGTTCCCAGGTGGGGGCTGGGCGTCTCCAGGTTAACGCTAACTGGTTTCTGGCTTCTGTTCCGTGGTTCCCAGGTGGGGGCTGGGCGTCTCCAGGTTAACGCTAACTGGTTTCTGGCTTCTGTTCCGTGGTTCCCAGGTGGGGGCTGGGCGTAGCGCTCACGGAAAAGTGACATCACGGGGCACCTGCCTCCTGGCCCGCCCGGGGCCCCTCCGTGACCACTGCTGTCATCCTCATCTAATCAGTGCTTAGGGCGTCCACCGCAGGCCCGCGCTGTTCCGGCCCCTCACGAGGACGCGCGTGGCCCTCGGGCCAGCTCAGGGGGCCGGACGCGGTCACCCTCCCTCGCCTTTCCGAGCCTGGACCCCTTCAGTGACTCCTTCCCAAACCCTCACCACCCCTCACCCTGTCGGAGAAACCACGCCCAGGTGTTCCTTGAGAGGACGTGTTTTGGGAAAGAGGAAGAAATTCAGGAGACAGACGGGCAGTCGGCATCGACGGGGCTGTGGACTCTGGGCCTCGTTCTGGGCCTGCCCTGGACGGCCGGCAGGAG
The DNA here is from genome assembly GCF_963924675.1 of Phocoena phocoena. Lineage (NCBI taxonomy): Eukaryota > Metazoa > Chordata > Mammalia > Artiodactyla > Phocoenidae > Phocoena > Phocoena phocoena. The sequence goes on from NC_089233.1 coordinate 86,853,557, forward strand.
CCATCTTTGGAAACCTTCCCTTAAGGAGCAAGGTGGGCCTGCTCACCTCCTCCCCCAAAGCCTCTGATGTCACAGCGGCTCACGCAGGGCTGCTTCTGCAGAAATCAAGCTGGCCCATGACTTTCAAAGACTGGCACCCACGGTGGGTACAGTAGGATCACGGTGACAGCAACGCACGGCCCGTGGGGGCGGGCGAGGGGCTAAGGGTTAGGAGACCCCTCATCCAGCTCCCCCGAGTCTCTTGTGTCTCTGCGATCACCACCCCACTTCACAGATGGTAACCTCGGCCGGGCTCGGACACACTAGGCCGAGAGAAGAGGCCAGACCCCCGAATTTCACACCGTAAGCGTCCATTTAGAAGACCTCCCCGAAAAAGCAACACTACAGGGCCAGAAAGCAGAGCGGCAGTTTTGGAGTCAGGAGAGCACAGGAGGTCTTTCTGGGGTGCGGGCAAGATCCCATACCCTGCCCCGTGGTGGCTCACGGCCGTATGCGTTTACCAAGATTCAAGGAACTACATCTAAGGCGGGTGTGCGTTTTACCGGGTGTCAGTTACACGTCAATAAGCCTGACCTGAAAAAACCCAATCGCAGGTGACAACACAGTTCTGGAAATAGATGGTGGGATGGTTGCGTGACCTTGTGAAGGAACGCAATGCCGCCGGTGTACGCTTCAAACGGTTAAACGTTAGTTTTATGTTAAGTATGTCTCTCCACAGTAAAAAGAGGAAAGAGCAGCTCTGTGAAGAATGAACCGACGGCCCCTCTGGAGCGGCTGCCCTGCATCTCCTCCACTGCGGGTCTGCTGGTGGCCCGAGGGGGGTCGTGGTCTGCAGCAAAGGGCCACACCGAGTTTGCGGTCGCAGACGCGGGGCCGCTACCTCACCTGGCCCGGAGCACAGCTGGCATTGATGAAGCACCGAGGGGGTTGGGGGCCGAAGCCGCATGTCAGGACCCCCCCCTCAGTCCTCCCGGCAGCTCAGAGCCCGCGGCTGCCTCACCAGGGTCCCTGGACGGGGAGGGAACGGATCCGGGGCTCTGCGGTCCTGGCCCAGGACACTGGGCAGAATGCCTGCCGGAGCCGCCTGCGGGGTCCCCTGACCTTGTTTGTTCACTTGTCATTATTCTGGAAACATTGTTCGTTCCCCTACAGGGAGGGCGGCGAGGGGCAGTGGAACGCAGAGCACCTCCTTTCAAACGACGTCTTGAGCGGTTCTGTGGGCTGTAATGAGGCCGCTTAATGAAGTCAGCATCCTTGAAAGTTCGCCCGTGACCCTCATCTGTCAGCACAGCCACTTCCCGGCACGGTATGAATTAACCATCACCTCCTGCAGTGCAGAGGGAGTGCGCCGCGGGAACGAACAGGTTTAGGGGAGGCAAGGCCCCGCAAGATCACTGTTTAACCAGCCTCGTTAAGCAGAAGGTGAGGGCGGAATCGCCCCACAACATGCTCGTTAGGAGGCGCTGAACCCCAGCGGCCCCTGTTCCTACAGCTCAGTTAGCAGCCGTGGCCTCCTCCTTCCCCTGACGCCCAGAGACCTCTGTCCTGCAGGGAGGGCTCCCCTCTACCTCTGTTGAAATCAGGATGGGCTATGGGTTAGGTGGGGAGGGTCTGGCGCTGGGGCTGGCCAGGCTGGGTGACCAGGGAACTGACCGCAACTCAGGGAACACCACTCTCACCCCCGTATAGCTCTCCATGACCCGTCTCTGCGGTCACTCCTGACTGTGGCCTCACGGCCATCCAGGCTCCCTCACTGTGAGGACATTCCCTGAGACCAGGTGGAAACCTCCCCTCTCGGGTCCTGTCCGCGGTCCACGAAGGGGCATCTCACCCACCTTCCGGGACAGCCGAGTAGCAGTGAGCTCCTCTTCTGGCCCCCGTGGGCACGAGTTGGCCTCGGCAGGGGATGAAAGAGTTTACAGCGTGACTCGCATGTACGTTCAGGCACGGACACACACGTGCTCACCCACGCGCACACCCGCACGTGAGTGATGCTTAGGCAGAGAGGATGGTTGCCCCGGCCCCTGTCCACCTGGCTCCAGGCTGGGCTGAAGGCCGAAGAAGGCCGGTCAGCGGTTCTGCTGGATCAGGCATCCCTTCCCAAACCAGATGCAACCAACACTGCCCTGGGGGAAGTGAGCAGGGTCATGAGACCCCAAATCTGTGATATTTCAAGAAGCATGCGTGTTAGGGAAATAGGGCTACCCAGAGGGAGGGAAAGGGTTATAGACCCTTCTTTTTTCCCAAGTGTAGCTGCAGGAGAGAGAGAGAGAGAACGAGCCAGGATATGTGTGCCGGGGGCCCTGGAAGCAGCCCTCGGACATTCTGGGACGGCGCTTTTCATCCCATCTGGCAGCCTCAGGTCCCCGACATGGGGCAGGAGCTAGTGGAAAGCTCTGGAACATCACTGCTGACCCCACAGCCCAGAAGAAAGATCAGGGGTGTGAGAAGAGCAGTTGTTTTCACATCCTGGCCTCAGGTAAAAGGCTTTACGTTTATTTGGAAACCCAGACCCCTGAACAGAAAATAAACACCTTCCTATGTGTCTGTGATGCCCTCCTGGAACCCTCAGCTGTGTGAGGGCTGCAAGGACACCAGCAGTTGTGCTGGTCAGGGATGTGCTGGAAGGAGGAAGGGTCTTAACGCCCAGAGGCTTGAGACACGACCCCTCCCACCCATAATCTGGGCGCCACAGGCCAGAGAGCGACTCACAGACATTGGGGTTTCTGCGTCCCTATCACTAAACCGTGTAGATGTGTGCACTCCTGAGCGAGCAGCTTGTGGTCAGTGGACGGCGTCCAGGCTGCTCTGTACAAACCGTCCCAGGACTGGGAGTAACTTTGGCAGAGGGGACCTGGCTCCTGCCTGCTCAGTGGCCACGCGGGGCTGGGTCACGCGAGCCGCTCTCCGGACCCCCAGGCAGGTGTGGGCTGAGCCCGACCCTGACTCGCGTCCCCAGGTGTCCGCTGGCTCTGGTTGTATGCACGAGGTGCAGAGACCGGCCGCTTGTTCCCAGGGATCTTGTAACTTGGGTGCCGTCTGCAGTCAAATGCAGGGACACACGGGGAGGGCCGGGACACAGCTCCGGTGCCGCAGGCCAGCGGGCTGCAGGGTGACGAAGGTGACAGAAACGCATCCTGGCAGATGCCTTGTGGATATCAGAGAGCCTTGCGGGTCCTGAATGTGTCTCGGGATTTGAAGCCAGGTTCCCAGGCTGGCCTGGCCTCATTAGGGCACCGAGAGCCGTCCTCGGGAACTGGGGGGACTGGGCTCCCGTCAGGCCGAATCAGGGCCCCCAGGAGAGCAACTGACTGTGGGCTCATTGCTTAGACAAAACGGGGCTCGGAGGCGGAACCAGGCCGCCTGGAAGGCTGGGCCACTTCCAGCGCACTGGCGAGCTGCTCCGCGAAGGCCCTGAGCTAGGACCGCACTCCCGTCCCCGGTGGCAGCACCGTGTGCGCAGGCCGGCTGCCACCCCAGGAGGCCTTGTGTGTCGTGGGGGACAGAGGCCCACGCGTGGCTCTGCACTGCGTTCTGAGGGCTGTGCCTCTAGGAAACACAGGCTGAGGCTCTGGGGCCACGAAGCAGCTTCCCTTTGTATCCCCACCAGGCACCAGCCGGTCAGTTCCACAGAGCTGACCACAGAGCAGAAAGGGTTTATTCAGAGACCCCCTCGCATGCGTGCATCTTACAAGTGTGACCCGCCTCATGTTAACCTCCAGAATAATTCTGGCCGTCTTCCCACGCAGAGAGCCACACTTGAAAATCAGCTTTTATACCATGACATGAATGCACAGGCCTCGGGCACTTCAGACTGGAAAGAAAACAGCACAAGTCACTTTTTAAAACAAGGAAAACACTGGATCAAAGGTAACTTTGCTAATTATTTCAGCCTTTCTGCATTTATGGTAATGGGGGTTTTGCTCCTTTGGGGTTAAATGTGCAAACCTGTATTAACTTTCTAATTTTATGGAACAGGCTTTAGTTGGGGAGTTGAAACATCTAGAGTTACGAGCCCAAAGAGGTAATTGTTGGAGAAATGATTTAATACATCATAAATCCCTCTATTTCCATCCCTTCAAATGGGATACCAAAAACGATTAAAGACTAAAAACATATCACAAGCAAATTCACATGATAACATTGCTGTAATCCCTGTCTGCTGGATTAACCAGGGCCCAGGGGCCTCTGCTCCGAGGCTGCAGTGGGAGCCCTCGCAGATGCCGAGGGAGAGGCCAGGCTGGCCGTGCCGGTCGGAGTGATGGTTGGTGCATTTCCCCCATCATTTCAGGAAAGCCGTATCTGTCCTCTATGAGGCAGAACCTCTTCTGTGAACGTTCCCAACCTGCAAGGAAATAAGACGGGCGTATCTGGCAAAGCAAGGGTCGGATTACTCCTAAGGGGAAGCAAGGCTCCCCAAGGAGTCTTCTGTGAAGAAGTGAAAAGGAAATCCCACCTTTGGGATGAAATCAACAAAATGAAATGGTGGAAGCCACGTGCCTGGTACTTGCGGGCCTGTGTATGAACTCGTGTGGGCTGGGTGCCCCTTGCGTGCTCCATACCCCTGGTCCTTGGGAGCAGAGCCAGGTTTGGGTAGAGTTCTGCCCCCAGAGTCTGGGTGCCTTTACTGGAAACCAGGGATGCTGCTTTAGGTGCGTGAATTTCCTACCGGGATAAACAAAGATCTTCGGGCGTAAAGTATCTTGGGCACCGTCTGAACCAAAAGCGCCGGGGCCACGCCAGTCACGTTGGTTAGTGAATGAAGATGGGGTGTAGGACCTTGGCGGAGCAACTTGCCTCCTCTGACCCCAGCCAGGGACCCCTACGGAGCCACTGGGATTGAGAAGGCTGCCCCAAGCCCCCAGGAGCCAGGCTTCACGGGCTCATAACCTGAGCGTGAAGGAGTCTTGGTCTGAGAGTCATTCAAGCAGCAGCCAGCGTGGCCGACCCCTTCATTTGTGGGGTCAGTAGAGGAAGAGGCTCTGTTGGCTCAAGGCAATCCCTTGGCCAGAGTGGGGAGGACCCCGTGGTCACTCCGCTGGCTCCCTAGGTGTGGGTGTGGTTGGCTCGTGCAAGGCTGATGCACTGGGACCAGCAACTAGTAGACACACGGCTTCCACTCTTGGTAGAAAACTCACGATGGTTCTTCTTGCTGCCCGCCCCAGCCCCAGCAAGATTTGGTGACCCGGGATTGAGAGTGGCTGGGACAGAGCCTCTCCTATCTGTCTAGCGCTAGAATGTATTCCCCGAATTTGTGGAGGTTTCCTGCTCATTATTCAAATGCACTTTGAATGCTTTGCGTTTTTACCGTCTAGAGCTGCTGTCTCCACTGGGGCGGCCACAAGCCACACGTGGCCGCTGAGCACTTGAAGTGGGCTGTTCTGAATCGAGACGGGTTCTGAGTGCGAGACATTGGATTCTGAAGGCTCGGTACCAGAAAGAGAACGTGAAAGATCTCCTAATAATTTAAAAATATTGATTGCATGTTGAAATGATAATAGTTGGCCTATGTTGGAACAAATAAAAGTCATTAAAACTAATCTCATCTGGGGCTTCCCTGGTGGCGCTGTGGTTGAGAGTCCGCCTGCCGATGCAGGGGACACGGGTTCGTGCCCCGGTCCGGGAAGATCCCACATGCCGCAGAGCGGCTGGGCCCGTGAGCCATGGCCGCTGAGCCTGCGCGTCCGGAGCCTGTGCTCCGCAACGGGAGAGGCCACAACAGTGAGAGGCCCGCGTACCGCTAAAAAAAAAAAAAGAAAAGAAAAAAAAAACTAATTTCATCTACTTCTCTTTCCTTTTCTTAACGTGGCCACCAGAAATTGTAAGAGTCCACACGTGGCCGGCACTCTCCTTGTTGGGGCAACCCCGGTTTAAAGGGCTCTCGTTAATATCTTGTTCCTCTGAGAACAAGCTGTGTCAAATCCCAGCTACAAGCAAAGCTCTTTCGTACTTAATTCCTCCCCCAGTGCTGGAGAGGGGCGCGCTCTGGGTTAGGTGCGGGGTGATGAATTTTTTCAAGTTCATTCACAGCAATTCGTGCCACCCCTGTAGGAGAGCAAGCCTTCGGGGAAAACACCAGAACCCCCATCAGAAGTTTCCAGAGAGTCTCTGGCAACAGAGACAGGCAGCGCCAATAGGCACCCCTGGTTGGTTACACTTGGGGCAAACAGGCCACGTGGCGGCGGGGAGGGGGCGGTCAGACCTTTCATGCTGGGAATGCTCTTCCAGTGTCTAGGTTGTCTTAGAATGAGGAGTTTGCTGTGCAAACTTGGGAGAGGCCAAACGACATTTATTTTGATACTCCAGGTGGCTTGATTAGCAGCTGCTGTCAAGAAACCCACCAAACTTCACTTTGAAAAACTCCTCCACACAACCCTAGGGAACAGCACGCTGACATTTTTGGAGAACAGTTAATAAACAGCTTTAAGAAAAGTTTAAATTTAATTTAACTTTTACTTAAACGAAGTTATTGGAAGGACTTCTGACTACTAAAACGGCTTTTTAAAAATTCTTATTTTTCACCTAGAGGGGGCAGAGAGATTTTTTTCCTTCACCGTTTTCTTATTATTTCGTACATTGGCTGAGCGGCTGCTTACAGATAAGCTGTCTGCGTCTTAGAGACTTTTTGGACTCTGTGATTTGGAAGCATGTGGCCCAAACTGACACAACTCCCCGAACACTGAAATTATGAGCTCAGTCACAAATGAACACTATTTAAATTGATATTAAAATTTAATCGTATTAGTCAAAAAATTAGTTGAAATCAAATACTTTATTCTGAATATAAATGATGCACTTTAGCCGGAATAAGCAGCTCTGTTTCAGACTATAAGTAACTTATAAAGTTGATTTAGGGTCACTTTGAAATGACCCTAGAAGTTGGTGACACTTGGGTATGCAGTTATCTAAAAGAAATTTGAAACAGTTTCCAACGCTCAGCTTTTTGAATGTGCAAAACTGATAAACTAGTCCGTTATGGGAAAAAAAGACAATAAGAAATAAATATGGAAATTCGCAAAAACCAGTATTAAGCACATGTCTTTATGAATAAGACTTAATCACACACTTCATTTTGCAAATACAAAAGGGTCTTTTGAAATGTATTAACTAAAGTTAACTGCTGTAGACAGGCTGCTTTGCAGGGCCTCGGTTCTCTCTCCCTATTAGCATAGCATTAGCGACAGCCGAAGAAATTGGGTTGATAAAGCCGGATATCGTAGCAGAGCCGCTCCGGCGCAAACTGGCGCGGACAGCTCGGTCCCCCAGGGCGGCCGGCCGGCTGTGCTGGGGGGGCCGGGCCGGGGGGGCGAGGGGGACCCCGGCTGGTGGCAGAGTTCTGAGTTGAGCACCGACTTTAAAAAACACAGACCCCCTTCCTCACACCGACTTTAAAATAGAGACCCCATCGCGGTTCGCACCGGCCAGGGCGCGGCCCCCACCAGCGTACTCACCGTGGCCCGGTCTCCTCTCCCGGAAATGTGCGGGGTTGGTGGGCTGGGGGCTTGGCCGGTCGCCAGGGCTAGACCAGGCCCTCCCCTGACACCCCAGGACCCCTCCTCCATGAAGCCGCCTTTAAGCAGAGGGCGCGCCGAGGTCTCCATCCAGCTCCACCCGGGCCGCGCCAGGGTGTGGACGATCCGGCGGGGGGGGGGGGCGGGGGGCATTGGTGGCTGGGGAGCCCAGGGGCTGTTTAGGGAACGAATTCTGCAGCCGGCGTTAGCGTCCTTTCACCTCTAGGCAAGCAAGAAAACAAACACAACAGACTTGGGAGCCGCAAAGCTCCTGGCCAGGGTCTTCTTGCGGCTGCGGCCCGGCTTCTTTGAAAACGACAGCTGCGGGGCCGGGGCGGGGCTCATCCCGCAGCTCCGCTGCTGCGGCGCGGGGGTCCTGGAGCAGGCAGAGGGGGAAGGTTCCGGGCGCGGTGCGTCCTCGGGGACACGCCCACCCGGAGCGCGGCCCGGAGGTTTGGCAAGAGCGGCCGACGGGGGCCAAAGACGCGCTCCAAAGCGAGGGCCGCGACCCGCCAAGGTGGGCTACGCTGTGTCCCGCGCTCCGCGAACCCCCGGGTGGCTCAGGGGAGGACCACCTGCCCTGGGGTCGCGACCATCCTGGTTTTGAGGCTGAGCGGCGGCGCCCGGACAAGCACGTTTGGTCACCCCCGTCCCGTCCCCAGGGTCGAGGGCTGGGGCGTCGGGAGGGTGCCCGTTGGGCGCTTTGGGCTCCAGGGCATGGATTCCAGCGCCCCGCTGTCCGGTTCAATCCCGCGCCCGGACGGGCTTTGCGCTTCCCGCGGGCCCAAATGTTCAGCACGCAAGGGCTGGAAGCGAGGCCTGGCCGCCTTCTCCCCGTGGGCGGGGTCCGGTGGGGGCAGGGTGACACAGTCATGGGGGCAAGGTAAAATGAAGGACGCGTGCGTAAGGAAGGGGCGGCCCGGGGCCCTTACGGCTTCCCGTTACAGTGTTTGCAAAGCGCCGAGGGCGTCCCGGAGAAGGCGGCGCACTTGTCTGGGCAGGGCAGCGCGGGGCCGGCGGAGAAGGGGTACACGGCGGCCTGGCCAAAGGGCGTCAGGGGCGCGGCGGCCACCGGAGCGGCCAAGCCCTGGCCCTGGTTGAGGTAGGCCACGAGGCGCCGCATCTCGTCCAGGGCCTGTGCCTGCATGAGGATGTAGTTCTTGGCGAGCAGCAGCGTGGCGATCTTGGAGAGCTTGCGCACCGACGGGCTGTGCGCGTAGGGGATGACGGCGCGCAGCCCGTCCAGCGCGTCGTTGAGGTCGTGCATGCGCCGCCGCTCCCGCGCATTGATGCTCAGCCGCAGCGAGCGCTGCTCCCGGGGCCGCCGCCGCCCGTCCGCCGCGCCCCCGGTCCCGCGCCGTCGCCGCCGCTGCTCGAAGGCGTCATCCTCGTCGCCGCTCTGCTCGCCGCTGCTCTCGGCCGCCGCGGCCGGAGCTCGGGGAGCGGGCGCCGCGGGGAGGTCGCCGCCCGGGCCCGGCGCGCCGTAGCCGCGGGCCGCCTCGGGACCCCGGGCCGCCCCGTAGGCGAGGCCCACCGCCGCCGCCGCCGCGTAGCCGTGGCTCAGCGCCAGGTACGCGTCCCCCGACAGTGACTTGAGCTCCGCCATGGCCGCGCCTCCGGGGCCCGAGGGCTCGCCGGGCAGGCAGGCGCTCATGCGGCCCGGCCCGAGCCGCCCCGGGGTCTGCGCGCGCGCGCTGGCCGCTGCCGCGGCCTGGGTACCGCTCCCGGCTGGCGCGTCCGTCCGGCAGTCCGTCGGTCGGTCCCGGGGCCTCCCCGCGCCGGGGCCTCTGGGTCCCGCCCCGGCCCCGCCTCCTGGTCTCCTCCCCCTCTCTCTTCTCTGTCCTCTACCCCCGACCCCCTCCTCCCCACCTCTAGCTGCCGCGCGCAGGGCTGGGCTGCGGAGGGCTCTACCTTCTCCTCGCGCCGCTCCTGCTTTAAGGTGCGGAGGCGCCCTCTGGGACTTCGCGGCCGTCCAATCAGAGGGGACTTGGTGACCGCCTCTTGCCGGAGCCCAGCTCCACCGGCGGCGCAGACCGATGGCCAGGGGTGGGGCGCCGCCGGGATGGAAGGAGCTGGAGGTCTGGTTGGAGACGGCTGTGGAAGCCGCGGGACCCGGGAGAGCTGTTCCTGCTTCCCGGCGTCTCCAGCTTCTGCCTCCTGCCACGCCCGGGGGTTGCCGTCACTGTGCGCCCCCGTCCCTCGTGGGCACCCGCCTCAGGCTGCCTTGTCCTCGTCTTCGGTACCATTTGCAGGAGCCACCTCCGGCGTCGCGCAGGCAGGTATCGGAGAAGGGAGCGCGCAGCTCACCGCGGACGCCTGACCCGCCGAGGCCGGAGGAGGTGCAGAGCGTACGCCCGGGGCGCTCGGTGGGCGCCCTCCAGGAGCGGCCTCACAGCAGGGTAACCCGCGGGGCAAAGGGCGCGATCCGAACGCCCTGAGGCCCGGCTGGGCTGGGCCTTCCCCGCAGCTGGCCCTTTCGTGGGTCTCCAGCCCCCGCCGCGCAGTTTCCGGGGACAAGTGCGTCTTGAAGATGTTTCAACGCTCCCTGAAGTCTTAGTGACTTGAGGCAGGGATCGGAGATTTAAGGACAAAAACCTCTTGTTTAGGCAAAACCTTGTTTCAATTCTCTGCTATTTCTGGTGAAAGGTTTTTTCCATGGTTTGCCCTACCATAGAGGAGGAATTTTCTCAGTTTTCTACTTGGGGGCGGGGGCGAGGGCTCCACCATGAAGTTGGGGAGCATGGCAGCTCTGCTGGAGAAAGTAGATGGGGGCTGCACCGGCGAGGGGCTGGGGCGGGGGCGGGTCCTCTGTCCTGGCCTGAGTCTCAGCCAAGAAACCCCTCCAGGGACGGCTGTGGTGCCCCCAGGTGGACGTCAGACCAGGGGTGTTGTCTGAGCACCTGCGGGGCCCCGGGATGCATGATGCCCGGTTCCGCAATTTCCCCGCCAGCCTGGGCCGGGGAGGGTGTGGGGGCTGGTCATTGGGCGCAGCTCGCCTCAGGGTGACGCACTGGCCGAGCTGGGGTTGCCAGCCAGGAGAGTCCCCATGACTGGGAGGTTGGGGGCAAGGATTAAGGCCAGACCGTTCGGAAGGTTTGGGAGGGGTGGGGTAATGATGGAGTTTCTAATACAGGTTGAAAAACCCCGGGAGGGTAGGAAGCTGAGAGCAGCCTGGTTCCTTTTTCAAACCTGGGTCCCAGTTTTGTGCAATGGCTGTGGGATGGTTTAGGGCGTCGGCGCACGGCCAGCGCAGCGCCACTTGACCTTTCTCCACATTCTAAGTGCAGTGAGCGCACACGGGCCGCAGGGCTTCGGCAGAGTTTCCAGAGGTGCCTCCTCCTCTCGGATTGAGCCCCATCTGGGGGAATCCTGCCAGCCTCGGGGCTCACCTTTTCAATCTTTCCAATGACAGATGAAGGACCCCAAACTTTCTCCAGGTGGGAAGGTGCCTGGAGGTCTTGTGGAGTTGGCGGGTGATGGTTGCTTCCCACTCAGTCAAGAGATGGTGTCCCCCTGGTCTCCAGCTCAGTACTGCCTGGGAACCACTCACCAGGCCCTGCTGTGTGACCTTAACAGAGTAGCTTAACCTCTCTGTTCTCCAGGTTTCCCAGGGAGAGGAGTAACAGGGATGATCTCAGTGTTGTCGAGTGCTTGGGGCACGTGAGCAGGTGCCAGGTGCTCTTGTGCAGCGAATGGATGAGAGCTGTGTGTGCTCTGGAAGGTTCTGGAAATCCAGCACTGATGGGGATCCTGGCTTTCAAGGGCTTCCATGCTGGATGGGAGGAGACAGGCACAAACACGTGGATCATCAGTCGTGGGAAACACCAGAGTCGCTGTGCTCTGGGCCCTGCGGATGGATGAGGGGAGGGGGGCCCAGGGCTGATGCCTCATCCACCAGCCTGTCCCGTCTGGGGCTGAAGGTGGGCTCAGGGACAAGAAGGGTCTTGGGGGGCTCTCTCCAAGGAGCCCCTGCACTGCCTCCTGGGCTGAGATCAGGCACGGGCAGGGCGGTGGGGACAGCCCAGCATGGACAGGCCACCGTGGTGTTTGGGCCATGGTCTGAAGGGTGAGTGGGTGTCAGGCCAAGCACCTGGGGTGGGGGAGCACCCTGGGGGGCAGGGGGCTTACAGGCTGTTGGAAGGGGCGTGGCAAATTGGAGGGGGCAGCAGGGGACCAGGGTGGGGCCCAAAGACCCAGGGGCGGCCAGTCTGGTGGGGAGTTTGGTCTTTGCCAGGAGGGCAGAGGCCGCCACCGTAGGAGCTCAAGGAAGCATTTTCTGCAGATCACTGCTCCCGCTATGCTCAGGGGGTTTGGGGCACTTCCTCCCGGCTGTCCCTCCAGGCCTGGCAGAGCTGCCAGAGGTGACAGGGGACGTGGAGAGAGGTGGGCCAGCTCCACTGTTACCCCCGCGGCCGACACGAGTGGTGCGGCCTGATGGGGGCCAGTGACCTCCTACCTCTGGGACTCAGGGCTGGAGGGCGGGGGGGTTGAGGGGGCGGGTGTGCTGTGGACAGATTGAGTGTGAGGGCGTTTGAAGCACCCAAGGGGTGTCTGGCAGGCCCTCACGGGGACATGGAAACGTCGTCAGAGCGTTCAGTAATTGAAGCCACAGGCACCCAGGATATTGGCTTTCAGAAGAGGGGCTGGTGTAGAGCCCCTGCTGTGGCTGCAGGTCAGCATCGCCGGGAGATTAAATTAAATCCGACGTTGGGCCCGGGCCAGAGGGGTCTGACAGTGTCAGTCTGGGGTCCAGCCTGGCCTTTGGGATGTCTACACTCCAGTCCGGGAAGCGAGGGCTCTGGGCCAGTTTCTGAACCTTCAGCAGCTCAGAGAAGGGCTGGAGGCGGGGTGGGGGGCGCGGCCCTTCCTCTGGGGTCCCAGACCCTCGAGCAGCCTCCCCGGAGGGCCCAATCCGGGCGATGCTCGGCCGCAAATCTTGAAAGCGCAGGGAGAGGCATGGTTTTTGGTCAGACGCCGCCACCTGGTGGCCACCTGGGAGATTGCGCTCCACCCGCTGGCCCTGCTGGTTAATACTCGTTCTCGGGCCCTCCCGGACCCTGTCCACACAAGCCTCACCTCATTCCAATCGTCACTGACAAGCAGTGCTTTACGTTAAGAAGCCCCATGGCCATTCCTGGGCTGGAAGACACCCAAAGAATATTGATTTCAAACCTCTTCGTGTTTTTATTGGTTTTGTTTTGCAGCCCCACGCTTGCTTTTGGGTTGAGATTTTTTTTCTGCGATATTTCCTAAGAGCAGGAGGCTAAACGCGGTCGCGGCTCTTTGTTGTTTGGTGTGGACAGTTCCTCCGGGGGGAGGTCTCCGGGGGGAGGCGAAGGGCAGCAGGTTGGGGCAGCCAAGACAGCCTCGGGCCTCGCCAGGCAGGGAAGAGGCTCAACGGAGGCTCCTTTGGGGCAGCCTTGGTCCTGCATCTCAGCTGAGACTCTGCCCCTGCCCCGTTGTCTCCATGGGTCTCTGGTGATGGAGCGCCAGTCCCGAGGCTCATTTTAGGGACTTGTGTCTCCGTGTACCTCTCACCAAGTGCCTCTGGGTAGCACTTGGTAATTGTCCTTTAAGTCCCCCGAGTTGCGCCTCAGAACCTCTGGTTAGCAGCTCTGGCCTCTGACCGTCCGCAGTCTCCATGTCCCCCTGGGGGGAAGGTAAAGATGGCCCCCAGTCCACTTACAAGAACCTGTTTTTGTTCAAGTTGTTTTTAGAAACCCCGCAAAACCACCACCTCCTGCATTTGGACAGGACTTGACAGTTTACAAAGCCCTCCCTCCCCCCTCCCTTATTCCCCCCACCCCACTAGCGGACACCGTGCCAGGTTAGTCCAGGGTGATGAAAAGAAAAAAAAAAAAAAACCCAACTTTACTGAGATATAATTCGCGTACTATACATCTCCCCCCACTTAAAGTTTAAGATTCAAGGTTTTTAGTCTATTCACAGTGTCATTCAGTGTCCATCATGACAGTCTATTCCAGGGCAAGTTCGTCATCCCCAAAAGACTCGTATCCACTACCTATCACTCCCGTTCCTCCCTTTGCAAACGAAGCCCATGGCAACAAGCAATGTGCTTTCTGTCTCTACGGATTTGCCTGCTTTGGACGTTTCGTGTAAATGGACTCACACACTAGGTGGCCTTTTGTGACTGGCTTCTCTCACTGAGCATGTTTCCCAGGTCCATCCACATTGCAGGAGAGGAGGTTTAATGCCATATGAGCTGCGGGCGTGTGGCCTCTGGGTGGGGCATAGAGGAGACAGTCCCCTGCTACTGACTGTCTCCTGGGTGTTGCTCAAGGCTCTCAGATCACGTCCCGCCAACTGGATCTTCAGATCACCGAAGAGGTAGCCCCTGCCGGGCGTTCAGGTGGGATGCCCGGAATGCATCAGCCTGAATTTGTCTCCCCAAACAGATTCCTTGGTTAGTGGCACAACTTTGACCTGGAGTAATAAAAAGAGAGCTGCTGATCCGCTTGAAAACTTGGGGAGGAAGCAGGGGGCCCCCAGGGTTCTGGCGCAGGTGGCTTCAGCTCTGACCTTCCTTGCATGTTCTCTGCCCCCTTTTCTCCATCAGCACATAGATTCCTGGCTGACCTGATCTCCTTCCACTTAAGATGCCTGGTAGCTCCCAGTCACCAGCAGGATAGAGCCCTGCTCCTTGGGGCATTCCAGGTCCTTTACACCTGCCCATCCCCACGCGTGAGCCACATCCAGTGTTGCCCCCAGCGCCAGCCAGGTGGGCTACACTGGCGCCAGTGATGTGGGATGTTTCTGATTTCTGTACTTTGACTTTGGGCATCTGCCCACCTGGAACACCCCTGCCCATTCCACAGGGCTGAACGCACCTCTCTTCCCGGAAGCCCTCCTGACACCCTCCCCCAGCTGGACAAGATATGCATCCACTGTGGTTTATTAGGAGCGACAAGCTTGGCCAAAAGCCTCGTGACTTCACGATTCAGTCCAGGCTCATGAACACTGCCTGCTTCTGCAGGTTTAGACCCAGAGCCTTTGAATTCCTCTGAAGCAGTGTCTGTTAGAAGATTTTCTCACAGGAAAGCTAGTCTACATTTTGTAAATACATCTCGGGTGAGATATCCAGGTATATAAATACCTTTTGATTTTTCTTTCTTGTTGATTCTAATCTTATCTCACTGTGGTCAGTGAACGTGGCTCATATATAATAGGGGATGGGAATCTTATTGGGCATAGTTGAAATTTTCTATATATATATTCAATCAAGCATACTGTGTTGTTCAAATCCTTTATATTCTTTGTGTGTGTGTGTATTTGTCTGATAGTTGCTGAAAGAGCCGTGATAAAGTCTTTTACCGTACTATTGAATATATCAGACAAAAATTGACAGATGGCGAGGAAAAACTGACAACCACCCATAAAGCCCTTCTACTGGGCACGTTAAAATTCATCTGAAAAATTTGTTCCCCAAAGACATTAATATGGTTACTTATTTTCTTTGTTCAAACTTGGTTTAGAGTCAGCATATGGTCAATCAAAGATTTTTATACACTTTTTTTTAAAAGAGTAGATTTATTTATTTAGGCTGTGCCGGGTCTTAGTTGTGGCATGTGGACTCTTAGTTGCGGCATGCATGTGGGATCCAGTTCCCCGACCAGGGATCGAACCTGGGCCCCCTGCATTGGGAGCTCAGAGTCTTACCCGCTGGACCCCCAGGGAAGTCCCTAAAGAGTAGTTTTAAAGATTACAGAAGAATGGATGGGAAAGTACACAGTTCCCACACACCCCTTCCCCCACCCCACCCTCAGTGTCCCTTATTATTAACATCTTGCACTGGTTGCTACGTTTGTTACAACTGATGAACCAATAGATACATCATTATTACCTAAAATCCATAGTCTACATTACGGTTCACCCTTTGTGTTGTACTCTACAGGTTTTTACAAAGATATAATGACATGTATCCACCGTACAGAATAGTTTCATGGCCCTAAAAATCTCCTGTTCCCCACCTGTTTGTCCCTCTCTCCCTCACCCCAAGCTTCTGTGACTTGTCTCATCTGCTCAATTTTTGTAAACTATTTTTGGGAGTGTGGTGTTCTTTATAAATTAATTTGCTTGGAGTTTCCCTGGTGGCACAGTGGTTAAGGCTCTGCGCTCCCAATGCAGGGGGCCTGGGTTCGATCCCTGGTTGGGGAACTAGATCCCACATGCCGCAACTAAAAAATCCCGCATGCCACAACGAAGATCCTGTGCGCCTCAACTAAGACCCGGCACAGCCAAAATAAATAACTATTAAACAAATTAATGATCAAAGTTATTGAGCGCATTGTGAAGAGTGTCCATATGCCTACAAATATCTGTCTGTTTCTTCTCTTAGCGGTTGGCAGTTGTGAGTGAAGTTGCTACAAACATCTGCGTGCTTTCTATCTGGTGCCACAGGAGCACGGAGGACCGGGAGGGACTGCTGTGGACAAGACACCGTGTGTTGCACAGATCTGAAGAAATGGGTAAGTTCCAAGAGACACACAACCTGCCGGCACTGAATTATGAACAAACAGAAACTGAGCAAACCAATCACCAGTAAGGAGATTGAATCAATAATTAAAAACCTCCCGACATAGACGAGCCCAGGCCCATGGTTTCTCTGGTGAATTTTACCAAACATTTAAAGAGGAATTAACACGATTTCTCAAAATCTCACAAAAACTTGGAGAGGAAGGAACACTTCCAAACTCACTTTACGAGGCCAGCATTGCTCTGGTACCAAAGCCAGACAAGGACAGGAGAGAAGAAAGTCACAGGCCAGGACCCCTGATGGGAAATAAACAAAAGGCAGAGGCCTCCCGCAGGCCCGTGTCCTTCCCCGCGCCCCTGTCCGCCAGGTTAGCTGTGCTGGGCCTCGCCCGCCGCCCAGGCCTCCCTGAGGTCCCCCGAGGGGCCCTGAGCCCCTGCTGAGCACTTAATAGGTGTGGGTGTGAGTGGCGGTCTCTGCGTGGGCAGGGGGGCTGCCCAGGGGAGGTCTCGTGGTGCCGGCTAGGGGACAGCTTGGGTGCCCAGGGCAAGACCCCTGCCCCCACCCAGCTCCTCTGACTTGGGGAGGGTGGAGGAGGGCCGCCCCTTAGGGGCCATCTGCCTCCTGGCCTCCAGGGGGCAGCAAGCCCCTGGGTTTGTGCGGCCGAGTCCGGGGTGGGGGGGGGGGGTTTGGGGGCAGCAGGGTGCTGTGGTCCGAGTGTGGCCTTGGGTGCCCTTGGGCCAGACCGCAGGCCCTGGACCCTCTGGAGTAATGGAGGTGTAACCAGGAGGGCGGCCAGTGCTGGGCTCTGCACAGTGGCCCAGAACGGGGGGACGAGTGCCTGCTGTCCCCACCTCTGACCCCCAGCCCCACCGTCCTGCTCTGGAGGCAGCAGCCTCGGGTCAGGGTGAGCTCCGGAGGGGGTGCTGCGGACACCAGCAGCAGGTCTGGGCACCACGGAACTGGGGGGGCAGTGGAGCGGGCTGGGGACGGGCGTTTGTGCGATGCCTGTCTGGTGCCGGAAGGGAGGTGGGTCCAGCCCCAGGGAGGGGCTGGAGTCAGCGTCAGGCACAGATGGACGGTGCTCAGGGTCCAGGTCCCAGAGCCAGGCTGCTGGCAGCCCACCCTGGACCCCCAACTCTGTCCTCACCTGTAAAATGGGTAAACCGAGGCCCAGTTGTGGCACCTGCCTCTCGGGCGCTGTGGGCTTAGGCGAGTCTGGAGAGGGTCCCATGTGCGCCACCCGCCCCGCGTACTCCGGCAGGTCAGCCCCGCTGGGATGACCGCCGTGTGGAGCTGGCCGTCAGCAGGCCCTTGCTCTTCCACGGGCCTCCTGAGTGGGAGGCCAGCCATTTCCCCTTCCGCAAAGTGGGGTAGTGAGGCCGAGAGGTCGCCTGGAGAGACTGTGGAGGTCGGTCTCCCACCCTGGGGGTCCCCCTCTCCTCGGCCCCTCAGCCTGGACGCACCACTTCTGAGCCCTGACGCGTGGTGCGTGTCCAGGTGCGGGGACCCGACACTGGGCTAGTGGTCATGACGGTCCTGGGGCGTGTGTGTCCTGGGCGCTGTCCTGGCATCAGACGCCCCCCCCCCCAGACACGCAGTCCTGCGTCTCCGTTGGTCTGAGCTCCCTGCCCACAGCTTCGTGGGTGACTCGTGGCCGCGGCTGTGTCCTGGCTGCCATATTCGCATTAGACCCCGTGTGGATGCCTGGACGTGGGCCGTTGCCGGTTGGCGGTGCTGTGAGGAAAGTCTGTCTGTCCGTGTGTCCATCCAGCTCTGGCCCGTGAGCCCCATCATCTGTGGAGTTTGGCGGGTGTCCCCTGGGGTCCTCTGCGGGCAGGGCTTCATCTGATGAAGCCCAGGGCAGTTTGTCTCAACGGTGTTGAATTGTCTGTCTTCCATTTACTGAGGAGCTTTCGGGGTCTCTGTGTTTATTTACGTCTTTTTCTCTTAAATGCTTTTCGCTTTTGAAAATCCGCCTCTCCTACAAGTTTTGTTGGCTGTTTGTCCCGCGTCTCTTCTTGTCTCTTTTTCCCCTCTTTTCCTGCGTCATTTTGCATTGAGTTTTCAAGTGATTCCCTTTCTACCTTTACTGTTGGCTTCTGAGATTTTCCTCCGCGTTTTACATCCTCAGTGGTTGATCCTTCACACCCGGCAGGTGTAGAACGCAAGTCTCCAAATGGCCACGCGGTCTTTAACCAGCCACGTGCCCGTCATGTATACACGACTGTACACATTTACCACCCTCGGCCTTTGTGCTACGCCTGTCTTACATTTTACCCATCTACAGATGTTATAATCCCCACAGCACGTGATTAATATTTTTGCCTTCAACCGTCCGTTACCTTTGAAAAATCAAAAATGATTGTAACAGTTTTTCTATTTATCCACGTCTTTCCCACATCTGGCCCACTTTCTTTTGTGTAGACCCATCCGATGTCACCTTCCTTCTGCCTGAAGAACTTTACCGTGTCTTGTGCGTGCCCTGGGGCTGACTTTTTGTTCGTCGGTTTAGAGAACCTTCATCGCGAGGATATTTTCACTGGATGGAGTGGGTAGCTGGATAGATTTCCTTCTTCTGTCAGCACTTGCAGTGCGTCACCTCTGAGTCTTCTAACCTGTGTGGTTCCACGGGAATCCTGCTCTAACTCAGACCCCTGTCCGTCTCTAGGTCATTTGTCTGTTTCCTTTGATGGCTTTAGAGTTTCCTTCCTCACTGGTTTTTGACATTCTTTTTAGGCTTGTGGTGGTTTCTTACGTTTATTCGGCTTGGGGTTTGGCAAGCTTCTTCAATCTCCGGATTTTCAACAGATTTGGAAAATTGGCCATCACACTTTAGGGCCCACTTTTCTGTCCCTCCACCACCCACCCTAATATCGCCCACATGCCGCTGATGTTCTGCTCTTTTTTTTTTTTTTATCTTTTTCTCTTCTGTGGGCTTCCTTTTGGATATTAATATTGCTATGTCTTCAAATTCACTTTTTTTTTCTTTGCAAAGTCTAATCTGTTAATTCTGTCCATTCTGTTTCTTTGCTTCCGTTGTATTTTTCATCTCTGGAATTGACTTTGGGTTTTCAGAGGTCTTCTTCTCCCCGTTACCTGGAACCCAGGGCTTCTGAGGCTTTGATGTTTATTGAACAATGGAGGGGCAGGTTCTGCCGACACTGTGCTCCTTGCCAGGCGCCAGCGACCTCTTTCCTCCCGCTCTACAGCAGGGTCAGCATGGCCCGGGTCACACGGTCCTCAGGGGCAGAGCCCGAGCTGGTACTGGCCTCTGTCTGGCTACAGAGCGGGATCAGGGGCGCCCTGGGCTTGAAACCCCGGCTGGGAGGGTGCAGGGTCCTGGGCGGGATTCCTGCACTCTCACCTGGGGGACTTGAGGCCCACCTGGCTCTGCCCCCTCTCCCCATCCCCATGTCCTGTGTCTCACGTGGGTGAGTTCTGGATGGACGTGGCCGCAGCTGTCTGTGTCAGGGCCTCCGGCAAGTGTGAGGGCAGCCTGGATGGACGAGGGTCTGTGAGGATGTGGAGACCTGCATGCCTGGATCCTCTGAAGGCAGGAGGAGAGGAGCCGGTCTCCCCCGAATGTCCCCTTCCACACATCACACACGGCCCTGGCCTGAGCCCGGAGCTGCCCTGGCTGCATTGCTCCCTGGCAGCCCTTCTGGCCGCAGCACCCGGGGGCCTGCGGTGCGTGTGGAGGCGTGACGCCTGCAGCAGCCCGGGGACACTGGTGATGTGTCAGTGGCTGATTCCTCCTTCCATGGCTCCCACATTATGGCACAAACGATTCTGTACTTGGTTAAGGTTAAATATTAATACATAGAAAATTTAAAGAGATCTTCAGCCCCCTAAATAATTACTTATGGCACAATTAAAAGCAAATGGGGCTTCCCTGGTGGCGCAGTGGTGGAGAGTCCGCCTGCCGGTGCAGGGGACACGGGTTCGTGCCCCGGTCCGGGAGGATCCCACATGCCGCGGAGCGGCTGGGCCCGTAAGCCATGGCCGCTGAGCCTGCGCGTCCGGAGCCTGTGCTCCGCAACGGGAGAGGCCACAGCAGTGAGAGGCCCGCGTACCGCAAAAAAAAAAAAAAAGCAAATGAATGGTGTTTGTTGGAGCAAGCTTGTTGGCTGGAGTCTCGGGGTCAGGAGGGGGATTGCCCGTGACAGGGGGCAGGGAGCCCATGTGGCCTGGCCCCCTGCTTCCTTAAGTGTGTGTTTGCCATTTATCATGGCGAGGCAGGTGGGAGTGGGGCCTTCTCCTCCTTCCAGACCCACGAACACGAGGCACAGCCTCTGACATGACCCACCGCCCCTCCTCAGTTTCCGTGGGGGGTGGGAAGGGGGCATCCAAGCAACAGAGTGTGAGCAACACGGGGCGCTGGGGGCCAGAGATCTGTGTGTAGGGCACTGACTCAGCCGACACCTTAGCTTCCTGGTACTGACTCTGTGACCGTCTGGCTTCTCTTTAAGTCACGACCTGCTGGAACCCAGTCACTTTTGATGGAAGGAATCCTGATTAATTCCAAGTGGTTTAAGAAGACAGGGACCCTCTGGAGTTTTCAGCTCTGTGAACCAAGGATGGCTTCAGGCACAGCTGGATCTAGGTGCCCTGATGACGGCATGAGGACTCGTCCCCATCTCTCAGCTCGGCTTGTTGTGTGCTGACTTTGCTCTCAGGCAGGTGGGCCCCTCAGAGTGTCGGGAGCTGCAAGCTAACGTCCTACCAGCTCAGCAGCCCCAGGGGAAGCAGGCGCTTCGTTTCCCTTCTAGCATCCGCTCTCTCAGCCTGAAGATTCTACCCAGAGTCTCATTCCCTACTCTTGGTCCTTGTGGTCTGGGTGGCTGACCCTCCCCATCTCCAGGGATGGGCACCCAGCCATCAGAACCCGCCCCTCCACCTCCCACAGGAGACCGAGCTCCGTCTAGTCCAGCGAGTGCCAGTACCTGGCCTCTGCCCAGGCAGCCCAGTCCCTAGAGCCGCCCCCAACCTAGATTGATCGTCTCCTGTGGGTTCCCCCTCTCCCTCCGTCATACCCTGCAGACCCCCCAAGCCAGTCTGGAAAGCGGCAGGACCCAGGCCCAGGGGAGGGGAGTGGGAAGATGGGGAGTCACGTAGCTGGGCTGGTTCCAGGAAGGCTTCCTGGAGGAGGTTGCATTGGGTGGTGTCCTGTTTGAGCAGAGGGCTGCTGTCCTGCTGGGAACTGGCCCGCGCTGGTGCTGTGAGCTGCCAGCCCTCTCCCCCATCACTCGCCCTGGGGGCCAGAGCTGGGCAGACCCAGCCCCTTGGCCTTACCCCTCGGCTTGCACGGGGCCCTGCCCGCCCGTCACTTCTGGTTCCCAGAGAGGCACAGTCTCCCCAGCCTCCTGCCTTCGTCAGGAGGGCTTGGACTTGGGTCTGCTCAGCATCGGACTCAGCGCCATCCCTTTTGCCCCAGCCCAGCTGGCACTTGGGACTTTTCCGTTGTGCCTGCACCTTCCCGGGTGCATCCTAGTGAAAGGGACAGTGTCACCCCGTGTTCTGCTTAACTAAGGGGAATGGGCGGCAGGGAGGGAACGAGGGCTGTGTGCCCCGGGGGCGGCCGGAACCTTCCAACGCGTGTCAACAGCAGAGTGCCCGCAGCCGTGGGTGCCGACCCGAAGGAGATGTGGCCAGATGCCCCCTGGCCGCGCTGGGACCAGCCCCACTACCGGCATCCACGTTTGTGGCCCGAGTAGGCAGCGCACCATGGTGGCGCCACCTGGTGGGGACGGGTGACAGTTGCAGCTGACCTGGCCCCAGGTTTTGAAATTAGTCAAATGTGAGCGACTTTTAAAAACAGGGTGGGAGCTCAGAATTATTTCACATTTTCCACACAAAGTAGACTCTAGAACAATGTGAAAATTAGAGATTTCAGCATAAAAATGTTAATTAGCAAGAAATGCCGCCACCCTACATACACGTGCGCACGCGCGCACACACACACAGCATCTTCTGACGAGATAGAAATGGCTTTGGGTCCGTCGCTGTGGGGTCGCTCATCCCTGGGAATGCACCCTGGGACCCAGGCCGTTGGAGCGCCAGCGGCAGTGTGGTGTCGGTGTCACTGGAGCCAGGCCCTGCCATGAGCAGAGGTCGTGCTGACGCGTCAGCGACTCGGTCCACTTTCTCTCGGGGCCCCTTCATTTCCAGCAGTTTCTCTGAAGCCAGAGGAGCCCCTGGAGTCGGATTGCTGATGGGAGGGGTGATGGGGTGGAGGGTGGCATTTAGCCCATCACATACTCCAAAGTTTTCTTTCCCATCGAGGGCTGAGCACAGCACAAAGTGAGGAGGAAAGTGGAGGAAGAAAGGATCCGAGTAAACAACTGAAGTATTTTGACGATGAAAACGGTCAGCATTGGGGAAAACACGGAATTCCTGAGAGCCCCAGACTCTCATGTCTGAGAAACCAGAATTCCTCCCAGTGCCGAGATGCTCCCCAGGCTGGTCAGAGGCTGGGGGCCTGGGGGCGGCCCTGCCGTGTCCACACGCGAGGCGGGCGCGATCTCACATCCACCCGCCACGACCAGGGCTCCGTGAGGATGAAAGCTCGGAAGAGCGGGCGCTCAGCCGACCGAGGTGCCGAGCTCGCTCCTCTGAGCAGATGCCTGTCGCTGGGATTCAGGTCTCTTCGGAAGCTGCCGTTTCTGTGTCCATCCCTGCTGTTCTCTGCCGTGTGCACACACGCTCACCGTGGGGCTCCATGGCTCGGGAAGGGACATGCTGGCCCCGCGGGCCTCGAGGGGGCGGGGCCGGCCGGGGGTCCCGGGGAGCTGGAGGAACTGGCCGCCGCCATCCCAGCAGCTTCTGAGTGGCACTAGGAGGGAGACCCAGGGAGCCAGGAAGCCATGGTCTGCTGGGCACCGGACCCTCGGGAGCCACGAGAGGAGGCCCTCCATCCGCACGGGGGTGGGGGAGGGCTGCACGCGGTGAGGCTGTGACCATCAGCGCAGGGAGTCCCGGCCTCTTCGGGCGCGTCCGCCTCCCCCAGGACCAGCCGGGGCCGCTGTCAGAGAGCACACACTGTGGCGGGGCTCACACGGCAGGAATCCATTCTCTCCTTGTTCTGGAGGCCAACATCGGAGGTCAAGGTGTGGCAAAGCTGGTCCTTCTGGGTCTGAGGGTCTGGGGGACCGTCTGCCCCGGTTCTCCCAGCCTCTGGTGGTGCCGGCCTTCCTCGGTGCCCTGGGCTTGTGGACACCTCACCCCATCCCTGCGTCTGTCCCCCCATGATCGTGGCTGTGTCCCAACGTCCCCTTCTTCTAAGGACACCAGCCAGGCCGGGTCAGGGCCACCCTAAGGACCTCACCTGAACTATTTACATCTGCAGTGGCCTCTGGGTTATTTCCAAATAAGGTCCGATTCCGAGGTCCTGGTGGTTGGGGCTTCAGCAGACGAATCTGGGGGGACACGATTCAGCTCGTAACAGGGAGACCAGAACCACGTGGGGCACGGACAGTTTACCCTCCTGCCGTCTCCTTCCCTGGCTGTCTCTGTGGTTTCTTTCTTTTTCTTTTTTTTTTTTTTTTAATATTTATTTATTTATTTTGGCTGTGCCGAGTCTGAGTTGCAGCATGCAGGATCCTTAGTTGCGGCACGCGGACTCCTTAGTTGAAGCATGTGGGATCTAGTTCCCTAACCAGGGATCAAACCCGGGCCCCCGGAATTGGGAGTGCGGAGTCTTAGCCACTGGACCTTCAGGGAAGCCCCTGTCCCTGTGGTTTCTTCTCTCGAATTCACCCGAGCCCCCGCCTCGTTCACTCACTCCACATGTGCCAGCCCCCTCCGTCCCCCCTTCCACGTGCGCTGGCCCCTTGCTGGTCATTGGGGCTCAGATGCTGAGAGCAGTGGATGGCAGAGCCCGGGACCTACCCCCGGGGATTAGCCGGCCTTGACCTGCCCCATCCCCAGAGCTGTCCCTCCTGGCGGCTGTGGCTTTCTGGGGGCTGGCAGGGTAAGGATCCACTGGCCTTCACTCCAGACACACCAGGAAGCCGGGAATGTGGTCAGCCTTTATCTCCCCCCAACGGGGGACGCAGGACCAGCACAGAATGTATGCGCTCCAGCACAAAATGACAACGCAGGGCCCCTTGTTCAAAAGTTGAGTCCCAGATGGCAGCTGCAGAGCCTTAATCCATTAATATGTCTGAGCTTGGGACTTGGAGTGACTGCCCGGGTCCCTTGCCCCTGAGGCCGGGTTGGCGGTTCTGGTTTAAGCGGACACAGCAGGGTTCTCGCCAGAACTGGACTCTATGAGGGGGACCCAGAAGCCAGGGTGGAGGCCTCATCCGAAAGGGAGCTCAGGAGGCCTGGTTAGAATTTGTCCAGGAGTTTCCGCCTGCAGCTGCCTCCCAAGCGGTGATGTCAGTGGAATCTATTTAATGCACAACAGGAAAGAGTCAGCCCCCCCCACAGCCTGTGTCCCCAGAGTGTCCCCCCAAGTGGAGCACAGCCGACCTCACAACCCTGGAGGGACGGTGCCTGCTGGGAGCCGGGGATGCTGCTCCCTGGCCTCGGTCCTGCCTGCACCACGCGGCTGGGGTTTCCTGTTCTGGAGCAGCTGTCTTGGAATATAACGCACATTCTGTACATTTCATCCTTTAGAGCGGGCAATTCATCGGCATTTAGCGCGTTCATAACACTGTGTGATCATCGCCACCCTCTAACTCCAGACGCCCCCTCGCCACCCAGAAGGAAGCCCCTCCCCGCCCCCGGCCACCACTGACCACTTGTGCCCGGTTTGGACATTTCATGGAGGTGGAATCACACAACGTGTGGGTTCTTGTGTCTGGACAACTTACCTTGTGAGCAGCCTCAACATTTTCACCTAAAAGTAAACTGAAATTGTTACTGATCCAAGGTCATACTTCTGGCCGCACAACAGGCCAATAAATCGAGAGACTAGTTGGTTGTTGGGACAAGGAATAGTGACTTTATTCAGAAGCCAGCAGGCGGAGAAGAGGGTGGACTCGTGTCCCAAAGAACCATCTCGCCTGAGTTAGGATTCAGGCTCCTTTTGCACTAAAAGGGGAGGGAGTAAAGTCAAACATTTCCTGCTTCCGGTCAGCCTCTGGAGCGGATGTGTTCATTCCTTCCTTCCTGCAGCCATTCACGGGTGGGCCTGGGCAAGATGTTTCCTGGGAGCTAAACAAAGATATTTTGGCTGAATGCTCATTACCTGGGAGGCAGGGTCCCCAGAGGTGGGCCACTAAGTGTAATTTAGGCTTATAGACGACATCCCTTTAGTGATGAACTTGTAATAGACCACAGAGCTTCTTCCCTATCACAAACCTAGCTGGGCTCAGACCTGTCTTCCATCCAGAGTCCCAGGCTCAGCACCTTATCAATGTGCCAATTTACCTGTGGCCGCTCTTCGGCGATGTCAATGGACACCCTCATTTATTACACCATTTCCCCTTTCAGTCAGAACAGTCATTTTGGGGGGAAGGAAGTCAAGTTCTCCTGCTTTTCCTAACTTCCTGACGCGAGTTTGTGCAGGTGGGTGCTCACCCCCCTCCCCGTTTTTTTTTTTTTTCTGCGGTACGCGGGCCTCTCACTGCTGTGGCCTCTCCTGTTGCGGAGCACAGGCTCCGGACGCGCAGGCTCAGCGGCCATGGCTCACGGGCCCGGCTGCTCCGCGGCACGTGGGATCTTCCCGGACCGGGGCACGAACCCGCGTCCCCTGCATCGGCAGGCGGAGTCTCAACCACTGCGCCACCAGGGAAGCCCCCCCTCCCCTTTTAACAGAGAGACAAAGAGGGTCCCGTGGCTGGTCTGCTGAGTGGAGATGGGTGGAGTTAATTCGATGCCCTTGAATTGGGCTTACGGTCGGCAGGGGGTGTGGGGCGTCAGGCGGTGCCCAGTGACAGCACAGGTACCACTTTCCGGGGGCTCAGCCACCAGATTGCCCTAATGTGCCACAATATTAAGGTGTGACGTTACTGACAGTAGGATTCCCGTTTTTCTCCTCCCTCCTCTCCTGTGCTGAGTCCTCTGATGGGGAGGGGGTTGGGCACTTCACCCCTCCCTCCCTCCAAACGCTCTGGAACGTGAGAGGCACCCCTGCATCTCCCACAGCCCCTCCCCCAGGATTTCTGCTCCGGGCGCCCCCGATGCCAAGGGCCTCGGACGCCTCCCAATGCGCAGGTGTAGGCGCCACAGACGCAGGGGCCTGGCAGGGCTGGCCAGGCCTGCGGGGGCTCCTTCCAGCCTCACCCTGGGGGGTGGGAGACCGGGAGACGTCCCCTCCCCTGCTTTCCTCCTAACAGGCCGTGCTCCCCCAGCTGCCCTGCGTGCAGCTCCAGGGAGCTGGGGTGCCCTCCTTTCAAAAATGACTTCTGTTTTAAAAAGCTCGACTCTCAGAATAAGTGGGGGAACCATGTTCCACAGAAGCAGCTGCCCTACTTATGAGCTGGGAGGTGCTAGCAGAGCCCTGTGGAGACACAGGGCTGTTTCTCTGCCTGTGATGACTTCTGCCTTCCCTGGGGGAGGATCCAGACGCTTCAGACCCCCCAGGCCTTTCCCATCTTTTTCTGCAGTTCAAGCTCAAAGACGCGCCTGCACGGCCCACCTCCCCGCTGGGCTGGACCGCTGGGCCGCGGGGTGCGTTTAGGTCCCCCCACGAGCTCCACTGGACACGGCACCACCAAGGGCAGGTCCACGAGCTCAGTGTGTGGGGCTGCCCCCAACCGGGGACAGGGGCTGCCTGGGGGCACGTGTCCCTCCACGGAAGCCCCAGCCTGGGCTCCACTGGAGCTTCCAGACCGTGTGGTCTGCGCCCTCATTTGAGTTACTGACAGTTTTCTCTCTGGTCCTGCGGGGAGTGGGTCTGAGGCTGTTTGAGTGCAGAGGCGCAACAAGAAAAATAAATATTTCATGTTCTGGACCACTGAGGGGCGGAAATAAATAGCCACATCCTCAATTGAGCACAGGCTCCACAGAGTTAAGCGCAGGCGTCCACAGAGTTAAGCGCAGGCGTCCACAGAGTTAAGCGCAGGCTCCACAGAGTTAAGCACAGGCGTCCACAGAGTTAAGCGCAGGCGTCCACAGATTTAAGAGCAGGCTCCACAGAGTTAAGCGCAGGCGTCCACAGAGTTAAGCGCAGGCTCCACAGAGTTAAGCGCAGGCTCCACAGAGTTAAGCGCAGGCTCCACAGAGTTAAGCGCAGGCTCCACAGAGTTAAGCGCAGGCTCCACAGAGTTAAGCGCAGGCTCCACAGAGTTAAGCGCAGGCGTCCACAGAGTTAAGCGCAGGCTCCACAGAGTTAAGCGCAGGCGTCCACAGAGTTAAGAGCAGGCTCCACAGATTTAAGAGCAGGCGTCCACAGAGTTAAGCGCAGGCGTCCACAGAGTTAAGAGCAGGCTCCACAGATTTAAGAGCAGGCGTCCACAGAGTTAAGCGCAGGCGTCCACAGAGTTAAGCGCAGGCGTCCACAGAGTTAAGCGCAGGCGCCACAGAGGGGCTGGAGGGTCCTGCCTTCTGCTTTCTTGTTTTCTTAATCCTTTTAGGGCAAAATCGCAAACCGCCAAGATACAGTCGTGCTGGGGGCAGAGTCGGGGCTGGAGACAGAGAACCAGGCCTCTCAGGGTCTGGGGGTTGTTTGCAGCAGGTGGAGGGGGCGCTGGGCCAGAGGCCAGGTCTGGGCTGGCGTCCAGTGACTAGGCCTGGGACCCCCGATACCCTGTGTCTGCTGGAGCCCTGAAGCAGCGTGACCTTTGCCAACATTCAGTGCTCGACCGCCCACAGGCTGTGCTCTGAGCAGGTGTCTCCCGCCTCTTGAGCCTGTCGGGCGTGTGGGCTCCTAGCCTGGGCCCAGCCTCCAGCCTCGGGCTCACTGACTGGTCATGTGATCCTGACCTAAAGAAAGAAGCTTCTAGAAGGTTCAGGCAGGGCCACTGCTCCGTCAGGTCACTAAGGCCATGTGCTTGTCTGGCCGAGTGAGCCGGCGTCCACCCTGTGCCCCGTCTCCTGTGTCCCCGGGGTCACAGCTCCCGGAGGCCAGCTGCACGTGCTGGGAAGAAGCCGGGAGCTGGGCAGGTGGGGCCTGGCTGGTTGGGAGGCCGGGGGGGGTCCTGCACGAGGTGACCCTGGAACGGGACAGAAGGGTCAGGAGGGCGGACGGTCTCCCCACTCTAGCGCCAGGAGCCGAGCTTGGGTCCCTCCACTTCCTTCCGTCCTCACCTGGGCAGGTGATGCCCTTGCTGGGCTGGGGTGGGTCTGAAGAATCCATGTGGGGGGCTCATGGTAGGTGCCCGGTGCACGTGCAGGTTCCACGGGTCGTCACCAAGACTCTAGGACGAGGCCCAGCGGTCAGATGTGAGGCCACCTCTCCTGGACCGCCACCCTCTCAGCTTCACTCGGGGCTCCCCACATGGGCCACTCAGAGGTGCTGGGGGGCGTGGAGCCCATGCAGGCCTCGGAGGGGTGGACAAGGGCTGCTGAGGGGTTCGGGTTTGCTTCTGGGCAGCTGGTCTGAGCAGAGCGGCCAGGGGAGCCCAGAGCTGCCCTCAGAGAGCCCACCCCAGCCAAATTCGTAGGGGTCCTGTAACCCTGGGGAAGGTGGGACTGTGTGGCAGCCCTTCCCAGGCCCCCGGGTGGCTCCTGGGGCCACCCACATGGAGCGGCCAGGGCACACGTGGTGGCCAGGGTGGCTGGCGGGGCTTCCGAGGCTCAGACTGGGACCTGGGGGGGCTCCCCATGCCTGAGCCTGGTGCACTGTCCCCGTCCACGGAAAGGAGCCAGAAGCCTGCCGCACGGCCGCTGGGGGCCAGGAAGGAGTCCCCGTCTCCATGGAAACTGCCCATTAGCGCGTTCTGGGCCGGTCAGGCCTCCACAGCACCCGAATCTCCGGGTCCACCTCTCCTCCACCCTCCGGGAAGGAGCCCAGCGCCATCCTTTTGGGACGTAGGATCAGGAGTAAACGAGGAGGGAAGCCCACAGAAAGGAAGTGCCGATGCGATTTCAGACACTGTGTGCGCCTGTATGCACAGTGAGCACGTGTGTGCGTGTGTGGCAGTGCGTGTGCGTTTGTGTGCGTGTGTTCGAGTGTGTGCCACGTGGCTTCTCACGCCCCAGGGGCCTCATCTTCCTGCCCCGCCGGCCCCCTGCTCCCCAGCCCTCCCACAGTGTGGGTGACACCCAGCCTCGTGGGGACCAGGCCCGCCTCGCGGGCTGTGACATGGCAGTGATGGGGCCCTGGGGCCCGCACTCTGCTGCAATCTTAATAGTTTTATCTTTGAACCTGGGCTTCGTAAGTGACGATGGCCGAGACAAGGGGCGAGCCTGTCATTTCTCGGCTGTCCTTCGTTCACCTGGAGGGTTCAGGATGCTCGGGGGCCACGGGCGTGGGGTCCCGCGAGATGGAGGCAAGGACGAGGCAGCTAGCGGTCCCGTCGCGGGGAGCACGCAGCCCGCCCACGGCCCGAGGGCCACGCTTTCCCTCTGGACCAGAGCTTGCGTCACACGCAGAAGGGAAGCAAAGGTGGTCGGGACACGGCAGCCGGAGCCGGTGGCCTCTTTCTTACTCCTGTCACTTCCCTGTTAGGCAGCCACTTACGGTGAAAAGGATGGTCTAGAAGGATCGGTAGAGAAGACAGGAAACCCGGAGTCCTTCACTGTGTCCCTGTGGACCCACCGGTGAGGGAGGGAGCGACGCCGGTGGAAGGTTGCGTAGCAAGCTGTGAAATGAGACGAGCGCGTGCGGTGTTTTGGGGCTGTGAGAACAAAACGCACATATGAGCCTCAAAGTAAGACCGCGCTTTTCCGTGGCTCTTAACGCTTCACTCAAGATCGGCCTCGCACAGTTATGCTAGCACTTTGGCATTTACTTCTTCTTCACTTAGAACGACACTGAATAGTGAGTAAAAGTCACCCATGCAAGTCTGCAGAGAAGGCAAGAGGGAGGCTTGGTGCCTCCGTGCCTCTCGGGGCTTTTCTTGCCTTTTGAATCAGGCCTGTGGGCAGATTTAACAGGTGAGGCAGGTAAACACGCCTCCTGTGTCTTGGGCTTCGTTTTCCACCCTCCCCCCCATGCCACCCACAGGCCTCTGCTGGTGGTGGCCAGGGAGCCGGTATCTGCGGGGCCGGTATCCGGTGAGCCGGTATCAGCATCCGCGGGGCTCTCCCCGCACAGCGGGCCCTGAGCTGGTGCCCGTCACGTGCATCACGCCCTCCGCCCTTTCCGGGAGGTGGGACACCTCCTGCTCTTCCTCCCTCTCTCATCATTCATCGTCTGCCGGTCCCCGGGCTTGGGCAGGCCGGGCGTCAGGAAGAGGGAGGGGGCGTCTGGGGGGCCGCAGGCTCGTGGGAAGCACACAGCGGGGGACGCCCAGCTCCCGACCCAGAGAGCACGCCCTGGAGTGGGGGGGCACTGCTCCCCCTCCCTCTGCCCTGGGGGGAGGGCCGCGTCTGTGCTGGACCTCACTGGGGGCCTCGACTCCTGGGCCCCCGAGGGCTGTGGGGACAGTCCCAGTCTCAGACTGCAAATGACAGCCAGGTAAGCAGACGCCCAATCGGAAGATGTCACGTTATTATTTATGAGGCGTTTAACAACTTCAGCATCGTCACAGGCACTGGGGTGGGAAGTGCAGGCGTGGTTTTTGTTTTGTTTGTTTTTTTTTTGCGGTATGCGGGCCTCTCACTGTTGTGGCCTCTCCCGTTGCGGAGCACAGGCTCCGGACGCGCAGGCTCAGCGGCCACGGCTCACGGGCCCAGCCGCTCCGCGGCATGTGGGATCTTCCCGGACCGGGGCACGAACCCGCGTCCCCTGCATCGGCAGGCGGACTCTCAACCACTGCGCCACCAGGGAAGACCCTCAGGCGTGGTTTTAAATCATACATTTGAATTTGGTCATCGGCCAAAAAGAAATGCTCCTCCCCCAGCCCCACCTCTCAGTGGGTGGGCAGCCGGTGGAAGTGCGGGGCTGGGCCGGCAGTGCCCTTGTGGCCGGCCAGCAGCTTAGCCGGGTCCCAGGCTCCAGCCGTCCTGCAGCCAGAGCTAATTACGGCCACATCTGCCCCTTCCTGCATCCCCGCCACGCGTCCCCCACGGGGGCTTGGAGTTAGGTGACACCCCTTCAGACCCAGAAGGCAGCTGTGCACGCTGTCGGGATGGAGGCCATTTCTGTGCGTGAACTCAGTAAACTCAAGGAGGCACAAACAAACTCAGAAGTGAAACCCTAAAACAAGGAGAGTGGGGTGTGGTCAGGGTAAAGCACAAGATTTTACACAATTGAACATCTTCTGGTTTGAGAGTAAAATTCCATGATTAGCAATGAAATGACAGCAAAGAAACAAAGCACAGCGAGGCTGGAAGAAGGCCAATGGCCCAGCGCCCACCAGAGCAGGGCCCTCGAGGGGCGGGCAAGGGCTGGACAGGCGCGCACACGCAGGCTCTCAGGGGCGCTCGTGGGGTCAGGGGCCACTGCAAGCAGGACGCACACACGGCCACATGGCCACATGAAGCTGCTCACTGGACCCAGACCTGCTGGGACGTCAGCCCCGGCCCCTGGGAAGGGGCTCCTCTCGGCCAGAGCCTCAGCGGAAAGCGGCACGATGGGGGCTGTGGAGCTGGGGTCCCCTCGCCCCATCCTTGGTCCAAGGCCTGTCCCAGGCTTGGGGCTTCGTGGACAAGTGGAAGGTCTGCATGGCAGCGACCACACGGGCTCTGCACCCCGGCCAGGCCTTGCCCCTCCGGCCCCCCTCGCTGTGGGCGCCCCTCCTGCCGTCACCCCCATCCTGTCTTCCTTCCGCTGCCCGTCTGTGCCTCCGAGTTCCTGGCTTCCAAAGGGACCTCGAAACGACAGCATGCTCCCATGCTTCCTCTGAAGCTGGTGCCCTAGTCACACACCCGGGGAGGCTCCATGCTCCCAGCTGGACCCCGACTGACCCAGGTGGCTGCACATATGCAAGTGGCGTTTGGGGGCTTCCTTTTGGGATGGATTACGTGGCTGGGTCCCCCTTTATCATCTGCGTATTCCTGGGGAGGGGTCTCCTCTGTCCCCAGTCCCCCTCCTCTTGTCCTTTGAGGGTTTTCATTGCCCGAAAGTCCATGAACAGGGAATTTTGCTGCCGGGGGGACAGAAGAGACCACCGGAGATTTGGCCACGAAGTGGGAACGTGAGCAAGGGAGCGGGCGTGTGTGTCGGCCTCTCCGTCCAAGCTCCGGGGAGGACTGTCCGCCAGCACGCGCGGGGCCACGCTCATGGCACCTGCTGAGGCCATGGGGCCCCTGAGGCGCACCCAAGGGACCTCTCTGTGGCGGGCAGCCTGGAAGTGGGGATGGAAGCTTAGGGCGGTGCGCGGCCTGTGGCTCTGTCTCAGGCAGAAGGACAGTGTCTCTCGGGAGCCGGCTTCTGGAGCTGGTTCAGCAGTGGTGCCCAGCCCCGAGGGGCCTTCAGCCTTGGTCTCGGGTCCCTTTCTCCTTGTACTGCCACATCTTAATGGCGTCTGTGGGCGGGCAGCCGTGGGGCCCATCTTCACCCACATTCAGTGAACAACGATACTGCCTCCCCACTCCAGAGGCAGAAGGGTCTTGGGCAAGTCACAGCTCACCGAGTGGGGCCCCCAGGCTGCGGCCGGGTCCACTGGAGAGACGTGTCTGCTAGACGTCAGGTGCCGGCTCCCGCTGGCTCAGGGCGTTATAGAGGTGGGGTCCCCATACCCGGAGGACCGTGTTACGGTTCACTCGGGACGTGTGTGAAACACGGTGTTCACGAGCGTGCCGGCAGCTCCCTCGTGTACTGTCCGTGCTGCAGACGGGCCGTGGGCTCTCGCCACCCACAAACAGGGGCTGTGCACATCATGCACGCACGCCTGCAACCGGAGAGCCCGGGGGAAAACTGCAGTTTCTCCCCAAAGCCTGGGGCACGGTCACAGCGGAACGGTGTCCCAAGTCCGCGGGAGCCGGTGCAGTCTGACCCCTAGAAGCACAAGGAAGCCGTATCGCACTCAGAGCTGACGTCCCACCTGGACGGGGAATTCACCTGGACAGAAACGAGGCCGCTCCACAGATCCTCTTTCCTTGAATATTTGGGGCCTAAATGTGCCGCATTAACCTGGAAACCAAATGCCCCTTCAAATAGCCGCACCGCCCGGAACACAGCCGGCTGCCGCGCACGGCTGTCGCTGGGTGCACTTTCCGGGGAGGCTGAGATGAGGGGCAGGAAGGAGTACGGCTCCGATCTGCAGGGCAGGCGGGAGGCCTCGGGGTCACCTGGTCTCAGACCCACACTGCTCTTCGGTTCCACTGCGCTCCCAGCCTCCCCAGGGACAGGAGCGCTCAGTTTGCTGCGTGGACGGCACTGTAGGCCCGTGTCCATCTTAAACCCAGCAGCCCCATGGCCCTCCCGCAGGGATGCTTCCAGCAGGGGTGGGGACACCTCGAAGCACGGGTCACACCAAGCTCTGCTCCTTCTGCCCCAGACACGCAGAGGCTGCCAGGCCCTGACGCTGAGACAGGCGCCCGGGGACGAGGGAGCCGGCGGGAAGGCGGAGGCCGACCTGGCGCCGGGGCCACCTCCCAGTGCCGGCTCTGTGGTGCTCTGCACACTTCGCTCTCTGAGGCAACTTGCACGAAGGTGACGCCGCTGGGCGTGTCCGAGGGCGGGGGAAGTTGTTTGCTAGCTTGTCATCTTGCAGCTAATTATTTAATTACCCTAATTTAAAGTTTGACCGAATTTAGCATCAAAACAAAAATCTGTGATTGCAGCATCAGAAAGTAATAATATAATTAACTTATTTAGGGGTAACATATTAACTCAGTTGATTGCGAGGCGTGATCCCAGAGGGAGATTGTGCCCGGGATGTGCGGGCAGGTGACAGGGACCCTGGGACCTGGGAGCTGGAGCGCCTGGAGGGCTCATCGGCCAGGGTCCTGACCTCGTGGCTGCAGGAAGCCCACCCCGCCCTCCAGACCTGTGGCCTCGGCGGGTGTGAGCCTCACAGCCTCAGAGTGTTTGCCGGTTCTGCGATCATGCCCTATCGGGGCGCCTTGGCCAGTGATGCAGACGCTCACTGATCTGGAGCCCCGCTTCCGCAGACGCTGGTGGGGCTCTGCACCGGCCATGTGCCAGCATGCCATGCGGTTGGCTCCCTTCTCCCAGCTCTGGCAAGGGCACAGGAGGGCCGCCATCCGGGGCAGCCTCGGCTGGCCCCTGTGTGCTCTCCAGCAGCTCCTCTAGGCCTGGTGCGTCTGCGAGGCTGCTTTATTCCCTGCTGTGTCTCTAATGTCTAAAGACCCACCGACACACCATAGGGGCTCGAAAAATATTTGTGACAGAGTGAGTTCACCAACAAGTGACCAAACCAGCCAGACCCCACCAAGAGACAGGCCTTGGCCGGAGCACTGGGGGGCCGTGCGGAAAGGGGGCCAGGAGCGGGGGCAGGGAGGATGTGAGGCTGCCAGTGCCCATGGATGCGGGACAGAGCCCTTGGAGGAGCCATGGGCTTCTGGGGCCCCTGACCCGCAGGAGAGACTCAGCCAACAGCAGACAAGCGGGGAGGGATGGAAGCAAACGCCTACGCTTCTTCCTCCTCCTCTTGGGCCGCATTGGCTAAACCCACCCAGAAGCCAGAGTGCGGGCCTCTGCGATGTCCACGGAGGCTGGTCCCCCGGGACCCCAGCCCGCTGGGTGCTGCCATGGCCCCTATTCTGGGCGTATCGGGGGCGGGCCGTGCATCCGTCAGCATGGGCTCTCTTCCCGTGCCCTGGACCCCGAGACGCGGGGGAGCCAGGAGGCCCAGGAGGGTGTCTCCCGCAGGGGGTGCTGGCCCCTCAACCCCACGGGGGCTCCACGGGTGGCTGCCGGGGACACTCTGCGTCTGCTCTCACGTCCTGCCCTTTAACATTGTCGGCGATATTTTGAGTGCCTTTCAGACGCTTGGTCTAATTAATTAGGGTTCTGAAAACAATCAGCGTTTCTGGTGGGTATCCCCTGACACGGCCGCGGGTGGTGCACAGGCCAGGTGGGGCTGGTAGCCACGGCTGTGAAGAGACACTCGTGTCCCCGATCGAGCTGGGGGAAATTAGGACATTTGGTGCTAGACTGGCTGCTTAATTAGATTGCCATCTACTCCGGCGGGACCTGCTGCGGTGACATCTAATTTAAAGCATCCTCACCCGCTTTGAGGCTGGGCCGTTCGCAGAGAGACAGGGCTGCGCGGGGCCGTCCCGGGAGGGGCTCAGGTGCCCTCTGATCTCCAGGAGGCCGAAGGCCTGTCTGTCCACCCGCCCACGTCCCCTCCCTGACCCTGTCACCCGGACTTTTTCGCCGCTGTCTGCCCCAGGGGCAGAGGGACGGCCACCTGGTTCAGCGGTCAGGGCAGGACGTCCTCATGACCTCAGGCCCCACCCGGGACACACTCGTGTTTGTGATGCGCTGGGCTGAAGAAATTGGGTGTTAGGCCTTTTCCAAATAAAGGCTTTAATTGCCCGAAAAAGGATGACTATGACGAGGTGTGTGGAAGGGGCAGGGAGAGCTCGCTGCGTCCGTGGTGTGTGGATGCCATCTCTCGGTGTCCTGAGCCCTGCAGGCGCCCTGGACCCTCCCCAGCACCTGTGTCTGGATGTGGTCCTGCTGGTCGTGGTTGCACTGGATGCGGACCCAAAGGTCGCTCTCTGTCCGGTGTCTTGTTCATTTTTGCGCTCATGGCGTCGGTGTCCCCAGACGGGCCTGGCACACAGCAGGCTCGCGGTGAGTAAACGCGAGGTGGGCTGGGGGCTCTCTGAGGGCGTGGGCGGAGAGCTGGGCCCCCCGCAGGCCCTGCTCACAGGATGGGGGGTGGGACGTCTGCTGCTCCCTCTGCCTGGAACGAGGGCCTGATGGAGACGCGGGGTGTGGCCGGAGGAGAGTGTGGGGAGGGGTCTTGGGAAAGCGCAGCCTCAGCCAGATCCCAGGGTGGCTCTGGAGCCTGAACGGCACGGAGTGGGGGGCGGGACTCTTTGTCCCATCTCAGGGAGCCATTGCCACCCGAGGCTGGCAGGTGACCCCGTGAGTGTCCAGGCTGGTGGCCCCTTGGCCAGCTGGAACGGGCCCACAGCCAGTCACTCACGCCCTGCGATGGTGCTGGTGTGTGACGCTCTCTGCACCCAGTGTGCCTGCAGGCCCTCCCCTCCCCTCCCTCCCCTCCCCTCCCAGGGGATGCACCTGCCTTTCCTTTCCAGGGACAGGACCCCCACCCTGAACTCTGCATCTCTCCAGACTTTCCCCTGGACCTTCCCTGGCCCAGAGACCCGCCCTCAGGCCCCATGGCTTTTGCAAAGCCTGGAAGCTCCACTTCCTGGTGCTGGTTGCACGTCTCGTGGGAGAACAGGCTCCAGAACGCTCCCTCCCTCCACCTGCGCTCTGTGATCTGCGGCCCAGGACGGACCAGGCTCCAGGCAAGCTCCCTCGACCCTTCCCGGTGAAACGAAAGGGGATCTATTTTGTTTGTAAAAAGCTGATTATCATAGATAAATGTATCTAATTAGTCTCATTTGCTAACACACAGCCTTTAATTGTGCGTTGAATAATCACACATATCTGCATATGTAAATGAGCGCGTTATACCGACGTCAGCCTTTAACATGATTCCTCCAGAGACAAGTAATTCCTCTATTTCAGGAGAGAATATGATATATTAATTTACATAGACAAATAACTTTATTTAGAACCGGTGACTCTCCCGTTTGTCTACATAAAGTCATAACTGGAGGACGAGGAGACATCTCATGTTGAAGAAGCGTTTGGGGGATGCTGACCCTCGGGGGGGCCCACCCCTCTGCTCCAAGCTCAGCTGCCCACCCCCTGCTGGGTGACGGGGTGTGTATGATGGCTGGGGGGCCTGGAGGCTGCAGCCTGGCCCAGTGCCTGCGGTGGGGGGCCGCCCCAGGGCTGTGAGCTACATACCAATGGGGCTGCCGGCTGTGGGCCTGGGGTCCCGGCTTCAGACGGCCCCTCTGCCCACCCCCACCCAGGCCAGGGCAGCTGCCACCCTCCCCGAGCGATGTGTGCACAGTGGCCTCAGCAAGAGCTGGGGCCCCCTCTGTGTCAGGTCCCCCCGTCCTCTGCTTTTGACCCAGCCCACCGACGTGACAGGGGAGCCCCAGGTGCCTTCCAGGTCCGTCAGGAGGGGATGTGGCCTGCAGAGCGTTGAGGGCAGTGGCCAGGGACAGTCCTGCCTGCCCACAGCGTCCCGAGCAAGGCCAGGCCTCTCCCTGCGCCCCTCCCCCTCCCTGGGCCTGGGCGGTCACATGGGCTTCGCGGGAGAGGCAGGGGTGAGGAATTTGGCTCCAGCAGAAGGAGGACAGCGCACTCCCTGCTTTCCAGAAGGCCGCGCGGCCCTTCCCCCACCCTCCCGTTGCCATGGCAACCAGCTCTGTGCCGCCAACTGGAGCTGACACCGGCCCAATTCGCCGGTGGTCTCCTCCCTCTCCTGGCCCCGGCCTGGGGCTCAGTGGGCCTGCGTGGCCAGCAGAGGGCAGCGGCGGGCCAGCCACTCGGTGGGTGGGGGTCGGAGACCTGGCTGGAAGTAGACCCCCCTCACTTCAGGGTCTCCACGTCGTCCCTAAAGTCTGGAGGCTGGAACCCCGCGGGGAGTGGCGGGCGGGGGACAGCCACTAGCGGCACGTCCACACGTGGCCACGTGGTGTGCCCATCTCTGCAACCTGTGTGGCCCTCGCCCTGCTGGGGATTCGTCTTTGGTGGAGCTGGAGGGACGGGGTGTCCGGGCCACTCCCAGCCCAGCGCCTGGGGTGCTGCCTCGCCCACAGCTCCGAGGGGAACCAGGCAGGCGTGGCCCCAGGAGGAGCCTCACCCCCTCGCTCACTCATTTACACGCTTGTCCACTCATTTAACGCAGGGGCCAAGGAGGGGGGGCGGGAATAAGGTGTCTTTTCCTCCCGGCTCAGACCTCGGCAGAAGCAGCGTCTGGCTGCTGGTCTGAGCAGGGACCCGCCCTGCAGCGGGCCGAGGGGCCCCCCTGTCCTCCAGGTGGGGGCACAGGGGCCTCACCTCCTCTTCTTCCTTTTTTGAAGTTTCCCTCCTCCCCTGCAGTTAGTCTGATATCGTAACTGCAAGTAACACAGAATATTCCTGTGACCTTTCCAATTCAAGGAATTCATCTGGCGGAGAACCAAAGAGAGATGCAGAAGGGAGGGGGTGCAGGTCCGTCTCTCCCAGTGAACTCTCCCCGCCAGGAGCCACAGCTGCAGCACCGTTAGGTCCTGCAAGGCTTTGTTAAGCTCCTTAAACCCAGCTGGGTGCCAGCCTGGGGGACAATGGGTTAACTGTCCTCCTTCCTGGGGGCCTGTGACTCAGAGACCACCCCCAGCCCTGCCCTGGGTATCTGACGGGCCAGAGGGATTCTGGGGTGGACGCAGCTTCAGAAGGAGGGGCTGTGCCAGAGGAGAGAAGGGTCTGTGCCCCCAAGGAGGTGGCCGCCGGCCAGCTACCACCTGCCCGGTGTGCTGTGCTCGAAAGCATGTGCATACGTGTGTGGGCGCCTGCTCACATGTATGGATGCACACGTGCACTTTGTGAGTGAGTGTGCTGGGCGCACACATAGGAGTGCCTGTGGTTTCACTGTGCACGTGTGCGTACCTGTGAGTGTACACACGTGTGCACATGTTATCATGCTCTGCAGGAGTGGTTGCATGTGTGGGAGTGTGGGGGCCCGAGCTCTGTGGGTGCCTGCGTGTGCACCCTTGCAGGTGCGTGTGCGTGTGGGTGTGACCTGGGGCCTGGCAACCGCTCCCCACTGTGCTTGCGGCCACGTCCTCGGCGTCGACCCCAGCGTGGCCCCCAGCGTGACCCCCACATGGAGGGCGACGGTGCCCCCCCGGTTGTTTGATTGCAAACACCTCCGTGTCCTCCACCTCGGGGCCGTCGCACTGTCACCGTCGCCCCTCCTCCCGGCAGCGGGCCCTGCAGGCTGGACCCACTCCAGCGACGCCGGGACCCTCAGAAGTGGAGACACGGAGGCTGCCTCACCACCTGCCCCTGGTTCTGCTCCTCTTCCGGTTAAGGGGGCCATGCGAGGGCCCCCGTCAGTGCTGCAGGGGTCAGCTAGGCTGGAACAGGCCCGCAGCTGGCACGAGGGGCTGGCTAGGCGCCCACTGCGGGGAAGGGCAGCCCCACGTGGAGGGGGGTGTCTGTCTCCTCCGAGGTGTTGGAAATGCCTGCCCCTCCCAGCGGGCGGGCGAGTGCACACATGGGAGGGAACCGCCTCACTGTCCCGGTCCCTCTTTATCTCCTTGGGGCCCTTGCTGTCAGCAGGGTGGATGACACTGCGGCCACCCTGACCTGGCCCTTGACTCCAGGTGTAAGGGTTGGGCTGGGGGCCGGGCGGCCGAGTGCTACCTCCGAATGTTCCCGACCTGATGGCGGCTGCAGCAGCTCACGCACCTTCACCAGCGGGGGCGGCACTTCGCCGTCTGCCGCCCCGGGGCTCACTCGGCAGCACAGCCAGACCCCAGGCCAGGCCTACAGCGCCCGAGCCCTGCCCAGACAGGGGTCGAGTCTGTCACAGTGTCCTGGGTTGGGGGAAGCCTGGCCCCTGCACCTGTTAGGCAACTGTGTCCTTTGAGGGGGGTCCTGGCCCTAACAGGGCTCAGTGGGGCATCTGAGGTCACAGAGGGTCCTGGGCAGGTGGCACAAAGGGGGGCGCTTTCCTGATGGCACCTGGGGTGGGGTTGAAGCTTGGAAAGGCTTGGACAGAAGGTACTTCCTGAGGCTGGGAGAATTGACATCTGTGTACATGGCACAGCTGAGTTGGTGGTGGCCCAGTGCTGGACGGCTGACCCTCCTCCCGCTTGGGGGACACTGGGTGTCCTCCACGCCGCTCCTCTGAGCTCCGCGCAGGGAGAGCGAATTCTCCCGGGGCCTCGTCTGCAGCTGAGTGGCTGACCAAGGTGTCCACACCAGCCGACTTCCCCCAGCGGGCTGCCTGGGAACTCATGTGGAACGCAGAGCCCTTCCTGGCTGTCCCTCCGGCAGCAGCAGGCTCTGCCCTCCCCCACCCCAGGTAAAGGTGAAGGGGGGCGTCTCCTCCACCATTGTGACTCGGGTCTCGGGCTCTTTGAGAAAGAGGAAGCTGAGTGGCCGCTGGTGTATCCTGGAGCAGGCGGGGCAGGTGAGAAGAGAGCTGGGCAGGAACCTTCTGACCTGAGCCCCAGCTGGCCGCCGGCCCAGGTGGGGAGGTGCCTGCACCTTGGAGGCCCAGGCCCGGGTGTGTGGGGACAGGGGACAAGAGAGACTAAGAGAGAGATCCTGCTGAGGCCGCCGGGGGCCAGTGGAGACACATCCTCGGGAGAGGGTGCGTGCGGTGGGGGGGCTGCTAGGTGGAGCCCCGCACAGAAGCCGCACGCCTGGGGGCTCCGCTGTGGGAGGACACGCTCTGAGAGCTGAAGGCTGTGCCCGCGGCTTTGGCATCCTGACTCGTGGGACCCTGGCCCCCTTCGCATCAGCGCAGCAAACGTGGTTTGGACTGAGACGGGGCTGGGCATTCCCGTAGGGGTCAGGCGTGTGCAGGAGGGGCCTTAGATCTCGAGGAAGACGCTGTTTGGGGCGAGGTGGGGACGCGTCAGGCTTCCCGCCTTACGGGCCAGGTGACTCTGCTTCTGAGACAGGAACATGGCAGCCAGGCCTGCAGAGTGGAGAGCGTGGCTGGTGAGGGCAGGGCTGGAGGTCACCGTGGCCGCACTCTGGGCAGGAAGCTTCTGGAAGCAGCAGGGGCAGGGCTGGTTTCAGGGGTTGTACCAGCCCAGCCCCAGGGGAGACCAGCACCTCTTGGGGAAGGTTGCTCTCGGCTGCTGCATTGGCTTAAACCCTGCAGGGCTGGACAGAAATCCCAGGCAGCCCCTACGGTCTTGACAAGGAGACGTGTCCGTCGCATTTTCCGTGTGGATTTCCTGCTGCCGAGGGGCTGGAGACACCGCCCATGTGCCGTTCGTCTTGTCAAAACCAGCTCGCGTGTGCCCTCAGCTCCCGCTTTGGTTTTGCTAACGGTGAATATGAGAAACGGTTTCACACACTTACTTTCGTGCGGTTTCCCCAAACGTGGGGCTGCCCGAGGCATCTCCCTGCCAGGGGCTGTCCGGAAACAGCTTCTGCGTCAGATTGGGTTTAAATGCACCCCACGGCCTCTGTCCTCTGCTCCAGGTATCTGTGACCACGTCTCCGACAGTCACAAGGCGAGACACAAGCAGCTCAGGAGAATGAAAACAGTCCTTCAGAGAGAACATTTCAAGGGCATGCAGTGTAGCTAATTTCGTGGAAAATTAACCTGCAAAAGAGATTACAAGTCCAAATCAGCCCCCAGACCTCAAGGATCTGCGGAAGGAGGAAGGGGCCCCTCGCAGGCCCCGGGCTGAGCGGGACCGAGGGCTGGCGAAGGGGGCAGGAGCTTCAGAGCCTGACCCACATGTCGGCCCATCTTTGGCACAGATGAGGCCCTTTCCTGCCGTCGGGAGGCGTGTCCACCCACGGCCGGCTGTTTGCTGCCGGTCGGGGCGCTGCCCCACCGCCCCCGCATGCGCTCGGCTCAGCCCCGGGAGGTGACTCTGCTCTGGCCCCGGCTCCGGCCCCGTGAGTGCCGTGGGCCTCTCTGGGGAGCTGTC
Organism: Phocoena phocoena; assembly: GCF_963924675.1. Lineage (NCBI taxonomy): Eukaryota > Metazoa > Chordata > Mammalia > Artiodactyla > Phocoenidae > Phocoena > Phocoena phocoena. The sequence goes on from NC_089233.1 coordinate 86,895,170, forward strand.
TGATTGTCTCCGTTGTCCAGGATCAGCTGAGGCTGGCGTCGGCTCGAAGCAAAGACGGGAAAATGAGAATCTTTGTATCTTCTGCCAAGGCGTTGATTCTTCCCCAAACTGCCGGAACAGAAATAATTTTAGAAGCTATTGTTCATCACAAGCTCTGTTTTTCACGGTTTAAAACAAGCCCTAAACAGTCGTCAGAGGATGCTAAAGCATGCCAACCGGGAGGACGGCGGGGGATGGACAGAAACGGAGACCTCAGGCAGAAGCGAGTGCGACAGCAGCCCCCAGGCCTCCAGCAGCTCCTCCCACCACGGCCGTACACCCTGGGCGTTTGGTTTGGGGCCTGGCGGGCAGGGACGCCTGCAAACCCACTGGGCTGCTGGGCGGTGGGCTGGGCTGCCCTTGTCCTGACCGCCCACAAGGTTGGACACCGGGTCCCTCTTGACGGCTGGGCCGGACGCAGCTGCATCCCTGCTCTGGTCCTGTGCATCCAAGGGCTCCTCTTGGTGGCTGGGTTTTGTCCAGGCTGGAGGTGCGCCATGCGACTCTGGGATTAGGGTGTGGTGGTCACCCCAGACCTGTGGCCGGGGTCGGGTTTACCCACTATCTCCCACGTGCCTCGCAAGGGGTGCCACCCGCTGATGGGCACACAACGCCAGGCAGCGTCGTCCTCGCCCCTGCAGTGGATGCCTGAGACGGATTTTTTCCCTCGAAAAGTCGCTGGCTTCTCTTCCTCGCTGGGTGATACATTTGGGGAGAATCTCACGAGACTGAAGCAGCTTTGCTCCCACGTGCTGGGCTGGGGAGAGGTCCCCCGGAGAGGCAAAGCACCTCAGCCTTCACGAGGACCGGCCACATTCACAGGGCTGCCCCCGAGGCACTTGGCCCTGGGTGGCGCCTGGACAGGACCTGTCTCAGACCTCAGACCTCGGTACTGCTGCGAGGGTCTACACCGGGCGAGAGGAGTGCCATCTCACTGCTTTTCTGCTGCTGGTGGGTGCTTGGTTCTCCAGAGAAGGGCCTCCAGTCCCGACCTTCCTGGGGCCCAAGACCCCCTCTCCGGGGCTGTTAGGCTCTCAGAGCCCTTTCGGTGGCCGTGTCGGAAGCAGACCTCCTCCTGGGGAGCACGTGTGAGGAGGCCGCAGGCCACACTCAGGAGGGGCCGGAACGGCCGCTGTCTGTGCGCCTCTCCGTCCTCCCAGGCGGAAAGATGTCTGCTCCACGTCAAGGCTGTTTTCCGTTAATTTTTTCTCAGGTTGGACAATGCAAAATGCTACTGTAAGCGTCGAGCCAGGGGTGGAATCGTCGCCCTTGACCTGCCCTCTGTTCCCCGGGTCACGGGCTCTTCCTCCTGCTCGCTTGCCGTCGGGGCCCAGGCCGAGGTCCTTCCTTTGTCTCGGCTCTGGAGCACAAGGGCCCTGCACGACCTGTAAGGAAGGGACAGCTTTGACCTGACGGTGCTGAGGTCTTGTGGGCAAAGTGGGATCACAAAATACAGAATTTAAGGTTTCCAGGGTTTGTTTAAGACGTAAATAAACAGCAGTTTGGTTTTGCTGTCCGGGAAGCCTCCGCAGATCCAGAGTGGGGTTGACAGCACGTGGTGAGAGGTGCATCCGCGGGGACAGGGCCACCAAGAGGCAACGGGAGGCGCTCCCTCCTGGAGCCTGAGTGAGCGGGCTTCCTCCCTGCGCGGGGCCGTCCACCGCCCTGACCCCACCTGCCCGTCAGACAGGCGTGAAGAAGTGACCCCTCTCACGGGAGCATGTGTCCAGTTGGAACCCGAGGCAGCTGCTCTGCTCAGAGGAGGGCGGCAGCTCTGAGCAGGGGACCAGGAAGGGCTCCCAGGACGGCGACAGTGGGCCTGCTCGGAGGTGGGGGGAGCGTGGCTCTCAGGGACTGCGGGGACCCTGGAGTACTGACCACCACCTCCTCCTGGGCTCCAGTCTGGAGATCCCGGGGCAGGTGGAGGGGGCAACGGCTCCGCTCACGCCGAGGCCCCAGAGCCTGATGTCACTTCCCGACTTTCATCACCACTGCTCTTTCGTTCACTCCATCATTCATTCGTTCACTCCCTCACTCATTCACTCCATCGTTCACTCCCTCCCTCCCTCCTTGAACAGCCTGGCCTGAGGTTTGGGTGGCTGGGTGGGACGATGCAGGCCTCCCAGCCCTCCAAAGCGCTGATCAGCACTCTTGACCACCTGGAGGCTGCTCGCTGGAGGTGCGTGTGAGCTGGGCGGGGCCGGTGTCTGCATGGGTGGGGGGCAGAGGCGGGAGCCCGGGCCTGGTGCTGACGCATGGCCCTGCCTGCCGCCCCCTTCCTGCACCCCCGGTCCCCCACTCCATGCAGAGTGAGGGCAGCTCTCATGTCCACAGACAGGAGTGGGGGCTGCAGACCTCAGACAAAGATGCAACAGAGACGCATTCACAGGCGGGCGGGTGGGCGACAGCCCCGCTCTCCCTCCTCTGCAGCTCCCCTGCCCCCCTGGTGCCGAGGAGGGGAAAGGGCAGGGAGGGACCCACCGTGGCCAGGACGGGAGGCACAGGCCCAGCTCCCAGGGTCTGGGCCCCAGGCCCCGCCCCACTGAAACCACCTGCTTTCCTGGAGCCCAGAGACACCTAGGCCTCCTGGGGTGGGCAGCATGGAAAGAAAAGCAAAATGGAACATTTCCACAGAAATAGCAGGCCAGGGCGAGGCAGACACACTCCCACGGTAGAGCTAGGCCCTTAACCCTCTCCTGCCCCAGAGGGATTTGCATACCCCTTCCTTCCTGGGGAGTATTAAGGGACTTTCCCAGGGAAAAGGGGTTTTTAGAGGTCAGGAAGCAGGGACCACCATCCTGGGGTGGGGAGACATGGGACCCTGGAGGGCCGGCACTCGTGTAGCTGAGAGCAGGCCAAGGGAGGGAAGGAGGAGGCCCCATGGGCAGTTGGGAAAGACACGGGAGGGGGATGTGCACCCGTCATGACTCCTTTCTGCGGAGAGCAGGCGTTTGCGCCGACTTCTTTGGAAGGTGAGCAAGGGAGGGGAGGTCGCTCCAGGCAGAGGCCCCGGACCCCTGGGCCCACCTTCCTGGGCTGTTCCCTCAAATCCAGCCTCACCTGCCCGGCGGCCCTGTTGTTGGGCCCGGCCCAGGACCGCAGAGTGGCAGAGAAGCCAGCCTGCTGGTCCCCCCAGCTACACGTGGAGCACTGCCGCGGGCCCTGAGGAGGGAGCAGAGATAGCCTCGCCCACAGCTGGGATGGGGCAAGGGCGCTTTGTCTCTGATCTCTGGTCACAGAGCCGGCTGAGCCACAATTGGACGTAACGGTCAGGATTCGTAAAACAGAAAGGCTGGGGGCTTCCCTCACGGCGCAGTGGTTAAGAGTCCGCCTGCCGATGCAGGGGACGCGGGTTCGTGCCCCGGTCCGGGAAGATCTCACATGCCACGGAGCGGCTGGGCCCGTGAGCCATGGCCGCTGAGCCTGCGCGTCCGGAGCCTGTGCTCCGCAACGGGAGGGGCCACAACAGTGAGAGGCCCGCGTACCGCAAAAAAAAAAAACAAAACAGAAAGGCTGGGACTTGGCTCCCCTGGCGTGATAGATCGCAGGGCGCAGAGAGCACAGCAATGTAACGCGGAGGGAACCTGTGGCTCAGCCGCCACCACAGGGGGTCACCCTGTCCGGCTCACAGCGTGCGGCCAGCACCGTGCGAGGAGGCCGGATGTGGATGGAGGGCCAGGCCCCCCGCCACTGGTGGAGCTGCCTCTCACTGCTGGCAGCTCTGGGGGCACTGGGACCCCCCCCATCCACATCCAGCTTTTAAGGGCAGCTGGGTCTGGCCTGTTCAGGAGCGCTGGGCTTTGAAAACCTGCTGGTTAAAGGTCAGTTAAAATGCCAGGCTGGGAGAGGCTCCTGCTGCCCCAAGGGAGCTGAGCTGTCATCACGCGTCAGGGGCACGCGTCAGAGCCCCACGGAGGACGGCCAGCTCGCAGGAGGACAAGACGCGTCCTCGCCCGGCTGTTGGTAGGGCGACTGCAGCCACCCTGCCTTACCTCCCGTTGGAGAGGGCTGGGCCCTGCGTCCGCCAGTCCCTGGGGTGTCCAGGGTGCCAGGCCCACTGTCCAACGGTGCCGGGACCCGGCCAGGACTGGCGCTGGGCCTGGAGGCACTGTCCAAGGTGCTGAAGACACTGAGTTCCAGCCTCTGAGGGTTTCGAGCGGCTTCAAGAAACACCAGCTCCACTGGGCATAACTTCAACACGTCAGAGTTATGGTTCTGCCTGCACAACTTTGGGAACGTAAGTCTTTTATGAACCTCGTTCAGACCTTGAGCTGACCTGCCGCATTCCTTGATCCTATCCCTCGTGCCCTGCCCCTCTCTTCCCTCCCTCCTCCCCTTCCTTCCTCCCTCTTCACAGCAATTCCCCAAAGGACAGAGGACACCCTTCCTCTGCTTGGTCCCCTGAGAAAATGATTTGGAAATGTCCAAGTTTCTCCAGCCCTGAGAGTTGGGGTTCAGGCCGGTAGGCAGAGTGGAAGTACCCTGGGCACCGCTCCGTGTAATCGCAACCTACAGACCTGAGAAGGAGGCCTGTGTTCTCCGGCCTATTTGTTGGTGCCGACCCTGAGCTTGTGCTGAGATGCGGAGGCCCAGGAAGTAGGATATCCCCTCCATTCCCCATCACGCTTAATGTGACAGAATGTTTAGCTGAATAACCACGGGCACGCTCTCCGAAACCTGCACGAGGCCATTTGTGTATGCCTGGCCATTCTTCTTCTTCTTCCAGGAAGCAGAGATTGGAGCCCACGTTGGTTAGAGTGGTCCCGCAATCTGACGTTCCGTGCCGCATCTGATGAGCACGTACCTGGCACCTGGCACGGCATTCATCCCCGGTCCTTGCTACTGAGGGGGGACAGACGCAGCGCGGGGAGGTGGGCCACAGGCTGCCTGGGTCTGAGTGTGGGCTGGGGGAAGGAAACAACCCAAGGCGGGCACGCTCCTGGGTGCAGGGGGCTGACAGCCAGACAACGAGGCCGGAAGGAGGGGGCAGCCCAGCATGGCCGGCAAGGGTGTGGGCCTGGATGCTTCCTGTCTGCGGGGGGATGCTGGCTCTGCCACTGAGGGTGTGACCCTGGAGAACTGAGAAGACTGCACAGCTTATTTTCGAACTGTTATCCATTTATCAGTTTTCCCATCTGTAAAATGGCTACATTGTCAGGGCCCTGCTGCTGTGAGCTGGGCCCTGGGCCAGAGCTCCCGGCCCACCTCAGCGGGCAGCATGGTCAAGGGCCCAGCGATGCCTGGGGCTGGAGAAAAGCACTGAGCCCCCCTTGGCCAGCTCTCCCAGGACAGCGGCTAGTGACACTGTCCTCCCTTCTGTGCAGCCCGACCCACAATTCCCACCACGAATCTCAGCCAATCTCAAGGTCTCCCTCAGCCCCTTCCCCCTGCAGAACTCAAGTGCAGGGAGAGGGTGCATGGGAACCAGAGCTTCCTTCTTGAGGGAGGGGACAACATTCTGTCAGAAAAGCAGAGGCTGGCCTGTCCCCTTTCCAGCCGCAGGTGGGGGAGCTAGTGGGTGAGAGAGAGGCATGGCGTGGGCGTTCCTGTGGCGTTGCCTGAGGTGTGGGTGGGGGACACAGCAGGGAAGTCTCTGGCTTCTCCCTGGGCCAGGGAGATAGATGAGCCCCCAGGGTTTGGGCAAAGCTTTCATGTTGGTGCTGATGGAAGCAACAATGACAAAATACAAGACAAGCGAGATGGAATGTTCTATCGGAGTGGGTTCCCGGCCCCTGTGAGCGCCCACGTACCAGGGGTCAGGACCCAGGGCCCCGCAGGAGTCGGAAATGTCAGCAGGGCAGTCCCTGAGCGTCTAGAATCTGGAAATGACACCAGCTGGCCTGCTGCACAGACGGGTCCTGCAACAACAGGCGGGTGTTACTGAGCTCGGGGCGGAGCTCGTATTTTCAAGCAGCAGGTGCTTCTGACATGTTTGCATCCGGGTACTCTGAGGTTGAGAGGTTGCAGCACACAAGGGCACACAGTAGGCGCCAAGCCCTGGGCTGGGCCCCATGGAGGGCTCCTAGGGGCTTCAGATTCCCCGTGTGGGTTGGTCAGCCAGGATGCTGGGCAGCCTGCTCTGCGTCCAACCCCCCTCCACTGCCCCCTTCACTCCCTGCCCCCGAAGCGCCTCTTCCGCCACCCCTCCCCCCTCACTGCCCCTCCCCCACTCTCCTCCCCAGGTCTTCCATCTTGGCTGCTGGTGGGCGGGGGCACTCCTTGCCGAGGCTCTCATCCCCCCACGTCCACCTTCCTCACATGCTGTCTCCTTCCAGCCCCAGGCCCTTCACAGTGATACGGAGCTGGACAGACACCTAGGCTGGGAGGTCCCCTCACGGGAAAGGTAGGAAACAGCCAGAGCCCGGTTCAGCCTGAAGGGAAGGGCGATCTGCCCCCCCCAAGTCCCATTTCCCCGTGGAATAATCCCGAGAAAGTGCTGGCTCCGAGCGAGGTCCGTGCAGGTGGGTCCAGGGAAGGCGTGAGCGCTGGACCCCAGAACCCAAGGCGCTCACCTGTGCCGAGACCCCGTCCACTCACCAGGCCCTCCCTGGCCCCGCCCCACCGCCCAGGCCCCACCCACCGAGCCACACCCACCCCTGGCCCCGCCCATTCCCAATTCTGCGCGCCCCTCCCCCACCGCAGCAGGGGTACTCATCCCCTTTATTCATCAGCATCCCCTGCAGGACGCCCCTTAGCAGGTGCAGCCTGAAGCCCCCATTGGCTGTTGGGCTGTCATATCTCACAGCCTTTGGGCAGCACAGATCCCCTAGACTGCTCCACTCTTGGTGCCATGTGTGCCCACTGTCCTGCCCTGGGCCATCACTCCGTCATTCCTGGATTACATTCATCCCTAGAGCATTTCATCTAAGCCTCAAGGGGCCGGCGGGCACTTCTCCAGGGAGGCCAGGTTGGAGGTTGGTCCTGGACCCGTGGAGCAGGGGCCACTACATCCACTGACCCTGTGGGGTTGGTCTGGTGCCCACTGACACCCTCCCAGCCCCGGGCCCGCCGACTGGACCAGATGCGGTCTGGGATGGCACAAGCGCTCTGCCCAAGCAGGGCTGGGATGGGATCTCGTCTGCCCTTCCAGCCTGGGCCCCACAAGGAGGGGTATGGGGAGGCCCCAGAGGAGAGGGAAGGGCATTCCTGGGGAGCAGGGCCCCCAACCAGGGGCCAGGTGGGCATCAGAGCAGAAGCAAATGCCTAAGCGAGGAGACCTGGACTGGACAGGGGGGAACGGAGGTGTGGACCAGTGCAGGGCCTGTGGGGCCCGGGGAGGGACAGACGGTCACAGGAGGGACGGGGCTGGCGGGTAGCAGATGGGTAGATTCCAGACCGTTCTTTTACTCAGCTTTCCTGGAGGCCAGGCCAAGCCCAGGACACCCAGCAGAGGCAGCACCGAAGGGTCTCCACCAGGAGGGGTCCAGGGGCCTGGGGGCCTGCGAGACCCCGGGACTCAGGCCCACCATGTGAAGGTGAGGTGAGGGCACTGGGTCTGGCTGCCCGATGCCTGTGTGTGTGTGTGTGTGTGTGTGTGTGCGCAGGTGTTGATGAGGGGCTCACACAGCGGCTGGAGGGACCTGTGCGCGGGTTGTGGGGGACGGCTGGGGGTGGATGAGGCCCACAGTCGAGATGAGGTTGTTCTAGGGAAAAAGCGTGGTTCCCAGTCACCCCACTGCTCAGGGCTGGGGGATGTGAAGGCTGGTTTTGTCCTGTGCCCACTCTCTGTCAGCAGGGAGGGGCGTGGGCACACCACGCCCCACAGAGGGAGGGGAGGGGCGCCCTGCCCAGGAGGGCTGTGATGGGGCGGGACATCCACCCTGGGCTGGGCCTGAGGGTCACCGAGAGGAAGGGCAGCCTGATCCACCAAAATGCCTGACGATCCTTTCTACAAACTTATAACCAAAGAGGTATTAATTCAGGTGCCGCAATTCCTCTGATACACGCCAAAATATGTAAATATCAAACTCTTTCCCTTCAGCCACTAAAACAAATGGAAAACCCATTTATTAGCATAGAGATGAGTTTAATCAAATCAGCCCTCGTACAAATTAGCCACAGGAAGTGTAACGAGCTGGGAATTAATTAGCAGCATAATGGTAATAGCGGTGCCTGCTAATCACCCCACGGCCACGCGCTCTCCCCGCGCTGCCACAAGGCTCCCCGGCGGCTGAGTTTTTCCTTTGCAAGAGGCTCCGAGAGCAGAGACCACCAGATAGCCCCTCAGCCTCCTGGGAGGCAGGAGGAGAGGCTACGGCGGGGACCGGCATACGGGTGCCCCCGGGGGGGCAGGTCTGCAAGATCTAGGGCGATGGGCCAACTCAGCTTGGCTGCTCAGGGAGCCACTTCCACCGGGGGCCCAGGGATGGGGCCTGAGATCCTCGGATGGCATGGGGCAGTGGGGCTTCAGGGGTGCTCAGGAAGGGCTCCCCCAGGGCCAACTCCGAGACAGCCCTCTTAAAAAGTGCCGAGAGGGTCTGGCCCTGGTGTGGCTCAGGCGCGGGGGCTGTCCTGCTTCCAGGGCGATCTCCCAGTGGAGAGGCCCCGGCAGCCCCAGGTCCTAGCTGAGTGTGGGGCTTGCTGGTGTGCAGTCCCCACCTGAACTGGGGCGTGTCTTAGGGTCCCAAACGACCCCACCTGCATGTAACTCAGACCCCTGGTTTCCTGCACGGGAGGCCCCGAGACCAGCCACATGGTTTCTAGCAGGATGGAGAGGCGACATCTTGGGATGGTTTGCCCGTGTATGGGGTTGTGGCTGACGTGCGAGGACACCCATCTCAAACCAAAATTAAAGCCACTGTGTTACATGTTTGCACCACGAGCAGAAGCAGAGTCGGCAGTTTTAAGTCAGAGGAACTGGAAGGCCAGATAAGGCCGCAAACATTTTTGCTTTCACATATCAAGACAAAGAAATTACGGACAAGAAGAAAAAACAACAACATGTACCCTGTGAGAATCCAAAATACGACATTTTGTCCTGTTTTCCTTAAGAAAGTGTAAAACCTCGAGGCCACAGCAAACTGACCCTCAAAGCCAAAGAGGAAATGGTTCACCACCCTCTTCTTCATGTCCACCGGCTCCTTTTCAGAGCCTAGGTATTTAGCATGTTACTTGGGTCCTTGGATCTCTGGACGTCGGTCACATCTGCCAAAGCAACTTCTTCCTGTGCTGTTGATGATGGTAACATGCTACAGAGAATGAAACAGCCGCTGACATTCACTGAACACCTGCCACTTGCCAGCAACTGGCCTGCACTCGCCCTAGAAATGTCTCAATTATCTGCTGCTGTGTATTTTAAGCATTTTGAAACGTAATGGCATCCAAGGGACACTTCTGCAGCCCGCTCACACCAGAATGAGACATCAGGCTCAGCCGGGGTGTCCCCCCCGCCCCCGCCAGCGGCCCCCGAGGGCCCGTGTGCAGCCGGGTCCCTCCTGCCTGAGGGCCAGGCTGGGGGTGGGGCTGGGAAGCGATGGTGAGTCCTGTCCCTCCCGGACCACAGAAGTGGGGGAACTGACCCAGGACCTGCGTTTGTGGGCTCACGGGGAGCGGGGAGGGGCCTCTGCAGTCCCCCCTGCTGAGCACCCCTGTCCCTCCCCAGAAGGTGGAGAGAAGTGACAGACGCTCCTGGTCTCTTTGTGGGGAAGATTCTTGACGGCGGGGGGGCCCCTGCCGTTTTCCATGAGTCTCCTTCCAACCCCAGCCGTTTCACCAGAGGGCACAAGAGGAATCTTTTTTATCAAAGCTGTGAAATGTGCGTCTCCAGGACCTGAAGGTCAAGCCCCAGCTGCATGTCTCTGCACCTCAGCGTCCCGCTCATGCCTGCTGTCATCTCGCGTCTCTGAGGATGTCCAGGCAACAATGGCCGCGGCCCCCGACTGCACTGGCCACAGGGCTAATGCTGCCCGGGCAGACCCTTTTGCCAAGGGTCTCCTCCTGGGGACAATGGAGAGGACTGATTGATACGAGAAGGCACCGAACACCGGTTAGTGGATTGATGAAGGAAGTCCACGCGGCGGCCAGGGCCGGGGTGGGACCATCCACTTGGGCGGCCGAGCACAGAGATGCTTGTTCCATATTCACGCCCCTGAACAGCATCCACGTCGAATTTTCTCGATTCACACGTCCGAACAAGAATTTTTCTAGTGTCAGGCGCAGTAGGGTAGTGCTGCAAGGGAGGCTGCAATGCACTGGGTCGCCCCCAGGCCCGGGTGCCACCCCAGGCTTGTTGGTATCATGGTGGGCACGACTCAGACCTGAAAGCTGCAACTTGTCCCATCAGGGGTGCACGCCGTCCCCAGTGGCTATCGGGGCGCAGGTTCACGTCCTGTGCCCACAGGCCTCTCACCCCAGGGGCAGGGGCTGACGGGGAAGCCACCCTCCACTCGGTGGACCCAGAAGCTGGAATCCTGCCCTTCTAGGCACAAAGCAGACACAGCCACTGCCTCTGGGGGCTCATGCAATGGGGAAGAGAAACAGACAGATGCAGACACCCCTGAGTGGCCCCCAGGTGGGGACAGAGCAGAGAGGGCAGAGCTGGGAAGAGAGGGAGCGCCGCCACCGAGCGCCATCAAGCTGAGAACTAAGGGCAGAAGGGGGTGAGTCACGCATTTTGGCTACCGCAGGCCGAGCCGGCTGAGACGGGCTTGGGGAGCTTTGGGCAAAGCTGGCACAGACCACCCGGAGGTCCCAGGGGGTGTGTTCTGCTTGGAAGGGGAGCTGGGGCCTCCCAGATGAGTGCATGACCCTCCTCGGTCTCTCTGGCCTGACGACCCACAGAGTAGGCGCTCCATGGGGGCCGTTACTGACCCACAGGCCCCAAAGCAGCTGAGCGAATTCTTACCCAAAGGCCCGGGTTCCGTGAGACCTGTGACACAGTGGCGACTGTTTCAATCCCCAGCGCCCCAGCCCTTTGGCGGAATCCGCTCTGTGCCCTCCGCCCAGAAGGTCCTCACAGCTCCCTGGCACCACCTGGGGAAATCCTTCCCTCGTCCCTAGAAAGTCCCAGGCCGGCCCCCAGGGATTGCTCCCCCCGCCGCACCGGGTGTCTCTGTCCCTGTGAGGGACACATCCCCCTCCCCACTGGCCTGGACCTGCCGACCATCTGGCTGGCCTCGTATCACCCCTCGGGGGTCCTTGGGTCTGCCCCCTGAAACCTGGGCGTGCTTGTAACTTTGATGCGAGGACAGCAAACCCGCGGCCGTGGGGACCCACGGGGGCATTCTCTGTGGGTCCTCGTGGGAGGGCTCAGTGGTCCCGCTGAAAGGAGCTCTCGCCCCTCACAACCCCATCAAGGGGAGCCCAGCGCGGGGCCCACCCTCTGCTGTCCTGGGGGCCGTGCAGCCCCTCTGGCCGCCTCCCCAGCTGGCCCTTCTCCCTCTGCACCTCGGCCCCCCACCCAGAGACCCCAGGCAGAGGCTCAGGGCCCCATCACACTCGCTCCTGTGTCCTCAGCTGCAGGACTGCTGGTTAATTAAGCTCCGAGCAGCCAGAGGTCGGGGCCGACCCGGGGTCACTCGGCACCGCAACAGCTCAAAGACCCGTTTCGGAGCCGCACCTTGTAATTTAGTCACAGTGAAAAGGGCGAGCAGAAAAGGTCAGTGTGGTTCTAAATTAGACTAACTGCTTCCTTTCTGTCGGGGACACCGGCGAGTGGCCGTTTAGCAGTGCGGGGAAAAGGTCAGGTGTGTGGGCCTGGTCCCGGTGACGGAAGCGGCAGGATTTGGGGAAACACGTGCCCGTCGTCCACTCTGGCCTCTGGTACAAAGCAGCCCACCTGGAGGCGTTGCAAACGGTGGGCAGGGGAGGTGTTGGTCAGGGAAGGGGCTCTGGGCTGGGAGGACTGGAGGCTGGAGGGATGGGGGAGGTGATGTGCCGGTGGCGGGAGGGGGTATCCTCCCCCAGCCCCCCCAGCGTCGGGTTTGGGGGTCACCCTCAGAGCCACCAGGCACAGTTTCCCGGCACCGTCGGGCTTCCTCCCGCCGTCTGTCCATCTTCACTCTGTGGCTTCTTTATTCCTCGGTTTTCCCCTCTTTTTTGTCTCTTATTTTATGTTGAAATGCCCGCCCTGAGAACTGGTCTCTTCTGGGGAGGAGAACCCAGCAGCCCCCGAGTGGGGCGCGTCCTAGCAGGGAAGGTTACTCTCTTGCGGGGTTCCTGCCACTGGGGTCGGCGGGGTCGGGGTCCCCTTGGAGGCACATGTGGCTCCCCGTGTCCCGACTGTGTCCTCTCACAGGGGGTCGTGTTTCGTGTCTCCTTTTCACGTCTCCAAAGCTCTTGCACTGCTAACGTAGCATGAATTCTGGGCCATTGTGGACATTTGTGAGAATCCCCAAGGTCGTCCCTGCAGCAGGTTGAATGGCAGCCCCCCCACCCCCCTAAAAGGTACGAACACCTGGAACTGGGGAGTAGGACGCTGTTTGGTAAAAGGTCTTTGCAGATGTAATTAGGGATCTTGAGATGAGACCACTCGGGATGAGGGTGGCCCTGAACCCGAGGACAGCATCCTAAATAGAGACGGGCAGAGGGACGGCTGAGTGAAGATGGAGACAGAGAGAGAGAGCCAGAGACAGAGAGAGGGACGGGGAGAGATAGGGAGAGCCAGAGAGAGTCAGAGAGAGACAGAGAGACAGAGACAGAGAGATAAGCAGAGAGAGAGGTACTGAGGACTGACAGGCCCCCGCGGGCATCCTTGCAGAGAAGGGGATGGACACCCTGCCAGGCGACTTCCTGCCCTGGTCGTTTCCTAGCTTTCCTCCCTGGACTTGGTTGGCCACAGCTTCAACTGTGATCAGAGGATCAGACCCACTGGTCAACGTGCAGAGTTGGTTTCCGGAACATACGAGGTCCCAACAAGGCCAGCCTCGCTCCTGGACTCCTGCAGGGCACCTCGGCCCGAAGGTCCTTGTTCTTACCTTTCCGACCCGTGGACAGAGCCAGCATTGAGGTTCCCTCGTCCTCTGCCCTCCGTTGTCCCAGGGGAGCAGCGGCCTCCTCCGCAGAGCAGGATGGGGGGTAATTACGGGAAGAGCACTGGATTTTCCCTTAGGTCGTGTGGACGGTAAGCAAGTGGGCAGGGGTGGCAGGCAGAGCGGGAGCGTGGTCGCACCTTTGCTAACGGTCAACCCGACGGCCTCGGCCTTGCGCAGGCCCCGCCTTCTCCCTCACAATGGGGACAGTTTGAAGGATGAAAAAGGAAAAAGGAAATTCAACATGCATTTTACAGAACATGAAAAAACAAAAAGGAGTCCTCTCATTATCTGTCATGTTGTTATTCAACTGGGCGTGCAGGTTAAAAATAACTCTGCCTTTTACGGAAAAAGAATTAAAGATAATTTCTCACTGAACCTGGCACAGGAGGGAGAATTTAGGAGGACGTGGTTCCCTGAGAAAGGCTCCTAACACATCACCCTCCAAAGCCACGTGACCGAGCGGGTTCCCAGGACAATTTATGAAGGTCAGCGGCTGTGAACAGCAGAGAACGTGCTGGATGCACCGGCGGGGAACCGGACACCTCCTCGGAGCGCCTGTGGGTAAGTGGGAGGGTGTTCCGACAGGTCCGCTCACGGCCGTTGGGATGTCTTTCCAGTGTGGACACAGAGTCCTGCAGGGATACTGTGTGGGATATTCTGGAGCACACGTGTCCTTGGTGCCACAGCCAGTGGCCCGGAGGAGGAAGCGGCCACTCTCCAGCCTCCGTCTGTTCTCGATCCCAGAGCAGCCCTGGGAATGGAGGCTGCGGGAGGCCTGGGGCGGGAAGGGCAACTTAACGACAGCCTGCACTTCACAGTCACACTTAGGTTTGTTTCCGGAAATAAATCTGCGCTCAGTGTAGTAACAGCAAATTATGTTTTCTCAGTTTTCTGCTTTACTCTAAAGAGAACAGATCATTATCTGATCGTCTGGTTCCAAACAAACGGTCACAGGGGAGGGAGGCCAGTGGAGGGAGCTCAGAGGAGCGATAAGAGACACCGTTATGATCAGACCCGGGGTCCAGGGTGAGCCGAGGGGCCCTGCTGGCCAAAGGCTGTTAGTGGGACGCAGAAATCGCCCCCGTGGTGCAGGGCGCCGTCTCAGGTCCCACCACGGCGGAGTCCAATAATGCAGATGCTGGGAGCCATCGACCTGCCAGAAAGGATGAATGGGGGCCTGGGTGCCCAGCAGTCGTGTTTCAAAACTCATCCCTGCCCGCCGGTGCTGACCCGCTCGGGGCTCCTCTGCCTTGAACCGGTGAGGGGCAAAGGGTGGATTCAGAGCCAGGTTTCTGGAGGGAAACCATCTTCCCACCACACATGTGAGTCTCTGAGCAGTTGGACACAGAACCTGGCGCATCTGCTTTTCAGAATCCATGCATTCACTAAGCCCCACGGGGACTGTCCACACCTCGCTGGTCCCGAGGGAGGCTGGAGGGTTACAACACAAGCTGTTTCTCCAGCAACTGCATTCCCAGTAGCTACCCAGGAGAAATGACAACACGTGTCCACACGGACACTTGTAGGTGTGCATTCATAGCACACAGCCTTACTCCCAATAACCAAAATGCAAACAACCCAAAGGTCCATTAACGGACGAAGGATAAGCGAGATGTGGTCCATTCACGCAGTGGAACGTGATTCAGCCGTAAAAAGCATGAAGCACTGACACAGGCTACGGCGTGAATGAGCCTCACGCACGACGCTGCTTTAAGGCAGCCAGACGCACACGGTAGGATCTCGTTGATGGGAAGCGTCTAGAGCAGGCACATCTGGAGAGACGGGGAATGGATCAGCTCGCTTAGGGCTGGGGGAGGAGGGCGATCGCTAAAGAGTGCAGGTCTCCTTGTGGGGGTGATGAAAGCGTTCTAAAGGCGACGGTGCTGATGGGTGCACAGCCCTGTGAATATACTAGAAACTACGGAATCGTCCACTTGAAATGGATGAATTACACGATACGTGAATTAGTATCTCGGTAAAGTTGTTGAAGAGGAAGAATTCAATCCTCTATAAAAGGACGAAGAGAAACTACAACCTCACCAGTTGTGGGGCTGCTGGGGGAGTCCTGGACCTGTGAGGGGCTCTGCACAGCACCGGGGCTTGGGGTGAGCCCCCCTGAGGAGATCGGCCCCCTCGCTGGTCTGGAGGGGCTTTTGCTCTTATTAGGGGCTGGGCTCAGACCTCAGCCAGCATCCCTGGTCCCTCCCCTCACCCCAAGGAGACCCCCGGCCCCTCCCCCTCCCCCCAAGGAGACCCCTGGCCCCTCCCCTCACCCAAGGAACCCCCTGGCCCCTCCCTTCCCCCAAGGAGACCCCTGGCCCCTCCCCCCCAGGAGACCCCCCTCCCCCTCCCCCAAGAAGACCCCTGGCCCTTTACTGGGGGGACGGGCTTGGCACCCTCCTTCTGGCAGCTTCCTCAGGTTTGGGGCTGACATCTGCTCCCTCCCATGAGACTGGCCTTGTAGCTCATCCTTCTGTGTTCGGCCCAGATGGAGGGAGGTGTTGCCCAAGCTGGATGGATGGATGCTGCCTGTGTGCGCACACCTTGGGCCACAGTGGGTGTTGGGGTGAGGCCAAGGACCCCCACATAGGGCAGTCAGAGGGAGGAGGGCGGGATCAGAGAGAGTTGGCAGGGGTGCGGGCCTCTCCACCGCATCTCAGCCAGGGAGCATCTTCCTCCTCTCCTGACCCAGGGACCATCTGAGAGCCAAACTCTGAGGGTCACTGGACCCAGCGGGAGAGGTCTGCCAGGCCCAGCCCCCCATGGGGAGGGGGGTCCAGCAACCACAACCGCAGAGACTCCCTGACAGCAGGGTGGCGGCACCTCCAACACCCGCCAGAGGGAGGCCCTTCCTGCCTCCCCAGCTGGGCAGAGGCACTCAGACTCCGAATCGAAAGCGTACTTGTTAAACCCAGCCTCTAACTCATGATTAGATTTTAATTTCAATACACTTTGTTAAAAATAGATCGGCTCTCACCAAGAGCAGGGCAGCAGGAAGGGGCTTCACATGGCTCGTCCCTGGAACATGAATAGCATGGAAAATGTTATTAGAATAATTTTTCATCATGAATAATAAATCAATAGAGGAATTTGGTAGTGCCGTGTGACACTCCGGGTAAGAGTGGGCTTTGTTTTAGCAGAGTGGGGAGAGGGATTGGGGGTGTTGGTGGAGGATGGGGCAGGCGTTATCGGGGTGAGGTATCTGTAGGGATGAGGGACCCCCAGACGCATCCTGGGTGGAGGATGGGCTTTGGGACCCAATCCTGCGGAGCCTTTGAGCTGAACGGGTGAGGCCTGGTCCTTATTTCCTCAAAAGTGTTGGAAAGAGGGTACAATCTGGAAGTTCCAGTAACACACTAGCTTATCAGGTGGGGTGTGTATTTTATTCTTCTCCACACCCCCTGCAAGTTTCCCTAGTGCTTTTTTTCCTCCTAGGCAAAAGTCAGGAATTTTTCAAGTCACCAAAGATCTGGAGAAATTGTTTGACTGAGCACAGGGGCTAATGAAAGAACGAGGGTACATCTCTGGGGCCCAGGGGTCTCCTCGGCCCTCCTTGCTGCTGAGACGCCTGAGGTCAGACCCTTGCCTTACCTGGCTGTGGTGGACACGGCCCGCAGGACCCACACGACGGTAGGTCGCAGGCACAAGCGTGCAGGGTCCCACTGCTGAACCAGATCCCAGGACAGAGACTCTCATTGGCTCAGCTTGGGTGAGGTGTCCCCTCCTGGCCAATCAGCTATGGCCAAGGCGGATGTGGATGTGGGACTGACCTTGAAGATGGAAGTGGGATCGGGGGTAGACCATGAAAATGGAGGTGGAATGTGGGGCTGACCTTGAAGTTGGAGGTGGGATGTGGGGTTGACCTTAAAGTTGGAGGTGGGATGTAGGGTTGGCCTTGGCTTCCCCTCAGACCTCCTGACACCCTCTCGGTTTGGGGCTGCAGGCTGGGCGGAAGCGGCTGCGACAACGCATTTTGTGGGATCCCAGCTTCCATGGCATCTGTGAGCACATAATCGCTAGCGCAGACACGCAGGCGCCCAGCCCCGGCTTTATACCGCCCTCTCTCTTCTACAGTGTCTTCCCCTGCAGCTGACAATTAATGTTGCAAAGAACACGAAAAGGAGGGGAAATTACAGCAATTCATCAACTGAAATTATAGGTGTAGACACATGTCAGCAGTGGGAACACTTTCTATCAAAATTAAAGTACTTAGAGATTTTCCTTAAATTTCAAATTATGCAAATCCCATTTCCCGAGCCACTGCAGGATTACCCAGAAGCACCACACGTGCCGTCGTGACTGCGGGTCTCTCCCTCCCCTCGGCTGCTCCCTGGCTGCCCAGCTCACGACTGGCCCAGAGACCAGGCCCGGGAACCGGGCGGGTCCTTCTGCGAGGAGGACCCTGTGGCTCAGAGGCCAGCGGAGCTGCGCAAACAGGCCGGGTGGAAACAGGTGCTCACTTTAGTCACCTGTCCCTGCTAAATGTTTATCAAGCGTGTAGTGGCTGTCGGCCAGGAGGGACAGTCACTGGGGCACTCGGCCACCTCTGTGCACCGTGGCCGGGGCAGGTCCAGGGCGGCTGCGAGCAGAGCCCAGATGGGTCCAGGTTCTTGCTACGAGCCAGGGACCCCTAGAGCCAGGCCCCTCCAACTCAGTGCGCCCAAGAGCCCCCTGGAACCCATGTTAGTATGCAGATTCTGAGGCCCAAGGTCCAGTTCTGCATCTCTAACCAGCTCCCAGGTGATATGGCAGGATCTCCGAGGCGTGACTGTGGCCTGAGGTCCCTCAGGGCTGGGCTATCCCTGGAGACCCCCACGAACGAGGCACTGCTGCTGCCTGTGACCTCAGCTGGCTGCCCCCTTGGAGGGGGAGAGCGGACAACCTCGGCCCCGAGTTCTGGGGCCCAATCTTGCCTGCCTGGGAACCAGGCATTGCGGTTGTCTTCTGGCCGTTAGCTCTGGGAGGCAGACATGGTCCCGGAGCTCTGTCCCCAGGCCTCGGGCACTGTCACTTAATTTCAATGTAATTGATGTCGAATTGGGTACCCAGGTCCCCTGTGAAATGCCTAGTGAATCCACCGTGATTAACGGTGTTCCAAGCGCAGGACGGTGGCCAATCAGAACCGCCACCCTTGACGAGGTTAAGCGGGCCAGGGACGCCCGCAGACCCAGGAGGGGGCAGGGAGGGGCGTCTTGGCCGGCACCAGCCCCAGCCTCTCTGCGGCCCCCAACCCGCAGAGCATGTAATTAGCTGTTCTGCAGGGCAGGGGGGTTGGGGAGCAGGAGAGTGAATGGGAGGAGGGGGAGGGAGATGGGGGCTTCGTGGGCAGGGCTGGGGGCCTGGCGGGGAGAAGGGGAGGGCTGGCCCCCCACCCCTGCTCCCGAGTCTAGGGCACTGAGCGCCTTGCTGCTTGCCGAGGCCCCAAACCCTCTAAAATGGAGATTCCTAGCTCTGGGGCCAGAGGGCAACGGTGTTTGACTTATGCTTTCAAAGACCCCGCCGGGGGTCAGACACCAGCGCGGCCACACAACCCTAGTCCAGTGCGCACCTGCTCTGGGCGGTGGGAGCCTGCCTCTTGGGGTCCCACCCTCCTCTTTGTTAGACCCCACCTCTCCATGGAAGGGCAGAGGGGGCGGAGGGTCAGTGGTCACAGTCGGTACCGATGCTTGACGGAAACTTCTCCCTCAAGGACGGTGTGGCCGAGAAGTGAGGGGACCAAGGGGGCCTCCAGCGAAACGATTTCCCACAAGGCCATCCCCCGGTACCCCAGTGGGGACATGGAAACAGAGCCACCCCACCAGGTGACCCCGGCACTGCCCACGACCCTCGGAGTAGCCAGAGAGGCTCCCCCAGATCCCGCGTGTGTCCTGCTCAGGCCCAGTTCACGCTCCAGCACCACAGAGACCAAAGGGCCCATGGCCACGGCCAGCTCTGCCGGGGGTCATGTATTGCCTTGGGGATGGAAATGCCAGAATCACCAGAAAGTAGGAGACGGATGGGCAGGTCCACCGCCGTGCCTGACCCTGGATGGGAGGGGCCTCTGGCTGAGACGCCCCCCGGGTCTGTGTAACTCCTCACTCACGCCATTAGGGGCAGACAGGGGCTTGGGTCATAACGTTCGCCGACGATGTGAAATCTTACATGTGTCATAACTTGGAGCTCCTCCCCAAGATCAACTGGTCAGCTACTGCTGGGTGATAAGTCCCCCCAAACTCAGTAACTTATCGCTGCCGCGTGTTTGGGCGTGGGGGGGATTCTCCTCCTGCCTGGGGGCTTCACGGAGGTGGTGGGCGTACACAGCATGGGTGGGCCCACCGCACACGCCGGGCCCCGGCTGCCCTTGGCCACAGCGAGTGTGTGGTGGCACCTCACCACGGTTCTAACCTGTGTTTCCAGATGAGCAGTGGGGTTCAGCACATACTCCCGTGTCTGTTGCCTCTTCCCTGAGTTCACGTGTTTTGCCCATTTCTCAGATGGGTGATCTGGCTCCTCCTGGCTTGTAGATGCTGGACATAAATCCTTTGTCAGATTTGTGTCGCAAATTTCTTCACCTCTGTGGTTTGCCTTTCACCCTCTTGGTGGACAGACCTTCTTTTTCTTTAAAGATTTTTTTTTGATGTGGACTATTTTTAAAGTCTGTATTGAATTTGTTACAATATTGCTTCTGTTTTATGTTTTGATTTTTTGGCCTCGAGGAATGTGGGATCTTTGCTCCCTGACCAGGGCTTGAACCCACACCCCCTACACCGGAAGGCGAAATCCCAACCACTGGACCACCAGGGAAGTCCCGAACAGACCTTCTTAAATGTACAGTTTTCAACCTTTCCCCTCCTTTTTTGTCCTGAGAAATCTCTTACCACCTGAAGGCCATGAAGATATTCTACATTTTATTTTGGAAGCCTTATCGTTTTGTTTTTTTCATTGAGATCAGCAACCTTCTAGAACTAATTTCTGTGTATGTTGTGAGGAGAGGCCAGACTCTTACTCAATGCGTGATCGGTACAGGGAGACGGCAGCCGATGGGGAGTGGGGCCCCCCGCTCGCTCCTGAAAGACCCTCTCTCTTTCTAAATGGTCCTCCCTTGTCCTGGAAAACTAAACTGTGAATTCTTGGTAACAATAAATGTTAATGTCTCAGCTGAAGAGAAAACAGAGGTCCTGCCTGTCCAGGCTCGGGGGCTCCTCAGAGGAGGCATCAGGACAGTTTTCCGGGTGACGGTGCGAAGCCCCAAGCCCTCGTCCCTGAAATGGGAAGAGCAGGACAGCCTCGACCCCCACAGGGGGGTCATGTATTGCCTTGGGGATGGAAATGCACCGTCGATGCCACGCTCCGGCAACGTTTGTCGGAAAGGCTCCTTCCTCCGCGAATTGCTTTTGCATCTTGTGAAAGATCGCGTGGGCATGTTTGTCTGGGCCTGTTTCTGGGCTCTGGGCTTTGCTCCCTTGGTCTGTTCATCCGTCGCTCCTCTGTCTCCATCACTGTAGCTGTGCAGCTGCTGAATTCCTGCCATTTTTCCATCCTCTTCAAGGTTGGTTTAGCCATTCTAGGGCCTGTGCTTATTCGTATGGATTTGAGAGTAAGCTTGTCCATGTCTACAAAAGCCTTGCTGTGATCTTGGTAGGAATTGCATTTTTATTCCTTTTTTTGGCCACACCGTGCAGCATGCAGGAGACTAGTTCCCCGACCAGGGATCGAAGCTGTGCCTCCTGCAGCGGAAGCACTGAGTCCTAACCACCAGACCGCCAGGGAATTCCCAGGAATTTCATTTTTAAAGCCACATATGAATTTGGGAAGAATTGATATCTTTACTATGTAAAGATGAATCTTACAATCCATGAACATAGCTTGTCTATCCATCTATTTACATCTTCTCTGATTGCTTTCATCAGCATTTTATAGTTTTTAGGACATAAGTCCTGCACATGTTTCGTTGTATTTACACTTAGTATTTCATTTTTTTTTAAGCAATTGTAAGTGGTACTTTATGTTTAATTTTGGTGTCCACGTGTTCTTTGATATTATGTAGATACACACATGGTTTTATATGCTTATCTTTTATCCTGTGACCATGCTAGGCTCACTTATTAGTTCTTGAGGTTTTTTTTTTCTTTTGTGGGTTCCTTGGAATTTTCTACATAGACAATTTTGTCATCTACAAATAGGGACGTTTTATTTCTTCCTTTCCAATTTGTATGCCTTTTATTTCTTTTTCATACCTTATTGCACTGGCTAGAACTTCTAGTACAATGTTGAATAAAAATGGTGAGAGTAGGCATCCTTGTCTAGTTCCTAATCTTAGAAGAAAAGTATTCCGTATTCACCATTGAGCACAATTCTAGTTGTAGGTTTTGCTGTAGGTGCTCTTTATCAAGTTGAGGACATTCCCCTCCACTCCTACATTGCTGAGAGTTTTTATCATGAATACGTATAGAACTCAAATGCTTTTTCTTCATCAACACGTATTATCATATGATTTTTCTCCATTAATCTGCTACCTGGTAGACAACATTGATTTTAAAATGGTGAAACAGTCTTGCACATCTGGAATAAATCACACCTGGTCATGGTCTATAATTCTTTTATACATTTTACTGGAGTCAATTTAGGAATATTTTGCTGGTATTCTTGTGCCTAAGTTATTGAGAGATATTGGTCTGTCATTTTCTTTTTGTTTGTTTGTTTGGTATTGTCTTTGTCTGGTCTTATTATCAGAGTAACATCGGCCTTATAAAATGAGAAATATTTCTTCATCTTCTATTTTCTGAAAGAGAATAAGTAAAATTGGTGTTCGTAGTCTTTAAATGTTTGGTAGAATTTTCCAGTGAAACCATCTGGATCTGCAGATTTCTTTTTTTAAGTAGCTTTTAAATTACAAATTCATCTTTGATGGTTATTGGACTATTCGGCTGTCTATTTCATCTTGGTCGAGTTTTGGTAATTTAGTATTTTGGCCCATTTCTTTTAAGTTATCAAATTTATGAGCATAGAGTTGTCTGTAGTATTCCCTTATTTTCCTTTTAGCTGTGGATGGGTAGTGATATCCCATGTTTCATTCCTGATATTGTGATTTTAGTCCTCTCTCCTTTTGTCCGTGTCAGTCTTTTTAGAAGTTTATCAGATTTGTTGATTTTTTTTTTTTTTGAGTAAACAGCTTTTTGTTTTGTTGACCTTCTTTATCATTTTCCTGTTTTTAATATCATCGGGTTCATTTCCTGTCTTCCTTGTTTCCTTCATTTTGCTGACTTTGGGCTTATTTTGTGCCTCTTTTCTCTAGTTTCTTGAGGTAGAAACTCAGATAATTGGTTTGGTACCTTTTTTTCTCTTTTAATTTAAACTATAATTTTAGAGCTATGAATCACCCTCTCAGCAATGCTTTAGCTGCATCCCACACACTTTGATATGTAGCATTCTCATTAAATTCTTTTTACAAATTGAGGTGAAATTCACATAACATAAAATTAACCATTTTAAAGTGAGCATTTAACTAGCATTTAGTACCTTCAAATATGCAACTACCACCACCACTATTTAGTTCCAAAACACTTTTACCAGAGCAAAAGAAAATTCCGTACCCATCAAGCAATCCATTCTCCCTTCCCCAGAGGCGCTGGCAACTACCAGTCATCTTTCTGTCTCTATGGGTTTACCTATTCTGGGTATTTCATGTAAGTAGAATCTTATAATATGTGATATTTTGTGTCTCCCTTCTTTGACTTAGCATAATGTTTTTGAGGTTCATCTTATAAAGTTACATAAAACTTGCCTGTAAAACTTGGGTTTAGAGGTGTTGGGGGGAAATGATGGGAGTGAAGTTCAATTATTTATTTAATTTCTTTAATGGTAATTGGTCTGTTCATTTTTCTTGCTATTTTTGAGACAACTTTGCCATGGTTTTCCTAGTAAAATTACTTCGACATTTTCAAATTTACTGGCATAAAAATTCTCAGTGCAATTTATGGTTCTTAAAATCTCTAGTGCATCTGCAAAGTTTAATATCTTAATTTTTCTATCCTATTTTTAGTATCTCTCTCCCTACTCCCTTTTTTTCTGTCTGATCAATTTTGGAGGAATCAGTTCTGGGATTTGCTGGTCTCTACTGCTTCATCAGTCAATTAATTTTGCCCTTATTTCCCTCCTTCTCCTTTCTGTAGGTATGCTCTTTGGTCCTCCTTTGGCTTCTTTTTGCTGTACCTTCTTGTTGCACCTATGAACAAAAATCATAGGAGCTTCATGGTTTTAAAGTTAATGTTTCAAATTTCCTCTAGGATTTCCTCCTAAATGCATATGATTTTAGAGCACATTATTAAATTTCTGAGTGTTTCTTCCTGCTGATTTCTAACTTAGTGACTGGATTTGACTCCCTCGTGGAAAGATTTTGAAAGGCAAGTCTTCCCAGAAATTTGGACTGTGAGTGTCTTCAAGATGGGTCTATACAGCAATCCCACTACTGGGCATATACCCATAGAAAACCAAAATTCAAAAAGACACATGCACCCCAATGTTCATTGCAGCACTATTTACAATAGCCAGGTCATGGAAGCAACCTAAATGCCCATCAACAGACGAATGGATAAAGAAGATGTGGTACATATATACAATGGAATATTACTCAGCCATGAAAAGGAATGAAATTGGGTCATTTGTAGAGACGTGGATGGACCTAGAGACTGTCATACAGAGTGAAGTAAGTCAGAAAGAGAAAAACAAATATTGTATATTAATGCATATATATGGAATCTAGAAAAATGGTACAGATGAACTGGTTTGCAAGGCAGAAATAGAGACACAGATGTGGAGAACAAACGTATGGACACCAAGCGGGGAAAGCGGGAGGGTGGGTGGTGGTGGTGGGATGAACTGGGAGATTGGGATTGACATGTACACACTAATATGTATAAAATAGATAACTAATAAAAACCTGCTATATAAAAAATAAATTAAATTAAATACATTAAATAAAAAAAAAAGACCAGCCTGAGGGCACTCCCTGAAGGGTCGAGATGACAACCAACCTTACAGTTTAGATTTTAAAACAATGCTTGTTAGTTTCAAACCTATATAATACATGACAGGCTAACAAAACCCTAGCATGTTGGGTTAGGCCGTCAGCACATAAGTGGGAACTTCTAAAGTTCCCGGAAACAGGTTCTCTCAGTGGTTTTCCTGGCCCCTTTTTGTCTTGTTTGCCTCTCTAACTGAGAGAGGGCACGTGGGCTCCGCTGCCACCAAGTTACCACAAACTTCAGATTTGGTGGGAGCTAGATTAATGTGTTTTCACTGTAAAAAGTTGACCTTGGGGACCAAAGGGCCAGTGCAAGCTCTGTAAGTATATCTCCATGGAGGTTGCATCGACCCGTCTCGCAGAGATGAGCCCTACCGAGAAGCAGCTACACATCCAGCATTTTTGAAGCATTTCTGAAGCCTTGGGATCTAGCTATAGGCATCCGATGGGGGAGGCAGGTTAGGACATTTCTGTGCTAAAGTCAGTCTGCGCCATCATGGCAGCCCAGGCTGAAGTCCTCCAAAGACGCCCCAGCAGCCCCCAGGCCAGGAGTCAGGGAGGCCACACCCCCGTCAGCTGGTGCCTCCTGGAGGCTCTTTGCCACAGACTGTGTCAGCTCTTTGCCACAGACTGTGGCATGGTCGGGAGCCTCTCTTGGGCAGTGATGCTCCACTTTGGTGGGTCACAGCCTCAGGCTACAGACCCTCCGGAGGGCGGGTCTTTAGGGACCCTCCCACCCCTCGTTACGTAGAACACAAGACTCAAAATTACACCCCTAACCCCACAGCTGAAAGAAGACCCACAGAGGCCTCGAATATAAAAGTGTTTTACAAATTTCAGAGCAATGAGCTAAAGAGAGATATTGTGGCCTAAGTCTTCAACCCCAAGAGACTGAAGACAGAGCCCGAGATTCTGAAGGAATTGCTTTGGGCTCAGACACACCTGGGGAACCAAGGCCTATCCTCCGTCTCTTGATTTGAAAGGTCCTGCTCCTGGGCTCTGTCATCGTGCCCTGTAGCCCAGCCCTGATCACCCTGAGTGAGTTCACCCCGAGCTGGGCCTGACCGCAGTGGAAGTCAGGGAGGGGCCTGGGTGCCTCAGCCTCCCCTTCAGGGGCTCTGCTCCCGGCCCCTCGGGGTACACCTGCTCCCTCCCCTCCCATGGAGAATGGTCCTGCCCTGGTGCCGTGGCAGCAACAACCTTGCTGGTGGGAGGTCTGGGCCAGGTGAGGGTGGGGAGGCGCAGAGAAGGGAGAGGACCAGTGTGAGGGTGGCACAAATGCTGTGGGGACAGCAGACCAGGCCCAGGACAGCCTGGAGGCCATGTGGGCCTCATCAAGGGAGAGGACAGACCGGGAAGTGGGTTCCCAGTGCAATGATGGTGCGGAGGTGAGACAGCAGGGGTAGGGCCAGAGGGGAGAAGCCAGAGGGGATGGGTGTCTTGGGGGCTGTAGGGGGTCTGGTGGGCTTTTGTGGCCATGAGTAACAACTCTTCCACCCCTAGACTTTACTAGCACTCCCCTGGGCACTGGCTCAGTGGGTCCTCAGCACTGTGTAGGTAGCCTGGTGACCCATTCCCCAGACAGCAGGACTGAGGCTGGAGGTCGGGTGGGGTGGCTGGTGCCAGCCTGCCGCCCCAGAATCTGAACCCTGGCTCTGACTCCAGCTGCTGTCCTGCTCTGCCCTTCCCCTTGGGGCCTTGCTGGTTAGAAGGAGACCTGGCTTCTCTGAAGTGGCCCTTCCCCAGGGGAGCCAGGCTCAAGATGGAGCTGAGAGCCCCCAGGCAGGCGCCCTGTGAGTCCAGGTGAGTGCAGCGAGGCCGGGATAAGGCAAAGCATCGGGGCCGAGACATCCCTGCCGACGCCACTCTGTGCAATCTGAGTGGCCAGGAATTTACAAGTTTCCATCAGACTTGGGCATTGCAGGGGGTGGGGGGTGTCTCACAAACTCTCAGAATACTTGTCCCAAATCTCTGCTTCCCTCTACATGCAAATGGGCTGTGCCAATCTTTTTTTTTTTTTTTTGTCTTATTTTACCCAAGATACCCTTGACCTCAGAAAGCCTGTCACCCATCTGTCAAAGATCCTTTAAAAAAGTAATTACCTGTGAACCTAAAACTGCTCTAAAACATAGTCTTTAAAAGAAGTGATTGATGGAGACAGCGGTAGATTTAAGGATTTTAATGTAACTAGTGAGCTGGCAACTTCTAGGTGAATTTCCGCATCTCTTTCCTATGGAATTTTTCTTTTCTCTTTCTCTCACTTTTTTTTTTTTTTTTTTTTTTTTGCGGTACGCGGGCCTCTCACTGTTGTGGCCTCTCCCGTTGCGGAGCACAGGCTCTGGACGCGCAGGCTCAGCGGCCATGGCTCACGAGCCCAGCCGCTCCGCGGCATGTGGGATCTTCCCGGACTGGGGCACGAACCCACGTCCCCTGCATCGGCAGGCGGACTCTCAACCACTGCGCCACCAGGGAAGCCCTCTTTCTCTCATTTTTAGCAGTTAAAGCAAAGTGTCATGATCACTTTTGAGATATTTTTGTTTAGGATGGCTGGAACTCTCACACTGGAATAATGAGACTTTGGAACATATAACTGCTTCTGAACAAAAGTCAAACAAATGAGGTGTTACCACTCAAGAGGCATTGAGTATGTCTTTAGGAAGCAGAATGGGAATGAAAGTCAGCAGGTAGCACTAAACCCACACGCTCGTTTGCTGCCGGAAGCTCTGTCATCACCAGCGCATCAGCGGGGCGTGAAGTGGGGCCGGGGTCTCTGGGTCCTTGTATTCTGCTCCTGGCAGGAATCCAGGCATGTGACTGCCCAGAATTGACGCCTGGGACCTGCCTCTCGGTTTGGGTCCCCCAGAGACAGATGTACACATACGAGTGCACAGACACGCGTGTGCACACCGGCTGCTCCTGGACCCCCGTGGCTGTGGAGAAGGGCCCCGACCAGAGAGAAACAGAGGAGGCAGGTGGGCTGCAGCATGTGAGGGGGCGGCCCAGGGGAGGGGTGGAGCTGACAGCATCTGCTCCGCTTAGATCTAAACCAGCTGTGACGTTTCCCAGTATTTGCAGTTTGGGGAGAACTTTTAGGTATACAAAGTAGCCACTAAGAGAATAAATGGGACCTTGTTTCTCCTTCAGTAAATGAGAGCTGAGCTCCCAGGCAGAGGCAGACCCAGTTCCCCACCCGCCCTCGGGGGACTCTGGTGTGTGACCTCTGTTCTAATGCGCCAGGGTGCTGTCAAGGGGGCCTGAGGCACCGGCTCTGACTGTCCCACAGCGCTGACAGAACCGGGAGTGAGAAGCAAATGATCTGTTTGGTTTTGCACGTTATCATGAATTCTCCAAGCAAGACTCAAGACTCCCCAAACAGATGTCTAAGAGTTAAGGGTGAAGCTTTCAGCCATAACGCCAGGTAGGAGGTCTTACTCAGCATCTTGGCAGTGCCAGGTGGATAGAGCCCCCTCCCCTCACACGCACACACGGTCATGTATGCTCACACACACAGACGCACACCACCTGCGTGCATACGTACGGGCAGATATACAGCTGCACGTGCAAACACAGAGACGGCAGAGACACAGTGGGTGGGTGGCTTAGGAGCAGAGGACACTGGTCTGGTCCCAACCCTGTTCAAAGACACTGGGACCTCCCCAGGACTCAGCTTCTTCGTCTGTGAAACGGGGTTGATGGTTCCTGCGCAGCCTACATCTTGAGAAGACGATGAAAAATCAAATGAGACAGCAGACAGGAAGATCCGTTTGAGGGTGAGAGCTCCTTCTGGGCTTAAGGACCCGTTACCAATGCAAGGTTGCTAATATTGTCCCCTGACCTGTGAGCTGAGGACAGCTGAGGCTGAAGCAGACCTTGGCAGACTTTGGGCAGGTGCGGGAAGGGGCAGTCGGGAGTGAAGTGACCCCCAGCTTGGGAACAGGCGTGCACGAGGCAGGTGCCGAGGCGCCCTCCCCAGAGCAAGGTAAGACCTGGTCTTCATGGAGGTGCCCGAGGCAATGGCTTAGATGCAGAGCCCAAAGGCAGCTACCTAGTGCCTGGCCAGGTCGAAAATTACAGAAAGGGTGGGAGGACACAGGGATCCCCTTCTCCCCCACTCCTTCTCTCCCTGATGTCTCTAATCGGTGCTGGAAAAGGTAGCGTGCTAAAACCTAGGGCTTCTCACAGGGAGGTCCCCTCTGCCACCGCCTACTCAGGGAGAGCTTCCCGGCATCCAGGCCAAGCCGGGCACCCCGTCTATGCCCTCATCATACAGCATGTTTCCTCTTTGTGGCCCTTACAACAGGTGTAATCACACGTCCATTCATGTAATAATAGGAGGTCTGTCTGTCCCGCTGGGTTGTGAGATCCACAGGGGTGGGGGCCAAGCCTGGGCTTCCTCTCACCTGAACCCCCCCATGTGGCCCAGAGCCAGGAACAGAGTAAAGTAGCACCTGACCTTCGGCCTCTTGTTTCATGAAATGCAGTGAAATGCCAGTGCACACGTCTTCCAATGGGAAAAAGTAATTTACAAATTCCTTGGAGTTCATTGCAGTGAAATCTACTGTCCACGTGAGCACACCTGTGAGGAGACAGATGGCTGTGCAGGTAGCAGCCACAGAGCTGAGTAATTGCAGGGTTATGTCCTGGAGAGACCACGGTCAGGGATGGAGGGACGGCCAAGGGTCCGGTGGGCAGAGGGCGGGAGTCGAGAGGCACCAGCCAGCACCTTGGACAGCGCCTGCCCTCGGCTCCAGCGTCCGGGTTTGCTGTTTTCTTGGGGCCCCAGGATTAGGATGGGTTGATTGCACAAAGCCATGACGGATGTAGTTTCTCTGGGACCAGAGTGTCTGCCTTACCCCTCAAAGCATCCCCCGACTCAGAACAAGAGGTGGCTTCTAGCCCCGGCTCACTGCCAGCTCCTCTAATGTGTGATCTGAGGGGGGCGGGGGGGGCCTCCTACCACCCCTTGGGGCCACAGTTCCGCCAGCACGATGAAGTGAGTCTCGTCGAGGGTCCTTGGGTGTTACCTGCTCTGTGTTACTGGGTCACGTTCCAGCATCTTCTCTACTCCCTGGTCAGAAACCTCTGTTTTTGGCTGTTTCTACGGCCAAGAAGTGGTCTGTTATTCACTCCTGCACCTGCAAGGGGGCACAGTGCCGGCACACGGTTGGAGCTAATACATAATCGTTGACTGGGTGAAAAGAACACAACTTCCTGGTCCCCTTCCTGTAACCTCAACTGTGTGGATGTCAACAGAACTCAGTTTAAATGTGAAAGGAGAAAAGCAAACAAACCTATAAACTGTGGGCCTCCACGGAGTCAGCACTGCCAAATGCAGGTGTCCTTAGAGGGAAATGGGGGCTTGTTTTCCGGGTGCCCCTCTCACCAGCTGGAGCGAGTGAACTGGGTGAACAGGACCCTCTTTGGCTGGCCCCCTAATGACGTGTGTGCCCGTGGATCACAGGCGGCGTCACAGCGCTTTCCCAGCGGCTCACGGTAGCTGATGATTCTCAAGGGGAGAAGCAGCCCCTCGCCCAGGGGCCCCTAAGCTCTTAGGGGACATGAGGTCTCCCCACACCCAAGCTCCCGGAGTGGCCACCAGCGAGCACACAGACGGGGAGCAGGCCGTACCCCGCACACCTGAGCACCTGTGAGTTTCCTGTGGCCGCAGTAACAAGTACCACAGACTGGGGGCTTAAAACAGCACAGATGGGGCCTCCCTGGTGGCGCAGTTGTTGAGAGTCCATCTGCCGATGCGGGGGACGCGGGTTCGTGCCCCGGTCTGGGAAGATCCCACATACCACGGAGCGGCTGGGCCCGTGAGCCATGGCCGCTGAGCCTGCGCGTCCGGAGCCTGTGCTCCGCGACGGGAGAGGCCACGGCAGTGAGAGGCCCGCGTACCGCAGAAAAAAACAAAAACGAAAACAAAAACAGCACAGATGTATCCCTCACAGTTCTGGAGGCCATACTCCACAATCGCCCTGTCGGCAGGGTCCATTCCCTCTGGGCGCTCTGAGGGGACTCTGTCTCGTGCCCCTCCCGGCTCCTGGCGTCTCCTCCATCCTCGGGGCTCCTGGGCCTGTAGGTGCCTCCCCCCATCTCTGCCTCCGGCTTCCCGTGGACTTCTCATCTCAGTCTGTGTGTCTAAAGCCTCCCTTTGCCCATCTCTTAAAAGGACACCCGTCACTGGGTTTGGGGTCCACCCTAAATCCAGGGTGATCTCATTTAGAAATCCATAACTTAATTACCTCTGCAAAGACCCCTGTCCCAAATAAGGTCCCATTCACAAGTCCTGGGGGTCAGGACGTGGGCAAAGCTTTTAGGGGCTGCTGCTCAGCCCACCCCACCCTGATGGCAGAGGGGCCCAGGAAGGGATGCAGGGATTTCTGAGCCACTGGTTCCAGGCTGTGTGTTTGGGAGCCGCCTGCAAAAGAGGGGTCCTGAGAGCCAGCCCTCCGCCACTGAGCACCTTCAGTGACCCTGGCCATGTTATGGAGCTTGTGGGCCTGGGCCTGGAGCCACTGCCTCCCACAGGCAACGTGGAAAGTGGGATGGGCTCTGTCTGCCTCTCCATCCCGCTGTGTCTCTGTCTCTGTCTCCAGCCCTGTCTCCCTCAGGCCCAGGACTGTGGCCCTGGCTCCCTGCCCTGCCCGGCAGTACCATGTGCATCATTCCTCCCTGAGCTGAGCAGGACCTGGGTGTCTGCATGGTGGGAGACTCCTTCTGCACCCTGCATCCAGCTGTCCTCTTCAGATTCAGGTAGGGGTTTGTGGATAAGACTCCATCCCCCGCCCTTTCCCATAATTATGCACACTAGGTGATGGGAACAGGGGCGGCCCACTCCCAGGAGGAGATGCAAGGGGGTGGGTCTGCAGGGGGCATCCTCTGAGGGGCCCGCCTGCCCCTCCAGCCCCAGCTCCCCCTCGGAGCCCTCTCAGCCCAAGTACACGCATGCACGCGCGCCAGGTACACGCACGCACACACATGTCCTCCGTGCCGCACAGCTACTGGTCTGGGGCCCCCATCCTTCAGGAGGAAGTGTGTATGGTGGATGCCGGCACAGCCAGGACTGGGGAGACCACCAGTGTCCCCCCCGCCCACCTCCTCGTGCACACGCCGAGGCCTTGCCCCTCCCGGTCCAGCGCCGGGAGCTGTGGAGAGTGGGGGGCACAGCCGCCACGCCCTCTCGCCCGACGCCTGCCCCAGCCGGAGACGTGCTTGGCAACACCCAGGAGACCCCTCCCGCGGCCGAGGGTCGAGGGGGCGTCCTCCTCGACACCTGCTCCACCACTGCCCTGAGCCCACCCTTCCATCCCCACGATCTCTCTCTAAAAACCCCTTCAGTAAACCAAGACCCCACACACACCTGCAAAGCTGCTCCACGGTTGAGTCTGCCGTGGACTCACTGCCGAGAGTTAATTCGCTAATCTCAGCGAAACTGCATCCCTTTTGTTTCATATCAATTAACAGAGAATTAAAAAAGCAATCTCCTCGATGGCTCCTGTCTGGCAGCCGAGGCCGCAGAGCTAACGAGGCGAGGCTGCCCTTCCCAGCTTCCGCACGGCCCTGCCCTCGGCGGTGGCCCCTGTGAACTCCGTCCTCTGGCAGGAGGCCCCTGAGGTGAGGAGGGTCCGGGGGCAGGGCCGGCCCGGGGGTCCCAGCGGAGCCCCCAGTGGACGCAGCCCCCCACACCAGCTCGGGGGCTTTGGGGGGTTGGCAGGGCAAAGCCCCACTTCACCCCGGGCCAGCCCGGCGAGCCCTTCCCTGCCCACCCCACCTTCCTCTTCACTAGACGGGTGACTGTGTGTGTCTTTCAGAGGAGCTTCAACAGCACACATGCACGCGCACATACCCACACCAGGCATCCACGTACTCGCACGCAGGCGGAGGCACACGCACACGCGAGCACACACACGTGTGCACCCAAAGCCCCAGAGAGGCTGCTGGACCTGGTGCTGCCGGGCGATGGGTCGGGGGGGGGTCCTACTTTTGGGGACCAGGCCGCTGTGATGTACCTGCTTTTCCTAAAACATGTTTGCAGGTGGATGGCTCTGAAGCGGTGACAGTGCTGGGGCTTTTCTGCAGGAAAGGACACGGGAGATCGGTGTGTGTTTATTATGTGAGGCGGGACTTAGGGGCAGCTGGGGAGGGACGTTTCTGGCCCCTCTTTTTAGCCCTCATCAGCGCCCGGCCTAGAGAGGGAGGCCCTGCCCCGGGGCCCCCCAACGCCCCACGCTGGCTGCAGACGATCTACGGCCCAAACGACTCCACCGCCCAGAACCCAACCGTTCGGCGTGTGTTTCAGCGAAGCCACTCCCTCGACCCATCACAGCAGAACCCTTCCGTCCGCGTCCTCCACAGAAAGTCAGCTGCGCGGGAACGTCACCCAAAGTTGGGCGCTCAAATCGCGACGTGTGTTAGAGTTCACTTCAACCACAGCCCCTGAGCCGATGCTAATCAGGGGGCTGCTTCGTGCACCTCTGGAAGCCTGGGGAGGCTTTTACAGGGCACGGGGTGTGCATCCGTGTGTGTGTGCACGTGGAGGCACGTGCACCTGTGTTCCCGTGTGTGTACACACAAACACGGGTGTGTGTGCGTCAAAGCCACGTTTAAAGGCACTGGAACAGGGAGGCCTCGCTTCGATAGAGCAACGCGGGCTGTTTTGATGTTCACGCAACGGAGGTGACCTGAAATGGAGAGATTTGGAAGCAAACACAAATCTGGCCCAGATTTACGGTCCAGCCATTTCCCTCCATAATCAGCTTGTGCCATGGACGCTCCCATCAGCCGAAAACTTGTGACCCACCCATCAGTCCGAGCGGTGCTCCGAGCACTGTCGGTGAGGGCCCAGGAGGGGGTCGGTGTGTCTGGTTGGGATGCAGGCCCCACCCCGGCCACTGCCACCCTCCCTCCTGCCAGGAGCAGCTGAGCGATGTGTCCCCTGCCCCACCCCACACGGCGCTTGTGAGGACATCGTGTCTGCAGAGATGCCATCAGGGCATCAGGTGAAGACACATGGGCCTTTGCCTGGAACGAAGGAGGGATGGCCACGGCGGGTGCAGGGAGCGCGGTCAGCCTAGGGGCCCTTCAAGGGAGGGGCTACCGTGCCCACCAGGACCCTGGCCAGGCTGGGAGGAGGGCCTGGTGGTCTCGGGTGGCACCGGGCCCAAGGCCAGGGGGCGGCCACCAGGGCTGGGAAGCCGCCCAGCTCAGGGGCCCTCACCCAGGAGGGGAGGTCATGCCAGCCAGGGCTGGCGCGGCCTCTGGATGGGCCTGGGTCTGCATCCTCCACCGGGTCCCCCTCACTTGTCGTGCACACACAGGTGCACCCGCACAGCCTCTGTGCCCGGTCGGGGGTGGGGACCCACCGACAGCTGGGCTGAGCTGAAAACTTTCCTCCAACTTCGGTCCCCGACCACAGCTCTCCATCCAAATGGGGGTCCTTTCTGATGGTTCTGCAGCTAGAATCAGCGTCTTTTCAAAACCCAATCGGGACACATATTCTGGAATCTCGGTTTCCCGTCTGTGCCGGGCTCAGCCACCCACGCGGGACCCCAGGTCTGGCTCAGACCCGACTTTGAACTCCATCCCTGCAGCTGGCTTCTTGCTCCAGGGTCTCAGGGGAAGCTGGGTGCTGCTGTACGGACACACCACCCCAGGCGATGCGCTCACAGATCCAGGGCCAGAATCCAAAATCAGGGTGTCCCAGGGCTGCGCTCCCTCTGGGGGCTCTGGGGGAGGGTGTGCCCTGCCTCTCCCAGCTTCGGGGGGCTCCAGGTGTCCTGGGCTTGTGGCCACATCCCTCCCGTCTCCGGCTCCATCTTCACGTGGACTTTCCTGTGTGTGTCCCTCTGTCCTCTCCTGTCCTTATAAAGGCTGGATTTAGAGCCCACACTAACGCAGGAGGATCTCATCTCAAAATCCTTAACTAATCACTTCTGCAAAGGCCCTCTGTGAACAAGGTCACATTCTGAGGCTCTGGGTGGACGTGAACTTGTGGGAACCCTGCTCACCAGATGCTGAGGTCCTTGGCCAGCGCCCCCTTCACTGGCCTCACCGCCAGGCTCAGAGGAGACCCCACCTTCAACCTGGGACCCCTCCCCTCCAGACCAGCTACCCTGTCCCAGTTCAATTGAAATGTTGGAAAAACAAGAAATACTTCCCAGTAGAACATACCCAAATACTGCACGGGATGTCCGTACACCCCACCTCCTGTTGTCTCTCCTCAATTACCACTTGACCAGGTGCCCTGTATTTCACGGGCCGCCTTGGACTCGGCTGGCATCCCCACTCAACAGCAGACACAGCATCTTCACGCGGAAACACAGGCGAGCAGAGCACTTCCTTCTGGCGGTGCCAGCTCCCTGCCTCCTCCGGCCCCTCCTCCCTCCCAGGCATTTTTGGTTTCTGATTCCACACTTATTTACGGTGGTGGCTGTCCCCAGGCCAAGGTCACATCTTGAACACTGGGAGTTGGGCGAGCAGAGCTCGGCGCGTGAGCTCCGTATGGGATGAATCACGGACCTGCTCGTGGGGCATCGGGCAGGCGGGCCAACCTCTCCCTGAGGATTTAAATCCTTCTCGGCCAAAATGAAGGCAGAGCCTCATGGGGACACGTGGGCCTTGGCAATGACCTCTCACGTCCACGAGCCAGGCACTGACGCCCTCTCAGGAGCAGGGCGAGGCGCAGTGGGTGTGTGTGGCCAGGACGCCCACGCTGTGATGGACAGCTGGACAGACCTCAGACGCGCCTTGGGCCCCATCAGCCAAATGCCCCCCGGCTGGGCGGGTCAGGGGCTCTGTCTGCAGCCCCAGCCCCAGCCCCTGCTGGCCGCCGGCCCACAGGGAAGGACGGGAATCCAACTCCAGGTGAGCCCGCCCCCGCACCGGGGCTCCCTCCAGTACCCCTCGGCCTCTCCCCCAGCCGCTGTCCTGGCCTGGATGTGTCTCCCGGGTTTGGGGTGCTCTCAGCAGACTGGGGATGTGCCTACCCGTCCTCGTCCCCTCCTGACGCTCGAGGAGCCCCCAGGACCGGGTGGAAACGCCCCGTCTTCCACATGCCAGCCCCCAGGTCAAAGAGGCCTTCCACGAAGTAAAGAAGCGCTCTGCTCTGCGCGGGCAAACCTCCTCTCCCCAAGCTCAGGACTCTGCCCAGCGACGCCCATTGCCGGCTGCAGGCCCTCTGCCCAGCACCGTCCACTCTTAGCGGCGCCACCTTGTCCCCTCGCCGGCCCCGCCTGGAGGACAGGACAGTCCTGGGAGGAGGGGTGGCCATCAGGGGCCCGTCCCCACAGTCCTCCTGACAGACAGACAGTGCCCAGGCCCCGGCTCTCCCCCAAGGCCAGGAGCCCCCGGAAGGAACGCCCTCGAGGGGAGGGCATCTTGCTCTCAGGGTCACTGTGTGCCAACTGCTGAGAGAAGAGGGGGTCGTGCTGGGGGGTGGGGTATTGCCCAGAAGGACTGTGGCCGGCAGGTGGCACTGCCCCCCATCTCCACCGCCCCGAACCCCAAGTAGGGCCAGCCTCATTCTCGAGAGGTGAAAAATGGCGTTTCCTCCCCACAGAGGGGGGCTGGGATGGATGACCACGTGTGCCAGCGACCTGCGGTTGGCGGGGTGCATGCACACACATCCTCAGCTCCATGTTCACTTGAACTCATTACCATAGTCTCACAACTCCACCTCCATAGTCATGCGTCCTATTTCCATATTCACGAGCTCATCTCCATACTCACGTGTCCTCATCTCCATACTCACGTGTCTCATTTCCATATTCATGAGCTCATCTCCATACTCACGTGTCCTCATCTCCATACTCACGTGTCTCGTTTCCATATTCATGAGCTCATCTCCATACTCAGGTGTCCTCATCTCCACAGTCACGTGTCTCATTTCCATATTCATGAGCTCATCTCCATACTCACGTGTCCTCATCTCCATAGTCACGAGTCCCATTTCCATATTCACGAGCTCATCTCCATACTCAGGTGTCCTCATCTCCACAGACACGCGGTTCATTTCCATATTCACGAGCTCATCTCCATACTCAGGTGTCCTCATCTCCACGGACACGCGGTTCATTTCCATATTCACGAGCTCATCTCCATACTCACGTGTCCTCATCTCCACAGACACGCGGTTCATTTCCATATTCACGAGCTCATCTCCATACTCAGGTGTCCTCATCTCCATACTCACGTGTCCTCATCCCCATAGTCACGAGTCCCTTTTCCACATTTATGCGTCCTCATAACTATCTTCATTCATTCTCCATATTTGTGAATCCCCATCTTCACGAGTCTCATCTCCATACTCACGTGTCCACATCTCCATAGTCACGTGTCTCATTTCCATATTCATGAGCTTATCTCCATACGCACATGTCCACATCTCCATGGTCACGTGTCTCATTTCCATATTCATGAGCTCATCTCCATACTCAGGTGTCCTCATCTCCATCGTCACGTGTCCTCATCTCCATAGTCAGGAGTCCCATTTCCACATTTATGCGTCCTCATGCCTATCTTCATTCATTCTCCATATTTGTGAATCCCCATCTTCACGATACTCATCTCCATATTTACATGTCCTCATCTCCATATTCAGGAGCTCATCTCCATAGTCACGTGCCCTCATCTCCATAGTCAGGTGTCCTCATCTCCACAGTCACGCGGTTCATTTCCATATTCATGAGCTCATCTCCATACTCAGGTGTCCGCATCTCCACAGTCACGAGTCCCTTTTCCACATTTATGCGTCCTCATAACTATCTTCATTCATTCTCCATATTTGTGAATCTCCATCTTCACGGGTCTCATCTCCACTCACGTGTCCTCATCTCCATACTCACGTGTCTCATTTCCATATTCATGAGCTCATCTCCATACTCACGTGTCCTCATCTCCATAGTCACGAGTCCCATTTCCATATTCACGAGCTCATCTCCATACTCAGGTGTCCTCATCTCCACAGTCACGAGTCCCTTTTCCACATTTATGCGTCCTCATGCCTATCTTCATTCATTCTCATCTCCATATTTGTGAATCCCCATCTTCACGGGTCTCATCTCCATACTCACGTGTCCACGTCTCCATACTCACGTGTCTCATTTCCATATTCATGAGCTCATCTCCATACTCACGTGTCCGCGTCTCCATACTCACGTGTCTCATTTCCATATTCATGAGCTCATCTCCATACGCACGTGTCCTCGTCTCCATAGTCACGTGTCTCATTTCCATATTCATGAGCTCATCTCCATACTCAGGTGTCCTCATCTCCATCGTCACGTGTCCTCATCTCCACAGTCACGTGTCTCATTTCCATATTCATGAGCTCATCTCCATACTCACGTGTCCTCATCTCCATAGTCACGAGTCCCATTTCCATATTCACGAGCTCATCTCCATACTCAGGTGTCCTCATCTCCACAGTCAGGAGTCCCATTTCCACATTTATGCGTCCTCATGCCTATCTTCATTCATTCTCATCTCCAGATTTGTGAATCCCCAGCTTCACGTCCTCACCTCCCAGCTCAGAGCCAGACCCCCCAAACTGCCCCCCGCAGAATCGCTGTGGGGCCCCGCTGCTTGCAGTTGGTCTGGGCCACACAAGCAAATGCAGAGGCTGGGGGTGAGGTGTGGAGGGGATGCAGGACCCTGCTCAGGTCTGGGTTTCTTCCCCACATGGTATTACCAGCAAAAAGTCCTGGGAGATCCCGGAGGCTGTCCTGGAAGGGGAGGCCCACACAGCACCAAGGGGTCGGGGTGGGGCTCGGACAGGCTGGAGGGAGGCCTGGCCGCGTCCGCTTCGCTGCCCCTGAAATTACACAACACGGCCAAGGAGACAGGAGAGCTGTTGGCCGGAGGCCGCGAGGACGCCGTGGAAGCCAGGGGCCGCGCGGGGAGGCCACGGTGGCAAGCCCGCCGGCCCACCAGGCTTGGGTGAGGCGAGGACAGAGGTGTGCCCTGCAGAGGGGCCTGAGCTCAGCTGCTCGGCCAGCGTCTGCGTCCTCTCTGTGCTTTACAAAGGGCCCTGAGACCTGGATGGCAGCACCCGGGTGGTTCCTGCAGGAGAGCAGGCGAGCCGAGCCGCCCACAGGGCCCCACCTTCCTCCGTGGAGCCTGGGCTTCTTGTTCAGAAGCTGAGCTGGGGCAGGGGCAGGGACTCTTGGAGGCCACACGGTTAGCAGGGGCCCAGCGGTTCCCTCGGTGCCTCTGCTTCCGCAGACAGGCCGCCAGGCCGCAGGCGAGTCCCCACGGGCCCTGGAGGTGGCTCCCTCACTCCACAAAGTCATGGAAACGGAGTCTCACTCGGTACTCTGCGTTTATAGATGTTGCCCCAGGATAAGATAGGCAATTCTGTGAAATGAAGAAATTCAATCATTACCCTCCTCACCCAGGTCTCTTTGTGGTGGAAGGTTGGTTTTGCATTTAATGAAGACGAGCTCCGTCTGTAATGAGAATGCGATGAGGATGTAACTGAAAACGTAACAGAGGAAGAAGGAGCCCACGGCAAGTCTGGGGGGCGGAGTTAATGTTTGCCTTTTAAAATGTGCATAAAAAAGAGGCGGGGGCACCACCCCTACTGGGACAGATCTGATTTCCCAGGGCCCGGGGAGCACACCTTGTGGATCCTCCTTGTGTCCTCGGGCCTGAGCATCAGGGGATACTTCTCCCCCATCACTTACAGGTGAGGTAGACGCCCATCACAGACAGGTGAGGTAGACGCCCATCACAGACAGGTGAGGTAGATTCCTCACCCACCCAAGGACTCTCACCCAGTGGCCATGGGGCTGGAGGACCCTCAGGCAGCAGAAAGACAGAGGCAAAAAGTTTCTGCCCAAACACTCAAACAAAACGGGGTGGGGGTGGGGCCACCAAGAGGGAACCTGCCCTAGGGCTTCCATCCCAGGGGCTGTGAGTCCTCAGGGAAGAGAGTGCAGTGAGCAAGACAGGAGAAGGGCAGACCTTGGGCGTGGCCGGCCAGATTCACGTGGACCGGCTTGTCACCAAGTCTCATTCTACCGGCGACAAAGGCCCAGGAACAATGGAGTGTTATTAAGCCCTGAAAAGAAATGGAGGAACCCTAAATGCGTATTACTAGCAAAAGAAGCCATCTGAAAAGGCTACAGGCTGATTCCAACTACGTGATATTCTGGAAAAGGCAAAACTATGGAGACAGTAGGAAAAAAAAGGTCAGGGGTTGCCAGGGATTAAGGCGGAGGGAGGGATGTCCAGGTAGAACACGGGATTTTTAGGGCAATGAAACTACTCTGTGTGATACCATAATGGTGGATACAGGTCATCATACATTTGTCCAAACCCACAGAACGTACGACGCCAAGAGGTAAGCTGTAGACTTTAGTTAATGACCTATCGATATTGGCTCATCAATTGTAACAGCATCCTGTACCAGTGCCAGATGCTAATGATGGGAAACTGCACGGGAGAAAGGGGGTTTGTGGGAACTCCTTGTACTTTCTGTCAATTTTCTGTAAACCTAAAACTGCTCTCAGAAATAGTCTATTGATACAAGGAAATTTAAAGCATAGGAGACACTGCATAAATGACTGACGGGCAGAATTCCCGTGTCGGGTGAGACGGAAGCTGATAGTGGGAGAGCAGGGCCCGAGACCCAGCCTGTTTCCCGCGGCTGCCTCTGAACTACACTAACTTTTGAACCATACAAACTGTGTTCCCAGCAAACAGCGAGGCCTGGGCTGCAGACGCTGCCATATCCTGGGAGAAATATGTGGTCAAGTGAAAAATTTGAGAAATTAGCAGATTTTCCACGTCCAAGATTCCAAACCCAGCAAAGCGCTCTGATGGCCGCCTCTGGGGAGCCCCTGGCCCCTCCAATCCAGCTCCACCTGGGAGGGGTCCTCCTAAAGGTTGCCTGTTTGTCTCCAAAGAATTCACAGTGGACCGAATCCACTAAAGAACAGCGTGCCAGCAGGCGAAGGTGACACCGCTTGGCTTGCCTTAATTTTTCAGGATTTTATTGTGAAATTTCATGTTACAGACGAGTGTGTAAAAAGTATGTGCTTTTAGCCTCTACTCAATCTTCTGTAATAACGTATATAGGAAAAGAATCTGAAAAAGAATGAATATACGCAGATGTATAACTGAACCACTTTGCTGTACACCTGAAACTAATACAACATTGGAAATCAACTCTACTCCAATGAATTTTTTTTTTTACGTATGCTTTTGGGACTTCCCTGGTGGTCCAGTGGTTAAGAATTGGTCTTGCAATGCAGGGGATGCCAGTTCAATCCCTGGTCGGGGAACTAAGATCCCACCTGCTGCGGGGCAACTAAGCCCACGTGCCACAACCAGAGAGAAGCCCACGTGCCACAGTGGAAGATCCCGCATGCCGCAGCTAAGGCCCGATGCAGCCAAAAAAGAAAAAAAATTTTAGCCAAAAAATTTTAAAAAAAGAAAAAGAATTTTTTTAAATTTACATAAAGTATATGCTTTTAACTGATTACAAATCTAACATCATCCAAGATCAGAATAAGGCGTTGCCAGCCCTTGAGAAGCCCACGTATGTCCCTCCTCTTGATGGAATCTCCACCCCTGTTCTAAAATCATTGCTCCCCAGTTTTCTTTTCTCAATTTAAAAAATCGTGGTAAATACACACAACATAAAATTTACCATCTTAACCACTTTAAAGTACAGTTCAGTGATATCGATATGTTTATTTTGCCCCAGCCAACAACCATCTCCAGAACTTTTTCATCTTTTCAACAGAAACCATCCCCATCATTTAATGTCCCCATTAAACACTAATCCCCCACCCCCTCCCCCAGCACCAGGTACCCACCTACTTTCTGTCTCTATGGATTCGACTCCTCCAGGGACCTCCGATAAGGGGAATCACACAGTATTTCTCTTTTTGTGACTGGTTTATTTCACAGAGCAAAACGTCCTCAAGTTTCATCCATGCTGTAGCCTGTGTCACAATTCCCTTCCTTTTTAAGGCTGAGT
This sequence comes from Phocoena phocoena, assembly GCF_963924675.1. Taxonomy (NCBI): domain Eukaryota; kingdom Metazoa; phylum Chordata; class Mammalia; order Artiodactyla; family Phocoenidae; genus Phocoena; species Phocoena phocoena. The sequence goes on from NC_089233.1 coordinate 86,936,169, forward strand.
ACTATTCCATTGTGTGGATGGACCACATTCTGTTTATCCATCATCTGTGGATGGACACTGGGCTGCTTCCATGTTTTAGCTCCTGTGAATAGAGCTGCTGTGAACATGGGTGAGCAAATACCTGTCTGAGTCCCTGCTTTCAGTTCTTTTGAGTAAACACCCAGCAGTGGAATTGCTGGATTCCCAGGTTCTTTTATCCTTTTACCACATTTACAGGCTAGAATCCTGCCTGTTTTGGGGTCTGTGAACGGAATCACTGTCAGCATGTGGGTCTGGGCTTCTCTGTCTACAGCGCCAATGCCTGGGGTGGACCCCGGGGGCTCCCAGGACCTCCCCGTTGACTGGATGGTCTGGGTTCTCAAGCCCACTGCCCGCTCCCCAGGTCTGGACGCTCTGGGGTGCTTCGCGCTACCCGTGCACGGAGGGGACCTCTTGTCGGGTCATGGGCGTCTGGTCGTCCTCTGGGTCCGATGCTTGATCAAGTGTTTTGCCCCCTCACCCGGGGACCCGTCTTTTTCTTACTGACCTGCAGTTCTCCATGTTCTGGGTTTGAGTTCTTTGGCCCTGAGCCAACTTTATGAGCAAGTCGGTTTGGGGGATGAAAACACATGCGCCTGCGTCAAGCAGGTGTAAAGCCAGGTACATGCTGATCGGCAAAAGAGAGGCGCCGAAAACCTCTTGGTAAAGAAATGTGATGTTTTATGAATCACAAGAGTCTTCACTCTTGGGTGTCTCCTGATGAACAAGGTTATTCATTTTATTTATTTATTTTCGAATGTAGGCAATTCTGTCAGCCTTTTCTTGTGTGCTTAACATTGCGGATCTTGTTTAAGAAAATCTCGTATCCCTGCCCTGAGGCCATTAAGATGCCTTTCCATATCGTCTCTAAATGGTTTATAATTTCGCTCTTCATGTGGGTTTATCGTCCACCCAGAGCTGACTTGTGTGTCACGTAGGTCACTTTTTTTCCCATGTGTGGGCACCAGTTTCAAATAATCCAACCTTCCTCCATGATCTGCTGCCTCTGGCTCACATACGCGCGTCCGGGGACCCACCGCGTCCTTCCCCGAGGGTCTGCCTGCCCATCCCGGCACCAGCTCCTCCCCGCGCTGTCCCTGTGTCCCTTTCAAACGAGTCTCGTCACCTGCGAGAGCGAGAGCTCCCCTCCCCGGCAAAGCCCAAGCTTTTCTGGGCGCTTTTGTCCTTCTGGGTACAGTTTAGAATCAGCCTGCAAAATCAGTCGCCCTGCCGCTCTCCCTCTTACGCACACGAACACATCTTCCCCCGTGGGATTTTTACTGGCATTGATTTGAATCTACAGATAAATGCAGGGAAATTGTCCCCTTTACGAGGCTGATTCCCTCCAATGTAGGTATGTGGTTTCTCTGCCCGCAGAGCGGGATTGTCTTTAATTCCTCAATTAAAATGGTGTAGTGTTTTTGTTTGTTTTTTTTAAATATCTTTTTTGGAGTATAATTGCTTTACCATGTTGTGTTAGTTTCTACTGTATAACAAAGTGAATCAGCTATACATATACATATATCCCCATATCCCCTCCCTCTTGCATCTCCCTCCCACCCTCCCTATCCCACCCCTCTAGGTGGTCACAAAGCACCGAGCTGATCTCCCTGTGCTATGCGGCTGCTTCCCACTAGCTATCGATTTTACGTTTGGTAGTGTATATATGTCAGTGCTACTCTCCCACTTCATCCCAGCTTACCCTTCCCCCTCCCCCCATCCTCAAGTCCATTCTCAACATCTGCATCTTTATTCCTGTCCTGCCCCTAGGTTCTGCAGAACCTTTTTTTTTTTTTAGATTCCATATATATGTGTTAGCATATGGTATTTGTTTTTCTCTTTCTGACTTACTTCATTCTGTATGACAGACTCTAGGTCCATCCACCTCACTGCGAATAGCTCAATTTCATTTCTTTTTATGGCTGAGTAATATTCCATTGTGTATATGTGCCACATCTTCTTTATCCATTCATCTGTCTATACTACAAAGCTATAGTAATCAAGACAGTATGGTACTGGCACAAAAACAGAAATATAGATCAATGGAACAGGATAGAAAGCCCAGAGATAAACCCACGCACATGTGGTCACCTTATCTTTGATAAAGGAGGCAAGAACATACAATGGAGGAAAGACAGCCTCTTCAATAAGTGGTGCTGGGAAAACTGGACAGCTACATGTAAAAGGATGAAATTAGAACATTTCCTAACACCATACACTAAAATGGCGTAGTGTTTTCCATAAGTGAATTACATTTGTTTGTTGTACTTATCCTGGTATAGTTTGTGTTTAGATGTTATGGTAAATGGTGTTCCTTACGTTCATTTTCTTCCTTTTTTTTTTTTTTTTTTTGTGGTACGCGGGCCTCTCACTGTTGTGGCCTCTCCCGTTGCGGAGCACAGGCTCCAGACGCGCAAGCTCAGCGGCCACGGCTCACGGGCCCAGCCGCTCCGCGGCATGTGGGATCTTCCTGGACCGGGGCACGAACCCGTGTCCTCTACATTGGCAGGCAGATTCTTAACCACTGAGCCACCAGGGAAGTCCCTGGATGTTTAATTTCATCAAATTTCTTCTGCATCTGTGGAAGGAGGAGACACCCCCTCGGCACTGTGCTGTGGCGGGTCCCCAGACGGATTTCATGTAAAGTCTTACCAATGACCTGATGTCCCTCGAGGTCCCGCTGCTGCTGTCCTGACCGCACCTCAAGGCTCCGGGATGGGCGCCCAGCGCAGAGGCCTGGCCCCGTCAGTCGGGGCTGCCGCACCCAAGCCCCCGGCTCTGGGTCCCGAATCCCAGGAGGAGGATGGACAGAGGAGATTCCACTCTTAAGTCACAGCCACAGTCAAGCCTAGACACTGTCAAGGCCACTCCAGGCCCCTTCCCTCTCCACGTGACCGTTCAGCCGGCAGGGCGGGGCCCACGGGGGTGCATGGCGTCTCACCCTGGGTTGGGCGCCAGGCTGGGGCCTCCCTTCCCCGTGGGCCCCTCCTTACCTCTGGGCCCACCGCAGCCTCTTTCATTGTCTGTGTTGAGATTTTCGGGTTGGGGGTGGAGATTACTGTCCCACCCGTGACATCATAATAGGCTGCTGTCCCCGAAAACAAAAGGCTTTCGAGATGGCAAGGAGACACGTGGTATTTATGTCGTCACCAACCAGACAGTAGTGGGGGGAGGGAGGGGAAGAAACATCTGTACATTGAGAGGAGCAATGACAGCCGTCCTCGCTTCTGTGCTGGAGCTGAAATTACGCCCATACAGCACAGAAAGGGTTTTTTGTGTGTGTGCAGGTGGGTTCATAAAAACCCATTGAAATGCAAAACGAGGACCCCCCTCCCGCCCCCGCCCAGAGAGAGGGGGCTCCTCCTCCAGGATGAGGACCCAGACACAGAAGAGGCTGCATTTCCCTCGATCTTCTTGGCCAGCGCAGGGTGGCTATCAACCCCCAAAAACCCAGGGCGGGGGTCCACGTCATAAAAATGCACATGTGCCAGAACTCAGCCCAGCCCAGGGAGCTTGGCGTCACTTCTGTCCGGTCCAGAGCTGAGTGGGAAGGCCCCCGGCCAGCTCCCTGGGGACTCCGAGGGAGCCCCTCTCATCCCAAGCCCACGGAGGCCTTTGCCAGAGGTGATGAGTATCTGGCCGCAGAGGGGCCGCTTGGAGCCGGGACGGGTGACCCACGGGACACGCTTGGGCCCGAGATTTCCACTCCAAGGAGGGGTGGGTCTCCAGCACGACCCATGCCCAGGTGGGCTCGGCCCCAGGCCCCCAACACGTGCTCGGCCACCTCGTCTCGCTGCATGCGAAGTGGCAGGGTGTGCTGGCCGCTCACTGCCTGGTGGCTGCTGACCAAGCCAGCCTGTGGTCTCCCGCACAGGCCATCCTGCTGCAGCCTGGCCCTGCCTGCAGTCCCTGGTCCCTGAGGTCGGGGGACTCCGGGGACAGGTCTTTCAGGGGCCGCACCGTCATAGCTGACCCCAGGGTCACTGGCCCGCTCGGGTGCCCCTGGAGGACATTCCTTGGACACTGGATAGCACAGAGGCTGGAGTTGAAGCTTTTAAGTCAGAAAGACCTGGTCATGATCCCAGGTGCATCTCTCCAGCCAGGGGTCCGGACACGCCGTGAACCCCCGAACTTGACTCTCCTCCTCCAGGGAGGGGGGCAGGCAGCCTTGGTCAGCCAAGGGGGCGTCTGGAAAGCTCATAGTCCTGAGAAAGGCCAGGCGTGCAGCCACCAGACTCTGACCCAGAAGGCTGTCGGACCAGTGCCCAGCAAGGCTGCAGCATGGCCAAGGAGGGATGCAGCTTGGACCTGGAGCCCCAGAGAGCCCCGGCAGCCCGTGACCCCGCTGTGCACCAGTCCCCGGGGCCATCCGTCCCAGGCTCTCCACCGTCTGGTGAGGTTAGGGCAGCGGCACCAGCTCCATCCTGGACCTGAGGACCCGGGCTGAACTCAGAGTCTGAAAACTCACTGAAAGCGACACATCTTCCTCCCAGGAAGGGCGGCCTCGATGCCGCCTCTGGGTCAAGGATTCATGGATCCCCGGGGGGCAACCCATGACTCTGTGTGCAGATGAAACCCCCAGGGCTAAGTCCAGTGAGAGGGGAGACAGGGCTGGGGGGCTCCTGCGAGCCCCGGGGAGACCCCAGGCAGGAGCTCCGCCGGGCCCTGGTGTGGTGGGCCTGGACTCAGAGGACCTTCTGCTGGGGGCCGGCCACACGCTCCCTCTGCTGGACCAGTGAGGGGGCGAGAACCGGGCAGGAGCTTCAGGGTAAGAGACCCATGAAGATGCAGCCCCTCAGCTCACATCAGGGTCCTGGGAAGCAGCCCCCTTCCCGCAGGCAGGCAGGGCCAGGAGGGGTCCCACCCTTCCCCCCCCCGCCCCCGCCCCCCCCGCCCGAGGTCACCACACCCTGGACCCAGAGGCCGACGCCACACTCGGGTGATGGAAAAGCATAACCAGCACTTGAAAACATGAATCCAACGGCACAATTTACTGAGGTCAATAGTGAATTAAAACACTGCTGAAAGGAGTTTTCGGAAAAGTCATTTTCTGAGTTCAAGACTGGTGGCTCTGGATCAGCCTAGTTGATTTTGGACTTGCCGATTTGGGATTTCAGGGGGAGTTCAGTTCCTTCCTAACGGACCGTGTCATGTCCAGAGCGACTTCCCCAAGGGCGGGCCCGGAGTCCCGCAGCCTCTCCTGACCGCTGCTGGTCCGCCCCACCCGGAATGGTGCACAGCCAGGAGGCGAAGGGGGACCCGGTGGGCTGGGCTGGGGAGGTTATCGAAGGCTCAGCTGTTGCTCACCAGACACCAGCCCGGGGTCACAACACACCTTCCCGGGGCCTGTGGGTAGGGCCTCCCCAAAACTGAACGCCGCTCGGTCGTTAAGAGAGAGAAAGAGCACAAACCGTACTCTGATGGATGAACACAGCTGAGCCGGGCTGGGATCCGGGACCCTCTGCTGCAGCGCTGCAGTGCTTGCCCCTGGACACACCGCTCCCCAAGCAGCGAAACACAAGGAAACCACAAGGGACTAAAGATAACCGAGTGCACGCGCAGTTGGGGCACATTCTGGACCCAAGAGATACAAAGAGACCAAAAAACCTAACTGCCACTTCTGAAGAGCCTGGAGCAAAAACAGAATGTCGGGAGAAAAGCTGGGTCCTGCGTACGCGCCCTGCACGCAACACCACCTCAGGGGTGGGCAGACCACATAAGTCACCCCTCTGGCCTGACCCCTGGACCTGCCCCTACCCTCACCCTATAAGGAACCAGCTAACACCGCCCACCCCCCGCCGGTCAGGGAGTGAGCCAGCGAGGGAACCTGTTTGTTCTCCCTCCCCCCGCTGCAGGAGGGGCCTCTAGTCAATTACTATTGATGGGGGAAGGCCAAGAACCCTGGTCGGTAGCACAATTAGAAAATAAAAATAGAAATTAAAACCCCCTAATTAATTTAACTTTTTAAGTCGGGAGAGGAAGACCAAAAACAAAAGGAGGGAAAAAAAACAAAGGTCATTTCTCATGACCCCTCAGGCCCTGTTTGCGGCAGGGAGGCCTGAGGTCTAGTTTCTAGCCTGGAGACAAATGATTCCGTCTGGGTGACCCATCCTCTGTTCCCAAACTGACTCTGAAACTGCGAGTCCCATGGGGCTGCCGGCTGTGCCGTCGTGAGGCTGGGACCACTCAGCCCAAGCACCCCGTCTCTGCACATCTGATACCTGTCGTCCTGCTGACACCCCGTGAGGTGCAGGGTGCAGGAAATGCCACGTGAGTTGCAGAAACCGAAGCCGGCGGCCACGTACACAGATCCCATGTGTGACGTATGTGACTCCTTGTTCTGAATAAAGTCAACAGAAACGACCTTACATAAACTTCAAAAACAGCTTTTTTTAAAAAAAAATTATTTATTTATGGCTATGTTGGGTCTTCGTTTCTGTGCGAGGGCTTTCTCTGGTCGTGGCAAGCAGGGGCCACTCTTCATCGCGGTGCGCGGGCCTCTCACTGTCGCGGCCTCTCTTGTTGCGGAGCACAGGCTCCAGACGCGCAGGCTCAGTAGTTGTGGCTCACGGGCCTAGTTGCTCCGCGGCATGTGGGATCCTCCCAGACCAGGGCTCGAACCCGTGTGCCCTGCATCGGCAGGCGGACTCTCAACCACTGCGCCACCAGGGAGGCCCCCAAAACAGCTTTTTTGAGAGATAACTCACATGCCCTACAATTCATTCATTTATAGGGCACGATTCAGGGGTTTGGCTATGATCACAGAATCATGCAGCCATCACCACAAGCGTCAGGACGTTTCATCACCCCAGAGAGAAGCCTTGCACGGCCGCCCCGCCTCACCCCAGCCACTGTGTCTTTATGAACTTTTGCCTGTTCTGCGTGTTTCATATAAATGGAACCACACAACATGTGGTCTTTTGTGACTTGTTTGTTTCGCTAAACATCCTGCTTTCCAGGTTCTCCCACACTGTAGCCTGTGTCAGTACTTCACTCCTCTTATGGCTGGATAATATACAATTGTATGGGTGGACCACTCATCACAGATGGATGCTGGCTACCGTGAATCGTGCTGCCACAAACATTCAGGTTAAAGCTTTGGTGTGAAGGTACGTTTTCGTTTCTCTTGGGCTTATACCCAACAGTGGAACCTTAGACCAGGGGTCCCCAACCCCCAGGCCACGGACCGATGGTGGTCTGCAGCCTGTTAGGAACAGGGCCGAACAGCAGCAGGTGAGCGGCGGCGAACGAGCGAGTGAGGCTTCATCTGCCACTCCCCATCGCCCCCCCATCGCCCCCCATCGCCCCCCATCGTGCCCCCCATCGCCCCCCATCGCGCCCCCCATCGCTCCCCATCGCCCCATCGCCCCCCATCGTGCCCCCATCTCCCCCCATCGCCCCCATCGCCCCCCATCGCCCCCCCATCGCCCCCCATAGCCCCCATCGCCCCCCCATCGCCCCCCATCGCCCCCCATCGCCCCCCATCGTGCCCCCATCGCCCCCCATCGCCCCCCCATCGCCCCCCATCGCCACCCCATCGCCCCCCCATCGCTCCCCATCGCCCCCGCATCGCCCCCGCATCGCCCCCATCGCCCCCCATCGCCCCCCCATCGCCCCCCATCGCCCCCATCGCGCCCCCATCGCCCCCATCGCCCCCATCGCCCCCCATCGCGCCCCCATCGCCCCCATCGCCCCCCATCGCCCCCCATCGCCCCCCATCGCCCCCCCATCGCCCATCGCCCCCCATCGCCCCCCCATCGGCCCGCATCGCCCCCATCGCCCCCATCGCCCCCCATCACCACCCCATCGCCCCCATCGCCTCCATCTCCCCCATCGCCCCCCATCGCCCCCATCGCCCCCCATCACCCCCCATCGCCCCCCATCTCCCACATTACCACCTGAACCACCACCCCACCCCAGTTCGTGGAATAACTGTCTTCCACGAAACTGGTCCCTGGTGCCATAACAGTTGGGGACCGCTGCCTTAGATCACGTGGTAATTCTATGTTTAACAATTTTGAAGATGCACCAAACTTTTCCAAAGCAACTGCAGCATTTTACGTTCCCACTGGCTATGCACGAGGGGTTCGATTTCTCTTCCCACAGACTTACATTGTTAAAAAGAAATTGTTTAAAGAAGAAAAAGAAAGCTCCATTCAGCGTGATAGAACACAACTGCGCTTGGGAACCTCTCTGGCACGGACCTCTGTGTGCTGACGTGTGCTGCAGGTCTGAGAATACAAGCCTGATCACGCAGGGATGAGGGCCCGGAGGCCAGGAGGGGGTGACCGGCCATCTGGGTCCCCTCTACGCGGCTGCTCCTAGAGGTATGCCACGGGCACACCATGGAGATGTGGCAGCCACTGGCCTTCGCCAGCGCTGTTGGACCATCGTGTCCCAAACGTGGACGTGCCCCTGTGGCTGCGGCGTGCACGGTTCCCGTGGGCGCCCACGGCGTTGGCAGCCACGCGTGTGTGGTTGCCTCCGGCTTCCACAGGCAACAGCCCTGCCATGGGTTCCTGCTTCCTCCCTGTCGCCATCTCTTGGCCAAAAACGGCAGGGGGGGTGGCGGGGGAGGCAGGTGGCAAATGCGGAGGGTATTTTCAAATCTCAACGTTTTCTCATCCAATAGCCCAGCTTATATCACTAAACAAACTCACTAGAGAAAACAATTGACTTTGAACTCAGCAAGCCGCCAGATGCTTCAGACCAATTTGGGCACGTGGACTCCAGGTTCCTGGGGAGACCCGCTGGAGGACCCAGTACTGACACCCTCAACATCCACAACTTCATCAGATACAACAAAAAGAGGGGGCTTCCCTGGTGGCGCAGTGGCTGAGAGTCCGCCTGCCGATGCAGGGGACGCGGGTTCGTGCCCCGGTCCGGGAGGATCCCACATGCCGCGGAGCGGCTGGGCCCATGAGCCATGGCCACTGAGCCTGTGTGTCCGGAGCCTGTGCTCCGCAACGGGAGAGGCCGCAACAGTGAGAGGCCCATGTACCGCAAAAAAAAAAAAAAAAATTAACAAAAAGACAATCTACAGACTGGGGGAAAGTATTTGCAAATAGCCAACCAAGGATCATATCTGGAATATGTAAAGAATACTCAAAATTCAACAGTGAAAAACCAATAATCCAGTTACAAAATGGGCCAAAGATGTGAAGAGACATTTCAGCAAAGAGGACACGTGGGTGGGAAACAAGCCCTGGCAGAGATGCTGGACGTCACACATCGTCAGGGAAACGCAAACTGAGCGCACAACGGGCTGTCAGCGCACCCGCCAGAAGGGCTGCATCAGGAACACTGACTTATCCCAGAGCAGTGGAGACCCAGCCACACCTACCTGGACACACACCTCGACTTGCAATAGCCAAGCCAGGAAAACCCAAAATCTCCTGCAACAGGTGAAAGGCTAAACAGACGTACAAACCAAACACAGCCAAACCGTGGGCTAGACTTGGCCGTAGGAAGCACCAGGCAGCACGTGGACGGATCGCCCAGGCCCCCGCCCAAGGGAAGGAAGCCAGTCCCAGGTCACACGCAGTACATTTCCATTCATAGGACGTTCTTGACATGACAAACTACGGAGAACACACTTGTGGCTGCAGGCGTGAGCGATACTGTGGGCGGGGTGACGGTAAAGGGCCACAGGAGGAAGACTCTGTGATGGCACAGACCTGCATCTGCGTGTCCAGGGATCCACACGGGGGATCGGCCACGTGCTTTGCGCCGGCTGTGATGTCGAGCTGTGTCACGTAACATGTACTGTACGTGTTACAGATGACATCTGCACAGATGGACTCCTCTGCACTGTCTGCGCAACTTCCTGTGAATCTACAGTTATTTCAAAATAAAAAAAATTTTTTTTTTGAAGTGACAGCAGGCACTGCTTTGTTTCAGGTGAGTCGGACCCCGGGCCCGTTTCAGTGTATGTTGTAAAAGGGCTCGTGCTGCCCGTCATCTAGGCTCGCTGCTATTCCAGTATCGCTGCATCTCACGTTCAAAGTTGTGAAAAGCCCTCATTGTCATAACAGCATTTTTTAAATCTGTTTGCCTAGCGAGACAGCAACCAACTGCAGTAGCCTTGGGGACACAGGACGGCAGGGAGACGATGTGGTATCAGCCGCCAGGGTTTCTAGATGTCCTCTTTACAAAACCACACAATTGATCCAAAATAGACTGCAAATACAGGGGTGGGGCGCTCAGTCTGTGAGGCCGGATCCGGTGCCAAGAGCTGTGTCCCCGTCGAAGACGAGCCGGTTAGCGTTGGCGGAACTGTTGTTCAAGAGAGTTGAATTAACACACCCTTGGCCATGCTGGTGCTTTTATCTCCGTCTGTCAGGGGTGCCCGGGCTCCACTGGCAGGACAGCACTTTGTGTGCGGAGGACAAACGTTCTGGGAACTGAGTCGTTACCAACTTTTAAACCTACGTGTTCAGTCACTTGGGCTGGAGCACCATTATCTTGCCGGAGCAGCTGCTAGGATATTAACGAGCCACAGCGGTGACACATGGAACGGAATCAGCTCCGCGTGTTCCGGCGAACTGGCAGATTTCACTGGGAACCCTTTGCGATGCGCCTCCACGAGGCTGTAGTTCACTCAGCTGATGCATGCACAGCGCAGGGCCAGCCGGGACCGCAGCCTTGGCCGTGGGCTGGAAGCGGGGTCCCTCCGAGACCCCTCAGGTGCCCCGTCTGCCAGGTGCCCACCCCGGCTCTGGCAAAACTTTCCGAACACCCACCTGGTCCTGGTCACCCTGATCCCCCAGCAGCTCCTTCCGTTCAATAGTTCACTCCAGTACTTTTCCAGCGCCCGCAACGTGCCAGGCGGGACCCAACCTCCCCGTCCCCAGCCCTGCACCAGGAAGCCTGCCCACGGCGCAGAGCAGCACGACCCAGCCGGCCTCACCCAGGGACGGTGTCTGAGCTTGCGGGCAGGCGAGGCCGGAGCCTGGGCCGGGCGGGAGGTGCCAAGGGGCTGACACGCAGCGCAGGCTCTATTGCTTGTTTCCTGTTTCACTGATTTCTATTCTTTTTTTTTTTTTTTTTTTTGGGCGGTACACGGGCCTCTCACTGTTGTGGCCTCTCCCGTTGCGGAGCACAGGCTCCGGACGCGCAGGCTCAGCGGCCATGGCTCACGGGCCCAGCCGCTCCGCGGCATGTGGGATCTTCCCGGGCCGGGGCACGAACCCGCGTCCCCTGCATCGGCAGGCGGACTCCCAACCACTGCGCCACCAGGGACGCCCTGGATGTTTCGTTCCAATGGAATTGCACAACATGTGATGTTCTGTGTGTAGCCTTGTTCACTTAGCACGATGCGTCCAAGTCTCATCCATGTTGTAGCGTGTGTCAGAGCTGCACCTGTTTCATGGCTAATATCCCATCGTGTGGATGTAATGCATGCAAGCATCCATCCATCCTCAGCGGACGGCCTGGGGCTGCTGGGACTGCTTGGTTTGATTCTGCCTTAGGGCAGGTCCGCTTCGGTTTTGCCCTTCGTCCTGGGGTGGTGCCCTGAGTGTGGGGCATGGCCAGTAGTCCTAAGGTGTGGCCTTCCTAGAGCTTCAGCTAAGTGCTGCAGGTGTTTGGCCACGCCACTGTGCCCTGCCTGGCAGGGACTTAGGGCATCCCCGGCCCCTGTGTCCCTGGCACCTCTGTCCAGCTCATAGCTGCACAGCAGTCACACTCCGCTGGACCCCATGGTCCCCCACTGAGCACAGGCGGCCCGGCCCTCAGCCAAGGACCACGAACCCAAGACAGACAGCTCTGCCCGCTCCCGCAGGGGCCCTCCCCCTCTGGTATCCTGCCCCGCAGCTCCAGCCCCGACCTCTGCCTCCCCAGCCGGGCGTGACCTCTGAACACTATCTGGGCTCCACCTCTCCCTGACCTGACCCGGGCAGGAGCAGGGACAGCCTGGCATTCACCCGGTGCACCTCCTCCCCAGGACTCCAGTCCTGGGCCGCCTGCTGCCCGAGCCTGAGGTCACTTGTCCCCAGATTCTGCCTGGTTCTCAGCGGGAGGGAGCGGCAGGAGGCAGGTCCAGGCCAGGGATTTCCTCACGGCTGGATGCAGAGGCCACCCCAGGCTCTGTGGTTTAGCATTTTCTCCAGGCCTCTGCCCAGCACGCCGATTCTGCTATAAGCGGCCCTGGGACCACTTTGAGACATTCCAGTGCTTGACATTAACCCGGGACCTACTAAGAAGGTCATGGAAATGCCACACAGACGGCTGGTCCAACCCTCTCAGAGCTCAGGACGAGGCTGCAACGCCGCTGGTCAGATGAGGAGACTAGGGGTGACAGGATTAGGCCACATGGCTAGCGAGGCTTAAGAGGCAAGATGCCCAGGCAGCCGGACCCCAGAGCCCACCCTCCTGTGCACAGGGCGAGCGGCCACCCCCCCCTGCCTTCCGCTGCATCTTCAATTTCAGGCCCCACCCTGTGGCCACATCTCAAGAGAAGACTGCGCGTTTCTGCACTTTTCCCGGAACCCACGGCCCAGCACTGAGGACCCAGTGTCAGCCTCTCCTTCTCCGGCCTCCGTGTGCTGGTATTTGCTGTAACTGCACTCGGATTCCGTTTGGTAGAAACCAGGTCTGTGCGATCCCAAGCAACCAATGAGAAGATTTAATTTGTGTGTTTTCCTGGCAGCTCTCCAGAGACTTGGAAATTGCCAGAATGACTCATCTTTTATCTCAGCCCCTCGACACTGCACAGCCAGCACAGGACGGATTTGAGTCACCATCACAGGTCCACCCCCAGATTTGTGGTCCCAGGGAGACTCTCAGACAGGTCCACGGCCAGGCTCAGGCACTGTGGTCAGCCCTGTTTAGTCAGCTCAGATGTGTCCATCCAGGTGGCTTGGCACCCACCAGGAGGCCTCGAGTCCCCCTTTGGCCAGAACGTTCCTCCAGACACGTGTGGAACAAACAAGCTGAACTGAAAAAGGCGTGCGCACAAGGGATGAAGAGAACCCAGCTACTTTGGAGAGGGTGTTGCTGTTAACAAGATGAGCGGTGAGAGGCTCCCCCAAGGGTGGAGAGGGGAGAGCACAAGTGGGTGCAGGTGGGTGGGCGGGGTAGGCTGGGCTCCCTTTGTCATGGGCTGAATCATATTCCCCAAAAGTTCTGTTCAAGGCCTGAACCCCAGTGCCTGTGAGCGGGACCTTATTTTGAAATAGGGACTTTGCAGGTGTAAAAAGATGAGGCCACAGTGGAGGGGGTGGCCCTGAATCCAATGACTTATAAGGAGGGGGAATTCAGAGACACACATGCAGTGGAAAACTCCACGTGAAGACAGAGGCAGAGACTTGAGGGATCTGGTCACAAGCCCAGGGACGCCTGGGCCACCAGAAGTTGCAAGAAGCAGGAAGGACCCTCCCCTGGAGCCCCCGGAGGAAGCGCGGCCCTGGGACACCTGGATTCCACTCCAGCTTCCAGACTGTGAGAGAACAACTTCCTGCTGTTCTAAGCCAGCAGGCTTGTGGTGCTTTGCCGTGGCCGCCCCAGGGAACTCACACCACATCTAAAACAAGCCTCCGTGGGTCCCTCTGCCTGTCCCTCTGCCAGCCTCTGCTGTGGCGGGCTCTGCAGGGCAGACACCTGGGGCCTCCGTGATCCTGCCTGTGCCCCGCCCACCTCAGGGCCGCCACACCCCCACCTGGCCCGTGTCTAGGGGCTCTTGCAGCATCCAGCTCTGGGCACCAGTGTAGGGGGGCAGGTGGCTCCCCCCACCACCCATCTGACTACATTGGCCAAGCACTGGGCAACCCAGGGCACTCAGGGCAGAGGGCGTGGCCACCCCTGCCCTCAAGGAGCATCACAGGCTGGGCAGCAAGGCCAGCCTGCTCCCTCCCTGCTTCCGTCCACCCCCGTGGGCTCCATCCAAAGTCAAGTGTGTGGCCTCGTACCCGAGTCTCTGAGAAGGATGGGCGGCGAGGCCCTCTCCACCCTCTGTGGACGCCCAGCGAGCTGTCCGGGGTCGGGTGAGGGTGGACGCTCCCAGTGGCCATAAGCCCTTGGTGGGGCTGCAGCCCTGCTCCGCACAAAGCAGGTTTCCTGTCCTTCAGGTCGCCAGCGGCTCCCCCGCCTCCCCTGCTCCCTCAGAGTGGGGGCGGGGAGGGGGAACGAGGGGCTACGGGACTGCAGGGGGTGCGGGGCAGGGTGGGGAGCCGTCGCTCAGCACCCCCAGGGAGCACAGTCAGGTCCCCTCCAGGATCCAGTGAACACACTTGTGCCGAGAATTCACTGGCCTGATGCTTAGATCTAGGAGATTTCCAGCCCCGCTGTGCACACGCACGCACGCACGTGCGTCACATTTCTGGCTTCATTTCACGTGTGCCTCCCAGCCCCGCCCACCATGTCACATAGGCCCCCCCCCCCGGCCCACCTCACAGGCTGGTCCCACCAAGCGCCCCCCTGGTCAGCCTGGGCCGGTGCTCACCTCCCCAGCTTCATACCTCCTACCCTGAAGTCGGGGGACCCGGGAGGCGGGGAGGAGACATCCTGTCCGAGGCTGAGGCTGAGGGCAGCTCTCTGGGCCTCACCTTGCTGGCCTGGGGTCCCTACAAGGGCCTGTGGGGCTCCACACAGCGCACCTGGGCAGGACGGGGGAGGGGGGATGGGGGCAGACGGGGAGGGGTGGGGAAGCGAGGGGAGGGGTCCGTTCCTGCACACCCAGAGCAGCAGGTGGAACCTTCCAGAGCTGTTCTGCAGACACAGTTGAGCCTTTGGATTTGCAAACCCTGAGCCAACTGGCCGCCGGGAGAGGCCGACTGGGTCCTGTTCTGTTCCCCCAGGAGACCCGGCAGGAACCTTGCAGGGCATATCCTTTCGGAGATGCTTGCGGCCCATTTGACATTTCCCCTGGTGTGTCCCCTCATGTGTCTCCGTTATCCTCTGAGCCCCGGCCCCTCCCGCCCCCTGCCCAGCCTGCAGCCCACCAGTCACCAGTCTCAATGCAAATGCCGCGTCGTCAGGCAGCCAGCGTGCTGGTCAACACCGTCGACCCCCAGACTCCACCCGGGGGGGGCTGTGCCGCCTGCACCCACCGTGCCTAGGATGGGGCCCACACACAGCCGGTGCTCAGTAAACGAGTGGCCTGGACCAGCCTTTCTAACCTTCCCTCCCGTCTGCAGGGCGTTTTATCTGTTAAAAGCCCAACGGCCTCAGCGGACGACTGCTTCGCCCCGTGGCCGTGCTGATGTGCGTGGGGCTGGTGTGGCCGGCGGGGGCCTGGCCTCAGCCTGTGTGGACCTGGGGACGTGGCTTTCAGAGTCTTTCTCCACTGGCTGGGGGTCGGCCTCTGCGGTGAGCATTACAAGCCCCCGGACCCTGGGGCAGGGTGTTGATATGCTTCCAAGAGACCAGAACAGGCGGGTGCAGAGGCCGGGCAAGGGGGCTACGGAGGGGCGTCCCACAGGGTGGGCCCTGCAACTGTCTGTGGAGTGGGCAGGGCCCGGGGGCAGGTGTGAACGGGTGCGGGGCACCCCCGACCCGGCTGGGCCGGGACGTGCCCGTGGCCTGGCTCAGGGAGCCGCTGTCACTGCGGTCCCAGCAAAGGCTGTGCCCCGACTTTGCCCTGCAGGATGGAGAAGAAGCAAGAGTGCACACAGATGGGGCATCTCAGGTGCACCGCTGCCCAGAAGACGCTTTCAGAGTCAAGCCCGAGGCCCCCGCGTTCCCAGCAGGAGAAACAGACAGAAGCTCAGGGTGCTCGGCCGCCAGGCCCCGGAGAACACGGCTCCTCGGAGGGTCTCGGGCGAGCCCGGTGTCTACCGACGTGGGGGAGGTGCGCTGGCACCCTGATCGCGCCCGCCCACAGTCGGGACAAACAGCACATCACCCGAGCAGCCCAGCCTAAGGACGGCTTTGGAGAGGAGCGTTTATTTTTAGTGTGAACTCGATCACAGCGACGCTGGTAGATTGCAATAAAAACAGTGCGATCCCACCAGCCAACAGCCCACTTGGCAAAGTGTCAATTCAAAATAAAGCGCAAAATGATTTCCGCAGTAACACTAGCTTCGAAGATCAGTGAGACCAGCCGAGGGGCATCCCCGGTGCGAGATGACGGACGCACACCCCAGCTCCGTGGCTGGCAAGCTGCCAGGGCTTTGCCCCAGGATCCCCTGTCCAGACAGATGCCCCGGGGTAGGAGGCCGGGGCTGGGTACCTGGAGACAGAGAGTAGCTCTCAGGCCCTCCTCCCAGGAGATCCAGACGGCACCCGCTGGGGCTTTCAGTGTCATCACAGTTAATAGGGGTTAACGAGCAAGGCTCATCACAGTTAACAGGGGTTAACGAGCAAGGCTGTCTGTGGGACCTGGATGTGCCTAGGCTTCAGATCCGGGCCAAACCAGAGAACTACAACCAGAACATGCCGCGAAGAGGGGACAAAGGCACAGAGAGGCTGAGGGACTCGTCTGCGGTCACACAGCCCGTGTGCACGGAGCACCCAGCTGGCTCCAGAGTGTGTGGCTGCCCCCTCACTGTCACCACAGGAGAAAGCATGAGGCTCCTCCCCTGTGGCCTCGCAGTGGGGGCTGCGGGCCCGTTTCGGCCCTCCTGAGCCACCGGAGGTCAAGCTCTGGGGCTAGTTGTCTGGGCCGCCCCTCGTGGGGCTGAAAGGGAGCAGAGCCTGCAGCGTGGGGACACCTCTGTGCCCATGTCTCCTCCAGCACTTGGCAGAGGTCATGCTGTGGGCGGGGCTGGCACAGAGCCAGGCCAGGTGAGGCTGCCCCCCTCCGAAGGTGCCGCCCACGCCCGCTGAGGCTGAGGTCACCCACAACCTGGGCCCTCCTCCCCACTTCCAGTCCCTCCTCCAGTGTAGCCGCCCCCCCCAGGACACAGCCCCTCCTCAGGAGGCCTCTGTTTCACCGCTGCGTCCAGGGCTTTTCCAGGGGGTCACCAGAGGAGCTTCGGCTCATGACGGAGGAAAGCGAGTTTCTAAGCAACTCCTTCCCCCTCGGGGTGGGGGGCGGGGGCTGAGGCGGACCCCCGTTCCCTGAGCTGCCCATCTGGGAGCTGAACGAGGCTTGTCTTGGGGGAGCACACGCCTGCGTTCTCTGGTGGACCAGGGTGCGGGGCAAGGCTCACTTGCGCTGTGACCGTGGGCCGGCTGCTCAGCATCTCTGTGCCTCAGTCTCCTCCTGGACGGAGGGCAGCTTGCAGAAGAGGGCACGTGGCATTGAGCACGGGAACACAGCTGCTGCTGGCCCGGCTGGAGCCAGGGCTGCTCCACAGACGCCGCGGCCGCTTGAGGCCTCGCAGACGTGGTCCTCGCTGCAGGTGCTGTTTGCAGGGCTGAATTCAGTGGAGACGGTCATCCCGTTTTGCTAACGGGTGAAACTCTGTCTCGTCTTTATTAATACTGGTCGGCAATGTGTTTATTATCCACTTGCCCTCTGCCCGCTGGGACTTCGCTCACAAAGTGACTTTCCTAAACTGTGACCCAAGACGCCACGCGTGGTGGGGTCTCCGTGCTTGTGGCACCCGAGGCGAGGCCACCGCGAGGCTGAGAGCCAGTGATGACTTAACTCTCAGTATTTTGCCTTTAATTACAATAAACTAATAAAGATTTCAGAGATGCTCTCATTTTAACAGAATGCAGAGTTATAATTGGTGTCCTATTTTAAGCGATGTAATTTCCCATGACCTGTTTTCTAAATTAACAGAGTAATAAAGGTGTGGGCTGTCGGGGGGCCGGACTCTGCAAAGGCGCCAGGCCCGCAGCCCCATTTAAAGGGGCGCCTCTTACTCATATGTTTGCATACAGAGAGGCTGAATTTGATAGATTTCTCTCCTATCCCATCCAAGGAGCCCCAGATTTTAAAGCAAAGAAAATGAACAAGGAATCGTGAAGATCTATAAAATCGCCACTGAAAGCCATAACTCACGACAAATCTGTTTGAAATCCTTCGCGTTTCTGGAATGCCTAGCAGGGCACATGCCAGGAGCTGGGCCACCCTCCTAGGACCCTCTGGTACCTGAGGGGCACCAACCCATGAATAGAATGGGGTGGGGGTGCTGCTCTTCCAGGGAGACACACACACACAGGCCGTGTCCCCTTGGCACCCTGGACCGCCAAAGATGGGGGGAGGGAGGCGGGGGAGGGGCAGGAGTGTCGGGGGTGGGAGGTGGGGAGAGGGCATCACCTGCCCTCCTGTCTGCCCTTTGGCTGGTTGGCCTGCTCCTGTTTGGGCTGTGGGCAGCCCGTGGGGAAAGAGCCTGGCTGGACAGAGACCCTTGGGGTGCTGGTGGGGGCAGGGAGTGTCTGGCCTCAGCTTCCCCATCTGCAAAATGGGGTGGGGGGAGGACCACTGCCTGGAAGGCTGCAGGGAGGATACTGGGGAAACAGCAAGTTAAGTGCCCCTTCTTCCCTTTCCCCTTCCTGCTTTCCTCCCCCTTCTCTCCCTTCCCCTTCCCCTTCTCCCCTTCCCCTTCTCTCTCCCTCTATTTGCTTAGAGCCCCAACTCCAGCCACCATCCAAGAGTCTATTCTTTCCCACAAAGCTCCAACCTCTGCTTTTAAACAAGGACAGAAGGCAGTTTCCAAATAACACATACAGAACAAAAAAAAACTCTTGAGAATGGCAGAAGAACAGAACACAACCCTCTCCCAAGTTCACGTAAGAGACTAAAGGCAGCCCCAATTTCCTCGGAAACGGGAGACCAGTCAGTCTTCATTCACGGGCACCTTCACCCCGTCCCCAGCCCCCAGGATGGCCCAAGACCCACGGAGACTCCTCACCCGACCCCGAATGTCCTTGGGTAGGTAGAAAGGGATCCAGCCTGGAGCCGCAGGGGAAGTGGGGGAGAGCCATCAGGGGCTCCTTGGGGGCAGTTCCACCCAGACCCATCCTAGGAATCAGAGGGGTCACCGTTAACCCAGCGCCACCTGAGTGCCCTGCCAACGGTCCCCACTTGGGGCAGGGAGAGAAGGCTCTTGGCGGACTCAACCCCAAGGCCACTCTGGAGAGGAGCCCAGCTGCTGCAGAGGCCTGGTCTGTGAGCCCCTGCAGGTTTGGGGGCACCAAGTTCCGCCCTGGGGATCCCTGGCTCCTGAGTGGCAGGACCCCCACTACCTCCCACCTGCAGCTCCTCACCTGTTCCACCTGCACAGGGAGGCGTGCGGGCTGGGAAAGCCACTGGGGTCCTGCTGGCTTCGGGGCAGGACTCCTGTGAGCCCCACTCTGGTCCACAGCCCCAGCCTCTCCTCTGTCCTCCCTAACCCCCTACTGCTCCTCCCAGAACTTCCCGGCCAGACTGCTCCCTCAACAACGTCTCCCTCCCCACCCTAGCTACCAGACCCTCCAGCCCCCTACCCCGTGGTGACCAGCAGCTCTACTTACAGGGAAATCAGGGCTCAGCGGCTCCCAGCTGGCCGCTGCCCAGCCCCCGTCTCCCCTGACCTTGGGCACCGCTGTCTAAAGGGATGTCCTGGTTAATCCTGCTCTGAGCTGGATTAATTTCCAGAGATAAGGCCTCCGATTCGATTCACATGCAGCACCGTTTGCGGTGGTGGTCAGGTGAGTGTGGTCCCAGGGGAGCAGGAGTTATTAAGGGAAGACCAGCTCCCTGGGGACAGCTGGGATTACTGGTCGTCCACTCCCGTCACCTGCTGGCCGCCAGCTGCTGAAAGGAGCATCTCCGCAGCCGGCTGCCCACGGCGGGCGGCACCTGCCCCATCAGAGCCCAGTGCGATGAGCTCCAGACCCCGGAGCTGACCTCCCAGGTAGCTCTTTCCTGGGCCCGCCCCAGGGGCATTCGGAGCTCCCAGCCCCTTGGTGGCTCACAGGACCATGAGTGACTCCCTTGCTGGGAGTGGTCAAGGGTCCTTCCACAGCCCCCAAGACCTCTTCCTGACAGACCTCTGGTCAAGCGGCGGGCAATGGTGACCAAGAGAGCCTGGGATGACCCTGGTCTTCCAGCTGGAGGCCTGTGCGGTGAGGCTCCTGCCTCCAGAGAGGCTCATCTGGCTGGATAGCAGACCAGCAATACGACCTCACAAAGAGAGGGGAAACCATGGAAAATGCATGGTGCAGACGGCATGGGAATAGTACGGCTGCTCTCTGGGTCCAGACGCCCTCCCCCTGGGAGCTTGTCAGGCCTCAGGCCCCACCCATCCCTTAATCCTGCCGGTGATTCCGGCGCAGGTTTAAGTGTGAGAAGCACTGCTGCCCTTGAGCCTTCCGGGGTGGCTGGCCTGGCTGGGGGCCCCGCAGGATGGGCAGGGCCATGGAGCAGGCAGCAGTGACCCCTGAACTAGAGCGCCGTCCAGGGCCTGAAGTTCCACATCTCACGTCAGGACACTGGCGCGGCCGCTGCCTCATCATACTCCCCTTCAAAAGCAAGAAAACCCTCCCAGAAGGTGCCCACACACCTGGGTGTCAGGGCATGCGCCCACCGCTGTTGCTTCCCCAGTTTAAAGAGGGCAGGGAACCACACCCCACTGAATCCCTAGCTCATATGCCCAGGCCTGGGGTTCAGCTGGTGCTCAGGGATCTCATAGAGGATGGGTGGATGAGTGGATGGGTGGATGGATGGGTGGATGGGTGGATGGGTGGATGGATGGATGGTGGATAGATGGATGGATGGATAGGTGGATGGATGGATGGATGGATGGGTGGATTGGTGGGTGGATGGATGGGTGGATGGGTGGATGGATGGGTGGGTGGATGGAAGGATAGCTGGGTGGATGGGTGGGTGGGTGGGTGGGTGGATGGGTGGGTGGGTGGATGGATGGGTGGGTGGATGGATGGGTGGGTGGATGGAAGGATAGCTGGGTGGATGGGTGGGTGGATGGATGGATGGATGGATGGATGGATGGATGGAAAGGTGGGTGAATGGGTGGATGGGTGGATGGATGGATGGATGGGTGGATGGATGGGTGGATGGGTGGATGGGTGGATGGATGGGTGGATGGATGGGTGGGTGGATGGAAGGATAGCTGGGTGGATGGGTGGGTGGGTGGATGGATGGATGGATGGATGGATGGGTGGTTGGATGGATGGATGGTGGATGGATGGATGGATGGGTGGATGGGTGGATGGATGTGTGGATGGATGGATGGATGGTGGATGGATGGATGGATGGATGGATGGGTGGGTGGGTGGACGGATGGATGGATGGATGGATGGAAAGGTGGGTGGATGGGTGGATGGATGGATAGGTGAGTGGATGGGTGGATGGATGGATGGATGGATGATGGATGGATGGATGGGTGGATGATGGATGGATGGATGGTGGATGGGTGAACGGGTGGGTGGATGGATGGATGGATGGATGGATGGATGGATGGAAAGGTGGGTGAATGGGTGGATGGGTGGATGGATGGATGCATGGTGGATGGATGGATGGGTGGGTGGGTGGACGGATGGATGGATGGATGGAAAGGTGGGTGGATGGGTGGATGGATGGATAGGTGAGTGGATGGGTGGATGGATGGATGGATGGTGGATGGGTGGACGGGTGGGTGGATGGGTGGGTGGGTGATGAATTGATAGCTTTAGTTTCCAGAGAGTAAGAAAAAGATGATATTAAAATGCAAGGTGAGCCCTCCTACACTGCCAATGGGAATGTAAAATGCAGCCACTTGGGAATACGGTTTGGCAGTTCATCAAAAAGCTAAACATAGAATTACCCTATAGCCCAGCAATTCCATCCCTAAGTGTATATCCAAGAGAAAGGAAAACATACATCCACACAAAAACCTGTCCACCAATGTTTATAGCAGCTTTATCCACAATGGCCAGAAGTGGAAACAACCCAAATGTCTATTACATTATGAATAAATAAAATGTGGTCTATCTATACAAAGAAATATTATTCCACCATGAAAAGGAATGACACACGTTACAACAGGGATGAGGCCTGAAAACATCATGAGAAATGACAGAAGCCAGACAAGATTCCACCTGTTGTATGATCTCACCGTTATGAAATGTCCAGGATAAGCAAATCCTGAGAGACAGAAAGTAGACTAGTGGTCGCCAGTGGCTGAGGGAATGGGGGGTGCCGAGTGACAGCTCGGATGCAGGGTTTATCTGGGGGGTGATAAAAGTGTTACAAAATGGACTGCGGGTTATGGCTGCACAACTCCGGGAACATACTACAAATGGTTTAACTGTACACCTGAAGTGAGTGAATTGTAGGGTACATGAATTATATCTCAGTAAAGCTGTTATAAAAAAGGCAAGAGGGCTTCCCTGGTGGCGCAGTGGTTGCGAGTCCGCCTGCCGATGCAGGGGACGCAGGTTCGTGCCCCGGTCCGGGAAGATCCCACATGCCGCGGAGCGGCTGGGCCCGTGAGCCATGGCCGCTGAGCCTGCGCGTCCGGAGCCTGTGCTCCGCGACGGGAGAGGCCACAGCAGTGAGAGGCCCGTGTACCGCAAAAAGAAAGAAAGAAAGTTGGAATTTCCTGGTGGTCCAGTGGTTAGGGCTCTGTGCTTCCACTGCAGGGGGTCTGGGTTCAATCCCTGGTCGGGGAAGTAAGATCTAGCAAGGCCCGTGGCACGGCCCCCCCACAAAAAAACCAAAAATAACACACACCAAGGGAGGGAGGGAGGGGGGAAGGAAAGAAAGGGTTAAACCACAAAAAGCCTGCTGCTAAAGCCCCACCTCTCTTCCTCCCCAGGGGGCTGGGCTTGAGTTAGCCCTGGAGGACCTGGGCTGGGCCTTGGGTCCAGGGTCATGTGCGTAGCCAGCTCTGCAGTCACCACGCTGCTGGCCAGGCCCAACCTCTCGGCCACGTTGCCTCCTGCTGGGCTTTGTGCCTGGGCCCAGATCACCTTGTGTCCCAGAGGCCAGGATGAGGGGCGCCCTGCGGCCCGTCCCTGCAGGCCCTCCCCTGCCCTTCCAGGGGCTCACCAGCTGCAGGGCCCCGTGTGCCTCAGGTGGGTTCGCTCAGCCCTGGGGTGCAGCTACCTGCATTTCTGTGTCCTTCAGAAATGCTCCCTGGGAGCTGGGCTCTGACCTCTGGTTAGAAACTGGACGGCCGGGACCACAGACCGGCCGCTGGATGAATTCCCCCAGGCCTGGAGGCCCCCTGGCTGCGGGCTGTGTGGTTAGTGAGCAGGTATCCAGCCTGGTCCCTGCCCTGCGGAATTCTGCCCTCACCAAGGACATTCCAGGTACCTAGGAGGGTCGGCTTACCAGGCTTTAGTCTCTGTAGGGACACTGCCCCTCCCTGAAAGTGGGCGAGAGCAGTGCTGGGCAGAGGGGCTGCTGGACTGGTCCCTAGGGCCGGTGGGCAGGCCTGGGGCCCGGCCACCGGGCCAGATGCCAGAGGGTGCAGGGCGCAGCAGTGGGAGGCCGGAGGGGCTGGGAGTGTGCAGAGGCGCCTCCCAGGGCCCATGGAGAGGCTCTCGGGTCACAGAGGTTTGGCTGCAGCTGTGGAAATGCCGTCACTCTGCGCGGGGCAGCGGGAGGGGAAGGTGGCTCTCCCTGGAGGAGCAGGAGGGAGGGAGGAGGCCTGGTGTCCCGGTGTCACACGTCCCTCCCAGGTGCACTCGGGACCCATCGCCACAGACACTCGGGACGGTTGCCCCCAAAGCGGGCCCCCTCAGCCTTGCACACAAACCCTCCCATACCTGCCAGGGGAGAAGACAGTGGCAGCTACAGAGCATGGAAAAGCCAGCCCCGCCCATCCCCCAAAGGCGATCTGCCCCAACGCCGGAGAAGTCAGGAAACTAAAGCCAGAGGAGGCTTTGGGAGACGCCTGGCGAGCGGCTGTTGGGGTCCAGATCAGGACCCCGTCCTGGCTGCCAGGCCCCCAGCACAGGCCCTTGTGGTGGTGGACAGACGTGCCCACCTGTGGGTCCATCAGCAGCTCCAGCTCCCCCAGCCCAGGACGCAGCTCCCACCACCCCAATGCCTCCAGGAGGACAGGCCCCCGGCAGCGTTCGGGAGGCCCGCCCACAAAGCTCCTCTGCACTGCAGCTTCCTCCCAACACACCTCGTTTCCATGGTGACGCTTCTGGGTCTTCTCTGCCTCGTCCCTCAGTGTCCCAGCGTCACATGGTGAGGCCTGGCCAGGCACAGCAGGAAGAGTGTGTGAAGTGACCGCCAGCCACACCCTGAACATGTCGGCCATGTGTTCCCTCCCAGGCGCCACAACAAGCCACGCGGGTCCTGGGGTCACCGCTTCCTCCCTGGAGGCCTTTGGAGAACCGGACAGGCCGAGTGCCACGGCTGGCTCTACACAGCCTGTCTGGCCAGCTGCTGGCCTCCCTCCGTACTCTTGACCCTCCCAGGCCCCTCGTTCTCTCCTTAATCTCCAAACACCACAGAGGGTCTCCCCGGTGGAGCATACTAATCTCCATCCCCCACTTCCAGGAGAAGAGGTCTCCATGCAGACCGTCCACCCTGGTGTCCTGGGAGCGGCAGACTCTGGGACCCCCAGGGAGACGTGCATTTCACATCAGCCCCCGGCACCCCTGGCACGATGGGGTCCTCTTGATGACTCCAGCAATCCCGGGCCCTTCCTCTCTGCCTCTGCGCACACTGCTGTCTCTGGACACCCTGCCCCAGCCTCGCCGAATCTCCCGGGCTCTCCGGGACACCCGCCCACCCACACTCGCAGCTGCTGCTGAATCCAGCTGCGCCCACGACTGCGGGTCCCCAGCTTTTCAGTGGAGCCCAGCCCCCTTCTGTCCAGCCCTCCTTCCTCCCCGGGGCAAGCCCCTCAATACCAGTAACCTGGGCTGACACCGTCCCCAGCTGATGGAAAAGCCCACATCCCGTCACCCCAGGACCTGCTCAAATGCCCTCCACCTGCTGCCCTCGGCCACGGTCTGGACAAGAGCGCAGCCCCTGACGCTAGGATGGGGGTCTCAGGACACACGAGGGGGGTGGAGGGGGATTCCCAGGCCGAGCACCCAGCGGGAACTGATCTGGGCCCAACCCCGCCCCAAGAGGATCCCCACGTTAATCACACCTCCACTGAGTTCTCAGTCAGCGCAGAGGAAGTGGGCTGCATCGCTCCCCTCTGCTCCTGTCTGTACCCTGTGCACCTCCTGCCCGTGTCCCACGTCCGGAACAACTGCTACCGGCCACCCAGGCCCCGGGGAGCGGGTTTGGCTTCCTCTCCTCAGACGGGCTGAGATCAAGTCACCGTACAGCTTTCCACGGAGATGCTCTTTGCTGTGTGGAAGCCAGAGGGGGCTCAGCGCACGCACAAACGATTCCGCCTCCGCAGCTCACAGTGTGTCTGTATCAGCTGGGGCCACGGCCTCTGAGTGCACCCCAGAAGCACACATGGGTGTTCACGCACATGCATGCACACACGCTACTCGTGAGGAGACGGGTGTCAGATTCTATGTCTGCCCTGTGCACGCGTAGAGGTTTTCTCTACTCTTCTGCTTGGTGGTGCTGAGTAGGTGTTAGAGGTTGGCTTTGGGTCCGATGCCTTTGGTTTCTTTTTGTTTGTTTGTTTGTTTGTTTTTGCGATACGCGGGCCTCTCACTGTTGTGGCCTCTCCCGTTGCGGAGCACAGGCTCCGGACGCACAGGCTCAGTGGCCATGGCTCACGGGCCCAGCCGCTCGGCGGCATGTGGGATCTTCCCGGACCGGGGCACGAACCCGCATCCCCTGCATCGGCAGGCGGACTCTCAACCACTGCGTCACCAGGGAAGCCCCCCTTTGGTTTCTTGATCCTGACGGGACACTGACAGCAAAGAGTTAAATTCTCTGGTGTCCGGAAATAGCAGAGACTTAACAAACCTCCAGAACGTTGCTTGCAATTTCTCACCCACCTCCACCCACGAGGAAAAGAGTGACCTTCACCCATGTCTTTTTGGAAATTAGAACCAGCCTCCCACCCCCATCCCCTGTGGCCAGTGGGCCTGTTGAGTCTCCCTGGGCTGCCCGCTCCAGCCATGCTCTCCCAGCCTGTCCGGGGCAGGGCAAACAGGACCCCGGATCCCAGACGACCCCTGCCAGGCCCCCACATTGGTCCTCTCTGCCAAGACACGCTCGTCCAGGGACATAGCGTCTGGGGTGGGGAGGCAGTGCTGCTGGCTTGTCCCCAGACAAGCCCAGGACCCCTCTTGGTCTCAGATCTGGCCTCTGAAACTTATCTAGGTGCCACTGCCAAATTCTCCGGTTTGAAATTCTCCTTCAGTCTTTTAAAATGATGTATTGATTTATTTAGGCTGCTCCGGGTCTGAGTTGCAGCATGCATGCGGAATCTAGTTCCCCAACCA
Source organism: Phocoena phocoena (assembly GCF_963924675.1). Lineage (NCBI taxonomy): Eukaryota > Metazoa > Chordata > Mammalia > Artiodactyla > Phocoenidae > Phocoena > Phocoena phocoena. The sequence continues at coordinate 86,962,383 of NC_089233.1, forward strand.
GGGATCGAACCCCAGTCCCCAGCGTCGGGAGCATGGAGTCTTACCCACTGGACCACCAGGGAAGTCCCTCCTTAAGTCTTTTTTAAGCAAAAATAAACACTGACACCAATCGGAGAGGGCCTTCCCACCACTTTCTTCCCGTGGAGGGGACTGGCCAGGCGCTGGCACAGCCTCAGCTCCCCACAGCCTGGCAGTGACACAAGACCCCTCACACCGCAGGTCCACCCCAGCGCCATGGGCCTTCCAGGCAGCCCACAACGTGGCAGAAGCCCGGCACCACCGCGCTGGACAAGCCTTGCCATTGACATCAAGTTTGCTTTACTGACCAAGAACCCAGGGGCTGAAGACAAGCCCTGAGCCCTGGTCCCTTGGGTCCACTGGGTTTTGGGACCCTGGCTGGTGGGTGATGCAGCGGGCATCAAGGACGTCCCAGCTGGGCTGCAGTCTGTGTCCCCACCATCGTCCCCCCGAGCAAGGGGCACTCCCAGCCTGGGCTCAGGCAGGCGAGCCAGGGCAGTTACGTGTGCCGGCCTAGCCCGGGTCTGGGGTCTGCTGCGGCGGCGGCGGGGGGGTGGGTGACAGCTCCTTCCAGTTCCCTGCTTGCACACACGCTCACAGATATTTGCACACCTGTATGCGCACACCTGGCACCAAGACATTTCCCCCCTTACCTTAGGGATCACCGGCTTGGGCCTGATGGAGAAAAGGGAAGAAGGGGTGACTTGGCAGGCAACCAGCCAGGGGTTGCCACGGCATCTCGGAGAGCGCCGCTGGGCGAATCGGGGTGGAGTGTGGGCTGGCATCTGTCAGCAGGCGGAAGAGGCGTGCGTGGCAAGCACCGCACACACGCACGCGTGCACAGGCGCACGAGGCTGAACGCTGAACGTAGACCGTGGGCCTGATGAGGACAGCGCACCTCATGAATATGCATTGGGCTGATGGATGCAAAGCCAATGAACCACTTGGCAGCTGGATTTTTCCCTGACACACCGTTGGCCGCCTTGGGGCGGGCTCCGAGGGCTCGCCACCCAGAGGGGAGAGGTCCACACGGTTAGACCCCTTCGCTCTTGCCAGACCTGGTGCTGACCCAGGGCATCCCAGCGGTCCTGCAGTCGGCCACCTGGTCCCCCCACAGGATTAAATTCCCACCCAGGAGCCAAGCACAGCACAGCGGGCTTCCCAAAAGACGCATCCAACTGTCCACCCCCTCCCTTACCCCACGATCCCGGATTGGGGCAGTGACAGAGCAGTGACCCCAGCCTTAGCCAGCCTCCCCAATGTCACCCCAGCCACTTCGCAGAGCCCCAGCTTCTGTCTCAGCCCAGGTCCCTAGAAAGCAGAGCCTGAGGCAAGGGTTACTACAAAGGAACTCTGTAGGGCAGGGTGGGGGTGTGTGTGACTGTGGGCCATCCCCTCAGGGTGTGCTGCCAGGCACCCCAGCTGCATGCCCAGAGGGCAAGGACTCCTCCAGAAAGTTGGCAGAGAGAAGCTGCCCCTTGAGCAGCCCACAGAGGAGGGTGGGTCTGTGTGCCTGGTTCCCTCCCGTCTCCCTTTCCCTCTGGTCCAAGTCCACCCTTCAGGAGCCCACCCCATGCATTCATTTGTGCCCTCTGGGGTCACTGGGGAAGCCAGGGCCCTCCCACTCCCAGAGTCTGGGCAAGCTGCCCCCTGAGCTCACCAGATGTATGGAGCCCTGAGTCCTGCCCACTGCCCCGTGGGCTTGAGCACGGAGGTGGCCCACCAGCCTGCACGCTCCTTGCCACCCTGCCCAGGCCCCAACCTGGGCCAGAGCAGAGGTGAGTGCCCAGCACGGAGGTGGGCAGGACCCCACCCACACTGGCTAAAGGGCAGCTCAAGGGCAAAGGTGGCACCCAGAGGAGCCAGGCGGAGGGGAGGCCAAATGTCCCCTCTGCCTGCCACCAAGATGGAGGAAGAGGCCTCTGTGGGCTCTCAGGACTGTCCACACCAGGGAGAGGACCTCAGGCTCACTGTGGACCTGAGTCCTGACCTCCCCAGACCAGCCACAGGCCCTGAGGGGTCACTGCAGCCTCTGAGCTTCAGTTTTCTCAGCAAGAGAAACTCACAGGCCCTTCCAATGTGGTCCTTACTGTGGCCGGTACAGAGAAGAGAAAACAGGCATGGCCTCCACAAATGCTCTACCTGAGCCCTACCTCGGCCTGACTCGAGCCCCTACCTGAGCCCTGCCTGAGCTGGGCACTCTGCTTGTCCCTCTCCCATCTGCTGTCCTGCTGCAGCCCGGAGGCTGACCACTTCTCTGCTCCTTGGCCGCTGGACCTCCAGCCGGGTCCAGGTGGGACGAGAGGCAGGGAGATGGTGGCCCCAAGCCCTCCCTGCCTGCCTGCTTCCTCCACCTCAGCCCCTCCCTTGGCAGCTGCCCACTCCCTGCCCTCCCTTGACCCTCAGGCCAGGGCTGGTTGCAGCTCGTGCAGCTCTGAGTCCCCTTGGAAATCAGCCCTCCACACCTGGTCCCATAGGGCCCGACCCCAAGGTGATGAGGCTCAGGTGGCCCCCTTTTGAGGAGCCCATCGCAGAGGACGAGGAAGGTGCTGGCAGGTAGACACAACCACAAACCTGCCTCGAACACCGGAGCAAGGGGGCCGAGGGCGGGCACCAGTCCTGCAGTCCTGGGGGCCAGCTGGGCAGGCAGGCCTCACCCTGGAGAGCAGCACAGGGAGCCGACTGCCAGCAGGTGGGGGGCTGTGGGGGTGGGGCCCCGGCACAGGGCGGCAGGGGGTGGGCGTGCTGGGGGGTCGCACTGCAGAGGAGGGTGGACAGGCTCAGCGATGGGGTGGGGCAGGGGATGTGGAGCCCTGTGCCGACCGGCACTGCAGGGGCAGAAGCCAGGCCGGGGGCGGGGGTGGGGAGGCGGCAGGAGACCTGGGCCCAGCAGCCCAGAGCAGAGCAGGGACTTCCCTGAAGCACAGGGCGGGCAGCAGGCCAGAACTACGCCGAAGCCCGCAGACACCATCACTGTGGACTGAGGTGGGCGAGGGTTACAGTCCTGGGGGACTTACCAGGTGCTTGGAAACCTGCCCCTCGCCAACGATCCCCTGAGTTCCCGTTCCCCAGAGTATGGGGTGTGAGGCCAGCGTTTTGGACAAGCCAGAAAGGTGCCTCTCACAAGCCCAGGGCTGGGGTCTGGAGGTCCTGGCGTGTGTCCCCACACCTCACGGCTGGCTGTGACTGTGTTTCTGCCCCTCTCACAGGAGGGTGGGCCAATGACCGGAGGGGTCCCCTTCACAAGAGACCTGGCGCTGTTGGGTGGGTGAAAGCTCCCTGGCGACCTGGGCAGCACCTCGGACAGCTCCCTGCCCTGTGAGGAGTCCCTGCCCACCAGAGCTAGGCGTACCTTCTGGGGGTCCCCTCTTCCCCTTCTGCCCCTGAGGGTCCATCAGGATCTCTGACGGAGGAGCCAGGTTAAGCCAGCATCCCTGGGGAGGGCCTGACCGGGGGAAGAAAGCCACCCCCACCACACCCTGGAGGCCATGTCTCGGGGTCCGAGGGCAGCGACCCCCTCGCCCCCAGGTGCTCCTGTCCTGAGGCTGCCAGGCCTCTGACAGTCCACGTTCTGGGGCCTCTCACAGGCCCATTTTTGGTCGCCTCCTTTCTCCACGTTCCTCGCCCAGTTCTAGTGGAAACCAGGTGCTCTTAGGTGAGGTGGGGTCTTCAAAATGGGAGGAAACGGGGTTCTGAGCCCAGCTTCCCAGGATCGTCTTCCTTCAGAAGTGTGTGCTGGGACTTCCCTGGTGGCGCAGTGGTTAATAATCCGCCTGCCAATGCAGGGGACACGGGTTAGAGCCCTGGTCCAAGAAGATCCCACATGCCGTGGAGCAACTAAGCCTGTGCACCACAACTACTGAGCCCGCGCACCACAACTACTGAGCCTGCACACCGCAACTACTGAAGCACGCATGCTTAGAGCCCGTGCTCCGCGGCAGAGAAGTCACCACAATGAGAAGCCTTCACGCTGCAACGAAAAGTAGCCCCCACTTGCAGCAACCAGAGAAAGGCTGCGCACAGCAACAAAGACCCAACGCAGCCAAGAAAAGAAGAAGTGTGTGCTGTCGTTAACATGTTACTTTACTAATGAAACATCTGCCGCACTCTCACCCGCCCTGAACTCTCTCACACGGCCCCGGGGGCAGGGCCGTCCCTGTCCCCATTTCTCAGCTGAGGACGGTGAGGCTCAGAGCAGCTCAGGAGCCCTTGGAGAGGAGGCCCCAGGGGGGCTCACTGAGGCCTGTCGATTTCGGAACCCACTCTCCAGCCATGAGGCCAGGGCCTGCCTGTGTGTGGACACCAGCAGAGATGACCGACTGTCCCCAGAAGAACTCAGCCAGGTCCTGACCCAGTCGTGGAGGCTATGTCCCACCCAAGGGCCCAAATTCTAGTGGGGTTGGGTAAGGAGCACTTAGGGGGCTGCACTGGGGGCAAGGCCAGGCCCATGCAGGAAGGACCCGGAAGGCAAATAGGTACCAGGAGAAGCAAACGCAGGGGTGGAGAGGAGGAAGAGGGGCAGGGAGGCAGGGTGGGTCTGGGAGCCCCTGGCAGCAGACTCTGCCCAGGTGACCTGAAACAGGGGGCAGGCCCGGCGTCCTCACCTACCAGCACAGTCTCTCGCCCATTATGCCCAGGTAGGATTCCACTTTCAAGAACGATTTACAATGGCTTCCCTGGTGGCGCAGTGGTTAAGAACCCTCCTGCCAATGCAGGGGACACGAGTTCAAGCCCTGGTCTGGGAAGATCCCACATGCCGCAGAGCAACTAAGCCTGTGCGCCACAACTACTGAGCCTGAGCTCTAGAGCCCGCGAGCCACAGCTACTGAGCCCACATGCCACAACTACTGAAGCCTGCGTGCCTAGAGCCTGTGCTCCGCAACAATAGAAGCCACCGCAATGAGAAGCCCACGCACCGCAACGATGAGTAGCCCCTGCTCACCACAACTAGAGAAAAGCCCGTGCACAGCAACAAAGACCCAACGCAGCCAAAAGTAAATAAATGTAAAAAAAAAAAAAGAACGACTTACAAGAAAATATTTTTGAAAAAGCAAGTTCAGTGCGCCCTCATTCTCTCCACGCTGGCAGTGGTTTGGACTGTTCTCATTAACGTTAGCCTGGCCCTGTCAGCAGGACGGGCCAGGGCCACCTCCGAGGGCAGAATCCACCCAGCTGAGGTGTGTACCAGGGAGGGCCCATTCTCCCCGAGAGCGTTAGCCCCCCAGAGGCGGGGGTCCGGGTACAGTGCAGGAAGGAGGCCTGGGGTACAGCCCACTCTGCCAGACGGGCAGCCACGCAGGCCCCAGGCACACCCCTCCATCTGTGTGGAGAACAGAGCACAGCTCCCCTCCCTGCCCTCTCCTCTCCACCTCTGACCTATTTTCAGGCACGCAGGGATCTTCCGAATTCCTCCTTCCCACAGCCAGTGGGGTAAAACCTCCGGGCCGGCCTTGGGGTGGGGGCGGGGCAGCTCCAAGGGGCAAGCGAAAATGGTCTTCCAGGTTGGGGCAGGATGAGGGCCACCGGGGCCTCTTCTCTCTTTAGGCAAAGCACAGGAGTCTAAGTCAAAAGCCAACTGGAAGCCATAGGCACAGAGCCCACCGATGCAGCACCCAGGCAGCCGCCCCGAACACAGAGCCCAGAGAAGGGGATGGGTGCATGCTGGAGGAGAAACAGCAAATCTTAGCAGTCATTCACACCTTAGTGAGAATTACTGTCTAAGAAATTCCAAAGGAAGGTATAGGGAGAAAGAAAGCTTGGAAAGACAATGAAAAACAGAGCTGCACAAAGTGGTCCAAGCCTGTGCCACTCCACCCCTGCTCACCACCAGACCTCCCTCTCTCCAAGCAAGATCTGGGTAGAAACAACCACAAGTTAGGAAGCCAAACCCAATACTTGATGTGAGCCTCTCATGCAGAAACCAGGAAAACCCGGTGTGGAGGCCCCCGTGGCCGCCAGTCCACAAGCCTCAATGTCCCTGCACCACTGGGCCACCGAGACCCACCTGCTGCTCTTCCTGGCCTCGTTATCACCCCACCCACTCTTCTTATTTAAGTAACTGTGTTTTAGAAAGAGCTTTAGAACTGCACTATTAGTGGAAAATCACTATCACTTGCCTCAAATAAACATCCACCCTGAAACGCACACAGCGCCAAAGAGCCTCCTGGACTCAGCGCCTGCCCGCGGCAGGCTGGAGGCTCTGAGGGACGTGATGATGGGTGACCAGCACCAGCGGCCCCTCCTCCCTCACCCCCGGATGCCAGGGCACCCCTACCGAGTCAAGCCCAGGTCCCTTAGTGTGGGTCCCTGGCCTCCCAGTCCAGGCAGCCCTGTCCACCTGGCCCCCTGTTCCCCACCCCCCCCCCCGCATGCTCTGCCCTCCTCCCCAGGCACACGGCCCAGGCTCAGGGTCTGTCCCCTGCCAGCAGCCCCTGCAGCACATGCCCTCCCCCAACCTCCATCACCCCTGTGAACCCTGGGCTCTCGTGTGCCACCCCCGCCCCGCCCAGGGTAAGCACTGGTCGGACAGGAGGTCCATTTTCCTGGGGACCATGGCTTGTCCCCTCCTCCCTCCCCTCCTCCCCCTCCCCTCCCAAGGCCTGGCAGGAGGTTCCACCTGTTTCTCCCAGCAGGGGACACTCCCTGTGCCGCTGCCTCTCCAAGGTGGCAGGCAGCCCTGAAGAGGACGGAGGGAGATGCTCCTGTCGTAAGCGCCCCTCTGAGGACCCCTTTCCTGCTGGGATCGCTCAGGAGGAGGAGATGGGGGGCGGGGGCGGGAGGGAAAGGGAGCCGGAGGCGCTCAGAGGTGGAGGGAGGCGGCGGGAACAGAGGCAGTGGGAGCAGGAGGGAGGAGGCAGGGAAGGAAGAGAGATGGGGGGAGTGGGGGAGACGGTGCTGAGAGGGCTGGAGACACACAGACTGTGGACCAAAGGGGAAGAATTCACCCGGAGGCCAAGGTACAGCGACTAGAAAGACATAGACGAGGGCAGAGACCTGAGCCCAAGGCAGCAGTGCCCACCAGGAGGCCACCCTGGTCCCTCCCGTGGCCGAGGCTGCCAGAGGCCTAGCTCTGGCCCTGCGGCCAGCCGAGGAGTGTCCTGCGGCTCCCGTCCGAGTCAAGCCATTGCAGTCTTCTGGAATCCTGGTCTGGGCCGGCTCTGGCTCCGTGCTGCCGGGGTGGACCCCGTGCTGGGGCCTCTCGGAGCCGAGGGACAAGGGGGCACACGGGGGGCCTTGGTGGGGGCAGGGCTGCTCCTCCCCCCGGCTGTAAGCGGAAGAGGCAGGGGTACAGCAAAGCCCCACCAGTGCAGACTTGGGATAAAGAGCCTTGGCCCTGGGCCGGGCGGACCTCACCCCACCTCTACCCTGCCTGGCTGAGGAGACAGCCAGGTGTGGCAGGGATCCCATGGAGCGACACCCCAGGGCTAAAGGGGTCCCTGCCCCCAGCTCTGCAAAGCCCAGGTTCCAGGAGGAAAGTTCCTCTAAGTGGGCATCCTAGCCCAGGGGGTCCTGCGTGCCTGGGTGGGCTGGGCCCCTGCAGCTGGGCAGGAGGGGCTCAGGGCTGTTAAGGGGGACTCTGCAGGCCCTGGAGGAACTCCAGGGAGACCGGCCCCCAGGCCTGCCCCTGGCCCGGCCTCCTCTGTGCTTTCTGGAGGGCAGCAGTGGGGGCGAGCCCTCGCCTTCTCCTTCCCAGGGGTAATTCGCTGGCACTAGACCCCTAGGCAGGGCAAGTGGGGAGCCAGCCAGCCTGGGTCCCCTCCCCACAACACGCCCTCTGGGACCGGGCTGGGCCTGGGGGCAACGGGGGCTGCTCCACTGCCAGGATGTGGGCGTGGGGAGCATGGGGGGCAGCCAGCCCAGGGGAGGGTGACTGGGTGGCTGAGGAGGCTCCTGGAACCTCAGGGAAGTCAGGCAGGGGTGCGTGGGGAACAAAAGGCCTGTGCCCGCCCCTGGCCAGGCATTGGGCGGAGCCCCTCACGTCAGGCCCTGCCTGGGACTCTGCGCTGGCCTCTGCGCTCCCTGACTGCCCAGGTGCGCCACTTACCTTGCCTCCTGGTGAACACCTGGCAGCATCCAAGGCCCGATGACCCAGCAGGAGAGCTGCACCTCTGGGCCTGTTAGGTCCTTGCCCACCAGTCCTTCTTTGCCGGGCTGGGCTAGCTGGGGCCAGGGAGGAGGGAGAAGGGGGTGGGAACTTGGGAGAGGGGCTGCAGCCTCATTTCCATGCCGGCCCCTGAGCGCCCCCGCCCATTGTGCGCCTGGCCAGCTCACAATCACAGCCTTTGTGGTGGCCTTGCTCCCGCCCTGGCCCTCGCCCTCGCCCCCGCACTCAGGCACGGCGGGTGTCCCAACCCCCCACCTACTTCAAAGGGTGAGGGGAGGAACTCCTCCCGTCAGGCGCCCTGCAAATCTAAGCTAAGAGACAGGAACAGAGACCTGAGCCTCTGCGCTTGTGGGGGTCTTGCCGTGTTTGCACCCCGGCCTCCCTCCACCCAGTCATACGGGGAGAAGCCATAGGTTGGTGTCCTTGGAGCACGTGGAGCGGAAGAGGCCCCAGAAGGGTCCCAGCTGGGTGGGGTGGAGCCCCTCTTCCCATGGTATCAGGCACCTGCTCTGTCAGTCTCTGAGCTGTGGGAGGAATGGAGGGAATGGGCAGGACCCGGGTGCTTTCCTCGGGGGATGTTGGGGGGACCTGGGCCTCACTGCAGGAGCATGTCTGAGGTCCCTGGACCACCCAAGCTGGAGCTTGGAAGCTGTGGACCTTTCTGAGGGTACAGGGGGCCCAGAGCAGGGCTTGCCTTGGAGCTCTGTGCCCACGTCAGCGGACTGCTCCCCGTCCCTCGGGCTGAAGCTCCCGGCTCCCCCACTCCCAGGCTACATCTGCCCTGAAGGCCCCTGCCACTGGCCTCCAGCCTCTCCCCACTCCCTTCAGGTCCCAAGACCCCGTCCTCCATTCCTCCCCCACCTTGGAGCGAGGACAGGGTCAAGGGTCAAGAGGCCGAGAGCCAGCGGTTCCCAGATGTGCCGCGGCCCCTCCCCTTTCTAGAGGAATGACAGGCCTAGCACCCAGGAGGCCGGGCAGTGTGAAGAGGAAGCAGGAGCGGAAAGGGCGGGGGTTCTCCCCTGGCTCCTGTGGATTTGCTTAATCCCACGCGATACTCGCAGGCTTTCACAGTGGCGGAGAGGAGGGGAGAGGAGAAGGAAGGGGGTCTCGTCCGCATCCCTCCCTCCCTCCTCCCCGCCCCCGCCCCTCGGAGCCACCTAACCCATCTCCAAGTTGCAGGCCCAGGCTCGCGAGGCCTTTGTGCGTGCGTGCGGAGGCAGCCGCCCAGAACCCGGAGCCCTGAGCCAACGGCCGAGCCACCTCCCTGCGCCCTTCGCTGGGAGCCGGGGAGCCCCCGCCCCCATCCGTGGAGCTGGCAAATAAATGAATCCACAAACACAAACTCTCGGTGCGCTGGGTGGGAGCGACGGCGTGGGCAGCGGCGGAGAGAAGGTTCGGGTGCAACTGGGCTGGGATTTGGTGAGGCTGGGCCGGGACCCGAGGAGCCGAAGGGAGCACACACCCAAGTGGGGGCCTGGCAGCAGCAGGTTGACTCTTAGGAAAACTTCAAAGGATTCGGGGCCACCAAGAAGGTCCCCACCGGGCTGGCACAGAAGGGCAGGCAGGGCAGAGGCTGCAGCTGGTCTCTCTTTCCCACCCAGCACCCACCCCCATGCCCAGGGAGGCCCTTCCTCCCGAGGGCCGGAGCTCGCTGGGAATGGAGGGAGGGGCGAGCCTCGGGCCCGCGGGGGCTCAGGATCCCAAGAGCAAATGCCGCAGGCTGTCCTGGGGATGCGCAAAAAGCCGGTCTGATCCAAGGCGAGGGAGGCAACCCCCCACCTGACCCGCCTGGGGAGAGATCTGCTCAGCAGGGAGGGGAGCAGGCCTGCAAGGAGCGGGATCCTCCCCTGGCCCTGGGTGGGGCCAGCCCGGTACGAAAGGGGATCTGAAGAAAGATTTGGAGTCTGCAAACCTGAGAAGCCCTCCCCCATAGAATGCAGACAAGCTCCAGAGAGCTGGATGCCAGAGCCGTCCTGGACCTGTCGACGAAGCCAAGGGTGGGGGGCAGGCGTGGGCCGAACCCTTCGAGGGTGAGGACAGGAGCGGGGCCAGAAAAGTCCAGAGGCGACGCGGGAGGAGAGAGACTGGGGTTCAGGGGTCGGGTTCAACACCATGGACAGCAGCCCCCGCCTCGGTGGGGACCAGCCCCAATCGCGCGAGAGGCTGCGGGCGAACTGCCAGGGGCCCGCCTGCCCCGCCCTCACCCCACCAGCCGGCGTCAGGCCTGGGCCCGGCTGTGGCTGTGAACCCGCCAGGCTGGGGATCGTACTGGGCGCTGGGCTGGGGGAGGTGAAGTTCAGCTTTCCTGTAGACAAGCAGGGATTTTTCACACCCCATGCAAGGGAGAAGGGCCACTCCTGACACCAGCAAAGGGCAAGGAACTGCAGCTGGCAAGCTTCCTAGGGAGGGCGGTCCTGGTGGGTTGAGGACCCACAGGGGTTGAGGGCAGAGCCTCTCCGAGTGCCACCCCCTTCCCAGTCGGCTTTGCTTCCCCAGGGCTCCCGCAGTGCTGGAGCAGGCCCAGAGGGAGGAACAGGACTGTATTCGCAAGGTTGGGAGGGTCAGCGGGGTCTGATCTGAGGGCAGATGGCGCAGGGGTTGGGTGGGCCTGGAGGGAAGGAGAGGGGACGGAGGCCTGCTGGCCTGGCCTGGGCCTGCGGCTCCCTCAACGTCTACACCAGAACAAAGGCCCGTGGGGGAGGCCTGAGGTGGTCTGGCTTAGAGAAGCCACTAGTCCTTGGCCCTAGTGGGACGAATCCGTCTCAGCCCTCAGAAGGACTCCAAGGAGAGGGCCGAGCTCCGAGTCGGGCCGTGGGCCGGGATCGAGAACACCCACCTCAGTCAGGACACAGTGAGAAGAGCGCTCTTCGGTGGGGGTGGCTACCTCCGTCCTCCAGATAACCGCCCAGTGGGCCGCGGCAAGTCCCTTTCCTTCCTCTGGGGGCTGGAGGGGCTGGGAGAGTGACGGTGCAGAGCGTGTGCCGGGGAGACAACTGCGGGCTCGAACCTGTGGCGCAGGCCGAGGGCGGGGGTGCGTCTGCGGGTGAAATTAGTTTGCGTGGAGCTGAGGCGTGGCTGGTGGGTGTCAGGGTGCGCTCAGAGGGACTGCGGCCGGTAGGCTGCAGAAGGAGCCTTTGCGTGGGTGCAGGAGGGGCGCGGGAGGGGCTGGTGTGTGTGTGTCAGAGAGGCGTTCCCGGGGGCAAACGCGTGGCCTTGGGGCGCCAGGGACGGTCGAGGGCGCTCGAGGGCGGCGTCCGTGTGAGCGGAGGAGCGCGCGGGGCGCGACGCGGCGAGTGTCCGCGGGAGGCACCGGGCGCGCAGTGCGTGTGTGCGCGTGTGCGCGGCGCGCGTGCCCCCGCAGTTCTCAAGGACACCTCGCGGAGGCGGCGGCGGAGCCGGTGTCCGGGTGACGTCACCGCGCGCCCCAGTGATAATCGCCCGGTGCCCGAGCCGGGCGCGGATACGCGCGGAGGCGGCGGCGGCGGCGGCGGCGGCGGGCGGGGGACAGTCGTTCCCGGGCCGGCGCCAGCGAGCAGGAGCTGGGCGCCCGCCGCGCTGAGCCCGCGGACAGTCGGCTTCCAACCGGCCCGCGGCGTTCGGGGACTTACTCGGCTCCTTCTGCGGCGTCCCCGCGCCCTCCTCCGCCCCGGACAGCGGCGCGCGGGGGCCCGAGGAGGAGGCGGAGGCGACGGCTGCAGCTCCCGCCCTGGACGGGTAACTGTGCTCGGGGCCGGGCGGGGAGGTCCCGCGAGCGGCTTCTCCGGGTCTCCCCGGCTTTCTCTCCACCAACAGCTCTCGCGGTTCCCGGCGCGTGGGCAGGGTGAGCTCACTGGGCTGTAAAAAGAGACTGGCTTTCATTTCTGAGCATCGAGATTCTTTTTTATAACCGCTTTCGTAGCGCGCTCGCGGGTCGGGCCGGGGAGGGAGGTACAGCGGGGGAGGCAGCTGCGGAGAAGCTCGCGCTGCGCTGTCGGAGCGGGCTCCGCGCCTCTCGGCAGCCCGCGGCAGGCGGCCGGGCGCGCACACGCTCGCTCACCACTCGCCTCCAGCGCCTCCTTGCCGCGATTCCTCGGTGTGCCAGGTTCCGCCCGAGGGGCTTGCTTGGGCCCCCTCCCCGCTGCGGAAGGGGAAGAAGAGTGGGCTCTTCAGAGTTGGGGGCGGATCCGGGCTGGAGTCCGAGGAGAAACCGTCGGCGTGGCGCAGCGCCCCCGCCCCGCGCGCCCCGTGGCGAAGACGCCGGAGCGTTCGCGCCCTTCGGGCGAGGATCCCACGCGAGCCGGAGCCGCTGCCCCGACCCCGGCCCGGCAGCTCGCCGCCCGCCGCAGCCCTGAGGGCCCCTCTGCGTGTTCACAGCGGACCTTGATTTAATGTCTATACAATTAAGGCACGCGGTGAATGCCAAGAGAGGCGCCTCTGCCGCTCCTTTCTCATGGAAATGGCCCGTGAGATCGGCCGGCGCGGTGCCCCTCCCGCGGGAGGAAGGCGAGCCGGCCCCCGGCGGCCCCTCGCGCCGCGGACAAATCCGGCGAACAATGCGCCCGCCCAGAGGGCGGCCCAGCTGCCGGGCCGGGGACCTGGCCGCGGGACACAAAGGGACCCGCACGCCGCGGGCGTCGCGGGGCGGGTGGGGGCGACCGCGGGGGAAGCCTGCGGCCCGGACGAGGCTGCGGCCACGTGTGTCCACAGCACGGAGCGCCCAGAGGGCGGCGGGGACCGGGAGACAAAGGGAGGGTCCGCGGGGGGCGGCAGAATGGGAGGTGGGCGCCGGCGGCGGTGGTGGGGGACGCCTTGCGCCGGGGAGTTGGCCGCGCGCGAGCTGGGTTTAGGGAAGTCGGGCCACCCGGCGGGCAGGTCGGAGCGCTGTCCGCGGTGCTGGCGGTGGGTGGCCCCACGGGACAGGAGCTCCGCGAGCGCGGGGCCAACAATGTCCCGAGGGCCACTCGCCCCAACCGCGGTGCGCTGGGCAGTTGCCATGGCTACGACGGAGGGGGTGGGATAAGACCTGAGGTCACTGCAAAGTCTGTCCTTCCTCAGTCCGCTGGGCCGCGGGGTGGGGGTGGCCCTCTCTGAGCTCCTGGAACTGCCCCTGTGCCTCGAGGACAAGGGTCAAAATGGGGAAGGGGGACGCGTTTACACCCAGGGCTAGGGTCCAAACAAGGGCAGGTAGATGTGCCTGACCACATCGTGCCCCAATTCTCCTCTAGACTATGCAGGACTGAGGCACGTGAGGCTCCGCAGCCCGGGGGAGAAGGCAAATCCCTCCCCCACCATCTGCAGCCGCAGTGACACCCACTCAGGTTTGCTGCAGGCATTTTTTTTCTGTCCTCGGAGCCAGCGCCACCTGCTGGCACCCTGGCCGGCACTCCCCCCGGGCTCCTTCTGTCCCCCACTCACCCACCAGGCTCCATCCCCCCCCCATCCCGACAGCATCTTGGGTCACCCTTGGGGCAGTCGGGCCTCTCTGACCAGGTCAGTGTGCCCTGCTTCCCCTCCAGCAAGCCCCCAGCCCTGACTCTGCAGCTGCATCCTTTCCTCTTAACTGGGATGAGGGTGAGGCCCTCTGGCCAGGCTCCAAGCCTGGGCAGGGGCCTTGCTCTCCCTTATTCTCCCAGCCTCCGGGCCCCAGGCAGGGAGCAGAAAATCAGCACAAAAGGAACCACTTGGGTTTCCGGCTGTGGACCCTCCATGCCCACCCCCTCCTGCAGCTGCAGGGCAAGGGCACCTGCCTCCCCCTCCCCCTCAGCTCAGCCCTCCAACCCCTCCCTGAGACGTGGCCTGCAGGCACAAGCAGAAGCCAAGGGCCTCCATCTGCCACCCCACCCCACATCGGGGTCACTGCAGATCCCGAGGACAGAGTCCTCCAGTCTCCTGCCCCCTGGAGGACAGGAAGGCCAGAGAGCCACAGCCCGACCATGGCGCAGCAAGGCTGGCCCCTTCTCCTTCCTTCCCCTGTAAGGGGGTGCAAACAGCACCCCCAGGGGCACCTCTGGTCAAGGGGGCAGGAGGAGCCCGGCACGGGCCCCACGGTCACTCTGGGCAGCCCTGGGTCTGGGTGTCCCCGTTGGGTGTGGAAGGAGGGTGGCCCTTGTCCCGTCTGAGCTTTCTCCAGGGTCTGGACCAGCAGCACGGACCCTCTCTTTGAGGGCAGGGGGCCTCTGCACCCTGGTCTCTGGACCAGGAATGGGGTGGGCTCTGTGTTTGTCCACTTCCCTTCCTGGGGACTTGGCTCCTGACTGGAATGGACCTTCCAAGCGGATAGCCGGGGGGACTGGGGGACACCTAGGGTGGAGCAACAGCCCTCAGCATGTTTCCCAGGCTGGTCAGTCTCTGGTGGGAGTCCCTGGGAAGAAGTCCCCCAAAGGAGGCCTGAGGTCACAGCCCACCTAAGCCCCAGTCCCATCCAGCAGGTCTACTGTGCTGCGGGGTTCTCAGGGGCTCCACTGGGCTGGCGCTGCTGGGCCTGGGCTACAGCTGGATGGCAGCCGCAGTGCGGCCACGTGCCGCAGGACAGAGTCCAGACCTCAGGGCTGAGCCCAAACCTGCACCCTGCATCCACCAGAGCCCTGCATGTCCGCGCTCAACCTCCCTCCTCACATGCCCACACACGGACCCCCGACCCCACTCCCAGGGAAGGGCTGGGCCCCCACAGGTCCTGGCCCACAGGACACTCCCTATGGAGGTGCCAGGGAGTCATCCTGGGGATGACAAGCTCGGGTGAGCACTCAGCACATGCCCTGAGATGGGGCTGGGTACCAAGCTGGGGTCCAGCCCAGGCCTCTCCAGCAGGGAGCACCCCCAGTGTGGGGCCAGAGTGGGGTACAGCAGCAGACGGCAAGGGACCCCCCCCTGCCCTGGGCCTGCCCAAGGATCCAGCCCTGCGGAGAGAACTTCTCTGCTCTGAGTAAAACCGAATAAACAGCAAGGCTGGTGCCACCTGTCTACAACCTCCTCCAAACACCCCCGGAGCCCCCAGCACTGCCCAATCCATCTGATGCGGCAGAAGAGGGAGGCACTGCAGGGCCGGGCAGTGGTCAGCTCAGGACAGTCCCCCACCTTGGCAGCCCAGCCTTCACCCCTGGGACCCTGGCAGCCGAGTCGGGTGCAGGATAATGACAGCTGGGGGGCAGTAGAAGTCAAGAACTGGAAGTGGTAAAGTACGGCCCCCCTATTGCCAGTGGGGAGAGGGGATGGTGAGGGCTCTGCCGCTGTGTCGGGTCCCCATTCCAGTGGGACTAAGAAGGTGGTGGGGTCTTCTCACGCACACCCCCAGCCTCATCCCCTCCACACCCCGCAGGGCTGCAGAGGTCGCAGAATGGGGGAGCCAGAGCCCCTGCACTCGGCCCACCTCCCTCCTCAGCTTCACGTCCCGTTTCTCCGCACAAAGAGCACGCACGGAACACGCGCATCTCCCAGGGGTAAACGAGACAGGCAGCCTTGGGGAAACCTAGGCTTGGCCCAGCCCAGAGCTGGGGCCATGTTTCGGGGGGAGTATAGCCAGGTGCCTCCCATCCCACCAACATTCCTACAGCCGTCCTTGTGCCCACACCAGGACACGTGCAGACTGCCTGGCTCCCTCATGGGCACCAGCAGCCCAGACAAGAATGGTCACAGAGATGGGCACACACCCGCCCTCCCCAACTCCACTCCCCACCCCAGCTGGCCGGCTGGTCCCCAAACGCTCACCACCCAGGGAGCTTGCAGCAGGAAGGCCGGGGCAGGAATCACCCCTGTGCTGGGGAACAGAAGCCAGAAATCATTCTGATGAGGCCCCTCTACAAGCCATTTCTGCAGAGACTCTGACGGGTGTGAGGAGAGCTGAGCCCTGTCCCCACGGCCAGGGGTGGGAAATTGAGGGAGGTGGAAACGCACAGCCCCTCTACAGATGACAGGACTCTGCTTACAGGGGCTCCCGGCCCCATCTCAGGTCCTCAGCCCCATTCAGCAGGTCCTTTCAGGCCTCCCCCAAATGTCTGTGGGCTCCCTGATTTCCCACCCCAGGGTCACCACCTGGTGCGGGACAACACTCTGGCCCCAGAGTCCAGCAGGCTTGGCATTCCAGCCTCGCCAGGAGCCCCAGATACTCAGGGAGGGCACCTGGGCTGTCCCGGGGTGTGACCACCCTGGACCCTCCTGTTGAGAGCCCCAAGCTGGGACCAAGACCCGTGACCAGCCCCGGGGAAGTCCGGTCCTGTGAGCAGTGTGCACCCCACAGGAATGATGACCAGCAAGACCAGGCTTTGGACACTCCCAGCCCCAGGCCGTGCCCAGCTGCAGCTCAGAGAGCACAGAGGGCCAACGCTCCACAGTGGGCATTGTCTGTTCCACACAGCCCACACAGAGTTCTCCAATTTTACACCAGTGTAGACCTGGGTCTGCTCCTGGCCCCCTGCAGGTGCTGTCACTCACCACATGAGGGCACCTCAGAGCCACCGCAGGGTTCTGCTTTGGGGGCAGTGGGGGGAACCTGAATGCTCTTCATTCATTGAACAAACATTTCTGAGCCCCTTGTAGGGACCAGGCCACAAGTGCCGCCAAGGTCTGGGGTGGGACCCTGATGGGCAGAGAGGGAACCTGGCTGGAACTGAGTCTGGAACAGAGCAGGAGCCTCTTGTAAACAGCAGGCAGGAATGTGGGCCCCCTCCGCCATCGGTCATGACCAGTCTCAGGCCTCACCCAATTCTTTCACCTCTCTGTGCCTCGGTTTCCTCATCTGTGGTTGAAGAGTGAGCTCAGACACATTCACTCAGTAAATGTTATGATCATCAACATCACCTCCATCATCACCATCGTCACCACCATCATCACTGTCATCACCATCACCACCATCACCACCATCACCATCATCACCACCATCACCACCATCACCGTCACCATCACCATCACCATCACCACCATCATCACCACCATCACCATCACCACCATCACCATCACCATCACCACCGTCACCATCACCATCACCATCATCACCACCATCACCACCATCACCATCACCACCATCATCACCACCATCACCATCACCATCATCACCACCATCACCATCACCACCATCACCATCATCACTACCATCACCGTCACCATCACCATCATCACCATCATAATCATCATCACCATCATCACCATCACCATCACCATCATCACCACCATCACCATCATCACCATCACCATCACCATCATCACCATCACCACCATCACCATCACCATCATCACCATCATCACCGTCATCACCATCATCACCATCACCACCACCATCACCATCATCACCATCACCACCATCACCGTCACCACCACCATCATCACCATCATAATCATCATCACCATCATCACCATCACCATCACCACCATCACCATCACCATCACCATCATCACCACCATCACCATCACCACCATCACCACCAACACCGCCACCATCACCACCATCACCATCACCATCATCACCACCATCACCGTCACCACCACCATCATCACCATCATAATCATCACCATCATCACCATCACCATCACCACCATCATCACCACCATCACCATCACCACCATCACCATCACCACCGTCACCATCACCATCACCATCATCACCACCATCACCACCATCACCATCACCACCATCATCACCACCATCACCATCACCATCATCACCACCATCACCATCACCACCATCACCATCATCACCACCATCACCGTCACCATCACCATCATCACCATCATAATCATCATCACCATCATCACCATCACCATCATCACCACCATCACCATCATCACCATCACCATCACCATCATCACCATCACCACCATCACCATCACCATCATCACCATCATCACCGTCATCACCATCATCACCATCACCACCACCATCACCATCATCACCATCACCACCATCACCGTCACCACCACCATCATCACCATCATAATCATCATCACCATCATCACCATCACCATCACCACCATCACCATCACCATCACCATCATCACCACCATCACCACCATCACCATCACCACCATCACCATCATCACCACCATCACCGCCACCATCACCACCATCACCATCACCATCATCACCACCATCACCGTCACCACCACCATCATCACCATCATAATCATCACCATCATCACCATCACCATCACCACCATCACCATCACCACCATCACCATCATCGCCACCATCACCGCCACCATCATCACCATCACCACCATCACCATCATCACCACCATCACCGCCACCATCACCATCACCATCACCATCATCACCACCATCACCATCACCACCATCACCATCACCACCATCACCACCATCACCACCATCACCATCACCACCATCACCATCACCACCATCACCATCACCACCACCATCACCACCGTCACCACCACTGTCATCTCCACTACCATCATCAGTATCAGCAATGGCAGCACCATCACCACCATCATGGACCTCACAGGATGAGGTCACTAAACTCCCTCTGGCTTGTCCTGTTTTCAGTCCTTTGCAGCAGTGGGGGTGGGCAAGCAGAATGAAGAGGATGCAGACCCACTGAACCTGTGGCCACCCACAGATCACTCAAAAGACCCATGTGCTCCTAGGAGGGTGGCCACATACTGAGCACTCAGGAAAGGCGTTGATGGGGTGAGGTGAACAGCTGAGAGTTGAGTGGTGAAGTGTGGGGCTCTCAGTGCCAGCTGGGTGTGATGCTCAGGTCTCCGACCCCACATACGACAGCTCTCACCAGGCCACTGAGGCCTCCGCCATCACTGCCCAGTCAGCCCTAGACCCAGCTGACCCTTGAAGGGGACTTCCCTGATGGTTCAGTGGTAAAGAATCCGCCTTCCAATGTAGGAGACGCGGGTTTGATCCCTGGTCAGGGAACTAAGATCCCACAAGCCACGGGGCAACTAAGCCCACGCGCCACAAGTAGAGAACCCACGTGCCCTGGAGCCTGCGTGGCACAACTAGAGAGAGGAAAAAAAAACCCTCATGCCACAACTAGAGAGAAGCCCACACGCTACAACTAAGACCCAATGCAGCCAAAAAAATAAAGAAAAAAAATGTCAGGGGAGACCCCTGTCCTGGCTCCCGAATCGCATCACCCACCCACACTGCAACCAGAGAAGCACAGACCCCCCAGAGGCACGCAGTCTTGCCTCCTGGTTTACAAGGCACCATGGCCATCCCTCTCAGAGCCCACTTGTACAAAGTCTGGAGATGATGCCCCAAGAGCCCACAGAAGGCCCATTCCCAGATAAACCCCACTTTCCCCACATGCAGAGCACCTACGCCCAGACGGAGGGTCAGGTAGGATTCCTCCCAAGGGGCCCTTGCTCGTCTTGAGCCATCATCACCTTTACAACCAACCGTCAGTGTCACGGGGCCCATGTGTGACTGCAGGTATGTGGATTGTTACGTGTTCGTGGATGTTTGTGTGTGATGGCTTACATATGTGCACACCATCGGGCAGGTATGTTTGCTCGCGCGCACATCTGTGTTTTATGTATGTTACTGTGCACGTGTGTCCTCGTGTGTGCGCGCGCAGAGCACAGAGGGCAGCTTGAGGGTTGGGAAGAAGCAGGGCCCTTTGGACTCCCCGCTGCTCTAACTGTAAAACCCTCCCCCCCCTCCCCAGATAGCCCTTCAGGCCTCAGCTCCATCCTGACCGCCCCAAGGGCAGGCGTCCCAGGGCACAGGCACTTCTGGTGGTCATTTCCTTACTCCCCCCACCCCCTGGAGCTGGGGGTCCCTCACCAGCAGCCAGAGAAGCTGGGACCAGGACCCATCCCATGGTCCAGGGCTGCCAAAGGTCTGTCCACCTTCCTCTCCAGCCACGCCCCACTCCATCCTGGCGTCCACCAGGCCACGCCCCTCCACAGCCAGTGGCGGAAAAACTGTGACCCAAGGCGAGAGCGAAGCCAGCTCCGTGCCATCCCCTCCTGGGACCCCCGGCCGCCAGGTACGGGGTGAATCGGGCCAGCCCTGAGCTTCGCTTCCGTCACACTGCCCAAGAGTAAGGCACCGGTGGGGACTGTCCCAGGAAGGCCGGGTGGGGCAGTGTGTGTTCTGGCAGCACCCACATTTACCCCCCACCAGCCCACCAGCGCCCCCGCCTCCTGTGCAGCTGGGACCCCTCATTTGGTCCACACCAGCCTCTTCCTTCTGCCAGCCTGCTCGCCCTCTGAATGTGCTCTGTGACCCCCGGGGGCCTCATCCCCCCGCGGGCCCAGGGGCCCACCGTGGCAGGGACTGTGTCAACAAGCCCTGTCCCTTTGAAAGAGGCCAGTGACCAGAGCTCCAGAGGCTGACCGAGTTCCAGGTTCCAGTGACTGCAGGGCTTGGGGACGGTGGGAGGCCCTGGGGACCTGCACGAAGGGACACGTCCACTCATGTGGTGACGGGCTTCAGGTGCCTGCACCAGGCCTGCACTTGGGCAGGAAGGAACACTGACATCGCTAGGGGGAGGTGACTGGGGCAAAGGGTGCCATTCGGCAAAAAAAAAAGGGGGGCAAACCATAGGCCCCGGCCACTCCCTGGAAACTGTCCTCTACTGGGACTGTCCCAGGGCTCAGGCATGAAGCACGGACCCTGCCCTACCTGGGCCACGTCAGAACCTTTGCCAGCAGCTGTCTTCACACTGCGGGTGGGGAGCGGCTGTCCAGCCCCTGCCACCGCAGTGGGGCGCAGAGGGCAGTCGTTACTCAGGACCACTCGGATGCCAGGCCTCCCGCGGAGCTGGCAGCCCGTCTCACGTGAGCAAGGAGACACCGCAGTTCATCCCACCAGCGGGCCAGGCCCTGCTGAACGCCTGCTGGCCCAGCCCTGGACCCCTGCCCCTGCCTCTGCCGGAGGGCGTCCCACCACCTGCAGCGGCCCAGGGACTAAACCCACTTCCGCTCCCCTGGGCTACTGCCCTGAGCTTCCTGGCCACCAAGCACCTGGCCCCGGCGCTCCCGGCGCACCGGCCCTGGACAGCAATCGCCAGAGGCGGCCACCCAGGGGCCTCGGCGGAACGAGCTGGAGGGGTAAGATCGACCCCGAGGCCTCCCCACCAGGTCGGCGAGGAGCCGCGGCTCCTGGTCCAGAGCAGGGAGCGGGGTGGGGGCTGAGCATGACCTTGAGGCCTCCTCCACAGGGAGGCTTGGCCAGGAAGCAGCGCCCCCAGGATGCTCTCAGGCACACTGTTGCGTTGGTTACCAAACTGGGCGCAGCCGCGTCCACTCACTGGAGCCTGACGACGCGCTGCAGCCCAACACGTGTGACCACCTGCTGCGAGCTCCGTACAGACCTCACACGGGGCAGAGCACACGCACGCAACACATGCACTCAGCACACACCTACCTGTACATACACACGCGTGCATATACCGCACATGTGCACACACACACCTGCACACGCCCAGGCACGCATGTACCCCACACACACACATCTACACACATACATAACGCATGCACACACCTATATATACACACACATACACACACAAGACAATGGCACGCCTACACACCCACGCGCGCACACGCACGCACACACACCCACGCACACACAGCCAGCAAATGCTCGAGGAAATGGGGCGAAACGCCGGCGACAAGCAGCTCTGGGTGAAAGGTATTCTCTGTTCTATTCCTCTTCTCACAGCTTTCCTGTAAATCTGACATTATTTCCAAATTAAAAGTTTGAAAACAAAGAATGTGGCTTCCTCACCAGCCCTCACCCCCATCCTAGCCCCCTGGAATATGCCTCTGTGAGCAGCTTTCCCCGACCTGGGACCAGGGTCCCCTTTCGCGGCACCCGGTACCCTCTCCATCTCCAGGTGCCTAAGCCCTGTACCAAGGGGGTGGCAGGCCCCCCAAAATAGCAAAGGGGAGTGAGGCCTTCCCCAGCCCATGGAGCAGCTCCGCCCAGGGACCTGGACCTTCTGGGGGCTCATCAAGCCCACCGTCCTGACCTCTCGACGTAGACTGAGAAATGGTACTTGCTCCCCCCCTCAGTCTCTCCCACCAAGACAGGAGCGAGGCAGGCCACCCTGCCGACACTTCCCATAGGCCCTGGGGACGCCAAGGCCACCACTAACCCAACCCAAGCAAACTGTCCCGAGACAGAGGGACGGCTCGGGGTCTCCTCCCGCCGGATGGAGGTGGTGGCAGAACTGACACCTGGGAGGTGGGAGGGGTGCTTCCGGGGCTGGACGCCGCCTCCGGCCACTACTCGTCCAGAGCACCGCGCCCTGGGTCCCCGGCCTGGCTGGGCCCCTGCCGGGGAGAGCCCCTTCCCCTCAACCTATGGAAGCCCCTAATTTCCGAGCCAGTTAAGCAGGGCTGAGGTGACATGGCCCTCCCCATGTCACCTCACCCTGTCACCATGTCAAGCAGGGGTCGGCCACCAGCCCCTCATCTCTCTTCCCCTCCCAGACTCCAGCGGGGCAGAGCGCAGCCTGGTCACATGAGAAACCACAACCCGCACTGCCACCCTGCAAGAGCCCAGAGCCGCCCTGTACCTGGAGGGGTATTCCTGCGCCTCCCGGCTCTGCATCCGCTGGGACCCTCGACGGGAGCCTCGCCCTGTGTCACCACGGGGGCCAGCAGGTCGGGCACCCGTCTGGTCGCTCCCAGAGCTGCCCTCAGGAAGGCTGCCGTCAGGGGTGAAGCCAGGGCCCCCGGGTGGGTGCTGAGGCTGCGTCCAGGTGGCACCTACCCTAGACCCGCTGCCTGGTGAGGAGGGGTCCAAGTTACTACCTGGCACATGGCTGTTCCCATCCCCCTTCCCCTGCACCCTCCTCTGGGGGCCTTTCCAGTACAGGAAGACGTGGTCCACCGGGTGATCGCTCAGCTCAAAAAGGTTCCCCGTGTGACTCATCCCGTCACTGGAGTAAAGACACGGTGCAGGACAACTGCTCAAATTCCTTTTACAACACACTGGTTTCGAAAAAAGTTGAGCGTGCAAAGCTCAAAAGCGGCTCCAGGATGCGGGAGAAACCAGCGCAGGGGCCGTGCAGGGGAGGCTGGGGAGGGGGCAGGAGCGGTTTGCACACAAGGCTGAGTAGCCCACACGAGGACTCCGCTGGCGGCCACGGCGTTCGCTGGTGGGACACGAGGACCCCGCGCCCTGACAGGAACCTGCTCGTGGGCCTGGGCTCAGGCTGTCGTCGTGCCCGATGAGCCTCCCCCACCCCCCGTTTCCTGGATGGCAAGGGACCCGAGGCACAGGGCCCACTGAGGGAGAAGCCACAGGCCACCAGCAGGCCAAGCCCGCCTCTGTCCGGGCCTCCCTGTCACTGGACAGTTTAACACCCAGTGCGCAAGAGCCGCCCATGGGCCAGCCTGTGAGGACGCGGTCTGCGGTCAGACCCTCCGAGGAAACCTCTGGAGCCGGAGGGATGTGTGGAGCACACTGGGCGGACAGAAGCCACCGCAGAGCTAAGACTCCCCGCGGGTGGGCTTCTGGGTGGGCTGACCGGCTGGGTTTGGGGGGAGGGCAGACAAGCAGCAGCCCTTTGTAAGCGAGACGTGACGCGAGGTCCCCGCTGACCCTTCCACACCGCGACCTGCGTAGCTTTCCCTCCTCGGGAACGTTCAGGCCCGAGTGCCCCCAAAGCCAGCAGGGCAGCCGCCCTCTGATCCAGGGCTGGTGCGAGCCGGCAGCGTTGGGGGTCACCTTCAGAGCCTGTGCCATTTAAGGAACAGGTGCACAGGCCGGTTGGTAGCTGATTCTGTCACGGCTTCTGCCGCTGACTCGCAGGAAGAGGCAGGGCACCGTGTCACAGCACTGCCATCAGCGCATCGCCCACCGACCACTTGACGAGCCGGGAGCCACCTGCTCTTTGAGGCCACCCGACGGCCAAGCACACGTGAGAAACGGCTGGCAGACGTGGGAGACGCACACGGACCTCTCGAAGTGACCCTTTTAACCAGCTCTGCAAGTAAAACATTAACCAGTGGGCTTCCCTGGTGGCGCAGTGGTTGAGAGTCCGCCTGCCGATGCAGGGGACGCGGGTTTGTGCCCCGGTCCGGAAGATCCCGCATGCCGCGGAGCGGCTGGGCCCGTGAGCCATGGCCGCTGAGCCTGCGCATCTGGAGCCTGTGCTCCGCCACGGGAGAGGCCACAACAGTGAGGGGCCCGCGTACCGCAAAAAACAAACAAAAACATCAACCGGTAAAACGGGGTGAAGAATGAAGTGACCGCAGACTTGCTAAATAGGTATTGTTTATTAAGGCTTGTATTCTCCTAGAGGAAGTTATCCGATGTCGTCTGTGACTCCGTACAGGCAATAACAGTTCAGAGAAAGTGACACGTTCTAAATACAAGTCTAGATAAAACGGCTTAAACTGTAACTCGGAGGGCCTGACAGCTTTCAGAGAGCACCTGCGCTCCGCACGGGAGGCTCTGCCCGGCTCGTGCGCGGGGCGCCAGGCAGGCGTGCACACCGCTTTCATGCTCAAACTCCCGTGGCGAGCGCTTCGGAGGCCCCTCGTTCCACAAGACACGACAGCAAATTCAGTTTCTAAAAGGTTTTCTGTTTGTTTGCTTTTTTGTACCCATTCAACAGGAAAAAAACTAGACACGCACGCTGAAATTTACAATCGGTGGCATCATCCATCACACCGTCTGGACTACCAGATCCCAGGTTTAAAGCTCAGCATTATTGGCATAAAAACGTGAAACGGCATTAGGACTCTCCAGTGAAGAAAAGGGGGAGCGAACGGCCTGCACACGAGGAAGGCCTCCGCACGCGGGCCTGTGGTCACCGCCTGAGTAGGAGCAGAGCAGCCGCCGGGCGCGCACGGCTGTGCAAGACCCGTGTTCCCAGGAAACAGCAGGTTCACCAAACTGGGGAGACTGGAATTTATCCTTCTGGCCAGTCAGATCAGCATTCAGACGACAGGTAACGGACGAAATGGCAAAGTGGCTGACGAGGTGGTCATCAGCCTGTGACTTCGGCATATCCTGAAGGGAAGCCCTTGAACAGAACACGCTAAATGCCGGATGACGCCCGGGTTCTTACGCTCGCTATTAAAGCAAAAGGGGTGAGAGACAAGAAGTCTCATGTAAAGATATTAAATGACCGTGAACATAAGAACGTAAGTTTCACCAATAATAATAATAATAAATCTTTGGGATGGATTAGGTTTTTGTTTTTAAGGATACTTATATTTCACATTAGGTCAGTGGGACTGATAAGCTGACGGAAACATAGTCCTTTATTAGTGAGTTCTACAATACTGTAACACACAGAAAAAATACAAACAAGTGCGGATCATCTGGGCGAAAATAAACTACAAAGAACGTAAAGATGCGAGCAGTCGAGCCCTGCACGAGGCCGGCCAGAGCCGACGCCAAGAGACAGCACCGAGCACACACTCTCCAACCGCGCCAGCCCCACGTCTGACGGTACAGAACCTGCTTCGTCCTCACTGCTTGTTTCGATTCTGCCGCTCCTGTAAAAAGAGAAAAGCAGCTTAACACAGCGAGCGAACATGCCGTGCAGACAAATTCCCTCCAGGTCGAGGTGCTGTGGCCAGATCTGGACCCGGCTCCCTGCAGGGGCCACCGCCCAAGACAGTTCCAAGCTTCGGGGTCCTGGCCACACGGAATGGGCGCCTAATAACCGCCTGACGTGGTGGCCACCCGCGCAGGGAAGACTCCCCTGGCCAGTTTATTTCCTCCCACCAAGAGGATCACCTTTCCCAAAGTGTGTGACAAGCCTGTGACCCGCAGCTCAGTCCCTCCCCACGGCTGCCTGCCTGCCGGAAGCCATCTAGGCCTCTACTTACGGTTCAGCTGAGACATGGAACAGTCCCCCTCCTGCTGCTCCCCCCAAGCAGGATGAAGCTGGTAATGGACACTGCTGGACAGGGGCTGGTCGATGACGCAATGCCCAAACATTCGGGATCACTACACGTGTAATGTACAACACAAGCAAAACCCTCTCTTTTGCTAGAAACAGACCGCGTGTGTCTTCAGGTTCATAAGACGCCGACTCCCCCACATCCTCCGTGCCGTCACCAGGGCAGGGCACCTGCGGTGCTTTTCAAACCGTCTCACCGTCCTGAAAAGCCCCAGAGCATGTGGGTGAGCCGGGCTGGGTGGGTGGATGGCCGCAGCTCCAAGAATTAACACTGCCTCCCGACCCTGAACTCTGAACTGGAAGGATCAGGAACTCTGTGTTCTGCATCCTCCGAGGAAGAGCACAGCTACCGCCCCTCCTGGAGAGCAATGCAAGCCTCTTTGGAGTTCAAAGTGGCTGCGGCTGGAGTGGTGCCGACAAGGGTGGGCACCTCCCAAAGCCCCGACTCCCTTCAACCACTACAAGGACCACCACCCCTGAGACTGTGAACAGCCTCTCCTCACAGCAAACCCAACAGAGGAGGCGCACTCCTAACCCTGTCTCTGCCCGGTTTTCCACTGAGTTGCCGTGCCTGTGCAGAGCTGACCCTGGACCGTGGCCAGGCCAGTCGTATGAGGGACTCTTCAGCTTGACTCTGTCATTTAAAACCTACACTATTTTAAGTGCCCTAAGCAGTGGCTGTTTCTACATTTAACACCCAGAGGCCTGCAGGGCTGGGTCTGACCCAGCTGCCACAAGACTTGGTGCTTCCCTAAGGAGCCAGCTGGCTTTCAGATGGACGGCTGAGGTGCAGGACCGCCAGCACTCCTGCGGAAGGGCAAGTGCATCCTACCTTCAACACAACGCGTTTCTAAGCATCAGGATCATTTCAAAGCAATGGAGTCAAACTCCAGCTGATCAACAAAAGGACTTCTTGAAAGTCTCCAGGGCGGCCTTCTTGGTGACGGTGGCCTCGCCAGCAAGCTCAGGGTTTTAAGGGAGCGGCTCCCAACCTCATCTCAGTACCCGTCTTTCTTAAGGACACACCCAACTCCTGCATGGAAAGCAGCGCCAGCTGCCGACTCCAGAATGAACCCTGAAGACAAGCGTCCTGGTGGAAGTTTCTGGGGCAAAGTTGAGACCCACCTCCACTCCTCTACAGTCCAGCGAGCTCGAGAGAGGCCACCAGGACAGCAAGAGGTCGGGCTTCCAGACATGGATTAATGGAACGCTGACCCCTGTGGACAAAGGCTTTCAGCCCAGCTGGCCCGCGCACCTTTCCTCGCAGGCGCTCACCTGCTTCTGGAGCATTCGCTGCCCCAGGGGGAGGGGGGAGCAGCCCAGGGAAGCCTCACAGCGTAGCCCAGTGGCAGAGGACATCAGGCGACAGAGGACACCGGGCGACAGAGGACACCGGGCCGAGCCCACTACAGTAACACCTGGAAGCCTCGGGCCCCGAGGGTCTGAGGGAGGGCTGCTCCTTCCTCCGCCCGTTCCCGACGTGCCAGCTCCATCACGAGGCAAGTTCTAGGTCACCAGCACCTTCAAACACCCACCAGGGCGGGGCAGAAGTTTACCCCTCAGCTCATCACAACCAGCAGGACCCAGGGCCACAGCACCTAAGACGCCACACACGCAGAGCCGGCGCCCAGTCACCAGGGGATCTCCGTCCTGTCCCTGCAAATCCAGCAATTTGGTGTTTCATTTTATACCCAATTTCGCAGTAACTGGAAATAAGCCCTTCTCCTTTCCGCCCAAGAGTGAGAGTGGGACCAACCTGCTTTCAAAGTTTTGCAAACTGTGAGCTGTTAGTTTTGTACAACTTTAAAACCGCTACCGGCACTGGGTTCTCTGTACATCCCATTTACAAGCCTTTCTGCCGGAAAACACTCAGGACACTGAACTTCCCAGATGGGTAACGCTTTTTTTTTTTTTTGGTACTACAGAGGACCAAACAGGGGTTGAAAACCCACCTATTATCAACTGACATTTCATGAAAGAAAGAACATTTTAACACCAAAAAAGCAGGAAGAATCTCAGGACGAACTCTCTTGAACGAAGTGCTTTGCCAAGTGTGTCACAATGTCCTTATTTTTCCCATTTCTGGGCCAACTGACAGGCCTCTGAGCCCTGATCTCCTACAGAGCAGACTCATTCCGTGGGCTGTCACAGGAGGTTGGGACTCACTCAGAGACCCACCCAAGGGTTTTCGCTGTGACTCTAGATGCACACATTTCAGTTATGAACTGCCTGCATTCCAACCTCCCCCTCCCCTGCCCTTCTACTCTCTAGACGAGCAAACTCAGGTTTCCAAAAACTGCAGGATGTTGGGTTTTCGAGAGAGAAGCAAGCAGCGACCCCTAGACCAGAGCGTCCCCACTGCTGAGGGCAACGCCCAGCGAGGCCCTCGGTGGGGTATCCGCCCCAGCGGCCCCGCCTGTCCACCCCGGGGCCACAGAACAGTATTTCTAAGTGTTCCTGGCTGGACAGAGACTAGGAAGCACTGTTCTAGAAAACACCATAATTCACAAAGAGAAAAGGAGCAAGTCACCCGCAGGCCCTTTACAAGAGTGTGTGCACCAGTGTTTCTTAACAACTGGAAAAGGACCCCGGGTTCCGGGGTGGCGACCACTCAGACGTCCCCCGCCCCTGCCAGCGACCCACCGCACCCCCGGGACCCAGACTCACCTTGCGCACCACCTCCTCCTCCTCCTGGCGCTTCTCGTAGTGCGAGAAGTCGTCGAAGATGGAGGTGGTGTGCTTGTACGAGGCGATGATCTTCAGCACTTGCTTCGCCTTCTCCAGGGGCACCTCCTGGGTGTCACGGGAGTTGGTGACCGGCTTGTTGTCATTGTTCTCCAGCCGGATGTGCCGGAGCTGGTTGTTGGGCACGTCCTTGACGAAGATCCACTTCACGTCGAACTTGCCCTTCCACTTGTCCTGGGACCAGACCCCGGCGCTGGTGCCGTAGTCCACGGGTGACTTCATCTCAGCCACCCCGCAGAAGTGGCCGCTGCCATTGACGCTGAAGAGCAGGTAGACGGGCCCCTTGCTGCCGAGGGCGCGGAAGGCGCTGTCCAGGCGCCGGTTGCCGTGCTCCGTGCTGCACCAGAGGGAGTACTTGATGGAGCGGTGCACGTCATCCTCCGAGTAGCTCTTGATGATGAACACGCGGCCGCTCTTCAGGTTCCAGTCAAACTCCTTGGGGTTGTAGCTGTGGGCGGCTTTCAGTTTTTCTAGGACGGGGTGGGACTCCGGGCTCGGGGTGGCGCTGGGCTGGGCGCTCCCGGGAGAGTTACTGTCGCCGCTGGTCCCCCCGCTCTGCCCGAACGCCGTGCTTCTGTTGCGAGGGGCGACCCAGCGGGTCTGGGGCGGCTGCTGGGGGCCCGGATGCTGTGGTGGGGCCGGAGGGGGGGGCTGGGTGGGAAGGGGCTGCACGGCCGGCTGGGGCTGGGGGGCCGCCTGGGGGGCCGGCTGGGGCTGCGGAGCCGGGGCCTTGGGCACGGGCCCCTTGTTGTCCCAGGTGCCAATGTCCATGTTATGCTTTATGGGCGGAGGGGGCAGCGCGCCCCCGACGGCGGGCCCGCTCTTCGCCTTCATCTTCGGCTGCAGTTTGGCGGGCTTGCTGGCGATGGCTGCCCACGAGGTCGGCTTCGACACCGGCATGGTCACGTTCGTCCCGCCGCTGCCGGAAAGGATGCCCGTCATCGCCACGCTGCTGACGACCGATCCCACCGTCTTGACTGCAGAGGTGGTGACATCCCCGATCTTGAGGCCCACCATGCCCTGCTCCAGGCTATTCATTCCAGGGGCCTTGTTGAGGGTGTCGCTGTGAAAGCCCGTCTGTCCGTCCACGATCGTGCCGCCCAGGGAGCTCGGCGGGTAGGTGTAGCTGTTCCCGTAAGCTGAACTCTGAGCCTGCTGCCCCTGAGACCCACTCGCCCCCCAGGCCGAGAAGGCGGGGTTTTCGGGGAAAAAGTTAAACCTGTGCTGATAGATGTTGTTCCCCAGGCCCCCAGGCTGCCCGAAAACAGCATCGTGCATAAAATGATGGTCTCCGTTACTGAGCTGTCCGTAGGTGGTGAGGTATGGGATTGGAGGATCCCCTCCGGTAGACCATGGCGCTTCATTGAGGGAATAGGGAAATCCGATGGATGGTGGGTAATAGCTGGACAGGTAGGGGTCGGCCATGGAGGGGTAACTGTTACTCTGCGAAAACAAGCACGTGATGAGTTAGACGTGTCCCGACACGGAGGAAGCGCTGCCACGTCAAGCGCACCCACTTCAGCGCAGGCTGGTGGGGAATAGGCCTGTGCAGCACCAGCTCCCCTCCCAGCGGGCCCAGCCAGGACAGAGACGGCGATGCCCAGACGACCCAGGGGCCACTCCAAACAAAAGGACCACTTGCAACTGATCTGGATTCAAGTTAGGTGACAGCAATCTTCTCAGCAACCCCTCCACTGCACCTTGAAGAGTGGCCCACTTCAAGGCACTCAGCCTGAGGAACAGGTCCCTGTCCCACTGGCAATAATGCTTACACAGGACACTGACAGCACGGACAGCACAGCGCCAAGTGAGCAAGCTTTAAGAGGCAGCAGCCACGAGCTCAGGGCTACAGGCGTGCTGATGACCCACCTGGATGACCCCCAGGACTCCCGCCCTGCCCCTACCCCTGAGCCCAAAGGGGTCTGGCCCCCTCAGTCCCCACCGTTTCCTGGGGCTCTCAGAGGGGAGCTGGCTACAGCGGGGAGACCCTTACTGAAAACGTGCCTCCGTGTGATGGCCGGAACCCCTGGGAGGAGTTTAAGTAGCAGCAGGGCCTCCCCTTGGGGGGGGCGGGGTTCAGGAAAGCTGCCCAGGGCCGGGTTTAGACCTGGGGTCAGCAGTTCTGGGAAGACGTCTCCTTGCAGAGAGACTCACCCAGGGGTTCTAGTCAGAACTGGGCCCGAGAGCGGAAAGGCTGTGAAGGAAAGCAAGAGCGGGGGCAAACGTGGAGTTCTCTGGTCCGATTTCTGCATAGTTCTCCCAAGTAACCAGAAAGTTCTACAAGCAGAGCGGCGGCTGGAGCCCTCCTCCCCGACCCCGCACCTGTCGTCCAGTCAGAGGACCCGCTGCCCTGGCCGGCAGAGGGTGGCTGGTGTCCCAGGTGACTGGAGGAGGCTCTGCTTCACTGGAATGAGAACAGGGAGTAGCTCTCCGGAGCCCCCAGAAGTCCCGTGGAGGACAGGCCAGCTCCTCGGCACATCCCGGCCCAGCACGGGATGTGCTGACCCAGGCACCCGCCGCCGGTCCCCACTGACACCTCCTCCCCCCTGCCCCATCCTAGGATTCCTGGGGCTTTGGGAATCACGCCTCCTTCCTGCTGGCTGCTCCACTTGATGGCAGACTATTCCAGAAGCACTTTTAAAATGGAGTAATGACTATTTGCTTGTTAACACGAATCCTTGAGATTCTCAGGGGGTAGAAAAAGCCAGACAAGTGGCCGTCATCAGTGCTCTGAATGCAGGGGAGCCGTATGAGCCACTGCCCTTGAAAGGATCTCAGTGACTCTGGCCCCCGCACCGTGGCCCCCCCAGCCCCGCCTCCCTGCTTGCCTCCACCCACCCTGTGCCCGCAGGAGGGGCTGCTCTGAGGAGAGTCAGTCCCTGGGAGGCCAGGGTGGCGGACTTGCCCTGTGAGGTGCGGCAGCCCCAGGGGTGGAAGCCTCCAGCCTCTGACCTTGGCGCCCACTGGTGTCTCAACAGCACAATGGGGACAAGCCTTCTGAAGGGAGGCCAGCACTCCCCTCCCCCGTCAGCTGGGCACCCACCTCAGCAGTGGCGGGGCCACATCAACGCGTCCTCCCTCGCACACAAGGAATGCACTCGGGAGAAGAGAGGACCCAAGGGCTGCGTGGCATCCTAACCACACAGCCACGCATCCAACCAGAGCCACAGAAGCACGGCCACGGAACACTGAGCCCACGGGGCCAGCACCTCCCTTCTGACCCGCGCTTCAGCCTTAAGCACAACAGGACTTCACTTAGAACGTGAGCCCACACGTACTGTGTTAACCTTGGCACGTCCCGCAAGTCCACCCCAACCTCACTATTAATGCAGAAGCCCAACACCCTGGTCACACAGACCCCATCGTGCAGATGGGCAGCTCTCAGCCACCTCCAGCCAGGACTGTCCAGGGAAAGAGGAGGCGAGCCAGCCGGCACCCCCGAATCCTCCACCCAGCCACAGGCAGGACCAAGGCGGAGGCAGCCCTGGGAGGACTCCAACCTCTCCTCCCACAACGTGTCAATGCAGGTAGGTCACTACGAGGAGAGCACCAGTGAGGCTGCAGCTCTTTACTGCAAAATCGTGAAATAACCTGGACTGCAGCTCTCCCCTGAACACTTAAATTCATACAACAAAAGGAACGAAGACGCCTCACTTCAAGTTCACAGGGTAAGAAGCTGTGGTTTACTAAGAAGATGCCGCGTGCCACCCGCACCGCCATCCCCAGGGCTCCGAGCTGGCCCTGGCCGAGCCCTCCCGACATCGTCTGTCCCCACCAGGCCGCATGCAGTGACCTCCGGTGCTGGGAACTGAATCCATTTTCATCCGCTTACTGGCAGCCCATCTTCTACCATATCTGCTGGGTCTCCTTCCAAACTCCAGGAGTGAAGCAGCGGAGTAACAGGCAAAGCTGCCAGGAACAGCAGGAGAACCCGGGGGGCCTTCCCTGCTGCGGTCCGCATCCCCCCGCCACCAGGGCTCGGGGCCACTGTCCGCAGTGCTCGGGCTGACTGTCCCAGCCCCGAGTCACAGCGAAACTGAACCGTGCCACTCGGAGAGCTGCGACACAAGGCCGCCAGGGGCACCGCAGGGTTCGGGCACTGCTAGAGCTCACACCCAGCCCCTCAGAAGCCCGCCCAGCCGCGGCCTCGGGCTCTTCAGAGCCACGCTCCCCAGCTGGGCTCCTGCGACAGCAAACACGCCATCTACTTAGTCAGCTGTGCAGCCCAGGTCAAGAGGCCCAAGTTCACCTGCCAGGGACGTGGGTGCAGAAACCAAAGGGATGACGACAAATCGCACCCTTTCTCTTAGTGCATTAATACTTCTGTGCAGAGGTATCGCGGGGCTACTCAAAGGAGCAGCATGGAACAAACTCTTTTAAGGACGACACAGGTAAAACCGCGCCCCCCCCGAAGACCACTTTCACGTGTGACACGTCTAACTGTAGCCTTTGTATAACTTAGGGACTCAAGAAAGGGAGGCTGACAGGTCTCCAAGGCAGCATTAGTCTAGTGACAGTAGAAAAGGCACCCCCAAGCGTTGGACTTTCAGGGTGCCTCCTTGTCACCGAGTCAAAAGCGATAAACAAAATGGGCACTCCAAACAAAATAAACTCCAATAGTCTTGACAGTTACCCCTAGATGACTTTCTTTGAAAAACCAGACAGTAAAACACGATAAACCCATAAACCTATTCTATAATTAAGTTTTTTATACTTAAAACAAAACTTAACCAGTTTTATAAAAAACCCTCATGCTCAATGACCAAAACCACCTGCCTGAAAGTTGGAACGTTTGATTTCTAGATCCATTTTTCTGAGACGTTCTGAAATTACTCAAATGCTTTACGGTTCACAAACAATAAAGTGACTCAGCCATTACAGTGACCAAGAAGAGGGATTGGAGGGAGAAACAGAAAGCCCAAGGCTTCAGACGCCCAAGGCACATGGAACACCTCGTACGCTGAGAAGCATTTACGTGGGGGATGCAGGGGGCTGGAATAAACTATGCAAGAGGGGAGGTACCAAGGGCAATTGTGAAAGCAGTGACGAAGTGACCCAGGGCTGAGAGCAGGCCCCCCACGCCCACAGCTCCTGGGGAAAATCCTGGGGTGCGGCTGGCCGCTCGCTTTTCCCGGGCTTCAGGCTGCAGGTCAGGTCAGAGGAGACCATGGCTTCCGACACCCACACAATTTCTGCGCTTGTCTCCCGCCTTGAGGTGCGCGGCTCTGAGCAGCTTCACAGCGGTGAGCGGTGTGTCCCGATGCCACTCGGCGGTACCATCGCCGCGTCTGAAGGATGCCCCCGGCTCCCAGACGCAGCCACAGGCAACCAGTGCCCATGAGCAAGCGCTCCCCCTGACCCCCGCCCAGGCCCCCGGAGCCACTGTGGAGCAGCAGGAAAGCGCGGGCTGAGCTCCTCCAGGCTCTCTGCACGGGGCAGGCGCTGCGAGAAGGCATCGGTGCGTCCAGCTTTGTGCCGCTGGGGGAAACGCCCCCAACCCTGACAGAAACGCTGGGTGACAGCTGAGCACCATTTCCAAGGAAGGAGCCTTCAGGGGGCCAGACAGGAGCTTCTTGCCAAGAGAGCAGAGAGGCGTAAGTGTCAGCTCGACCACGGAGGACAGACGGCACGTGAGAGACAGTGGACACGAGGTCTCGAAGAGATGCCACACTGACCCTCAAGTGGCGGACACCCCACAGCACTCCGGGCAGCTCTACCCACATCTCATCAGAGGACTCAATCAACAGCACGGCTTAAACCAACTACAAATGATCAGCCCTAGAACCTGAAACGAGTAAATTTATACAACATTCCTAAAAGGTGAATGCTTCTCATTACACTTAGAACACAGCTGAATTATTAAAGAGGAAAAACGAAAAAGTTGACTTTTCTCCTTTCTGTCTACGTCAGACGCGACCGGGCACACTGACAAGGCTGCCGACAACTGAGTGCTGGAGTGCAGACGCAGAATCCCTGGTAACCCCTCCGTCCACATGCTCGGCCTGGCATTTGGCCAGCAGCACCTACGCCAAACTCAGAGGCACTGTCTCCAAAACTCTGAGCAGGAACTTTCTGGGTCCTTGCAGTCTTTCCTTACCTTTCAGAGAAAAAAACAGAGAACGAGAAAGCAGGCCGGCCCTTAGGAGGGCGAAGTCAGGACAAGCCAGCAGCGTCAGAGCCCCACCCAGAGCCCCAACCCCTCGCCCCTGGGCCCCCCCGCCCCCCACCCCGTGCATCCTCTCCCCGCAACGTGTCCAAACAGCTGACTGAAGCGTAGTTCAAGTCTGCTACGTAAGGATGCTCCAGGGTGCCACTAGGAAGGAAAACACACACCGAGGGCAGGGTCCCCAGGCCTTTCTGAGGGAAGCGCACCCACCCCGAGCGTGGTACAAGTCAGCTAACGGAAAGGCACGCTTTCAAATGCTTTCCAAGTCTTCCGAAGCACTAAGGTGTCACAAATCAGAACACCAGAGTGTCTCCAACCGGCTACTACAAACCACAGCTGGGTTAAGAAAAGGTAAGAAAGCAGCCCAGGGCTGACGGATACGCCCACGACCTCCACCGCGGTGACGGCTCCACAGGTGCGCATGCGTACCAGGGAAAGGCCACATATAAAACCGTCCTCTTTAAACACGGGCAGTTCATCTCACGTCAACACCACCTCAGTAAAGGCTAAGTGGACAGACAGGAAGTGTGCGCTCACTGCTTCCTGCCACACCAATCTCCGCTCCGGCTTCCTCACTAGCAGTCTGGGCTGGACGTCACGGCAGAGGCCACATCTAGAGGCAGTGACAATCCCAAGCGACCCCTGACTGCATCACAGCCCACGTGAAGAAATGAGTGGCGAACACAGGACCGAAGGACCCCGCTGCACACGTGGGTGAGAGGTACCGACCCTCAGTCCACAGCCTGGCTCTGCCACCAGGCACAGCAGAGCCTCTCTGGCCTTCAGGTTCCTCATCCGCACGACGAAAAGGCCAGGAAAACTAGGATCTAAGAGCCCTCCCGCGTTGCACGCTTCCCACGCTCTGCAACAATTGGGCATTTCTGGAAGGTCTGCTCTCAATTAAGAGTTTTCTCAATAAATTCACTCCTAAGTGGCGTGCGGATTAATCGTCTTGCTGACAAGTACACATTTTAACACACGAGATGAAGAGGGTGTTTGAAGGCTGTCCACCGATAGCACCAACCCACCACAGTCCTTCCACGCGGCTTCTCCAGCGTGAGCCAGCTGGGACTACTCCCCTGACATCAGAAAGTCATCTGCTCCACTCCTACCTTATAAAAAAAGATTCCAAGCGAAGCAACCCCCTCCCTTGAATTTTTGGTTAAAATCAACACACAACACTGCTAGAACAAACCATGTAAGAGAAATAAATAAGTCCACTTAACTTCCTGCCATCACCTCTGGCTGAAAGCCCATCACCGAGCAGCCCCTTGTCCTGCCCAGAGGAGGGGTGGGCCCTCAGGGGACCCCCTGAACAGGGTCTCTCAGGCTCCTCAGCTGCTGACTTGCCAAGTGCAGCAGGAGGAGAAGAATGGAGAAAAGTTCTAAGACGTTCTACAGAAGGGCAGACTAGCTTCGTTCCGCAGGGAAGAGGCAGAGCCTGACTTTGCTCTAAAGCAAACATACACTGTGCATTTTAAAAGCGGCAGATCTTCTGCTTAAACCTCAACTCCAACTAGCCCAGGGGTTTTAACCAGGACAGTTTAGCCCCCCAGCAGATGTTTGCTGAGGCGTTTTTGGTTGTTAC
Organism: Phocoena phocoena; assembly: GCF_963924675.1. Lineage (NCBI taxonomy): Eukaryota > Metazoa > Chordata > Mammalia > Artiodactyla > Phocoenidae > Phocoena > Phocoena phocoena. Next base: position 86,998,823 of record NC_089233.1, read on the forward strand.
GCGGAGGGTGGTACGCAAATACTAATGACATCTCACAGACGGAGGCCAGGGAGGCTGCTAGACATCCTACAATGCCCCCCAAACAGCGAGTGTTTCTGTCCACAACCCCCTTAGTGCCAAGGCTGAGAAAGCCTGCAACACCTGAGAGAACAGGTGGCTACATCTCACTCAGGTGCCGCCTTGAGCTCTTTGGGCACCATCTAGTCTCACCCTCCCCACAACTCTATCAGGAGCCACCTCTTCCAACTGTCCTAAGAAAAGGAAGCAAGCACAGAGGGGGCAAGCCATCGAAGAAGCGTCACAGTCAGCAGTGGTGTGAAGAACCCAAGGCCGGAGTCTCACTCCAGAGTCCTGCTCTAGCTGCTCCGAGACCAAACGTCCAATCATCCAAAGCTAAAAACAGTCACCGGAAAACTTCAGAGAACCACGCACACCCCCGCTCTGTCTAACGCAGTGCATCACTCACCCACCAGTGCTGAGGCCCTGCCAGGCGCGTGGGACGCCATTTCCTCCAGAGAGAAAACCAGCTTCCCCACACTCATGCCCCACCTGCAACGTGAAGCTGCCCTTCAATATAAGCCTTTGTCAGCCTCTTCCTTTATTTCTAGTACTTTATAGTCTGCTTCTCTGTTGTTTAGGATAATAAAGTCAGAAATACGCTAATAAAGGTTTATTACAAACCTCAGTCCAAATAAATGTAAAAATGTTAAAAAATAAAAAAACTCACCTGGTTTGACTGTCCAGAAAGGTAGGGCTCAAAGTCATTGTCATGAACTGTATCCTTCTGATGCAAAGAACCATTTTGTACTAGAATGAGAAGTTGCAAAATATTACCTTTGAATTTTTTTAAGGTTGCTTTTAATCACAGAAATTAAAGATAGTCAAGTTTCTACCCATCAGCTTCTACTATAAATCACTTTTACTTAAAAATGGGCACAGACATTACAGAACTGATACTTACACAACTAATTAGAAAGCTGATACAAAGCTTTCAATAACTTAGGTTACGCTTCTGATAAAAATTAATCGTACTTTGGTAGATGCTGACAAAATATAGGTGCAGACAAAATACTGCAAGGAACTCGTAACCAGGTTTGGGTAAAGATGATGTGGGCTGAGACCTACGTCTCCAGACAGAGAACGGTGCTTCCTAAAGCCTGGCTATGTGGGCAGCAAAGCTGGGAAGCTGCAACTGAGCGACGCTTCTTAACTGTTATCTGGCTGTGCTCTTATTTTCCACTGTCACCACGCTCAGCCAGGAAAAGAAGGGAAAGGTAAATAAGTGCTGGGCCTTCTCCAATCTCAAAACATGATAACCGTATTTGGTTACACCCGAGTAACACACACACTGGTTCAAAACAGTCTTTGGAGTAAACATGAAGCGTCACCAGTTCTCCCAAGACGGAGTTTTGGGGTTGGACCCCAAGCCAGAGTATCCCAAGAGGCTCAAAAGACAGGGGCTTTACGACTGGGGTAAGGCGCCAGCGTACAGGGCCAAAGGCCAGCAGCCGCCCCAGGGCCAGCCCCACACCTGGGGCCCGCAGACAGGCAGGTCGCTCGGCCCCCGGCCTCCTTCCCTTCCCCCACCCCAATCAACCAGCCTGCCGTGGGAGGGAGAGATGGAGTGACTCTCACCACCGATTTGCTTGCTTCTCCTTGAAAACTCCCTGTTTCCGACCTGTTACGTCTCCCCCAATATCACAGCCTAAGGTTTCGTCTCCCCGAAGAGGAGGGAGAAACACTCCGCGGTTCTGGCTGCCGCTTGCAAGACCTCTCCTCCCCCAACACGCGCGCCGAGCTCTAGGCGAGCGCCGCCCCCTCCGCTCCCGGCCCGCACCGCCATCCGGACTCCGCTCACCTTTATTATCTTGCCCTTTTGTTCTCTGCTTCGCCGCAGGCCCAGACGCGCGAGCGGACAGCACCAGGGGAGAAGGGAACACAAAATTACCCATGAGAACCCCTCCGGGCGGGCGGCGCGCTCCGGCCCCAACGGGCCCGCGGTCCCGGGCGACGTCGGCCCAGCCCCGCGACGCCGACGCCGCGACCCCGACCTGGGCCCCGCGACCCCGGCCCCCATGTTCCCGCTCCGCGAGCGGACCCCGCGACCCCGGCGCCCGGCCCCGCGACCCCGGCCCCACCGCTACCTGGGGGTCCACGCTGGTGGCCGACATGCTTCATGAACAGCCGGCGCGGTGCGGGGCCGGGGCGCCCGCCGGCTCGGGCCTCCCCGCGAGGCCGGGCCTGTCACCCGCGCTCTCGCGGCCCCGGGCCCGCCGCCTCCTCCCCGGGCGCCGTCCGGGCGGCGGCGGCGGTGGCTGGGCGCGCGGGCCGCTCGCGGGCGAGCGCGGGACGAGACGCACTGACGAGGCGCAGACTTCAATGGCGGCAACGGCGGCAGCGGCAGCTACAGCGGCAGCTACAGCGGCGGCGACAGCAGCGGCGACTACGGTGGCGGCGGCGGCAGCGAGGACGAGGCTGCGCGACGTCAGCGAACGCGGGGCAGGCCGGGAGGTCGACGAGCCGCCACGCGCCGCGCCTGCGCGTCGCCGCCCGGCGGGATGAATCTCACACCCGGGTCCCAGTCTCGCGCGGCAGGGCGGGGCGAGCCTGGGCAGTCACATGGGCGTGTCCAGTGGCGTCGCGGGGACCGCCCAGCAGGTGTGCATGTGTCGGCCCTCTCGCCCGCAGCCGCAGCGGGGGCGATGATGCTGCTGCCGCGTGGCGCGTGCAGGCGCAGACTGGTGCAGGTTGTGAGCCTGGTGGCACCACCGCGCTGGTTCTTCAGATGTGAAGAAACTCGAGCCAGCGAGTGCGGCCACCCACCGAAAGCCACTTTTAGCCAGGCTGCAGTCCACTCTACCCCACAGCTCTCCCCCAAACGCCCCTCCAAAAGCCCCTGGAGGGGCGCCCAGGCTCTGAGCTTTGCGGTCCTCGGGGCAGCTCCTCCTGGGCTTCTGCAGCCTCTGTCCTCGCGGAGCCTTCGACTAGAGGTTCCCTGAGGGTGCTGCTGTGTGAGCGCTCTCTTGGGTCTCCAAGGGGCTCCCCAGTTTATAATCATAGTTGCATGTGAGATTCTTGACCACAGGGAGGAAAAGAGTTCATCCCTGCACTTTGTCCCAGTCCAGGACCTGCTAGGGGCCTTTTGGTCTCTCCTCAGAGATGGACAGCCCCTTCCTGGCTCCACCTTCCTGCAGGGAGACCACTTCTCTCTCCCCACTCACTCCCAACCCACCCCACACCAGGCCCCCGGCCTGGCTGCTCCTCGGGGCTCCCGCGCCCCTTCGGCCACTCCCCAACATGGCTTCCAGGTGGGTCTCTTTTCTTCTTTTCTGGCTCTGGCAGGTGTAACATCTTCGCAAGGCCCAGACCTGCTGAAGGTTGAAGGCCTGGAATGCCGGCTCTGCCTCTGTCAACACATGGCCTTCTCCCTGTGTTCTGCCTCTGAGTCTTCCTCCGCTTGTAAGGACACCATCATCGGATTTAGGGCCGCCCTAGTCAAGTATGACCTCATCTTAACTTCATTCTATCTACAGAGACCCTATTTTCAAATAAGGTCACATTCACAGGTATCCTTTGGACAGGAATCTGGGGGGACACTATTCAACCAGTACAGGGATCACAAATAATGTCAACTGAAAAATTTGGAGGCGAGTTACAGGGGCTGAGCGGTGGAAGGAGTAGCCCCGGAAACCAGAGGCCTGCAGAGGTATGGCCACACAGGCCTGCTGGCCAGGGAAGGGGCAGGCAGGATCTGATAGCCACCACCTGGGCCCACCCCGGGCTGCCACCCTGCCAGCTGGGAAATCTGGCAGTGGTCCTCACTGATCTCAGGGAGAGGGGGGTGTGAGGGCCGCTCAGAGCAGGGAGCATAGGCCCCCAGAGGCCCAAGGTGGGGACTCTGTGGGCCCAGCGCAAGGGGCTGAGGCTCCCATACCAGCCCCGGGGAAGCCTTTCCTCTGCCAGGCCTGAGGACACAGGAAGGGTGGAGTCACGGAGTGTGGAGCTGAGCTTCCTTTTACTGCAGAGGGTCAGTGCCACGGTCTGCCCCGGCTCCTGGCACAGGGAGGGGGTGTGGGGGACTCATGTGACACCGACCAGCTCAGGCTTTGCAGCAGCACGGGGACCTCTGAGGCAAGGGCTGCCCGGCCCCGGGTCTGTGCTGGGACCAACGGGCTCTCCCCACTGCCCAGAACACTCTGCTCCTGCCCTCCCCCACCTGACCCCTGGTCACCCTTCAGCTTTGGGGAGGAGCCGAGTCCATGCAGGCACGTAGCTCAGGGATCTCCTGCCAGGTGTGTCCAGTGACAGAGGGAGCCCACCCCATCCGGGGCCTTCCACCCTCAGGCACCCCCTCCCTGCTGTACGCAGCTGGGGTGGGATTGTCTAAACATTTCCAACATTGATTTAAAGAGGTCTGATTTTCTATTTGTTTCACAGGCACATAAGCACGTGGTGAAAAACCTCATCTAGGACTTCCCCAGTAGTCCAGTGGTTGGGACTCAGCACTTTCACTGCCTTGGCCCCGGGTTTTATCCCTGGTCGGGGAACTAAGATCCCAGGAGCCACGTGGCACGGCCAAAAGACAAAGAAACAAACCAAGAACACCTCATCTATGTACTGAAACGTACAAGGTGGGAGGCAGAAGGTCCTTCCCAGGCTGTTCCAGCCTCGCAGCCCCTGATGCACGTGCACACCTGGGCAGGGACACCTAGAGGGAGGCTCCTGCAGGCAGGTCACTGGGTCAGAGAGCACACACATTGGCCACCTGCGTGATGTTAGATCTGGCAGGTGACCCCCAAGAGAGGCCTCTGGATTCAGCGGCAGGGAGACCTTCTGCCGAGCTGGGAGTGGGGCCTAAAGGGTGCGGGCCCTGAGTTCAGGTGACCACCTGGCTGGAGCAAACTGCCCCCTGGGGGTTGGACAGGGCTCACCCAACGGCTGGCCTCCGGGGGCCTGCAAACAAAGACACCTGGCCACCCGAGGGGTGATAGAGGTGCTCGTGCTGGCGTCAGCCCCTCCCCGGTCCCTTTCTCACCTAAACTCTCGGGGCTTATCCTTAATCAATGGCCTCCTTCCAGAAAGCACCCCCTCTGCACTTTCTCTGGAGCTGCTTCATACGCCACAAACCTGCTCACTTTCTCGGGCTACCCTGCTCCCCAGCTCAGGAGTAACCTTGACGTGCCTCCTGTAATTTACAGCACTTTACGGTTTTGAAACTGCCCCTCCGTAAGTGTCTCATTGGGTCACTAATTCCGTAAGTGTTAATTGAGCACTTCTGTGTGCTCTGCATGTGTGGGGTTCTGGGGGTACAGGCGGTCCCTACCCCACAGAGCCCCTGAGGTGGGGGGATGCTTCACAGCCTGCTTGATCGTCCGTCGAGGGGAAGAGGCTCAAGGGCAGAGGAAGCGCCTCACGCTGCCCCACGACCCAGAGCGGAGAGAGATGGGGGGAAACAGGGCACCTTGGATCAGAGCTCAGATGGAGCCAGGAGGGGTGCCAGCCTGACCTGTGGGGCCCATCCCAGAACGGAGGCTCAGGACAGGCAGAGCCTCGCCAGCTAGGCCCGGGAGCCAGGGCGCAGAGCTGACTGCCTACCCACTGGGAGAGGAGCTCCCGCAGCCCGGGCCATGCCCGTGTCCACTGCTGAGTGCTGGGAAGACAGCTCGGTGTAGGGGAGGTGAACCATCTAACAGGTAGAGAGCAAACTGGTGAGATAGAAACAGCTCTGGGTTCCTGGAGCTGGTAAGCCTCCCAGAAGAGAAAGCTTGCCCAGACCGCACAGCTAGTCTGGGGCCGGCTGGAGGCACCCCTGGGCCCTGCTGCTTCCCCGGGGGCCCTGCAGCACCCCTGGCCCGTGCCGGTCATGCCTGTCAGCTCCCACCCTGCTTTTCCAGGAGCTGCACTTGTGGTGTCTGAGCTCCACTTGGTCAAGGGCACCTTCGGCCTCAGCAGCAAACCACCATCTGTCCCCAGAGACAGTGCCAGGTGGTTTGGGGCCCGGATGTCTCACAGCTGTGGGAGCGGGACGCACCCTGCCGGGTGGTTGATACAACAGCAGGGATTGAGTTGCTCTGCAGCTTCGTTCAACTCAAGGGACATCGACCTTGGCAGTGAGAGGATGCAGGTGAGCTCCAGGCACAGCGGGGCCACCACAGTGCAGGCTGAAAACCTGGGACCTTGTTCCAGAAGCAGGAAGAGGCCTTGCCTCCCTTCCCTCCGCATCTCTCTCGGACCTGTGGTGGAAGTTATTATTTATTATTTGCTGTTTAATGTCAGGGGCTCTCACAGAGGAACACAGACTGTCGTAGACACCTGGGGCCCATCCCTGTCAATCAGTGTTCCTCTGTGTTCACCCCTAGACCCCCGCTGGGCCAAGGGTCAGTGATGGTCACTGGCTGGGGGACAGGGAAGTGGGCGGCCAAGAATCGGTCCTAGGGGAAGGGATGTTGGGAGGCCCCAAGTCCCTGCCACGTGCCCCTTTGTCCCACTGGATGGTACTTTACAAAACGTACATTCAAAGACGAAGTATTAAGAATGTCGAGATGGTGACCACAGAGCTTTAACCCCCAAGCACCAGCTCACCTCAGTGCGGGTCGGATGCCGTGAGGCCCCAGGACGCCACAGGGGCTCTCCGCTAGAGGTCCACGAAGATCGGGGGCCCCAGCAGCCAGCGTGGCAGCACTAGGAGAAGGGGCAGAGGGGCCAGGGTGACAAGACCGTGCAAGATGTATCAAGGGCTGCATGTGGCCTGGAAAGGGAGGGGCCTCGATGGCTGGGCCAGGTGCCTGGGGAGGGTAGGTGGGTGGGGCGGGAATGAGGGCGAGCAGGGCCAGCCCTGGAGAGGGGACCGGCACCGGGAGGGGTCCTGGGGGCAGGTAAGGAGAATGGCGCCGGACAGCACAGCCCTCCTATGGGAGGAGGGGAGCCCAGGGCCTGCAGCGACTGTCCTGGGATGGGCAAGGCTCTCCGCACGGCTCGCCCGCTGTCTCTGCATGCCAGCATCATCCCCCTCTGTCTGGCGACACGTCCCGCTAAACTCTGGCTGGGGTGGGCGCCTCACCTGGCCCGCTCAGAGCCTGTGAGCCCCAGCCCAGGACCGCAGCTGGGTCCCCAGGGATGCGATGCTTCCCGGCTGCTGAGCTGTGAGTACAGGAGCTGTCGGTGGCCACTCAGTGGGCATTCTGGACTTTGCGGGACTGAGACCAGAAGGCCACTGCTCAGCCTTCCCTCCTTTCCCTTCCCCGGGCCATAATTCCAGTCTGAGGTCCCCCGAGCCTCCCAGCTCAGCTTCAAGAGGTACCTGGGCTTGGGGAAGGGGCAAGAAGGAGTCAGGCTAGCTGTGCCGAATCCTCTTCAGGGACCAGCCAATCATCCTGCCGGGCCTGGGGCCATGCATGCCCAGGAAATCATCTGATCTAACAAGCCCAGGTGACGCAGACTGGGGTGCCTAGCCCCGAAGCTGTGGTCCAGGCGACAACTGCACGCAGGCGGGTCCAGCCTCAGCCAGCCGGGAGATGCCCAGGAGGGGGCCGGCCGCTCTGGTGCTCGCTCTCCCCACGCGCCCCCTTCTGGCCTCTTGCGGCTCTGCCCTCGGCTCTGGTCACAAGTCTGGAGCCAGAGCCTGGCCCAGCTGCTGGGGGTCCGCAGGCTCCAAGGCCCCCAGCAGGGGTGCCTGCAGCAAGGACCCTCAGGAGCACCCCCAACATCGGCGCCTCGCCCACCCCATCTGGCTGTTTCCTGCAGTGACCCCCAAATAAAGCTCTACCACTCCAGTCTTGGTTTCAGGGTCGGCTCTGGGGGCCCCACTCCAGCCTCAGGGGTGGAGGTGGCGTAGTATAGAACATCCTTCTCTAAGGGTGAATTTTAAAAGCCATCCTTTCCCTCTCCCTCCGCCCCTCTCGCTCTCCTTTCCACAGATCTTTATGATACTCTGGCCCAGGCACCGTTCTAGGCTCTAAGGACCCCACCCCCAGAACCGCAGCAGACATGGCTCCCCCCAGCCCACGCGACCGCCTTGGTCTGTCTGTGCCGACCCAGCCCAAAAGCAGTGCCGGTCGCACCCAGCCTGTACTTCGTCTGACTCCCGCTCGTAGCTGGAAGGACGGGTCCTCGTCATCGTCAGCAAGTGGGGTCCCAGGTGGAGCTCGGGCCACCAGGCAGGGTCTGTCTGCAGAGGCTCTGAGGGGGATGTCTCTGTGGACACGGCAGGGAGCCGGTGCTGAGGGTAGGGTTGGGGTGTGGATCCCAGCCCCAGGTGCTCTGCCCCGCCCTCCCCAGGCCCTCAGCCCGTGCCTGCTCTGCTGTGCTCACCTGGTGCCCTGTGGTCACCTGGAATCCTTGCTCTGCGGACACAGGTCGGGGTGTCCCTGTGCCAGCCAGGTTCCCAGACCCCTGGGTGGGTGCTTGTGGAGTTCTTTTCTCAGCCAGAAGAGAGGTGGGGGTGTGGGAGGGAGGGGGACCCTACTCCCCCATCTCAGAGGAGTCTGTGGTGCCCCCAGGCCTGGGCAGCAGGCCCAGCGGCTGAGCACTGAGCCTCCTGGAAACTCAAGAGCCCGCAGGGAGCCCTGAGGCCCAGACCGGACCAGAGCTCGGTGAGCACCCCTCCCCCGCTGTATGTGGACTCAGTCTGGGCCTCAGAAGCCTCGTTCCAGGGGAATAAGTCCAGCAGGTCTAGCCACCTGCCCAGGTGGCCCTGGCCCCGCCATCCTGAAGGAAAGCCAGAGCTCGATGGAATGGCTGCCTCCGGGGGTTGTGGCTCTGGGGGAGGCGGGACCTGTGATCATGCTGGTCCGGCTCCCCACTGCTCTTGTCATGCCTTCTTGGGCCAGGCCCCATCCTGGGGTGGTAGGGGAGGGAGCCCTCAATTTGAGGATATTCCTGTCCAACCCCAGCTGGTTCTGAACCTTTTCGGGAGAGTGGGGATCTGGTCCGAATCCAGGAGCAAATTGTATGGGGTCCTGGGTCGTCTTTGGGCTCCTGTCTTTAAATGGATTGGGGTGACCTGGAGGCCTCTACCTGCCATCTCCCATCTGGCATCGTCTTACCTGGAGAGATTTCATTGTAAAGACTCACAGCAAAGGTGGTCAGGGTGAGCCGTCGGAGGCATCGACAGATATTCGTTCATGTTTAAAAACTGACATACAAACAACAGCAACAAAAACCTGGTATGTGCCCATTTAAAAAAAAAACAACTGGCACATAACATTAAGTGAGGCGGGCAAACACACAGGGCGCGTTTGGAAGGAAACAGTGAAATGTAAGAGCCGTGCTCCCAGTGGAGGGGAGGCTGATGGCTGTTTTCAGTTGCTTCTTTTGAAGTAATTATAGATTTACAGAGAGTTGCAAAGAAATCTGTGAGGCTCCAGTGAGCTCCATGCCCAAGCAGCTGTCGGGCAAGGTCGGTTCTGGAAAACTGGCCCTGGTGGTGCCAGAGCTGTTCAGATGGTGACTTTTACTTTCTTTATGTTTTCAGTATTCTTGAAGTTTCTGGAATAAGCATATGATAGTTATTTTTAGCTCCTGATTTCTTTTTATGTAACTGTATAAGTAAGGCACGAATAATTCCTTGTGTCAAGAATTTCAGCCATGGCCACAGACAAGCACAGAGGCCGAGGCTGTTCCTCCTCCGAGATGCCCACGGCTCTGTGGGCGATCCTCCCAGCCCCTCCTCTGTGCAGCCACACGCTTGGATGTGCTCGCAGAAATACCTGCTTCCAGGCGGGGTGGGTGGGGGGCAGGAGGCGGGGCTCCCTCAGCTCAGGCCCTCCTTCACGGGGAGACTCCACCACAGGGACGGGTGGTGCCTGGAGGATGCGTGTTTGGAATTTCCAGAAGTGAGGGAGGCTGTTTCTCCCCTCCCCACCCCCAAATTTCAGGATCCGAGGGAATAGACCTCAGGTGTGCACCCAGGGGACACCGCCCCTGCTGCCAGGGCCACCTCAGAGGGTCCTCCGAGCCAGCCAGTCCCCAGGTCCAGAGAATTCAGAGCAAACCTGGGGGCTGCGGTTTCCCTCCTGAGATAGGAGCAGCTGGAGACCCAGTACCCGGGGACCCTTGTCCTCGTCCCGGCCACCAAAGGGTGTGGGTAGGGCGGGGCAGAGGGCCATCCCTGGAGAGACCCACTGAAAGGGCCCCAGGACAGGCACACCTGCGGTTTGTTGGAGTGGCAGAGGTCACGGTGTTTCTGCACAGGTTGGGAGAAGAGAGGGCAAGGGCCGGGGGTCCCAAGGCGGCTCACTGGGAGGTCCCAGCTGGGGCCCATCCGTCTCCACCTGCCCCCAGGACCCTCTCCTGGGAGACCCGGCCTTCCAGTTGCCCAAGCGCCCCTCGCCCAGTGGCCCCCCCCACCAGCCCGGGATAGGCAGCTCGGACTCAGGAGCCTGGGAGGGGCACAGACATCCGGCCACACCCTTTACCAGGCTTTCCTGCAGGGAACTAGATGGCTCCAGGCCTCTGCCGGGGAGAGGACTCCAGGGACTCCATGGGACCCTGGCCACGTGGGGCTGAGGGCCAGTGCAGCCAGGATGTCAAAGGTGTCTCCCTGGGGGCAAGAGTGCACCCCACTCCCAGGACTGGGGTACGGGCCTGGGCTCCAGGCTCCTCGCTCTGTGCCGGGCTCGTGCAGCTCCACGGGGGGTGGGGGGAGGGCCGCCGAGGGGACATGGGCGCTCCAGGCCCGGGTGGGGCCCCCCTCCGCCCACCCCCCTTTGTGGCCCTCACTGGGCCTGCCTGGCCCTGGGGTCCAGGCAGGGTCCCCACTGAGCCTGTTCTTTGCTCTGCTCTTGGGAGCAGCAAGGACCTTTGCACTCCGGGGAGGGGCTGTGGGGGCAGGCCACCCGTCCGGTCTTCCTCTTCGTCCCTTCCACCCCAGAGCCCTCTGTCTTAGGGACCCTGCTCTGCCCACTGGGGTTACAGCCCTCCACCTCCTTCCCTAACTGTTGGGTTTGGGGGCGCTGGGGCCCCTGGGCTTGGGCTGATTGGCAGACCTGTGGCTGTGACCAGGCTTGAGGGCAGCCTGTCCAGGGAAGGGGGTACCCACATGGCCAGGGACTCGGGCTGGGGCCTGGAGCAGCCCCGGGACCCCCAGACCAGGAGCCAGGGCACCCTGGGCTGGTTGGGCTACACACCTAGCAAGGAGGGGGTGGCAGGGGGTCCAGACCTGGGGAGGGGGGCCAGCTCTAGGCACCTGATGGAGCGTCAGGTACAGGGAGCTGGAATTGTGGACGTGCCCCAAAAGTCCCTGGCGTCTGGGTTACAGCACCTCAGGGAGTCTAGTTCAAGTGGGAAGATCGACCTCACCACATGTGGCTCCACCTTCTGGGCCCCTGGGACGCTGAGGCCGAGGGAGGGGACAGAATCTTCAAGGCCGGAGGGCAGGAGCTGCTCCAGGGCCCGCTGAGGGCCTGCTACTCCCGCCCAGCTGGACGCAGGGATGACTCAAGCCCCTTTCAGCTCCAGGGTTCGGAGCGTGAGAACATCCAGGGGAACCAGTCCAGGGCATAGGCCCAGCCCTTCACTACGCACCCCTGCATCCTCGGCGGACCCACGTCATCCCTGTAGAGGGAGCTGCCCTCCCACCGCCGGGCAGCACTGCCTGTGTAGTTCAGATCACCTGGAACCTTCTGCTTTCAGAGGCCCCCCTGGCACGCCGCCCAGGAGCTTGGAGCTGACGGAGAGCATCACCCACCCCTCCTCCCCTCCCCCTCCCCTCCCCCCATCAAGGTCCCAGAGCCAGTACCAGCCCTCTGCTGCCTTGGGTGGGTCTCCATGCTCCGGCCCCTCCCCTCGTGCCAAGGGACCCCGCCTTCCCCGGTAGAGCAGAGTGAGAGCCGCAGCCCTCAGTGGCCCCAGAGCCCTGTGACACTCCATCTGCAGTGAGCATGTGACACAGGCTGCCACGCTGGCCCTTCCAGAAAGTGGTGGGCCCCAGCGGCCCCCACCCCCAGTCCCCTGGCTGCTCCCCCACCCGGGGCATCTAGGGGGCAGGACCATGCCTGCCCAGCCACTGTTGTCCCCAGGCAGGGCCCAGGGGTCAGGAGCCCTGGGGAGGCTGGCTGAGCACATTCCAGAACCAGCTGCCCAGGGGCCCATCCCTGCCACAGAACTTGTCACGGCTGCTGTCTTCTCTATGGGGTCCGAGGACGGGACCAAGTGCTGGTGCTGTGGCCTGGAGCCCAGCCGCCGTGCAGCTGGCAGCCGCCCTGCTTGGGGGCACCTCCGACCCCACTCTCCGTGCGGCCACCTTCAGGGCCAGCGCCGTGACAGTGCCCTGTCCTGGGGAGGCCAGGACCACACGGACGGGCAGATCCTGGGCCAGCTGCGCCCCCTGGCAGAGGAGGAGGAGGAATACGGGGCCGGGGATGCCCCATCCGCCAGGCCCGCCTTCCCGGGGATGGGCTCCGAGGAGCTGCGGCTGGCCTCCTTCTGTGACTGGCCACTGAGCGCCGTGGTGCCGCCGGAGCTGCTGGCCGCCGCCGGCTTCTTCCACACCGGTGAGTCCCAGGGGCCTGGGCGCCACTGCAGATCCTTCTGGACTGGGCTCTACCTTCTCCACGGCCTCTGCCCCCGGGACAGGGAGGGTCCCCACAGCCCTTCCATGCCTGCCCCCCGCCCTGCAGTCTCTCCTGTGCTTCCGACCTACACGCGCACCTGGGGAGAGGCCAGACCAGCACGGGACAGTTGGACCCTGGGCTGGGGGGACAGTGATGGGACGGGGGAGCCAGGAGGAGGAGAAGGGGGTATGCGGGCACCGGCAGGGCTCCCGGGAGTCCAGGGATAGGCTGTTGGAGGGCTGGTAGTGGGATGTGCCTGTAGCAGCCCCTGATCTGTGGTCTGTGCACCAAATCTGTTGATCGTAGGGGGTGAGGCAGGGGTGAGGGTCTCGGAGGTACAGAGATGAGGGTCCACATCCCCCGGTGGAGTCGTGAGCCCCGAAGACCAAGCCTGGCAGCAGACAGCTCCCCTTCTTTCCATCGCTGGGAATCCATCCTGAGGAGGGGGCACCTGGGGCAGAGGTGCGGGGTGCGAGGCAACAGGGCTCTGCCCCCACCTTTCCATACATACTGTGGACACCCCCTGCATCCCTTTCCCCAACGTGCACCTCGATCCTGGCAAGTACCCAGACATCATTACCCCTATTCCACTGTCGAGAAAATGGGGTACACGTGAATTCTGAGGAGAACGCTGGGCAAAGGGGTGGCAGAGGCCAGTGGGAGCCTGCAAGGCTCACGAGCAACCCCAGAGAGCCCCTGCCTCAGAGGGAAAGGCCACCTGGGAGCGCCCAGCCCTGGCCTTGGGGGACACACAGGCTGTGCAAGGGGCCAGGTGAGGTCAGGACCAGTGTCTTGACTCCATCCAGGCCAGCAGGACAAGGTGAGGTGTTTCTTCTGCTACGGGGGTCTGCAGAGCTGGGAGCAAGGCGACGACCCCTGGACCGAGCATGCCAGGTGGTTCCCCAGGTACGGGCTCTGCGGGCCAGCCTCCCTTCCCCAGTGCCGGGGGTGTCGAGTCTCAGGGACCGGGGTCGGGGGGACTCTGTGGGGACGGCGCTTCTGCTATTTCTCCCTTGATGTTCAAGGGTCTGTCTCCAAAACAGCTTCCCAGCAAGCGCCCACCACCCCGGAGCCCCAGCTGCCCCCACAGGGGTGGGGTAGGTGGGGGCAAAAGGTGGGACCCTGGCCCAAGGGGTCCACGGGGCCAGACCTGGCCGGTGCGGGGGGTCCTCTGACAGCCCCAGTCCACTGCCCACTGCCCACGGGGCTTCCGAACTCGCTTTCCTCAGGTGTGAGTTCCTGCTCCGGACAAAAGGAAGGGACTTTGTCTGCAGGGTCCAGGAGTCTTGTTGCCGCATGCCGGGCTCCTGGGTGAGTTCTGCCTGCCCTAGGGCTCTGGGGGGGTGGTGGTGAGGGTCCCCCCAACCCCTGCTCCTCCGCCTACTTGGGGCACAGGTATTCTCTGGCTCCTTCCAGGACCGTTCAGAGGAACCAGAAGACGCAGGTCCCACCACTCCCTCAGGTGAGCCGGGACACGCAGCCTGAGCTTGGCTCCCTGGGGCACCTCCCTCCTGCACTGTGGCCGAGCCGTTGGGTATCCCCCCTACAGAACATTAGGGAGAGTGAAGGGTGCTGCCTGGGCTTGCTTCACGGGGGGCTTCACACAGGCACTGCGTGTGTGTCCGGGGCTCCAGGGAGGCCAAAGGCATCCCCTGCTACCCCTGAGCTGGCCGCTGTGTGCACAGCCAACCCCGAGGCTGGCACGGGGGCGTGGGCGGGAGAGGCTGCCGTGCACTGGGCGGCCTCTGCCGGGGCGGCAGCCAACCACACGCGAGAGCCGACCGGCCTCCATCCCCAGCACAGAGGGGCCGGCGGCACGGAGCTCTGCTCTCCATCGTGCCGGGCGGGGGGGGGTGGGCGGGGACAGGGTCTGAGGGGCTCCAGGGTTCAGGTCCCGACTGTGCTCTCTGAGCCTCAGTGCCCTGAGCTGTGAAATGGGGCTGGTGCCAGCCTCGACTGGGATGAAACAGGGGTCTGTGTGTCGCCCCGGGAGCAGCGCCTGGCACGTAGTCGGGTTCTGTCCATGGCTGCTTTGGTGATCAGGTTTCCATCTTCCCGGTGTGGCGGCACCTCTGACACAGGCCCTGGGAACAGAGCCCTGACTCGGACATGGATGGAGTGGCTGTGATGGCCACAGGGCCCCTTGTGTTGAGGTGGCCCTGGTGACATGCCACAGTGGCGGGCCGCTGCCTCTCTGCTGGGACCCCGAGGCCCTGGCCCCTGACTGCCCTCGGTCCAGCACCCCTCGCCCTGCCTTGCAGATGCCGGGGGCGACCAGCAGCGGCCCGCCTGGAGCCAGTGCCCAGCAGTGCAGGCCGTGCTCCGGATGGGCTTCGGGCGGGGCCAGGTGCAAGGGCTGCTGCAGCGTAAGTACCGCCAAGGGGTGCCGACCGGCGTGTCCACGTCGCAGCTGGTGGCCGACCTGCTCCAGGAAGAGGACGGGGGCCGGGCAGCAGGGGCCAGAGGTACCTCCACCTCTCTGGACCCCGCCCACCTCTCCTCTGGACCCCGCCCACTTCTCCCTGCTCACTGCCTCTGGGCACAGCCTTCCCTTGCCGTCCCCCCCAACCCTGGGGCCCGGCCCGCAGCGTCCAGGGCCACGGCGCGAGGGGCTGCATGGGCCGAGCGTCCTGGTGGAGAGTGGGCTCTGGGATCCTGGCGCACCGTGGGTGGGGGAGCAGGCTGGTACTAGGGCTCACCTGTGGCCTGCTGTCTCTGGCCAGGCCTCGTGTCCCCTGGGGACCTGGGCCTCACCCCTGTTCTACCTGCCCACAGCTCCTGTCCACCCAGGGCCGGAGCTGCCCACGTCCAGCAGAGAGGCCCAGTCGTCAGGCACCAGGGAGGCAGGTGAGGGTGAGGGCCCACCTGGGGTGGGGGCCAGGCCGGCCCTCCTGCATCCCGCGGTGGGGGGCGGGCACTCCCAGTCTGGCCCGCCTCCCCATCGGCCAGTACAGAGGGTGGAGGTCAGGGTGTGGGGCGATGTCACATGTCCCCGCTGTGGAGACCCAGGTGGAGCCCAGGCCGAGGGGGTGCCGGTGGCTCTCGAGGCCCCAGGAGCCCGGGATGCCGGCGTGGAGAAGCAGCTGCAGCGCCTGCGGGAGGAGCGGACGTGCAGGGTGTGCTTGGACCGCGCTGTGGCCATCGTCTTCGTGCCCTGCGGCCACCTGGCCTGTGCCGAGTGCGCCCCCAGCCTGCAGCTGTGCCCCATCTGCAGGGCCCCCATCCGCAGCTGCGTGCGCACCTTCCTGTCCTAGGCCAGGTGAGCGCTCAGCCTGGACAGTGACCTCAAGCGCCGGCTCCTGAGATCCTGCTGCAGGGCCGATCCTGACAGACATTGCTAATCAACCCCATACCTTCCCCTGACGCTCAGATATTTGCTCTGAATCCTTCTCAGCACAGCACCCTGGGGGGCCACTACCACTCCGCTTAAGCGCGTTTCTGCCTTGGTTTTCCTAGCGGTCAAGGGGGATAATTCCTCCTGTCCAGCTGGGCATACATGGCAGCAGCCAGGCCAAGGGGAGGACGTCTTCGGAGGCATGTGAAGAAATGCACGATGCCCTTGTTAGGAGAAAGCGCTGGGGTCTGCCTGAGCATAAGACCGCGATGGGGATCTCAGCCTGGGATCTAAGGCCCGATGGAAATGCGTGGTGGGTGGGGGAGGGGTGCGTGACGCTCCAATGCTCATGTGGGGGCAGGAGCCGTGGCCTTCTCAGGGTTCCCAAAGGCTCTGAGCCCCAAGGTCCCTCCAAGAATCCTCCGGGGGGAGAAGTGGCAGGGAAGGGAACTCCCTGGAGGCTGAGGGTCCCCAGCCGGGGGGAGAAGCCAACTGGAGCTGCCGCTTCGGCCCTCCTCCCCACCAGGAGCTGTGAGCCCCGGCCCCATGTGGGCACCCACTCGGTGGCTTGCTGAGCACGGCTGAGCTCGCGTCCAGCACTGACCAGTCCAGCACGGAAGATGGAGCTGCAGGCGGCTTGGCGTGTGGGGTGGGGGCCACTTTCCTGTGTGTGGGTGCTTTGGAAGAGTCAAAATAAAGTGTGGGTTTTCCCTGGATGGTGCGCAGCAGCCTCTGTTTCAGAACCACCAGCCCCCTCTCCACCACCTTGCCCCAGGCACCTGTCCCACCCCCTCCCCCCCAGCCTCACCAGTAGGGCAGGTGAGGCCAGGCCCATTCCAGGCCATTCCCACCACCCCTTACCCTTCCCCCTTTCCCTTGTTCTTATCTTTTCAGCATTTTAAGGACTTTTAGAATGGACTAGCCTTGGGCTGCTTCTGAAACTGAACTTGTAATTGTTCCCCAAGGTCCTGCATGGTAGGGAAGGTAGTCTGGA
The DNA here is from genome assembly GCF_963924675.1 of Phocoena phocoena. Classification (NCBI taxonomy): domain Eukaryota; kingdom Metazoa; phylum Chordata; class Mammalia; order Artiodactyla; family Phocoenidae; genus Phocoena; species Phocoena phocoena. The sequence continues at coordinate 87,015,702 of NC_089233.1, forward strand.
GGGCAGGTTCCTTTCTATCCTCTACTTGTGGGCACCTTGGGATACACTAGGACTGTTGCATCCCAGGGGCTCGAACAGTGCCCTCTGCTTGTCACCAGGAAGCCCTTGCCTTGTGGGCTCCTGGGCAAGCCCAGCCCTCACCCCGGGGGTCCCACCGGCCGCAGCACCTGGGGCCCTAACCCTAACTCCCACCGCGCTCAGGTGGAGGTCACCATGGGCTCACTGGACCCTCGTGGTAGGGTCACTCTTTCCCCGTCTCGCAGGGCCCTTGGCCAGCCCCCCGCCTCCCGCCCCAGCATGGGTGTGTGCAGCCCCCGGGGGTCTGGCTGCCCTGGGGAGGGCATCTGAGGGACGGGGCTCCTTGGCCAGCAGCCCCAGGCCTGCTGTAGATGGAGTGCATTCCCAGTGCTACGGGAGGCCAGGGATGAGGGTTTTTCTCATGTCTTTTTTTTTTTTTTTTTTTAGAAAAAGGAAACAACAAACTCTTTAGAAGTTGCAGCCGTCCCGGCCTGGTGCTGGCCCTGCCACCCTAGCTCACGTCCAGTCACCAGACCCTGGGGGTGCCTGCAAGGCCACGGGGGCAGGAAGGTCCACTGCCTGGAGGCTCCTCACCGTCAGCATGGGTCACCGAAGCTGGAGGTCGCGGGGGCGGGTGGGGGGCGGGATGGGTGCTCTTCACCTACGCCACCGGCCGGCCTGTGGGGCAAGGTGGGGGGTGAGCAGGGGCAGAGAAGCGGAGGGAAGGCGCGGTCAGCGGTCAGGGGGGCTGCTGTGCCCTCGTCCGTTGGAGAGCAAATGGGACAAAATCCAAGAAGGGGAGGGCTTCCTGGCCTTTGGGAAAGGGCGCGGGGAGGGGCCGGGCTTCTGCGAGGCCCGGCCAGGACTGGGGCTCCCCACGCAGGCAGCTGGGGGCCTTGTCCCTGCAGAGCTGACTCTGGCCGCAGACATCTCGTTGGGGGCTGGGAGCGGAGTGAGGGGCTCACCCTAGGTCCTTCTGGCTGCCCAGCTCCACGGCCAGGAGGCAAGCCCAGAGGCATGTCCAGCCTGGCCAGTTCTCCCAGCTTGTGTGCCCGGGTCATCAACTCCCATATATCCTGCCCTGGCTCAGGGATCTGAGCGAGGCCTCTCCTCCATCACGGGAGTTGGATGCCTGCTACCTCTGATGGCCCTTAGCTGACGTGGGGCCTCACTTATAGGGTAGAAGGGCTGGGGGGCTACCAAGAGGGCCAGGGTCCCCAGGGATGGCCGCAGGTGTGGCCCTGAAGGGCAGGCTTGACTCTGAGGGCCTGGGTGAGACGGAGGAAGCACAGCTCTACCAGGAGAAGGACCACAGCCACCTCTGCTGACCCCGACTTTCAGGAATCCATGTGGGCCAGGACCCATGGCAAAGGCCGCTTCGGAGGAGGGGGGCCAGTGGCCCAGGCACCCCCACTGAGGCCTGGGGTGGTCAGGGCCATGGACACTGCTTTTCAAGAGGGAAGAAATCTGATCCTCCAAAAGTAGGAAACCAACTCCTCAAATATCCTGCCACCGTGAGACCCAGGAAAATTGCTCTATCGCTCTCCTGGGTGGTGGCCTCTCAGCGTCCCCTCAGCCCCGACTCCCACAGACTCTGCTGGGCACGGGGGCCGAGCCCCAGAGCCTCTGCACCCCACACCCAGCCCAGAGCCGGCACGGAGCAAGTGGGAAAGTGGGGGATGGACAGACAGATGGATGATGGATGGACAGGCAGACAGACGCCTGGTGAGGTTTCCCCAAGGAGAGGAGCCTGGTGGCTATGCTACCTGGATTGGCCAGACCAGCGGGGCAGGCTCTGCGGCCATGCTTACAGGCACGCCTGCTCCAACGAGAGGCTGGAGGGCTTTTCACTGACATGGCAGAGAGGAAATGGGTCAAATCCACCAATGAAATCAACTGAAAGAAACCAAGACCCAAATAAAACAAACCCAAACAATGGACGGGACGGCAGAGTGGAGAATATTCCCAAGTGCAAACACTCAGGAGGTGACGCAGAGGTGGGAGGGGCCGTGGGCTGCCCAGACTGGAGAGCAGAGGGTGAATTCCCGCTGGGTGCAAAGCTTCAAAGGACGCTGGCGCTCTCAGCGGGGGGCTGCCCCGTGCCCTGCTGGGCTGTCCCAATCACAGCGCCTCAAAGCTGTGTCTGCACAGCACACAGGCGGCCGGGGCTTGCTGGGCAAAGCTAACACTTTTCTGAACCCCAGTGCTGGCTCCCGTCCTAAAACGTTTTAATGTAACCAATACAGGAAGCCCCTTCTGTTTCCTCCCAGCCGGCTGTGGGCTGAGTGATGGTTTGGGGCCACCCAGCACCAGGACCGAGGGTAGCTGGGGGCTGGTCCAGGACTGAGTCTGGTCTCTGAAGGACACGTGGACCGCCTACCCCACGGCCACCTGACCTCTGGGAATAGAGGCTCCGAATTCTATTCAGATCCCAAGGAAGGCTCTGCCCACAGGAGCTGTGGGCCCCCTGGATGCGCCCAGCCCCGGGCTCACCCCGGCGAGACCCCGTCTGAGCCTGGGGTGGTCAGGGCTGGCGAGGGCACCCGAGTGTTGATGCTGCAAATCAGAGGAAACGTCAACAGGGTTCACGGGAGGGGGATGTGCGAACTCCCCTCAGATGCATCCCCGCTAGCACTGGGCCTGAAGGTGCAAGGGGGCACGGGGCAGGGGGACTTTCCTCTGTAGGTCAGAGCTCAGCCTTCCGCCTGTGACATCTGTGGGGATCGTGGGGGGCAGCTCCGCAGCACAGGAGCCCTCAGACTGGAGGAGCTGGGGGCACTGACCCCTGGTGCCCGCAGCCCAGGGCCTCCCCTGCCTCTGCTCAGGCCAGGACCTCCATGGCACGGGGACCCATTTAAGAGGCCAGGTCGCAGGCCTCTGTGGCCAGCCCTCAGCTTCTCTTTCCCTCCCCCACTGCCTGATGGGGCCAGCAGGTCACTAACAGCATTCTGCAGGAGGCTGGTGGCCGCACACTTACAGCCGTCCTCCTCCTCGGTGACAACGCTGGCCACGTGGCAGGCACAGATGAAGCCCACAAGCTGAAAGACATGGAGACGTCACTCAGGGTGAGGCCCCGGGAGCCACAGAAGCATCATCGTGGGACGTGGGCCCCAGCGCATCCTGACCACGCAGCCACTGCCCCTCCTGGCCTCGGTGTCCTTGTCCATAACACTGATCGAGGGGAGTGATCTGCCAGCCTCCTTAGCTCTGGAGTTCCAGGCGGCGTCCACTCCCCAGTGGGGCTGACCAAGCCCTTGCTTGAACGGGGGGATGAGATGCGGAGAGAAGCCCTGGGAGACACATGACTGCAGCCTGAAGGTCCCCCAGGCTGACCGTGCCCCCACAGGCTGACACCCCTGTGACAGCCAAGCCATCCTCCCCAGCGCCTCTCGCCGTAAGCAGACCACTGTCAGGTTTCTCCTCCTTGGAAGCCATGGTAGAGAAGCTTCGAGCCAGCCAAGCTCACGGTGTGCACAGCAGTGCAGGGGAGACAGACCGAGGGCTTGGTGCAGCGGGCAGCTCGGGGCAGAGTGGACGGGGCTGGCTGGAGCTGAGGGCTTGGCCTGGCAGGTGTTCACTAGCCAGGCTCCTCAGAGCAGACTAGCCAGAGTCCTCCTCGGACTTCAGGGCAAAGAGGACAGGCCTGCATTAAACCCCACAGAGGCCCGGGCACCAGGGCCACTGCAGCAGAAAGGGCTCCAGCTGAGAGGGGGCAAGGCCGGCACTGCCCACAGCCCGGGTGATGGTAAGCATGGGGGAAGGGGGAGTTATTCCATGCATGGTGTTTACTGCATCCTCTCTGATGAGAACGAGGGGCCCAGCCCTGACCCTCTGCTGGGGCTGACAGACAATGCACAGGGCGGCCCGGAGTGGGCGGCAAAATGCATCTTGAAGCCACAGGGTCTCGTGGAAGGCCCACAGCCCCGTGTGCTCGCAGAACCCCTGGAGGGGCAGCCCCGCCCCAGCTCATCCTGGAGGGGAGCCTCTTCCACAGAAGCTGGAAACCTGATAGGTGGCCCAGGACGGCAAAGTCATGCCCTCTGGCCTCTCTCTGCCTTGTAGGTCAGCCCAGCATCCTCTGGGGCATCACCTATTGTCTTTGGTCACCCCCATAGCAAGCAGTGGTCTCGACCCCGAGGACATAGCACATAGTGAGGTTCCAGTAGTGGTGGGTCAGAGGTGCCCCACCTGCCCCTGCAGGCGCTCCCTCCACATTCCCCACCCTGCATGGTGTGGCCAGTGTCCACCAGCGCCCTCCAGCTTGGGTTGGCCCATGCGGAGCCCAGCAGGAAACTGGGGGGGGGGGGAGGGGGAGAAGAAGGGCTCGTATCCCCCAGCCCCTTCTCTGCCAGCACAACTCCTGCCCACCTCCCTTCAGGCTGGGGTGGCAACAGCTCAGCCACGAGCCCCAGGGGAGGGGGATATCCCGTGGGGTCCCCGACACGGCACCTAATGCTTAGAACAGCCCCTTCACCTGCCCCCGGGAATTAACCTAAGCCGAGTGCCTCATCACTGTCTTGCTGGGACCCTGACTGATCAGGGGAATAAGCAGAAAAGATGTTTCGTGGGGGGTACCTGCCATGGAGGAGCTGCAGCAGGTCTTCTGAGAGAGGGTGGTGGGGTCTGTCTGTGGGGCAACCACAGCCGGGGCGGGGGGCAGGGGACAGGAAGCCAGCCAGTGGTGCAGCTTTAGGGGCAAAGGGCCACGGGAAGGAGAGACTGGCCTCCCATCAGCAGTGGCAAGACCTCAGGGGGGTTACTCTCACCGAAGAACAAGCCCAACAGCCTCCCTTGACGCCCCACATGCCTTGAAGGAGGAGACGGAGCTGGAAGGGCTCGGAAGCCCGTCCTTCCAGGCGGCAGGTCGGGGGCCTCCTCTGTGCCTGTCTCCCTGCCCTTGCAAGGCAGACCTGAGCCGCCTCCCGACGCCCGAGAGCTGGCCGAGGTGCTGAAAACGCCTCCGCAGCCCCGCGCGGTGGGCGGGGCGCTGGGGGAGGCCGCCCCACCTGCCGCACCTCTGCCCGCCTACCGCCCCTCCCAGGCGCCCTCAGGATCCGGCCCAGCTCCTCCTTGAGGCTCTCAGACCTGCCCGTCCCGCCCCAGCTGTGCAGCCAAGGGTCTGCTGCTCCTGGACCCTCAAAAGCAAGCAGCAGAGGGCTGCCTGGTATTTAGAAGCCGGCATTTCACTGAAGACCTACCGTATAGCACAGGGAACTCTACTCGCTATTGTGTAATAACCCCTACTGGAAAAGAATCTGAAAAAGAATGGATATATGTATACGTATAACTGAACCACTTTGCTGTACATCTGAAACTGACACAGTGTTGTAAGTCAAATATACCCCAATATAAAATAAAAATATTAAAAAAAAGAGGGCTTCCCTGGTGGCGCAGTGGTCGAGAGTCCGCCTGCCGATGCAGGGGATACGGGTTCGTGCCCCGGTCCGGGAAGATCCCACATGCCGTGAAGCGGCTGGGCCCGTGAGCCGTGGCCGCTGGGCCTGCGCGTCTGGAGCCTGTGCTCTGCAACAGGAGAGGCCACAGCAGTGAGAGGACCGCGTACCCCCCCCCCAAAAAAAAGAAACCCCCATCCCTGGGGATGAAGGATCAAAGTGAGGAGTCTCTGTCTCTGCCATCACGTGCAGTCAGAAACACCCAGGAGAATCCTCCTTTGTTCTTTTCCGCTTGCTTCCTGTTACCTTTTCACAGATTCTGTACGTGATTTCAGAAGCTCTGACCTGTATCCTTGGCAAGCGGTTCTTTCTCCTTTCGAGGAATGCACCCAGGTTCCCAAGTATTTTGGGAAAACCAGAGCCCTCTTTTGGCCTCAGTGAATGAGTCATGGTGGGAGAGAGAATGTCCCAGCATCCGAGGGACCGGCAGCACCCAGAATGCCCCAAAGTCTGGATTTCTGCAGGTCCTGTAAGAGCAGGAGGGGAGGGAGCCCTGGGAGCTCGAGAGGCACCCAAACTGTCACGTGTTTTCTGCCAGGGAAGGCCCTAGACCTGGCATTCAGCTTCCAACGTCAGCTGTTGGCACAGAGCATCCGTGCTATAAACCCAGCATCCAGCCGGACACGGTGCTGTTGGCCTGCGAGCACCCAAGCAGTCAGGAGCCTCCAGGTCTGACCAGCGCCCTCCAGTGGCCGCACCCGTCCTGCCCGAGCCCTGGAGTCAGCCGGGGCTGCCAGCCACTGGTCCAGCCCGCTCCGGCCCTTCCCGTCTGACCACTTCTCTGGAGCTGCAGACAAAACACCCCATGCTCGACTAAGTTTGAATTTCAGATACGGAATGAAACCATTTTTAGTATAAGTAGCTCCCAAACGTGGCATGGAACACGCTTACACTAAAACTTGCTGTTTATCTGAAATTCAAATTTCACTGGGCATCCTGTATTTTTACTTGCGGAATCTACACCCCTACTCTCTATGCCGCGGGAGCAGAAGAGGCCAGCGTGCAGGCCAGGCTGTGTCTCCCCCGCCCCTGGCCCCCACGGTCGGATTGTCGGGTATGGAAACAGACGCTCTGACTTGGAGGAGGCTGTGGAGAAGCTCCCAGGGCTCCTCCCCTGCCACGCTGCCTCCAGGGTGGGGGGTGGGGCTGCAGGAGCCTTCACCTTGATCCCCCTCACGGAGGGTCCTACCTGCCTGCCCGACCCCACTGCATCATCAGAAGTTTCAGGTTCTGTCCCCTCGGTTCATCCTCACGCCAGCCCTGGGGTTGGAATTGGTTCTCAGCCCACTTTGCGGAGTGGGTGGCCCAGGCCACACAGGTGGGGGTGGTGGTGCGGTTCCTTAACCTCTGGGCAGGGACGGTGTGAAGAGGGGCTCCCCGCCGCCTGCAGAGGACCTCCTCTGCCTCCACAGGAAAGGCTGAGACGGGGCCCACAGCAGGATGAGCCCCTCCGCCCGCCCCACCTCCCCTCCCCCCCGCACTCACCGCCACCAGGATCTGCAGAGCGCTGTGCAGGGCCTCCACGTAGCCATGCTCCAGGGTGCAGCCAATGCCTGGCACCAGGGCCTGGCTGTCCGGGGGACCCAGGCTGGCCGCCGGCTCCTTGTGCACACAGCCCGGGCCATGCTCTTGCCACCAGGAGTGGTGCCGGGAGAGGCTGAAGGTCAGGAGCCCGCTGTCCTGGGGGAGGGGGGAGGGGTGGGGGTGGGGGGTGGGACCAGGTCAGCACCAGGGACAGAGCCAAACCCCACCCACTGCGGCCCAGATGGGCTCCCTGAGAAGCGCAAGGGGTACTCTGCCCTCCCGCCTCCCCTGCCCCAGCCCCTTGGGCTCCAGCCGTCGGGAGCAGGGGGCACTAAGGCCCTCCCAGTCGTTCCCATGTAGGGAAGGCCTCCCTGTGCTTGCCATGGGCCCTGGCTCACACCCCGTCCTCCAGGAAGGCCTCCCTGCCCAGGACAGACACCCAGGACACACTCTAACGGTGCCCTGGGCCCCTCCTTTGCATCTCAGGCCAACGCTGCCATTTCAGGTACATCTGAACTAACCTCTGTTTCCCCCACTGCTGCCCAGGTGTAGTCCCAGGAAGCAGGGGCCATCTGCTCCACTGCCCACCCGCGCCACCCCACTCCTGGCTCTTAGACTCCCCTCTGAGCTTGGGGCAAAGATGAAATACAGTGCTTTGTGTGAAGTGCCTGAACCAGCTGCACAGGCAGGCTTTGCTCACACTGATGCTCCCAGAACACGGCTTGGATGAGGTGTCCCCTCCCCTGCAGGGGGGACCCGGGGACTTTATCAGCATTTGAAGGAGTAGCCCAGAGGGTGGGCAGTGGGACGACATCCCCTCTGCCTGGCTGCCCCGGCGGTGTTCCCGCCTGCGCCCTTCTGCAAAGGCTGGTCTCTCTGCTCCTGCTCCGCAGCCCTGACTCTCCTTCCAGGTGCTGCCCAGGTTTCAGGCCCCCTCCTCCAGGAAGCCTTCCCTGTGCATCTACTACCAGCTGGAGACCACCTGCCAACCAATGCCCACAGCCCCTCATCCATCCATCAGATCACTGATCTTTCCCCAAAACTTTACTGAGTCGCTGCTATGGGCCGGGACTGTTCAGGGTGCGAGGGAGAGAACCATGAAGAGACCCGGCCTCTGCCACCATCGGGGAGCCGCGCGATAAACAAGCGAACACATCCAGTGCCCCCGGGCCCTCGCCAAGATCCCTTCCGTTTGCATGAGTTTCCCATGACTTAACTCACCTTTGAGAGGCCCCCCACTTCCAAGTAGAAGCAGATAATGAAGATGTTCCAGGTGACCCAGGCGGCCGCCCACACTGCGTACTGTGGAGACAAGAGAGGGCGGGGGAGGGGGTGGGGGGGAGGGAATGTGACTTTGCACCTCCCCCTTGGAGGACAAGGCCTCTGCAGGGTGGGGGGGCTCTGCTCCCCAAGTCTGGAGCCCAGGATGCTCCGTTTGGCGGAGGGTGTCCCTGAGCCCACCGGGAAGAGGTCCCACACTGTGCCAAAAGGGCAACAAGGATCCGGCCCCAGCAGGGCCGGGGAACACCTAGGAGATGGGGAACGGCGGGCTGGAGGGGGCCAGCACAGAGCATACTTCCCGAGCTTGGTGTCCTGTCCCAGAGGTGTCCGTGGCCCATGCCACATGAATCAATGACAAGCAAGGGCAGAGCACCCCCAAAACCCACCCCAAAGATTGCCCCCAAGAGCTGCCTGCAGCGGGGAGGGCTGCCAGCTGGTACCTGCTTTCGTCACGTTTTACTGAGACGCAGCCCCGCCCATTGTGCGGCACTGCTCAGGCTGTGTCTGGGCCATGACAGGGCTGAGTACCTTCCACGAGACTGTGCGGCCTTTACAGGAGGGTTTGCTGCAAACCCTGATCCAGACCAATTATTCTGACCTGTACTGAACGAAAATGCTACTCTGCTCGGAGCAAAACTTTCTCTACATCGTCTGAGCTTCTCCAGAGGCAGGACGGTTGGGGGCATGGGACCACGGGCAGGGAGGGGGTGCTGAGACATGCTGGGTTCCAGTTCCGCCTTGGGCCCCTGGCAGGTGCTCTGCAGCTGTTTCCCAGAAGCAACCCGGAAGCCACAATGTCCAGGTCAGAACTCAGACGTCCAGGCTGTGGGAAGGTCCGAGCCTGGGGGTCTGTGGGGCTGAAATCCGGGCCTTTCCAGGTTTTCTCATGGCTTCCAGGAAAATACTGCCACTGAAGCCCTCCATGTCGGTCATCCCGGCCCCCCTGCCCACAGGAGAAGGGCCGGAGCAGAGCGGACTCACCACCACGATGTAGCGAGGCCGGTACTGGATGTGCCAAAGAGCCCCAGGATGACCACGACAATGTGGGTGAAGGTGGCCAGGATGGGTGCCCACTGGTAGCCCAGGAAGTCGAACACCTGCCGCTCCAGGGCGGTGACCTAGGAGCAGGGCAGGCGTGTGAGGGGCGGCGGACCCCTGGGAGCCCCAGGTCCCGCTCCTGCCTGATCGCCACCATCCAGCGCCCACTGTGGTCTCGGCCATGCAACAAAAATCTCCAAACAAGTCGATGGGCCTAGAAGCATCACCACTGGGGTGTCCCTCTTGGAACAAGCCCCCGCCCTCAGCTTCCTCACCTGCAGAACGGGAACACGGCGGCTGCTCTAAATTCGGGGGCTGCAGGGCCAAACAGCAAACGTGGGGCAGGATGGTCGAGTGGGACACTGGGCTCCTTGGGCCCCCAGATCAGCACCCTCCCCGTCCGCGGGGCTCTCTCACCGCTTTGGGGCCTCTCTTTCCAGGACGTTCCCACCGCTCCCCTGCTCTGTGGATGCCAACCCTGCAGGCTCGGCCGACAGAGGACCGACGCCAGGGGATCAGATATGCCTAAGAAACCTGCCGTTTTATACGCAGGGGAGATGGACCAGATCTGAACTTGGTCGTGACTTCAGAAAGCATTCCCTCATTCATTCATTCATTCACTCATCATGTTTGTGGGGCCGAGCTTATCACCAGGAGAAAGTACGACCGAAGCCACTGCACCCCAGATGCCATCCCATCTGTATTCACGGCAAGGAAGGTGCGGCGAACAAGGGCAGAGAGGACCAGCACATCCCAGAGGACGGTGGCAGAGAAAGGACAGCAGAGCAGCACGGCCCGTGGCTGCCCCGCACAATGTCCCCGTGGGCCACCGTGTGTCCAGCACTCATTGTCACTGCAGAGGCGAGAGAGCCATCTGGACCCAGAGCAGGTGGGCTCGGGGGCCATCCACTGAACCCGGGGGTGGGGGGGACCCTGCAGGGCGGAGGAGGGAGGGGCGCCCCTCCCAGCAGGCAGCCTCAGGCAGGCATTGGAGAAGCCAGACTTCTCACAGCCGGGCGGGGGAGGCCACCGCATGCCCCTCCTCAGGACTGGATGGGCTGAGGCCAGCACAGCAGGGCTGGGACAGAGGGCAGTGGGCGGGACGGGGCTGCGAGGGGTAGTCTCCCTCCCACGTGGCCCCCGGCACTGAAGGACAGAGCCCAGCCAGGTGAGCCTTTGTGGACCGGCCCTGTGGTCACCAGGCCTGCTGGCCACAGAAGCCCCTACTGCAGCCCGGGTGCTCGGCCCTCCCCTGACCACCCTCCTCTCCTCTGCTCCAGGCCTGTGTCCTGGAGCCCTCACGGGACCCCCGCCAGCCCCCAGGAAACAGCTGCTGTGGTGCGTCCTGGGCATTGCCCAGCCACTGCGGTTGGCCTGGACCAGGTAATAGCTATTTCTAAGAGGTCTCGGGGAGGCGGCATTCCAAGCGTGTCCTGTGGCGGGGCTGGGGTCTGCCCTAGAAGACAGCTGGAGTGGGGAGTGGGGAGGCGGGAGCAGACCCACAACGGGGCATCCCATCAGGCAATTTCCAGCGGGATGGCGTCCCGCAGCAGGGTGGCCAGACAGGACCCCCAGGGAGAGGCGCCAGAATGCTCTTCCCCGATGGGAGGAAGCACACAGTAGGTACAGAGCCACGGCGCAGAGTGGAGACCTTGGCAGTGAGCTGGGCCAGCTTCAGGGCACGAGGATGAGCAGTCATTGAGCCCCCTCCCCAGTCCGCTGGACTGTGTCCAGGGAAGCCTGTTCCCTGGCGGGTGGGCGCCAGCAGCACCTCCAGGCCTTCAGGGACGCCCCACTTCAGGGATGCCCACGCCCTTTAGACAAAGTCTGAGCTCCCCGCGTGGGCTCGGGCCCTACCACCTGCCCCTCCGCCCGCCACAGACCCTCACTGCCACGTCCCCGAGACCCTGCATCTCTCAACTCCCGGAGCCACACTCCTGCCTCACCTGGGTCCTCCGCATGCAGTTGTCTCTGCGGGAGCCCCGCCACACGCACTTCTCCCCAGGTGCATTCTCACAAGCCTGCGACTCAGTCCACTCCGTGTCAATGTCAGCAGCGCTGACCCAGGACAGCAGGAGGGTCTGTCTGTCCGTCTGTCTACAGATGTCGCCTGGGCTAGGCCACTGCCTAGCCCCGAACGAGCCTCCTCGCCCATGAGGGCTCAGCTGCCCCATCTTGGCGTGGCCCCCGGTGCCCAGAGGAGGCCTGCGCATTGAAACTCCTCAATTACAGACTTTGGGCAAGGAGACAAGCATCTGAGGGCAGAGGGCCTGCCTCTGCCGCCTCACGAGAGCCCGGCCCCGCCTGACGGGGCAGTCGTGGGCTGGTGGACTCGACCCCACGCGGGCAGTCTCCACGGAGGACAGCCACGTGGGCCCTTGGCCGCAGATGAGGGCAGGGAGGGTGGATGGGCCAAGGTCCGAGGTGGTGCAAAAGGAGGTGGTGCAAAAGGAGGGGGAGGGGCCCCACGTGAAAGGCCTACACTGTGGTGGGAAGCTCCGTGGGGCAGGGAAGAAGAGATGCACATCCACACGCACACACATGCGCACACACGTGCACCCACACGCACACACGAGCACACATGTGCACGCACACAGCCCTCGGGGCAGAGCTGGCCGACAGCACCTGTTCTAGACACAGAATGAAATTTCAGTCTTAGCCCCAGGCCTCCCCTTGGTGCCCAGAAGCCCCTGACCAATGGGCAGGGACGCCTGCCCTGCTTGAAGTCGCCCGGGGTGCCATGCACGGGGCGGGGAGGCGGAGTGAGGGTGCCCCAGGTCCCCTTCCTACCCCACCCCGACCCATCACCGGCCGCCGGCACTGCCCTGGGAGGCCCAGACTCAGGGCCAGCCTGGCTGTGCCTCCCTGCTGACGTCTAAGTCTGAGGGGCGGCCCCCAGGGTCTGCTTGCCAGAGAGACCCCACAGCTGGCAGGGTGGGGCTGGTGGGGGTGTCTTTTTCGTTTCTAAGCCAAGGTACTGGAAGGCTCAGCTCTCTGCAGTGCCCCAGTGGCCTGCTCACTGGTCCCAAACCCCTCGCTGGGCCCTGGCTCCCATCAGAGCCAGGGCCCAGCCTGGGAAAGGGCCTCAGGGTGCTGCAGCTGGCTCAGAGTGGACAAACGTCACGCTGTTCTTCAGGGAGAGGGCTCTGAGATGTTCAGGCCTTTGTCCCATAGCTGGGTAACAGGAAAACTCTCACGCTTGTCAAAAAGAGAAAAGAAAGCAGAGGACTCCCCACAGGGCTTCCCCCTCGGCTCCCCCCCGCCCCGCCCCCCACAGTGACCAGAGCAGTGGGCGGCGTCAAACCTCTTCCTGCTCCGCTGCCCCCTGCGCCCGGCGGAGGAGGGACAGGTGCACGGCCGGGACAGAGGGCCGTTTGCAGCTGTCCGCTGCTCTTAGCTGTGGCCACTGGCCGCATGGGGACATAGCTCCGTCCCGGCCCTGAGGCTCGCCTGGCTGAGACTAAAGAGTCTGCAGGAAGCCCCCATCCAGGGAAACCCTGCTGCCCTCAAGCCTAGATAGCCCTTCCCCCACAGCTGCGGCCAGATCTCCAGAGGCCTGTGGTAGGCTCATCTGTGTACCGTCCGCCACAAGACAGTGAGTGACGCCGCTGCTCCAAGGCCCGGGGTGGCTCCCTATTGCCAGTGGAGCAGCCCCTGGGCCTTCATGCCTTCTGCAGGCCCGGGCTCTCTCTCAGCCTTATCTGTCCAGCAAAACCCCCCACACCGCCCACCTCCCTCCTCACTCCCCACCACCCCTGCCCGTCGCCTGCTCCACAGGGAAGCTCCAGCAGCTCCTTCCTTCCTCCAGGCAGGCCTGTGTACCTCTGCCCCCTGCCAGCCTGGACAGAAGCCCTGCCCCCAGGCAAAGGACAGAACCCGCATCCGTGCATGGCCGTGGGTGCAGGAGGACTTCCTACTCACAGCCTCTTTGAAGCAAGCCCCTTCCTCCTCCGTGGCCCTCTAGCTCCAGAGAAAGTACCCTGCCCGCTGAGTTAGGAGCACACCCAGGGATCTTGGACAAAGCAGCATTTCCCTTTTAAGACCAGGGACCCAGGGGCTCACCAGCATCTCCTCCCCAGCCCAGGAGCCTCCACCTTTGTTTAGCCCCCACCCCCTAGGCAGCAGGAGCTCCTGAAGCTCCAAAGGCAGAACTGACACTTGGCAGAGGGATGCCCAGTCCTCCAACAAAGCTCTGCATCCAGAGGGCCCAGCTCTGCATGCAGGCCTGGACACAAAAGACAGGGAAGTACAGCCCTGAGCACGGGCTCAACCTCTTCTCCGCTCACGGACTCTCCAGGCCGGGGCAAAGGGGAGGGGCCTCCTCCTCCAGCCTGGGGCGTCAGGGGTGGGCACGGCGGGGTTCACACACCCCTACACAGACACACCGGCAGACATGCAGACAGACACACACTCCCAAATTCACAAGCACCCTGGCCACCAGGGGCTGTCAGGTCTCAGAAACTGGACTCCGCCGCTCACTCATTGCCTAGTGCTGGCTTCGGAAAGGGAACGCACACAAACACACACACACACACACGCACACACCCTCGCAACGCTCCTTGCGCGCAAACCCGGGGCCACACATACCTTCCGACACGTGTGGACACCGCGCGCAGCGGCGCCCCTTCCCAGCCGCGCGCACGGGACTTGGAGATCGCGGAGCCCGGCGCTCCCGCGGGAAGGGTTTTGTACCACGACAGGCACTTCCAACGGCTCCCCAGCACCTGCCACGTCTCTCCGGACCCCGCGGCCGCCCCGCCCCGCGCCCCCAGCCCGGACTCCGCGCGCGCGCGCGCACACACGGCGGGGTGCGCCGGGGCGCACGGAGGGGCCGTCGGGGTCGCACATAGGGCGCTGGCTTCCCACCCCACCCGGACGGCGGGGAACTTCGGCCGCAGAAGCGTGCGGGTCCGAGCCATGCCCAGTCGGGAGCCCCCAGGGGCTGTCGCGGACCCAGCGGGCAGGGCTGAGTGTGGGGATGGCGTCCGGATCCCCCAATGCGCTGGGACTGCCGGGCCCGAGGAGGGGTCGCCGCTCACCAGCTGGAAAGTGCAGAGGAAGATGAGCGTGCAGCGGCCGGAGCAGCAGCCCATGGTTCCGGCCCGGCCCGCGGGCGCCGCCTCTGTGAGTCTGGACCAGGTGCCACCAGCGCGCGGGACGCCCGGCGCCTGGGCCCGCAGCCCCCGCCCTTCACTTTCCCCCATTCCCGCCCCGCCAGTCCCCGGCCCCCGGCCCGCCCCACTCTGCAGCGTCCCTCCCCACCATTGCAGGGCTCCGCCCCGCCTGGCCCGCGATCCCAGGTCCCCGAAGTCCCTGCCCCCCCGCCCCCCGCTGCAGCCCCGCCCCCGCCCCACAGACTCGAGATCACGGCCGGCCAGTTCCCACCGCGCATCCCCAGCCAGTCCTCTGTCCCGCCCTGCTCGGCAGCCCCAGGTCCCCCAGCCCAGCCCCGCCCCTCCGAATAACAGCTGCGCAGCGTCTCTCTCCCTCTCTAGCCCGACTCGCAGCCTCTGGGGGCTTGTGCCAGCTGGGGAGGGGGCGCGGGAGCCCTTCTTAAAGGGGCGATGGCGCAGCTTGTCAGGCGGTGCGGAGCTGGAGGGGCTGCGTGGTGGCCCCAGGGCAAACCCAGAGCTGCTGCAGACCTGCCCCATAGAGTCCAGGATAACCCCCAGGATATCCTACCCCGAGCCCCGCACCCGTACCTCCCGCGCTTGCCCCGGGCTCTCGTGTGACCCACCCACCCAACCTCCTTCCTAATGGGTCCCCGGGCGCACTCCATCCCTGAGGCATCCTGGACTAGGTCAGGAGCTCCCAGGTCCCCCTGCGGGGGGTGAGGACTCAAGAGGAGGAGGGGCGGGCTAGCCTACCAGGAGCTCACCTGCCCAGGCACTGCGGAGGGGCGGGGAGGTGGGGGCTGCAGGCCAGGCCAGGGTCAGGCCTGAGGGGGAGGTTCCCTGGGAGACCCTGGGCTGTAGGCAGCTTTGGGGCACGGGACCTGTGCTTGGTGGAGGGAGGGCTAGATGAAGACCTCCATGCGCAGAGGTGTGGAGGTGGGACTGAGCAAGATGTAGGGCTGATGGTGGGAGTGAGGCAGGTAAGGAGGGGGCCGGAGATGTGGGCACAGGCTGGCTTGGGCTTTACCCCACTGGTCATAGGCAGTCGCTGGGTTCTACATCAGGGTGACCCATGGTCAAGTGAGTCTCGTGCTGGGATGCGGGCTGTGGCCCTGGTCAGACCCCGGGGGGAGCAGGACCCAGACAGAGTGGCCAGCGAGGGGCAGCCCAGCACGTGGCACTTCAGCCTTGGGCCGCGGGTCTTGGCTCCAGCAGTCCAGAACCAGAGGGTCCCAGCCCCGTGGTGACGGTGGTGACAGGGTGCCCCGAGACTAAGCAGCACCTCCAGGCAAGGGCGTTTGCAGAGAGGTTGCTGGACATTGGGTCCTTGGAGCTCTGGCCACCCCGTTATCACCAGCCCCCTTCCCAGAGGAGGGACCTGAGACCAATCTCCCATGGCAACCTCAATTCCTGACCCCACTCACGTGAGTTCACAAACTACCCGGAGTTTTCCCCTCCGTGATTTCGGTTCCCCCGCGTGCATTTGCCCACCTGTGCCAGGATGCATGGCCCATGGCTGTCACCGCGCTGTCTGCAGACAGAAGCCAGACAAGCACCTGAAAAGAGAAAAGCCATTCAGAACCACGAGAGACCACTTCACACCCACCAGGATGGCTGGAATCCACAGACAGACACAGCAAGTGCTGGCCAGGACTCAGAGCAACCAGGACGTGCACACACTGCTGGTAGGGCTGTAAAACGGTGCAGCCGCCGTGGAAAACAGTCTGGCAGGTCCTCAGAGGTTAAATATGAAGTTACCATGGGACCCAGCAATTCTACTCCTAGATATTTACCGCAAAGAAACCAAAATGTCCACACAAGTGTTTCAGCGGCATTGTTTATAAGGGCCCAGAGTGGAAACAACGCAGGCATCCCTGAATGGATGGATACATTTTAAAATGTGGTCCAGCCATACAATGGAGTGTATCCAGCTATATAACAAGGTATCTAGTTACTGATACCTGCTGTGCCGAGAACCAACGTTGAAAGCCTTATGCGGGGGGCTTCCCTGGTGGCGCAGTGGTTGAGAGTCCGCATGCCGATGCAGGGTACACGGGTTTGTGCCCTGGTCCGGGAAGATCCCACATGCCGCGGAGCGGCTGAGGCCATAACAGTGAGAGGCCCGTGTACCGCAAAAAAACAAACAAACAAAAAACATTATGCGGGTGAAATAAGTCGTTGCAGGCCAGCCACTCCTCTTCAAAGCTGTCGCCAGGTGGGGGTGGAATGGGGCTAGCCTCCCCTGCTGGCACCTCCTGGAGGCCTCCTGGGCATCACCCGCTCCAGAAGGACGGGTCCTGGCGGAGGGGTCGGGGGTCAACCAGAGCCACTCGGACACTGACCTGACGTGTGGAGCTCTGCACAGGGTCAATGGCGTCCATACACCTGGGGCATGCACGCTGGGTGGCCAGGAGGGACCCCCGGGCGCAGAGCCACCCGTTGTACAGATGACAAGCCTATGACTCTCCCTAGGCCCCCTCTGCACTGAGACTTTACATAGCGCTGCACTTCGTATTCCTCCTGGCAGAGGGCTACGGTTCCTGGAGGCTGAATGTTGCCAATTCTGCATTTTACATAGACCCCCAGATGGAACTCAGTGATCAGAGGCCCCCCTTGCCTGAGCCAGGTCGGGGCAGCAGGAGACTGCAGTGCCATGTGAGTCATGCGCAGAGAACAGAGGTGGGCTATCTCCAGGCCCCCAGCAGGCCGTCCGAGGAGCTGGGGGACAGACGGCAGCCTGACACCTGGGCAACGCTGCCGGGTCACCAAGGTGAGGCCGGGAACGTCCACACTGCCCACAGCTGAGCACAGACAGCAAATCTGGAGGAAAGCCTGCCCCTGGGGTCTGCGGGCCGAGGTGGCACGGTCGGGGGAGGTGCCCCTGGTTTCCAGGATGCTCTGAGGGTGGGACTGAGTCCCTGGGGGAGGAGCAGTCTCACCCAGAGAAGGCCTCCAGGCAATTTGCTGTGGCAGCTGTAAATTTACTACAAACTGGGCGGGGGTGGGGTGGGGGGTGGGGGTGGAGCTTAAAACAGCAGAAGTTTATTCTCTCCCAGTTCTGGAGGCCAGAAGTCCAAACTCAAGGTGTCGGCAGGGTCACGTTCCCTCTGGAGGCTCCGGGGCGGGACCCATCCTTGAGCCCAGCTCTCGTGGCCCAGGCGTCCCTGGGCTTGTGGCCACGTCACTCACATCTCAGCCTCCATCTTCACACGGCCTTTTCCTCTGTCTGTCCCTCCTCTTCTGTCTCCTGTAAGGACACATTGCGGCCTCACCCAGGTAATCCAGGAGAATCTCATGCGAGATCCTTAATTCAATCCCTACCGAGACCCTTTTCCCAAATAAGGTCCTGTTCACAGGTTCCAGGCAGTAGGGATGTATCCTCCGGAGGCCACCATTCAGCACTACACTTGGAGAGGCCAGATTGAGGTTTGGGGGGGCCCCCTGCACCCTTCTGCCACCCCCATCCACCCTGCAGAGCTCAGCCATCCCTGTGGCAGAAACAACAGCCGCCTCGGGGCCTGTGTGGGGTCAGCTCACAGCGGGGCTAGAGGAATTTCAGCTCTGTCAAAACCTCTTGCCTACTAGAGAATGGACTTGAGGATATGGGGAGGGGGAAGGGTGAGCTGTGACAAAGTGAGAGTGGCATGGACATATATACACTACCAAACGTAAAATAGATAGCTAGTGGGAAGCAGCCGCATAGCACAGGGAGATCAGCTCGGTGCTTTGTGACCGCCTGGAGGGGTGGGATAGGGAGGGTAGGAGGGAGGGAGACGCAAGAGGGAGGAGATATGGGGACATATGTGTATGTATAACTGATTCACTTTGTTATAAAGCAGAAACTAACACACCATTGTAAAGCAATTATACTCCAATAAAGATGTTAAAAAGAAAAACAAAAAACCTCTTGCCGTCTCTGTTCACCCAGAGCGACGGAAACCGCCATGTGCACAGATGTTTTCAGACGAATTTGGGAGACATTTATAAGTATCAACAAACACTCCCGGAAAGATATTGGCTGAGCCCCAGAACTGCATGTGGGGGGGGCCTGACCCCTTAATCCAAACCAGATAAAAGGCACTGTGGGTCCTGTTCTTCCTTTGAAAGAGCAACAGAGCTGGACAGGCTTCAAAGAACAGAGAGCGGCCTCAGGCTCCCTGGGGTGCCTGACACAGGAGCAAACTCCCTTGGCCCAGGTGGAGGCCCCACGTGCAGACACCCCACTGGTTCTCCCAGACGGACCACAGGCCCTGTGAGGGTGCCCGTCGTCGGGCTGGGGTACAGACGAGGCATTAAATCCAGAAGCCCTCCTGCGGGCCTTTGAGAGCTAGAAGCGCTGGGCGGGAGGAGACAGCTCGCTGCCGTGACCCAGACGCGGCCCAGGTATGTCTCTGGCCCGTCCACCGGCACGTCAGCCCGGGCCTCCTGAGACCCGGTCCAGGAGAGCCCAGAGGACACGTCCGCAGCTCTCACTGGGACCTCGTCATCACTCTCAGCGGTTCAGGGATTAAAGAGGAAAGCGGGGTAGCGGGGGAGTTGCTTAAATATTTGGCTCGTTAAGCAAACTGGAAACAAAGGAGAAGGGAAGCTGGTCTGCAGGCCTGTGTGTGTCCTCTGCTGAGGTCAGCAGCTGCCCCCCGCCTGGCTCTGCGTTCTCGCTCTCCCTCTGTCTCTGTCTCTCTCTCGATGGAGGGCTGGCATGGGGTACGATTCCCGAGTGGCAAAGGACTGGCCACATCAAGCCACGTTTACCGAGTCCCCAGGAAGGACTCCTGGGCTTTGGGAGCAAAGGGAACGGCAGGTGACAGACTCTTCCAGCCCTGCTGACACCCCCTGTGTCACTCCTGAAGGCTCTGCTTCTGTTTTTGCGCGGGTGGGGGTGGGGTGTGAAGTGACCAAGAGCCCAAGGTCCCTCCCGGGCCCAGAAGCCGCACCTCCTTTCATCTCCCTCGATGTCACGGGACCGTGGGGGAGGAGCGATGGTGATCCCGCTTCACAGCTTCACAGAGGCTGAGGCTCCGCCAGGTCCAGAGACCTGGCCGCCTGCAGCTCAAGGCGAGATTGGGTCCAGGTCTGGGTAAGTCCAGAGACGGAGCACAGGGGCAGGGGCTTTGGGAGGGGCAGCAGAGGGAGCCGGGGGCAGGATGGCAGCTCGGTGGCTCCCCTTGCCCTGTGATTTCTCAGCTGGCAGGTGCCTGGGAAGTAAGGATGAGGGATGCTGTGGGCCCCCCGGGGCCACCGGCTCTCAGGCCTCCTGGCTGACCGACCAGGAGCGCTCTCAGCCCAAAATGTGACTGGCTGCGCTTGTGGTCCTTCAAGACCTGATTTCCAACCGCCCGGCCCCCGCCTCACCCTGCCTCCCCATCGTGTTGGCCTTGGGGTCAGTGTGTCAGTGGCTGTTCCCAGTTGCCGCCCACCCCCTGGCCGGCCCTTCTCAGCCTCCCCGTGGCGCCAGGTCCTGTGTCCACCTGAAACCCCTCTTCCCTCCTGCCTCCAGGCCAAGTTCCTGCCTCTCTGGAGAGACGATCTGCCTGTCCACCTCCACCCATTCCCTCCCTCCTTCTAGCAGCAGCTCCCTCGAAGAGAAGAGGAGACAGGCAGAGCCCCACCCAGGCCTCCCCAGTGTTCGTACCACGCTGGCTGGGCTCATGCTGGGCCCCGGGGACACAGAGGGGAGCCACAAAATGCCCACCTCAACCTCGGCCACAAGGAGAGCTCACCTGACCTTCGGACTTCTGTTTGGGGTCCTTGCAGTCCTGGGAACCTGCCTCCCCTCTGGGGCTCCAGGGCTGGAGCTCGGGGCTTAGATGCCACAGATCAGCACAGTCCATCCCCTTGGCCTGTTATTAGTTTAGAAGTGGACACATGACCCAAGCTAGTGAATCTTGGGGTTTTAGCTGGGATGTGAACAGGGAGCTTACAGCCTTAGGAGCTGCATTTTGGGACCTTCGGATGAAAATGGAACAGCAGAGCAAAGATACAGAGAGAAACCTGGTCCTCAGTGATACAGCTGAGCTGCTGGATCAAGCCTCACCTGACAGCCAACTTACCACTGGACTTTTCACCACATGAGCCAATAACATCCCTTTGTTGTTTAAGCCATGTGGGGTTGGGTTTTCTGTCTCTAACAACTAGAATCTGGATAGGCATGGGAGGGGCTAAGGCAGGGGGTATGTGGGTCTTCCTGTCATAGCCCCTGGGATCTGAGCCCTCAGGCCTGTAGTCTGAGAAGCTGGCCCTGTCTCAATACACTCCTGGCCGTGACTCGTTAGCCTGTGTGACCAAGTGTCATTCGGCACAGCTGCAAGTTCCTGGGTGTTTTAGGAGGAACGACAGCTCTGGGTCAGGAGCAGTTGTGCTCCGTAGTGATGCACGGCCTCGTGAATTAGCAGGACCACATTCTGACATTCCTTCCATTTCCTTCATCCTGTGGCCCAGTTCTTCCTGTGCATCATTTAGAGGCAGCAACAGGGGTCGGATGGGTGGGCATTGCAGCACCCTCTGTGCGCCAGGGCCGGCATCGGGACCAACGCTGCCCGGCAGGGGTCCCTCCCTCTCTTCCTACCAGCGCCCAGCAAACAGTCGGCTCCATCCGCATCGCTGGGACAGAGCGAATGATCCTGACCTCGAGCCCTCCCGCTGGGAAACTGGGGCTGTTTCCATGTACCTGAGGCCCTGTCGGCCTCAAGGTGGGTCTAACTGCTCCCTGGAGCCCAGCGGGGGCCGGGTGGCATAGGCATATCCCCTTAAACACTGGGAGAAACAGCCCTGCCCCCGAGCTGAGCCCAATATGGGAGAGATTTCAAGAGGAGTTAAGAGTCTAGAGAGAGACCGAGGGCTCTGGTGATATCCATGGCCGGCGACCACCTCTCCAGGCGGCCCTGGAGCGCTGGCCAGTCAATGGGATTAGATAGTCATTTCAAGATGCCCCCAAGGTCCTGCTATGCCCCAGCCTCCTGGAGGCCCACAGAATGGCTGATCTTTAAATATAGGCAGCGAGACTTCCTGAGAGCCACCCTCCCAGGGAGGGAAGGAGCCTTGTCCTCACGGGGCCCCACATGGCCCCTCCTCAGCCCAGTTCCTGGTTTCAGGAACACAGACCTGTGCGGGGCGGAGCAGTGCTCCTGGGGGCGAGGCGGACACAGCCCTGGCTTCACTTCTCCCCGCGCGCAGGAGCTCTGGACGAGCACTGCTGGCGTGCCTCCGGGGTCTGAGTAGCCTGGGCCCGCATCTGTGTGCTGCTGCCACTGGCCGGGGCCAGGGCGGCCTCTCCGACTCCAAGCTGCCGCCTCTGCCGCTGTGCAAAGCGGGTATGGCAGACCCTGCTTCTCTGGGAAGCCCTGTGGGCGGCGCCTCTTCTGGGCAGACCCCAAAGCCACACCTGTTGTCCCTGTGCGCGTG
This sequence comes from Phocoena phocoena, assembly GCF_963924675.1. NCBI lineage: Eukaryota > Metazoa > Chordata > Mammalia > Artiodactyla > Phocoenidae > Phocoena > Phocoena phocoena. The sequence goes on from NC_089233.1 coordinate 87,037,531, forward strand.
GGGGACTCAGTACAATGACCTTGAGCCTAACGAGCCTTAAGGCACAGACCACACATGCAATACCGTGCACACATGTATACACACACGCACCAATCACACGCACACACGTGCAAACCCAAACATGCTCACAGATGTGTACACTTACATACACGGCCCTCACCAGTCCTGGGTAGCCTCCGCTGTTTCTTTAGGCTCCGCCACCCCTGATGGCAGCTGGCTGGACCCCCGGGACCCGGCGGTGAGACCCTGACAGGGTCACGGTTGACCAGTGCTCATGGCCCAACCCAGTTTCTCCGTCACTTGCACGTGTCTGGAATGAAACTGACCTCTGAGACTGGTGCTGGGTCAGATCAGAGGACACAACTGCACCCCCAGTGGACGCTCGGCCCACACGCCCTTCTACTCTGAGGAAGATGTTACACAGGCTGGGTACCAACCTCGCCTCCACCACGTGCTGCCCTTTCGACCTGGGGCAAATTGCTTACTTGTTCTGTGCCTCCGCTTCTTCACCTGAACAACAGGTGCACATCAGGAAGAGCTGCACTGCTGTGCCATTTACACAAGATCTTCCTCATCGAGCCCAGGGCCTGGCTTCAGACGAGCAGGCAGGAAGCGTGGGCCCCGGCCTAGAAGGGGAATTGGGGTCCTCCTTTCACAGATGGGGAAATTGAGTCCAGGAGGCAGCAGCGATGTGTCCCGGGTCCCACGGTGACTTCACGGGTGAACTCGTGTGGCCCAGGCCAGCCCCAGCCTCGCGCAGCCATTTACCCCGAGGTTTGCATATCGCTGCCCTCGTATTCCCTTCAGTTTTACTCATATCATATCGAGAGCTTCAGCAGCCCTGGGGAGGAAACCACAAAGATGATCACATTACTCTAACTGGAAATTAATGTACTGCCGGCAGGTCTAGAAGAAAAACAAATTATCTAAATATTTCAGATGGGGTAATAAAACGTTTCCAGTTTGCAGCTGCGTGTTCTGCTCCATTCACCACTTCAGTGCCCAGACTGATCCTCTGTTACTTGGTCACTGAGCCAGCCTTGAGATGGCAGAGAGAGGCAGGGGCACCACGGATGCTGTGAGGAGGCAGGCTTGCCCTGTCCTTGCAATGGCCACCTCCCTGCTCTTGGCCCCGGGGACGAGCATAGCCGCAGGGCTCCAGAGCCTGGGGTGGAGTAGGGGTTGACCTTTTAGCTTTATGATCAGAAAACTGAAAGTTCAGCCTCTGCTCGTTGTCTGCACTAGCAGTGCCAAATGATGGCTTCCGCTGTGCCCTTTCAGGGACCACCTTCCCTCTTCCTCTCCTCCCTTTCAACATCCTTCATAGCCCGCTTCCTCCAGGGAGCCCACGTGAGGAATCCAGCACGTGGCTCTCGCTCTCTGAACTTGTGGAACCCACACAGTCCCAGCCCCAGGGTCTCGTGCCGAAATCTACACTGTCTCACGTTGTCCTTGTGTAGACCCTATGGGTGCCCCGTGCACATCACCTCAGTCCTCTTGTTTCTGTGATGCCAGTGGCTTCTCACTGCAAGCCCTGCTGGCTCCTTCCCGAGGGCTTCCCCTGGCTGCACGAGGTGCTTATGCTAAGCTGGGCACAGGGTGGGCTGGAAGGGCCAGGAAGCTAAGATAACCCTACAGGGCAGCTTTCAACCAGCAATGGAGGGAAATGCAAATGAGATAACCCAGCATACGTGCCAGACACTGGAGCTCTCACACTGCTGGTGGGGTGTGAGATGATACAGACATTCTGGAAGACTGCTTCACAATTTCTTATGAGGTTCAACATACACCTCCCCGATCACCCAGCAGCCTAACTTCTAGGTAATTATGCACAAGAAATGTTAAAATACACCCACGTGAATTTCGGGGCAGCTTTATTCACAATACCCAAGACTCAGAAATGACTCCACTGTCCAATACGTGAACGGATAAACAAAGAGTTATATTCATTTAACGGAATAGTATTCAGCAATAAAAAGGAATGAAGTGCTGACATGCTATGACATGGATGAACCTTGAAAACATTATGCTAAGTGAAAGAAGCCATTCAGAAGAGTACTTATTGCATGATTCCATTTATATGAAGTTCTAGAACAGGTAAACTAAGAAATGGGGATAAAAGTAAGAACAGTGGTTGCCTGTGATGGAAATGTTCTATAATTGATCATGGTGGAGGTTACACTGCAGTATGCATTTCTCAAAACTCATTGAACGTAAATTGTTGAATGTAAATTATACCTCAGTAAAAACGTTCGTACTTGATCACTCCAAAAGTTCCATAGATCAATGAAGAATATGTGGAATACACGTAAGAGCACAGAATAAAAACAAAACCAAAAATCGCTTGCAGTTATACTCCCCAGAGATCATCACTCTGGACAGTTTTCTTTCTACAGTCATATTTCCCATATTCGGGATCCACACTGCTTTGCAGCCTGCTTGCAACGTCTCCAGCTGTCCTCCGTGCCCACCCCCTACCCTTCTCCACCTCAGACTGCACCGGTGGGCCTGGCCAGTGGGAGGCAAAATCGGGAGACCAGAGGGTGAGAGGCCAGAGAGGCCGGTATTTATTCCCGTGCCGCCTTCTACTAGGTCGCCTTGGGCTGGTCATGCCCTAAACAAAAGATGACAGCTCCTCTTGGGCAGTGGCCCTGAGGACACTGCCCTTCCCGAGTCCGGGAACCCCTCCTTCCCTCTTTTCCTTGGAGTCTGCTGACGTCACAGCTCTGCTGCTCCAGCCCTGGGTTCCCGCAGAATTCCTGCGGTGCCCTAAACCCGCGCATACCCTGCTAACCAGCCCCCTTGTGAGTAAACGCCCATGAATCGTTCTAATTTGAGCAGGCCATCAGTTTCCCGTCTGATCCTGACGGCGCACCGCTGGTGAGCACGGCTGTCGGTCCCCAGGCTACCGCGGTCCCCGCTGGACTAGCAGCTCCGACACAGCAGCCCGGAGGAGGACGCGTCCCCATAGCTACGGGGTGAGGCAGCGCTTCCGGCCAAGCAGGCGGGGAGGAAGGCCCGCCCCCGCCGGCCCGTCCCCGGCTTCCCGTGAGGCGTTGCGAGGCGCGACGTAGCCGGAAGCTGGTGGCGGTGGGGTGGGTGGTCGGCGGTCGTCCTCGGTGCGGTTCGCGGCGCGGCCGACCCCGGCCAGGACCCCGGCCCTGACCCTGGCCTGAGCCGGCCCGACCCGGCGCGCAGGATCGAGCCCTCCGCCCGGTAAGCGCGCGGCCGAGGCCCCGAGGCCCCGGCTCCCCTCGGGCTGGTCCACTGCCCCTGCCGGCGGCCGCCTCCGCCCAGACCCCCACCCGCTCCGAGGCCGCTGTCCGCAGGACCTGGAAGCGCCCACCCCGCCCTCCCCCGGCCACCCCGGGGCTAGTCCACGGGCCCCCGGCCGTCCCCCGTCCTCTGGCCGCCCCCGCCTGGACCCACACGCCCCCGCAGCTCGCCCCCGGCCCCCAGCCTTCTTTTCTCTGAGGCTGTCACGGGCCGCTGCCCACCAACACCCCCTCCGTGGGGCGAGCCGGCCCTGCCCCGTCCCTTCCTTCGGCACCAGGAGCTGGTTTGGACACAGGGTCCCGTCGGGCCGGGTCTGAGCTTTGAAGGGGCTTCCACTCCTAAGAGGGAAGCGTCCTCCCCCTCGGTGTTGGAGAGGTCGGTCTAATCGGAAATGGCAGCCTCACCCTTGGTGGCCGTGGGTGATCGTCTTGGGGGAGGGAGAGGAAACCAAGAAGGGACTTTGGAATTCTCTGTCAGTGCCCGTGCGTTTAGGTGGAACTGTGCTTCTCGTCTGCCCTGTTCAACAGCTTCGTCGCTGACCACCCATGTGAGAGTTAATTGTGTCGTTTAGTGCAGGCCAGAGGGTTCTGCCATCCTCTGTTTCTGTGCCAGGTGGGGCTGTGATAATGGCCCGGGGGATAATTAGCGTTTAAGTTGGCTTTGGCATCCCTTCCTGGGACCGTACCCTGCAGAAGTGCAGAAGTGATGGTGTTTTAAGTGAGAAACAGTTGTTCTTCGGTGTAGGTGCTTCGGGGGCCTCAGGTGGTTTCTGGGAAAGATGAGCAGGATTTCTGCCTGTCGCCTGTGTAACAGCCCCAAGCGGTGTCCCTAAGTCATCCCTTTTCATCTCAGGCATTGAGGAAGTCCCAACTTAAGGAACAGCATTCTGCCGGCTGACAAGTGGCTTTTTCCTGTAAACTGAGAAGTGTTATTTGGTTCACCATTTACTGAGGCCACGTTCACTTGCACAGAGCTGGGTTTGGTTTCAAGCATTAATGCAGGAGTTCTTGGATTATATTTCAAGACAAACTATAGTTTTGAAAGTTAGGAAGTGTTTGGTTTTTATGTATTAGAGTTAGCATTTCACAGAAGTAAAGGATTCTCACGTCCAAAAAAAGTTCCTTTTAAATCCGAGCCAAGTCATTTAGTTTTCACGTATTTCCTTTGCTGTACTTTTGCAGACACTCTCTCTGCCTTCTTTTACGCAGTTAGAAATTCAGGGCAGGCTTACCCCAGTTCTGACTTTTGTTTGCCTGGGTCCTGTTGGCCAGAACGGGAGCCTCTGGGCAGGCACAGTTCTCTGGAAAGAGCTCCCAGGGGCCACCCATTTCTGCCTTCGCCCTGTGGGTGACTGGAGCTCAGCCTGAGGACAGGATCCCGCCTGGATGGATCGGGCCGGGTGCTGGGTGCTGGGCAGGATTGTGGGTTCGGGTGTTTGCCTTCGAGACCGTGATGCACAGCACAGAGGAATACGGAGCAGAAAGGCGCCTCCGGCGAGCCCTTGGCTTTGTTTCCCTCAGTTACAGAAAGCAGACATTTGTCTCCTAACCTCAGCTGGCTCAGAAGTGGGCGTTGTGGGCGTTAGGCGTCCTGGGGCTCAGGATTCGGGAGGCCTGGGTGTGGGGAGAGGCAGGGTCCCCTTGGGGAGCAACCGAAGGTGACTGCTGCTCCTGGGACTTGCACGCTAAAGCATTGGCAGGGAAGCTGGTTGGAGCAGTCCCTCACAGACGGTGGGGTGCAGGGTCGGAGGCTGGAGACACCGCCGGCAGCCCAGTTGTGTGGCTCTGTCCCTTAAGCCGCCTGTGTGTCCTGAGAGGACGCATGCTGCCGGGGGAGCTGGAGGGACAGCCTGCAGGTCCTGGTCACGAGGGAAGGGCCAGCCTGAGACTCAGGCTGGGCATCCATGGGGTTACTTTACTGCCGACACCACGCTGGGCTCCCTCCCCATCCCCCACCTGAAACTTACCGGGCCACCACTTGAACTTGAACTTTGCCAAAGCTAGGAGATCTATAAAGAAGTAAATGGGTTTTCTCTTCAGCTCGGGCTGTGTGGCTGCTGTTCCCCGGCAGTGTCCCCCTGAGATGCGGTGGCAGGTCTGCTGGTCCCTAGACCCCTGTCCTTGCCCTGCTGTGGCCATGCTGTCTGTCACCTCCATCCTTCAGATGGTCCCTGGGAGGCCAGCTTCTTCCTGTGTCAGTCGGGGCCACTGCTTCCGCCCCAGGCCAGGAGCCTCCCTGCACTGGTAGAAGGTAGAGGGGCTGCGGGGGCCGAGAATGTGGGGCTCCCTGGCTTCGGATACTGTCAGCCCAAGTCTGATGTGTCGCCCTGAAAAGGGGAAATGAGATTTAACAGCCAGTCTGAGCACGTTTTGTGAAGACCACCCCTTGCTGTGAACTTCACCAGAAGACGGGTGTTTTTATAAATCGTGTGGTCTTGGTGGTACATGATGAGCAGCCTCCGGTAATTGCGCGTCGCCCCTAATAACCACGCTCTGGGTGGCCCGGGAGCGTCCAGACTGATCTCGGCTTTTCTTAGCACGTGGAGAGCAGGTTCCTGCAGTAAGTAGCCCTGTTCCCCTGTAGCTTCCAAGCAGCTTCACGGAATTTCTTGAAGTCATACTTTGTAGTGTGTTTGCCCCAAAGGTTGATCTTCTTTTGAAGTGACCTATTTGGAAGTTGAAAAGTTTGTTTTTCTCTTTCACAGCGCCATGGCCAGCCCGAGAACTAGGAAAGTTCTTAAGGAAATTAGGGTACAAGATGAAAACAACGTAAGTGTCCGCTTTTCCTTGACACTTGGCTTAGGTTTTGGGGTCCTCTCAGAGTTGCTTGTGGCCTCAGAGTCCTCCCTCCCTGTCACCGTTGGCCTCCCAGCCAGCCTCCCTCTGCCCCCTCTGGGGGCCCCCCATTGGGTCTTCGGGGTCCCCGCTCTGGGTGAGTCGCCTGGGCGCTCTTCGCAGGTGTGTTTTGAGTGCGGTGCCTTCAACCCTCAGTGGGTGAGCGTGACCTACGGCATCTGGATCTGCCTGGAGTGCTCGGGGAAGCACCGCGGGCTCGGGGTGCACCTCAGGTCAGTGCCCTCTGCTCCTGGGCTGCCGCCTGGCGGCTGACGGGAAGGTGAGGGCCACCCCCAGGCCGGCTCCTAACTGCTCCGGCACTCTGGCACAGGACGTGCACGTGTCGAATTCCAGACTGTTTGGGGTGGGCTCTTGGATGCTGGTACTGGTGGCGAGGTCGGCCCTCTGGTGTGTAGCTTTGTCCGGTCCGTCACTATGGACAAGTGGAAGGACGTGGAGCTGGAGAAGATGAAGGCCGGCGGGAACGCTAAATTCCGGGAGTTCCTGGAGTGTCAAGAGGTCTATGACCCCTGCTGGTCCCTGCAGGAGAAGTACAACAGCAAGGCCGCCGCCCTCTTCAGGGACAAGGTGAGCACAGGCCGCCCGGCCGCGTGCAGGCTGCTCCGGCCATCGGCTGCTGGAGTGGTTCCAGGGGCTGAGGTCTCCTGTGGGTTCTGACACGACACGGAGGCCATGTGTAGTCCACACACAGACAGGACGTGTGGCCCCAGCTCGCCCCACCCAAGGGGAAGCAGGTGGCCTGTGATTAGGAGGGCTGAGCCCTCCTCGCAGCCTCTGGGGAGCGCTGCATCCGTTCGGGGGGCGCAGAGGGGGCCCGGGCGCCACACCGACCAAGAGCTTGCTCACCGCCCATCGTGAGAGCCAGTCTCAGTGTCGGCACCCGCAGAGCCCTGGCCCGTGGCAGCTGAGCCCGAGGGGCTGTGTGCGGGGCAGGCGGCATCCACGCTGCCTGACGCCCTGGCTCCCTCTGCAGGTGGCCACTCTGGCCGAAGGCAGAGAATGGTCTCTGGAGTCATCGCCCGCCCAGAACTGGACCCCACCTCAGCCCAAGACGCTGCCGTCCTCTGCGCACCGGTAGCTACTCGTCTGGCCTGTGGGCCGGGCTCTGGGCTGGGTTTGCCCGGCTCCGACCTTAACTGTGGCTCAGGGTCCCTGTGCTGTTGTGGTAACAGCTCCAGTTGTGAGCTGTTTCTGAAAGTCAGTGGGAAAAACAACTTTTTAAGTTACAATTCAAACTTTTAGTAGAAATTCAACCAGTAAAGGTACGTCTGAAGTAGAAGCACCATTCCCCGTTCCTCAGATCTGTGCCCACAGCACACGGCATCTCTGTAGGACCCAGTCTGGCTGCTGTTTACGTCTCCTGTCCTGCCTGAGGGCTGCCCACGTCCCCAGGGTGACCCATCCCCCTGGCGGGCATCCTGTGTCCTCTCGTGGGTTGGAGGCTGGTGTTCCGGGGTGACTGGTCTCAGAGAGAGCTCCCTGTTGACGCCAGGGGTGCCCAGCGGCCCTCCCCTCCGCCTCCCCCTTGTGTGGCGAGATTCCGGTCGGAAGGGCTCCAGATTCCTGCCGAGCGCTTGCTTTGGCCTCGACCCCTGCGGCCTCCCTGCAGGCATGGGCAGGCGTGGAGCTGCTGTGCCCCCCACCCTGGGCTGCAGCACCTCCCCCTGCTTCTTGCCGGCTTCAGCCGCTGAGCCTAAGCCTGAGCCGCCCTCTGCTCCAAGCTTTGGAGGAGCCAGGTGTGAGCAGGTGGGCGTGACGGCACCTCCCAGAGACCCCCGTGATCCTGTGGGCGTGTGCCCACCGCCTGTCGGCCTCTCTGACCTCTGACCCTCCATTGCAGAGCCTCTGGCCAGCTGCAGAGCTCCGCCACCTCCGCGGACAAGGCTTTTGAAGACTGGCTGAACGATGACCTTGGCTCCTATCAAGGGTAAGGCCTCCGGAGGGCTTGGGGGAGCTGGGGGAGGCCCAGGCAGACCTGGGGCCCCTGGGAGTTTGGCCCCTGCGAGGGTCGGGGGAGGCTGCTGCCCACATGTGCAGGGGGTGCAGAATCGGCAGGCCTCCCGGGGTGCTGCCTGGCAGCCCAGGTTCGGGTGGGGAGCTTGAGTGGAGAGAAAACCACGGCTCAGAATGCTTGGGAGCAGAAAGGACCTGCTTCCTTCCTGGAACCTGCCTGACCTGTGGTCGAGCCTGTCCCACTCCCTGCAGTGACCGGCTGTCGCTTTGGGTCTCGCCAGGTCCTCTGGCAGGTGCAGCAGGAGGGCCTCGTCCCACCAACAGAGGAGAGCCTGACCCCACACTGGGGTGTGGGAGCCGCACGTCCTCCGGGGTGCCCGTCCCGGGTCTGGGCACGTCCGCACCCCCAGCTGTCGGGAGCAGCAGGGCTGTTGCTTGTGTCCCCGCCAGGGCCCAGGAGAACCGCTACGTGGGGTTTGGGAACACGGTACCGCCTCCGAAGAGGGAAGACGACTTCCTCAACAGCGCCATGTCATCCCTGTACTCGGTGAGGACGCCCATCCTGGCTGTCCCCCGCTCCCCAGGGGCCTCCCGGAGCCTGGCCGTCCTGGGATCCCGCGCTGGCCCGTCTCACAGAGGCCCCCCTCCCTTTCCTTCACTGACGTCTCTTCTTAAAGTGCCGCTTATGGTGTTTAATCCCACGCGTGTTTTGTCGTTCGTTTACTTTGGCTACAGAACACGTCCCTCAGATTTAGCAAGGCTCGTTTCCTCTGAGTGGAGCCCGCCTGGCCGCCCGCTCCTGGCAGAGCCTCCCAAGCATGTGGGTTCTGGGCCAGGGCTGCCCCAGGGAAGAAAGGGGCCGTCGGCCTGGCACGCCGTGCAGGAGCCTGTTCTCCAGGAGCGCCTCCCAGGCTGTAGTGTGTGTCTCCGTGTCACCCCGCCCCGCCACGGGGAAGAGGCCGCATGCACTTCTCAGTTCCTCGCGAGGGTCCCTCCGCGTCTCCTTCAGATGGAACAGGCCGAGTTGGGATTTAAATGAAGAGTTTCTATTTCCAAATTGCTTTCATCTATCTTGGAGGCTTAGGGGAAACAACCTTGGACTTAGAGGAAGGAGGACAGCTTTCAGGAGCTGCTTCTGGGGCCCTGGCTGTGTCCTTCCCACAGAACGTGGGTGCGAGGCGGCCGGCACGTGTCTGAGGAGCACCCCCCTTGGTGGCCACGTGTGGAGCCACCATGTGGCTTCTGTGTCACTTCCTTTCAGGGCTGGAGCAGTTTCGCCACTGGAGCAAGCAGGTTTGCCTCAGCAGCGAAGGAGGGTGTAAGTAGCCTGTCCCGTCATGCGGCCGCGCGGGCCAGGTGGCTCTGGGAGACCAGGGGGTCCTGACGGGGCTCAGGCCGCACGTCCATCTGCCCTGAGTGGGTTTCGGTGAGCAGCCTCTCGCCCTGGCGAATCCTCCAGGCCCCACGGACGTTCTTTGTTCTGACGGTTGGTGGTGTACTGGGCAGAGCGGGGCTGCCTGCAGGGGCTGGGCTGGCTCCAGAAGGCGGGTGCCGGCGGGGCGTCAGGGTGACCCAGGCTTCCCTGCCTCCCCCTCCCCCGGCCCAAGCAAAGCCTGGAGTTTCTGCTGCTGGGTCTCCAGGGTATAGACAGCCCGAGTTTCCTCTTGCCCTCGCCTGCTCCTGGGCTTGAGGCGACGCAGGATTTGGGGGTATTGTCAGGACAGGCAGCTGGGCCGTGGGCGTGTGCTCGGCTCCTGGCAGTGACTGGGTGGAGGCCAGGCAGGAGGGGCCAGGCCAGAGGCGTGTGCGCGGGTACGGGCCTGGCGAGGAGACCGTGCCGTGGCAGGGACAGGAACGCCCGGAGCCGGGACGGGAGGCCGCCTGGAAGGCTGACCCAGAGCACACGGGCCCTGGAGAGGCCAGGACGGGAGTTTCTGAGGGCCAGAGCCCGGGGAGGAGCCTGGCGCTGGGGCACCAGCGCTCTGCCACCTGGCCTCTGCTGATTCCCTCTGGGGCTTTGCGGGGCTGCGGTGGGGATCCAGGCCTTTCCCTCTTTGCTTATTATGAGAGCGGCCGGGGTGCTGGGCAGAGGTGAGAGGTGTGACCAGACCGCGCTCGGCAGCGAGGGGGAGAGCTCGCTGGAGAGGGACCTGCCCCACCTGTGGGCCCGTGGGCGGCCTGTGCGCCCTGCCTTCCAGAGCAGGGAGGTCGGCGTCAGCCCTGCTCCCTCATCCTGGCTGCCCCTCCCCTGACGGCCTTCCTCCAGGGGAAGCGGGTGTGGTGGGCAGCTTTGCAGGGCCCCTTAGAGCTGCTGTGGGGTGAGCACCAGTGCCTCGCGGCCGTCAGGAGACCAGCACGGTGTCTGGGCCCCAAGGACGTGCAGCCCTGGTGGCCAGCGTCAGGCAGCTGACCAGAAAGCCCTCTCTCTGTGTTTCCTTTCAGGCGACAAAGTTTGGATCCCAGGCAAGTCAAAAGGTAACAAAGGAAGCCTCTGCATTCGTGCTCTCAAGGGTTCTAGGCTGGTCGCACGCTTTGTGCCTCGCGCTCAGGGGAAGGGCGCTTCCGCGGGCAACTTGGGCACTGACAGGCCCGTGCGTGCGTTCGCCTCCCAGGCTCACATGTCCACGTGTCACTTTGGGCGCCTGCGGGTTAGCAGGTGGAGGAGGCTTAGATCCTGCCCCTTCCCTGGTAGGCGGGCAGCCATAGGTCCCTGTGCCCTTGGCCTCGTGGGGAAGGAGGCTCTGTGCCATGTCTGGGCAACCACACACGGGAGGCCCAGCGCCCCCCAGGGGACCGGGGTCTGCATCCTGTGACAGCAGCATGCCTCTGTCCCCGGTTAGCGCCCTCCCTTCTCGTGGGCGGCATCTCGGGCCCTGGTGTTCGTCTTTTTCTCACACCTTGGCTGGCAGCCCCGGCGGTCCCGGCGTGGTGCCAGGCCGTCCAAGGAGCCTCTGGGGCCACGCCGGCCCCCTCACGGCCCGAGGGCTGATCTCTTTGAGCCCCCATCTCAACTCCCTAACCGCTCGCTCCTACCATGCTGGAAAGCTCCCAGGTGGGAGGTGCCAGGTCTAGAGAGCGTGTGGCGCCCACGGGACCATGTCCTGGTTGTTGCCAAACACCGCTCCCACCGCCTCGCTCTCTCTCCCACCCCCGTCTCCCCATGCTGTCTGGGTGAAGTTCTGGGGTTCCAAGCAGCAGCCAGAGCTGGTAAGGCCGTGTCCATGCTCATGCATGCCCCCCCCCCGCGTGTCTGGCACGTGCCCCGCTCTGAGGTGTCTGCGCCGCGGCTGCATGTCGGTGCTCCCTGTCTTCACGCTCAGAGCTGCTCCCCAGCCCGACGGGCTCCCGCGTGGCCCATGCGCGGTGCTCGGGCGTCCGCGTCTCAGGCAGGAGGCGCGGGATCCGGAACCTGAGGCTGCTGCAGCGGTGCTGGGGAGTCCTACACCAGTGGCGAGGGCCGCACTCCGTGGTTGCCTCCCCTCTGTCCTACCTGCCCCCCACCTGAGCTGCTGGCCTGGGCTCGCTCCCCAGCTCCATCCCCTTCTGTCCGAACTCCCGCAGGGCCCCTGGAGGGCAGGTGGGGCTTGGGATCCACCCGTTTGTGTCGGGGGGATGCCAGGGGCTGTTCTCCTGGGATGGGTCCTGTGGGCTCCGACGGGAAGAGCCTGGTGGTGGCCACCGGATGGGGTGGGCTTCCAAGAGCTGGCTGCTGTCCGAGCCCCTTCCCAGGGTGCGTAGGCCAGGGGCAGCGGTCTCCAGCCTCTGCGACAGCGTGGAGCATCGGGTGCTGGCGGGCTGCTCGCCGTCTGCAGCCTCCTCTCCGCGGGCAGGGCTCGCAGTCCTGGGGTGAACGTGCTGCCACGTATGCGGCTTTTTCTCATCGCATCTGTCCTTCCAACAGGCATCAGAGTTGGGCCACAGTCTGAACGAGAGTGTCCTCAAACCTGCCCAGGAGAAGGTAACGCGGGGACTCCGGTACTCGGCTGCGTGCGTCTCCCGTGGGCCTCATTCGGGGGGCAGTGGTGCTGGGAGGCGCTGTTCGGGCTTCAGACTCCCGTGCTCACTTCCCGTGTCCTCACGTGTGTGTTGTGCCTATGGCTCTCGTCCCCCAGCCCAGCAAGGCCTGGCTTTGTACTCTGCTCCCACGTGGCTGTGTGTGTGCCCGGCCCCTCACCCCGGAGGAGGCCAAGGCGGCGAGAGAAGCTCCCGGGGGAGGGGGGCGTGCGGTTTGCGGCCAGCGCCAGCCTGTGCTCGGGAGACCACCGGGGGAGGGTCCGAGCGAGACCGGCCCGGGCTGCGGGGTGGTCGGCTTGCTCCTCGCCCTCACTTCTGGGGAGGGGGTGACGCGGCGTGGAGACAGGTCCCCTGACAGGTGTCGGTGGGCGTTGTCCTTTGTCAGTAATGGGCAGCAGGGCATCTGCCTCGGCTATGACGATGCTGTTTCGATCCTCCAGGTGAAGGAGGGAAAGATTTTTGATGATGTGTCCAGTGGGTTCTCTGAGTTGGCGGCCAAGGTAGGGAAGCCCCGCCTGACAGGCGGGCTCGGCTGAAAGCGTCTCCATATTCCAAGGAGCCCGGAACCGCGAGCAGGAAGGGCCGGGCGCTTCATGCCCCGTGTGGCTTCTCGGCCCGAGGGGCCTGTAGGACGTGAGGAGGGTCAGGTAGACGCTCCGGTGCCGACAGCCTGAGGAATATGGAAACGGCTTGACGGGCACCCGCCACAGCCACTAACCTGTTGCTTCTCTTCTTTCTGCCCTTGTCTTGCTGCTGCCGACCTCCCCTGGTGAGTGCGCTGGGGGCGGCCACCTTCTCTGCCTTAGCGCCGCTGGGGGCGGGGAGGGGCGGGTTGGCGTTTGTCCTGCTTCCCACCCAGGAGCTTCTCCGCTGAGCTCCTGGGGCCACAGCCTCTGCGTCCACACAGCGGGCATCCCACCGTCCCCAGCGCCGGGCCGAACCGCCCGAGCCCCGTGGTGTCGCCGTGTTCCTAAACTTCACCCAGGTCTCAACTCTGCACTTGGCGTCAGAGCCCAGGCTGAGTGCCTACGTCTCCTTCCAGGTCCAGGGAGTCGGTAGCAGGGGCTGGAGGGACGTCACCACCTTTTTTTCTGGGAGAGCGGAGGACCTGTTGGACAGGTATACTGGCCCCCCTTCCCGAAGTGGGTCCCCTTCCGTGTGGCATTCTCCCCTGGGGTCTCTGGGAGGCAGGTGTGTCTCCCCCAGGGGCTCAGAGCTCACAGTGCAGAAACCCCTGGAGCCCTGGGGGTGCAGAGAGGCCTGTCGGCCCCCTGACCTCTCGCTCTGAAGCCCTGCCTTCGACCTCGTGGGAGCTGCCACCGTCCAGGGCTGGGGAGGGAGAGTCTCAGCTTCGCCTCTGTGGGACAGGCTGAGGGAGAGGGGGTGCGGCAGGGCTCTGACCCCCCTCCCAGGACTCCGGAGCATTCAGGCCTCCTGCCCGGGCCTTTCTGCTGTGAGCCCAGACTGGGCAACCTTCTCCTTCTCTGACCCCAGGTGGGACCCTGGGGATCTGGTGGGGGGATGGATGGTCTCAGGCCAGGCCCAGAGCAGCGGCCGCTCCGGCCGTGGCGCGTGCTGTCCTGTCCATCTGCCCGAGGCCTGGGCGTGTTTCCCATGCTCGCGGACGGGATGCCTCAGCGCTTCCCCCTCTGCGTGCTGTCCGCTGTGCTCAGTGGTGTGACTGGTTTGAGGGACTGAGGGACTCCACGGTGCAGAGAAGGGTCTGGGTTTTTTCCCCCCTTAATCGTCGTTGCAGGAAACCAGCGCTTTACATTTTCCTTCAAAACATCCTGCGTTTGGGTGGGACTGGTGGAGAGTGGGCTCTGGTGGCAGGAGGCCTGAGTCCCACCCACAGGTTCCACGGCCTCAGCTCTGTGGCGGAGCCGCCCTGAGGCTGGGTTTCCTCTGCCCTAGAGCGAGAACAGCGGGTCTGGGACCCTGAGTGGCACTGGCTGAGTGCCCTGGTTGGGGGTGGGGCTCTGGCTGGGGGCTTGGACTCGGCCTTGACCCCCGTTCTCTGGGGAGGAGCCTGGGGAATACCAGGCGGCTCAGGACCACGACGGCAACCTTCTGGACCTCCTGGTTCTGGGAGCCGCTCAGAGACCACTCTCTGTCCCAGAGCCCCGGAGGGCCGGAGCTGTCAGAACAGCGGCGGGGACAGCTCCCACGGCACCACCGACCGGAACTTCTGGGAGGCCTTCGGGAGCACTGACCCTGCTGGGGCCCACAGGTCCCCAAGCGGCAACAGCTGGACGTGTGCAGACCCCTCAACCGACAAGAGGAGCTCGGATGGCTGGGACGCGTGGGGCTCGGGCCCCGCGTCTGCGTCCAGCAACGGGGGTGGCGACGTTGGTGGTGGGGAGGCCTGGGGGGCCGGGGCGGAGGGCAGGGCCAGGGCCAGGGCTGTCAAGGAGGCGGCACCGCCGGCCGCCGTGGACGACGGCTGGGACAACCAGGACTGGTAGGGCGCAGCGGCCGCGCCGCCGCCTTGCTCCTTTCCACCCAGGAAGCGCCTGCCGCGCGGGAGGACAGCCTCAGCCGGGACCCCAGGGGCGTGTGCCTCCCTGTCCCGGCTCTCCTGGGGCCCCGGGCCGGGCGCTGTCGCAGGAAGTGCTCCCTGCTGCTGCGGGGGCCACCCACACCCAGCCACCACCCCCAGTGCGCTCGGTAATAAACGCCCTCCCCAGCGGCGCACGCGGCTGCCCAGTGACTGTGACTGAGGCCTGTCTCCTTGAGCCCACTTTCACTTCTCGGTCGCTCTTGTTCTCGCTTCCTCTGGAAGAAACTGCCTAGCGTTTGAGAGTCGCCACCTGCCCCCTGCCCTTCGCTCCCCAGTCCGTCTCTGCACCAGTGCTGGCCTGCGTCCGCCCGGCCCGAGCACCGCCTGCCTGGCCTTGCCGTCACCCTAGAGCCCGTCATCAGCTCGGGGGGGTCGTGCAGCGGTGCCCTGGCACCCCGGCCTTCCTCGCGGCCCCTCTTCCAGCCTCTTTGCACTGTGATTTGGATCTCACTGTCACCCAAGCCCACTCGACTTTGATGGCTGTGTGCCGGCCACCCCGTTCTTACGGTCCGGCGCTGACGACCACGTGACACGACGCCGTGCTCGGTCCTCTGTCCCCGCACTTGTTTCTGCCGGCCCTCAGGCCATTCAGCCAGGCTTCCCCCAGGCCTCCTGTGTGATTTGTGTGCAACGTCCCTGCTCCCTGCCCCGCGGGAAGGGCCGTCCCCGTGTGGACAGCCAGATTGCAGTGGCTCGTGGCAGGTCTGCAGCACGGCCACCCACACTTCTCCCCAAGGAAGACGCCCAGTGGCCAGCACCTGTGCCTTTAGCTGACCCTGAGGGTCTCAGTCACTGAACCAGTAGTCTGCCACGCTCAGATCTGAGGTCAGAGATCAGGCTTAGGGTGATGAGAAGACCCAGGTCAGCCCGAGAGCCAGGGTCAAACATGGTCTGCCAGCCCGGGACCAAGAGGCACTCAGGAGGGCCAGGTGTGAGGTGTGGGTCCTCACCAGGGCTGGTGGGCTGCACTGCAGGCGGCCCTCAGATCACCGGGCCGGACAAGGGGGTGCAGTCTGTCCTGACACCCTTGTTTCCACGCTGGAACCCCAGCCTGTTGGGATCGGGACTCCAGCCCTGAAGGCTTCGGGGGCACTTCGTTCCTGTCGATCCTGGTCCAGGAGGCCCTGCCCTGGAGGCCGTGTTCAGCTGGAGTAAGTTGCCCTCTGCCCGGGAGCCCCCCGCACTGATGCGCGTGGCCCTGAGGCTGACTGGTCTGAGATGTGCTGTGCTCTCCGGCATCACGTCAGGACACTAGGTGGGTGGCCTGAGACCCCTCACGGGCAAAGGACAGGCGCCCCTGCCGTTCTGCAGTTCTGTTCGCTGGGCCAGGACAGTGCCAGGCCCTCTCCTCCTGGCTGGGTTGGCAGTGAGGGCCTGAGCACCCAATCCAGCTCCCTTGCCACACGTGGGGGCATCTGCGCGGCACCCTCGTTTGGGGGAGAGGGCAGTTCTGTAAGGACAGTCTGGCGCTACCCTGGCCCTGGGTAGACTTGGGGCTGCCAGCCGGCGGTCAGCCAGCCTGCGTCATCCTGAAACTGCCTGGCCGAGGGCACCTGTGGCCGCCACGTGGGGCCGACTGGAGGCTCCGGGCTGGAGCTGTGTCTTCTGGGTGGTTCTGTGCTGTCCTGTCCCAGAGCAGCACTATGGGCAGGGGGGCCCCGGGGTGAAGGCAGTCGGGTCTGAGTGGGGAGGCGGGTCGGGCAGCCAGGGCGCCGTGTGGGGCGGTCCTGGGTCCTGTTCTCAGCTGGGCCCCGGCCATGCTGAACACACGGGGCCTCTGCCTCTCCGGACAACATACCCGTCAGCCGCGAACCTGCCCTCGGCCCCCTGGCCGCTGCGTGCTGTCCTCCGCAGATTCCGGCTCCAGGAGGCCAGGCCAATCCACCAGCTGAGGCCTGGCCAGCCTCTGTCACCTGTTTGCCCCAGACCTCCTGGCCAAGACACCACGACTGACCAGCAGACACCTAAAGGCAGCCCTTGCCCAGCTTAGTTAGCTTCCTTTTCCAGAGTTTTCGCAGGTGACCTGCGCTACCCAGTCCAACCATTGCTCCCAGCCAGATGGCCCTGCCCAGCGGGCCCAGGCCTGCGGCACGCCAGATGCTGGTGGCTCTCCTGGGACTCCACGCCCTGAGCCGGTCCTGGCAGGAAGATGGGGAGTAGGGCTTCTTGGGCACCGTCTGGGGGGCTTTCTGGGCAGTGGGGGTCCTGCCCTCTGCACCTCCTCCCCAAGGGGCTGGGGAGGCTCTGCTCAGGACTGAGGGCCGGCTTCTCGAGCAGTCAGGGCTGGGACTCCTGGGGCCACCTCCCCACTGCTGGGGCTGGGGGAAGTGGGGCCGTTGCTCGGGGCCCCCACCTGCACGCTAGAGTGAGGGCCGTGACGGCCGTGCCGCTTCCAGAAGGCCGACGGGACTTGCCCAGCAGGGGCAGCCTGGCTCTGTCCTGCCTTTCTGAGCTGTGACCGTGGGCAGCTTGTGCCCTGACGCTGCTAGGTGGGCTGCGCGGCCTCGGGCCTCGGGCGTGGAGCACGTGCCAGGTGCAGGGGCTCCTGGGTGAGCACACGGGTGGGGGGCTGCCCGGAGTCTGGCCAAGAGCGCTTGGGACCCGCTGGCTTGCGAGCGTGGAGAGCGGCACCTTGGTGGGCTGCGTGCGTGTGCACACGCGTGTTCCGAGCGCCTGTGAGCCGTGGACGTGGACAGACACGTGTATGCCAGTGTTCGTGTCTGTGGCCACCGGGCCAGGCGCCCTCTGCCGGCCTCCACTCGGGACTGCAGGGCCTGCCTCTCCCCCCACCCCCACGCCCCCGCACCGAGCGCCAGCACCCAGGGCAGGGCATCCACCGGCACTGCGGCGTCCGGCGTCCAGCCGTGGGGCCGCAGGCATGGGCGGCTGGCTCCCAGGCCACGGCAGGTCTCAGAACTACCTTCGCCTCGGGTTCTCAGGCCCCTCCTAGCTGCAGGAGCACCAACCGCAGGGCAGGACTGGAGGCCGGGAGGGGCTCTGAGGGTCCTGGGTCAAGGCCGGGAGCTGGCTGGATCCTGCAGCGCCTGCCCAGTGGCTGGGGGTCGGAGAGGGGGACAGGAACCTCCAGGGGCATTGGGAAGGGCCCCGCCTCTCCAGCAGCATCCAGCCCCCGACCTTTGGCCTCGCCCAGTCTCCAGCAAATGTCAACTGGCCGGTGCTGCGCCCACCTCTCCCAGAGCACTTCTGCCTCCAGAAGCTGAGCCCAGAGCAGGGGGGTGGGGGTGGGGGCCAGAGCCACCCTGGCAGCCTCAGAGCAGCTGGGGGGAGGGGGCCGGTCCGGTCCAGGTTGGGGTAGGGTGGTTCTGGGGGGTGAGTCCTGGGGTCCAGTAGGGGTTGGGTGCTTGGGGCCCAGGCTGGGTGCCCCCCCGCCCCGCAAGCCCTGGTTACCGGGCCCAGCCTGCGGGGAACCTAGTCGGTCGGGGTGGGGCCTTTGGGGTGCGTGGGGAGGGCTGGGGGAGGGGCTGTGCTAGGCTGGCCCTCACGGACCGCGGAGGGTTGTAGAGAAGGGGCAGGTGCGGAGGAGGAGGCTTGGGGGGCGGGGCACTGGAGAGGGACCCATGAGTGGCTTGGGTTTGGGGTCACGTGTCTTGGGGCGCGATGCCAGACAAGTGGGGAGGTTGTGAGGCTGGCGTGACCCTGGGGTCCGGGGGCTGCTCCAGGCTGCCAGGGATCCCCATGCCCATCACCCACAGCTTGGCGCCCAGGACCACACATGGTGACCTTGGTCCCTGAGGTGCCTGTCTCGTGGGCCTCTTTGGAACAGACCATATGGAGTGAGGGATAAAGGTGTTTGGCCCCTTGGTGCCTTGGATCCCACCCTGCGGTGCGATGGGGTCCTTTACACTGGGACCTGTGTCCCCCACGCTTGGAGAGCCGTCCTGGGCAGCAGATGGGAAGAGTGGAGAGCTGAGGAGGGGGGCCAGGGGAGGGGGGCAAGCGTGGGGTGGGCGGGGGGTGGGCCGGGGCAGTGACGTCGGAGGAAAGGGGCCTCATAAGCCACAGCCTCCCTGTGGATGCAGTAGGACCAGGGTAGACGGGAGTGCGCGGGACGGAGGGACGCTGCTCTGGGACTGGAGCAGGTTGGTGACTCGCCACAGGGCCAGGTGGACAGGGAGGGGCCACCAGGGGATGCACCCAGGTCTGTGATCTGAGGATGACCTTGCCCTTCCAGACAGAGTGGGGGCGGGCTCAGCAGGACCGGATGCAGTGTTGGGCTGGGGAGGGGGTCTGGCCCCCCAGGGTCACGGGGTGGAGGAAGGAAGGCGCTGCGGAGGAGTCCTGTTCACAGCCTCGCATTCTGCGGGGAGGGGAGGGGAGGGGCCTGGCTTGGGGCCTGGGGTGCCCGGATAACCTGTGCGCCATCCTCTAGCCCATCTGCAGCCCCGAGGACCCCCTTGAGCTCCACTGCCCTGGGTGTGTCTGGGCCGGGGCTGGCCGGAGACCTGAGATCCTGCACTACGTTCCCCTCTGCTCTGTCAGCAGGGGCCCAGAGGCAGCCCCCCAGGACCCAACCCCACCTTTGGGGCTCCCCCCACCTCACTGAGAGGCCAGCTCTGGAGCCAGGGGGCTGGTTGTCCTGGGTGGCCGGTCCTCAGCCAGGACACGTCCCTCCTGGGGCCAGCAGGGGTCCCGGTCCCAGCTCTGATGCCGCTCAGGGCTGTGGGCAGGGCCGCCCCCCACCTGGCCTTGGTTTCCTCCCCAGACCCCCTTGGCCCTGACAGTGGCCACCCCAGGCTGGTATAATGACAAGTGAGTGACCAGGGCAGTGGCCAGGCCCCGAGCTGGCCTAGCTGGCCTGTGGAGAAGGTCCCGAGGGCGGGATGCAGAGGGTGCGGTGGGCAGACGGAGGGCAGCTGACCTCCTGATCCAGGAAGCTCCCCCAGGCCTGTGGGACGCTGGCCCCTGGGGACAGGAGGGCCAGTGGCTGGAGGCCTCCGGGTATGGACTCGGCCCCAGGCCTACACAGGCGCAGACAAAGAAGCTCTGGCTTCGAGGTCAGGAGGGGACAGAGGGACAGACGGACAGATGGCTGAGTGGCCTCTCCTCCTCTCGCAGGCCACACACCATGAGCATCCGTGTGTGCCCCCGCCTCGGGGTCGGCCTCTGGCTGTGGCTGGGTGTCACCCTGGGACTCGGCCAGGGACAAGGTGAGGACTCGGGTGTGGGCTTCCTGTGGCCCCTACCTGCCCCCCACCCCAGGCCGTACCTGCCCAGGGCACAGGTCCCCCGAGGGACCAGCCTCCCTCTGGCCCTGAGCCCCCAGCAGCTGCTATTCTGGGGGGACAGATGCTCAGGGGGCAGAGACGGGAAGAGGGGACGGCTCTGCCCACAGTGTCGCCCTCAGCTGTGGCTTGACCATTTGGCCTTGCGGTCTTTCTATTTCTTTGGGCTCTTTTTGTTTTCCGGTTGTTGTTGTTTGGGTTTTTTTTTTTTTTAACAGTTATTAACACACTGGGTGTGCATTTAATTCCTTCTTATGTTAATATTTTTTCCATCATTCCCCAGATGCCTTTTCAATGTGAAATTTTCAAACAGCAGAATCTAGAGTAAAAAGTGATACCCCCACCCCCCAGGAGAGCCCAAGATGCTGCCTCCAGCAGGTCCCTGCTCATTTAAGCTCCTTTAAGGCGCACATCACATCAGCCCCCTGCCCCCTGCGTGTAGCACCTTGGGCGGCTACACCCCATCCAGCGAGGGGACGCTTCTGCTCCCTACTGGACGTTCACAGTGTGTCCCTTTCGGGGTAACGCTGGTCGCAGTATCCTTTGTAACACCCCAAACCCGTGGGGGAGGGCTGCGTAGACTGACACTGGGAGGTGGTGTCCACGTCCCAGGGGCCGTCCGAGGCTCCGGTTACCCAGTGAGCCCCCTCGACCCCCGCCGGCCACATCCCTGGCGTGCACCCGGCTCCCACGGGTGATGAAGGGGCAGGAGACCGCCGAGGCCTGGCCTCATGGGGGGCGGCAGGGGTGCATCGTGCAGCCACCCAGCCCGGAGCCCCGGCTCTGGTAACCGCCTTCTTACTGGTGGTGCATCTTCGTGGTTATACTTTTGCACGCAGGTGGTCGGGGCCCTCTGTCCCTGGGGCTCTGACAGGATCACCCCAAAGGGGCCAAGTCACTAAGGGACCCCTACAGACACTTGAGTCCAGACAGCACGAGGTCCCTGCAGGCTCTGGGTAGACAGGGGAGGGCTAGGGTGGGGCGGGGCCCCACATCCACGCTGCCCTTCCCCGAGGGTGGCCCCGTGGGGGGTGCCCCTGGGTGGGTGCTGTCTCCCAGGCGCCCCACCAAGGCCCTGACGTGCAGACTCAGAAGGCAGCTGGGGATGGCCCCCAACATGCCAGGGGCGCAGGGAGACAGAGGCTCTTCATGAGCTGGGCTTCCTGTTCACAAGTGGCTTTTCACGGCCCCCGCTCCTGAGGCGTTCCTGCCTTTCAGCCCAGGCTCCAGGTAACAGCGGGGCCCACCCGGCAGCCCGGCTCAGCTGTTCCCTGCTCTTAAGCGATCATTGTATCTGCCGTGGGCTCCCCCCGGCCCTGCCCTTCCCCTGTGCCCCAGCTCTGAGGGGGGCCACCAGAAGAAGCCCATCTCTGTCCCCACTTTCTAAAACTAGTCGCCTCCGCCAAGGAGCTCCCGGAAGCTCGGGGGTCAGGCTGTGCCTGAGGGCTGAGGCCTCCGCTACCCCGTCCTCCTCCCAGGATGGCCAGGCCCACCCCAGGGCACCCCACCCTCATGGGCTGTGTGAACCTAGTGGTGACCTTGGGGTCTGCAGCTGCGGGGACTCGGCGGGGACATCCGGGCGGGCTGGCAGCTGCCGTGCTGGCTCAGTGCCCGCGTCTCCGGTGGGGCAGTTACGGTCGCTCCGGGAGGCTGGCCTCAGTGCACGGGGGCGGGGGCCTCCCTGGACAGAAGTCTGCCCTCCCGGGTGCTGCCAGGCGGTCTCGGTCCTCTTTCAGCCCCGGGTGGGGCCTCTTCTAGAGTTCCCCCAGGTGGGACTGGCCCCCTCTGACCCCTGATGGGGCCCCAGCTGCCTCGGGGCCCCCTCAGCTGGTTGGGGCGGTTGCCAGGGGGCAGCCCTGACTCCCATCCTGCCTTCGCAGCAAGCGGCCGCCTGAGGCTGGTGGTGCTGCCTGAGGACCGGCTGCAGATGAAGTGGAGGGAGTCGGAGGGGAGCAGCCTCGGCTACCTGGTGCAGGTGAAGCCCAGGGCAGGTAGGGGCCCGCGCCTCCCCTCTGCGCGCACTGACGGTGACCACGGTCAGCATGGCGGTGGCTGGGCCCGGCTCCTCGCGACTCTGCCTCCCTCCTCCCCCACTGCCCCGCTAACACGGGGAGGCTGTGGCAGGAGAGTGGGGCCCCTGGAGTCCCCACCGCCGTATCCCCGCGCCTGGCGCACGCAGAAGGTGCTTGCTCACTTGGAAGAAACAAGGATCCTCCTCAAGCTTAGAGCTCTTAGGGCTCTGCCAGTGCCCAGCGCCAGGGCAGACTCACGGTATCAGAGCGCGTCCCACAGGAGGGCAAGCGGCAGAGGCGCCTGGCAACCCGGCACAAACCTCCAGACGGGATGAGGGCTGCAAGTGTTAACAGCCTTTCAAAAGTTGAGGTTTGACACGCAGACGAGCCCACAATCGTGGGTGTGTGATTGCAGAATGGGTACATGCACGATGCAGAGGCAAACTGGAGCTCACTCCCTGGGTGAGGAGAGGCCCCTCCCGGTCTCCACCCCCTCTGCTCCCAAGCAGAACCCCCTTCTTGACTCGCCTGTGGTTTTCTACTATCTCAACTAAGCCAAATTTATTCACCTTATTTTTCACATCTTTTTTATCTTTGCTGATTTCGTGTGGGTCTACTTATCCCATTAGTTACTGAGAGTATTTTAAATCCCCCATCGTGACTATAGATACATCTTTCTGTGGTTTCTCACTAATCTTTGTTTTATACATTGAGGCTCTGATATTAGGTGCATACAAATTCAGAATTATCATATCTTCCTAGTAGATTGAACCTTTTCCATTATGAACTCTTCTCATTACCTCTGCGGTTGCAGTCTTTTCTTATAATCTCTTTTTTGTGAGATCACTGTTGGTCCGCCAGGAAGCGTTTACACTGAAAACCTTTTCCCATTCATTTACTCAATTTTTCTTTAGCCTTTCATTTTAGATGCATCTTTTAAGAAGCATAGAATTTGTATTGTTTTTATGTTACAATCTTTGTCTTCTAATTGAAACATTTTCCCACCTACATTTAACGAAGTTACTGATATATTTGGGTTTAAATCTACTATTTTCCTACTTGTTTTCATTTTGTTACACTATAATTTTTTCCTCTCCTTTCTTGTCTTTTTGTGGCACTGAATTTTTATGGAAAATTTTAAACACATGCAAAAGAAGAGAGCGTGATGTAATGAAGCCTCATGTTCCCAGAATTTAGCTTCAACAGTTATCAACGTACGGCCACTATTGTTCCATGTCTGTCTCTCCAACCCCTTCCTTATAGTGTATTATCTTAAAGCAAGTCTCAGACACTATATAATTTTGTCTATAAATATTTCAGTATGTTTCTCTAAAAGGAAGGACCAAAAAAATAACTCTGGTACCACTGGCATGCCTAAAAAGTAAAAATATTTCAGAACCATCAAGAAATACTTTGTTGTGTTAAAAATCTTCCAGCTTGCCTGATAAACATCTTTTGCAATTGACTTCTTTGCACTGAGATCCCAACAGAGTCCTCACACTGTGCTGTTCCCGCGTCTCCGGTAATGTTCCAGCTACAACAGCTCTCCTCCTTTTCCTTGACACTTATTTGTTGAAGAAAGAAGCTCGTTTGTCCGCCAGAACTTCCAACATTCTTTGTTCTGCTGATGGCATCCCCGTGGTGCCACTTTTATTGCTCCCCTACCCCCGTCTGTCCTGAAGATTGACAGGTCCCAGAGGTTTGGTCAGATTCAGGTTTGATTATCTTTTGTTGACAACAATCCTTTATAAGTGGTTCTGTGTCACTCCAGCTGCACCACAGCTGGAGGCCCTCAGCGTCTAGTGTCTCTTTTTTGTGTGTGAAGTTAAGATTGATGGGTAGGTGGGGGACGACTGAGTGCTGTTTATCATCCCATGTCCTCTTGTGCTCAGTAGTTACGTATCCCTTTACTGCTGCAGTGATCGCCCAGAGACCACCGTGCCATCCTGAACTTATCAACGTGTAGTATCCATGAAGGCTACGTTCCCTTTTCCCACACGGGAGCAGCACAACCACATTTATCCCCTTTTTATGCATGTTAATCTATATCCATATTAAATCTCATAAAACATTTTCATTTGCGTAGTGTATAAATTCGACGTGAATTTGGACCAGCTCACGTGTTTACCCTTTTGTTGTTCTCTTTTCCTTCCAGCATGTCTGGGGTTATTTTTCTCCTGCCTGAAAATGTTTCCTTTAGTAAGGGTCTGCTGGTTACACATTCTTGTGTTTTGGGGGGTTTTGTTTGTTTGTCTGAAAATGTCTTTATTCCGCCTTCATTCTTGAGGGATATTATTGCTGGGTATAGAATTTCAAGTTGGAACTTTCCTTCAGCACTTTGAAGACTCCTTTGAACGTCTCTTGGTTCCTGTTGTTTTTCTTGAGAATTCAGTTATCAACCTGGTTGCTGTCGTAACGTCTTTTTCTTTTTCCCTGGCTGCTTTTGAGACTTTTTCCTCTGTTTGGATTCTCAGCACATTTAATCTGATGTTCGTGGGTGTGGGTCTCTTTTCTCCTGCTTCAGATTCACAGGACTTCTCAAATCGGTGTCTACTGTTTTACAGTTCTTTAGCTGTATCTCCTCAAACATTGCTTGTGCCCCATTCTCTCTCTGTATCTATGCCTTTTACTCTTTCTTCTATATTTTCAATCCCTTTATCTCTCCATGCTTAACTTGGTGTTTTTTATTCTGACTGATCTTCCACCATTTATCTCTTCATTTGTGTGTAACAAGCTGTTAGGTCATTCTTTGAATTTCTAACATCATGTTTTGTGTTTTGCTCTTTCTTTTTTAAATTAAATTTATTTATTTACTTATTCTTGGCTGCGTTAGGACTTCGTTGCTGCGCACGGGCTTTCTCTAGTTGCGGCCAGCGGGGGCTACGCTTCATTGTGGTGCGTGGGCTTCTCACTGCGGTGTCTTCTCTTGTTGCAGAGCACGGGCTCTAGGTGCATGGGCTTCAGTAGTTGTGGCACGCGGGTTCAGTAGTTGTGGCTCATGGGCTCTAGAGTGCAGACTCAGTAGTTGTGGCACACAGGCTTAGTTGCTCTGTGGCATGTGGCATCTTCCCAGACCAGGACTCGAACCCGTGTCCTCTGTGTTGGCAGATGGATTCTTAACCACTGCGCCACCAGGGAAGTCCCTGTGTTTTTCCATTCTAGAATTTCCATTTGGAAATTTCCGTTTGGTTTTTGCATTCAAGAATTCCTTTTTTTATGGTTCGATATCTGAATTCATAGGCTCGTCTTTTAAAATTTCAAACTACTTAGCATAGTTATTTTAAAGTCTCATGATTCCATTATCTGGGAAATCTGTGGCTCTCTTTCTGTTGTCTAATGTTTCTCTTAACATTCAATCACATTGCCTTGCTCCTTCACATATCCGGTTATTTTTTACTGCATACCAGACATTGTGACAACTTATAGAAATAATTTATGGCCTTAGATAACATTGACTTCCTTCAGAAACAATTTATGTTTGTTTCTGACAGACAGTGATGTGAACTAGCAGTTTTGGGTCATCTTCACTCCGTTTTAGAAGTTAAGATTATTTGAAGTTGGGCTTCAGTCCTTTCAAGAGCCAGTCTGACCTCATTAACCCTTGCTCCTGGGTGGAGCTCTTCAGTGTCTCAACCCAAAGAATTGGCGGCGGGGTGGGGGGGGCACGTGCCAAGGACTCACTTCCTCAAAGGGCCTGCGTGTACATCCCTCCCCTGTGCAGGCAGGCCCAGGAACCCAACAGACCTGGGTTTAAATCCTTGTTCTACCATTGAGTAACTGTGTGACTCGGTTTTCCCACCTACAAAATGGGGGAACGGTTTTGTGAAAATTACACAGCTCGAGTCATATGAAGCACCAACACCCTCGCCCTCCCGGCCTGTCCCACCTCCCCACGTGGGGCTGGACCCAGGCTGGGGGCCGTCCGCCCCGCAAGACAATGGACTATGGGGTGGGCGTGCAGGTCCTTCCTGTTATCCCCTTCCTAGCACCTGAGACCCGAGAACCGCTAGGTGCTTCCTGACCTCTGACTGCAGTCTCTCCAGTCGGTTCCACGACTGCCTCCCCAGAGAGCGTGGCAGTGTCCCCTGACTCACAGAGTCACGTTGGGACATGTTTGCAGATTCGCTGTTGTGTGCCGTCCAGCCCCCTGCACACGGGCAGGTGGGGCCTTTCTCTGTGTGCAGCCCCCGTCTTCACATGTTCACGCTGTCCCCAGGGCTGTTGTGCTGGGCATCTGGAGGGTTTATGGGTCCTCCCTCTGGGGAGGATAAGTCCTTCTGGGGAAGCTTTGTAAAGGCATATTATTTTGCTGTCGCAGAGATACATTCTTTCTCCATTTGTTACCCAGGAGGTCCTGGAGAGGGCAACAAAGACCTCTCCCCTTTTCCCCTCCCCCGCCCCAAGGGGAGGAGCTGGGGGAGGGGGAAGAGGAGGCGCCTGGAGAATTTTGCCACTCCCTGACATACCTACAGGCACACGCAGGACAGAGTGGGCGGAGCACACCTGCACGCACAGGTGCACACATGCGCGCACACAGCATCCACCTGGGCGGGCTCGACAGGTCTCCCCACCCCCACCCAGGGGACCTGGAGCAGGAGGTGATGCTGACTACCAAGACCCCCAAGGCCACGGTGGGGGGCCTGAGCCCCTCCAAAGGGTACACCTTGCAGATCTTCGAGCTCACGGGCTCAGGGAATGTCCTGCTGGCTCAGAGGGAGTTTGTGAGTAAGTCCCTCCGGGGGTGCATGTGTGCAGAGGAGGCTGGAGCTGAGCCCTGGCAGCCCCTCGACTGGGAGCCCCAGGGAGCCTGGACGAACCGTCGCGGGGAGGGTTGTGTGCAGCCCCAGGCCTCTCTTCCCTCCCTGGTGGTCCTGACAGCCCCTTGCATCTCTCTGCAGTCAAAGATTTGAAGAGTAGCTCTGCTAGCAGGAGCAGCCGGAGGCCACTGGGGGCAGCCCTGCAGCCCAGCCCCTCCCACGAGGGGAGCCCAGACCTCGATCCCCCAGTGGCCTTGGCCCCAAGCCAAGACCTGCCCACGCCTGGTGGGTCCAAGCCGGGGGACGGTAAGTGCCTGGGACGAGGAGCTGTCCTGAGCTTCCCGCGGATCCTCTCCATGCGGCCAGGACGTGCTTCCTCCATCTGACCTCACACTCCCCAGCTTCACTCAGGCTTGGCTGCCGCGCTCCTCGGTTCACTAAACCCACCGGGGCAGGTCATCTGCTTGGGGCGTCTTTGGGGCCCCAGTGCCTGGTCCCACCACCCTGACCCCTCTCAGGAGTCCTCCAGCCTGAGTGTGGCTGGGGAGAGGTGACACAGCTGTGCCCCCCCCAGGAGTACCTGGTGAGGAACAGCCCCCACCCAGGGGCCCTGAGGGGGAGGCCCCTGCCCAGCGCACCCCAGACCTGGAAGGGCACAGCCACGCCAGGGCCTCGGCTGGAGGGAGAGAGAAGCCAGGTAAGACGGCCAGGGTGCCAGCCTCCGCAGGCTAGCGGGATGGGACCACAGCGCCGCACTTCCCTCGAGGCCCTGCAGGCAGGGCTGTGCCTCCCCCATCAGACCTGAGATGTCTCTGATTTTGTTTCTCCCATCAGACTTGGAATGGAAGAAAGTACCTCCTTCCTTAGCCTCACGTGGGGTCCTGGGGTCCGGGCCGCCTGCTGTCTCCCAGTGGACTTGAGGCCAGGGCCTGCCTCCCCCACTGGGGGGGGCGTCTCACCACACCTACCCTGCCCGGGAGCCTCAGGTGGGGTCTGGCCCTGGCTCTGGGGCTTGGCCTGGGGGCACTGTCTGTGCAAAACTCAGGGAGCCCCAGATCAAGGGGTGTGGCTTTGTCTCCAAAGAGCTCTTGGGTCCTTTGGACAAGCCCCCTCACCAAACGGTGAGGCCTCAGCCCAGAGCTGGCAGGATGGGCAGCTGCCTGGAGCTGTCCGTGGTGCTGACGCAGCGACCCCGGTTGGCACCCCGTCGGGCAGTCTCTGCCCGCTGGGCCCGGGTGTCGTGTCGGCCGGATGAGGAAGGTGGAACCCCCCTACCCCTGCCATAGACAATCGCACAGTGACCAGCACCGCCAAGGCTGATGGAGGGCAGAGGCGCCAGAGCGGCTGGATGTCCTGTGAACCCTCTCTGGGGGGGCTCGGAGGCCCTGGGATGATGGGCTGAGTTCAAGTGCGGTTTTCTAAGTCTGGGGAGACCCTAGTGCCTGTCCCCCAACACCCAGCTGCCCACCTCACTTGAGGCCGGAGTCCTGTGGCTCCTTACCCTCTACCTGCCCCAGGGAAGGAGATGCTGGGGCCGCAGCCCGCCTCCGGGGCGGATCAGGGTCCTGCAGCAGCAGCGGGTCTCGCCCAGCACCTCGCCTCCCTCCCCGCCTTCCCCAGCCGGACCCCAGTTCCGCTGCATGTCCCCCACACCCGTGGATATGATCTTCCTGGTGGATGGATCCTGGAGTATTGGTCACAGTCACTTCCAGCAGGTCAAAGACTTCCTGGCCAGCATCATTGAGCCCTTTGAAATCGGGCCAGACAAAGTCCAAGTAGGTAGGTCCCAGCCCTGCCCTGCGCCCCACCCGGGGTGGTCCTCACAATTCCTGCCAGCCCCCAGCACAGGCGATGCTTGGAAAAGGGAGTGAGAATTGGGGAAGGAGACACGCAGCCTCTGGGAACTAAGGCTAAGTTCCCACCTGGACAGGCAGGGGTGGGGTCCCGACCTGCACTGGAGGGACAGCTGGCTCCTGGGGGGACATTGTGTGGAAAGCGAGGCTTTGCAGATGTGCCTCCCTGGTGACCCAGGCGAGGCTGTGTGTGTCCTGCCCGCCTGCTGTGTGCCCACCCCTCCCAGCCTGACTCAGTACAGCGGGGACCCCTCCCCTTCCAGGCCTGACTCAGTACAGCGGGGATCCCCAGACCGAGTGGGACCTGAATGCCTTTGGCACCAAGGAGGAGGTGCTGGCCGCCGTGCGTGGCCTCCAGTACAGAGGGGGAAACACGTTCACAGGTCTGCCTGGCCCCAGCCCCACCCTCGGGGTCTATTCAGGTCTTGTCCTGAGGTCGGCTGCCCTCGCACCTTCCCAGATTTGGAAACGTGTGTTCTGAACCACGCCTGAGAGCTGTGTATTCACGCCTTTGCAAAGGACAAGTCCACCTCGTTCATCCATGGTGAACGTGGTGTGCTGGGCAGTCCTGCTGAAACCAGGAGACTCCTCTGGTCGGTAGAGGCCCCTGGGAGGGCCCACCAGTCGCTTGGGGGGGCCCTGCCAGCAGCAGCCCCCCTCAGGGGGTCTCGCCCTGGCAGACCCCTCCCCCCACCGCAGGTCCCCTCCCTGTTTCCCGTCCTGGGGCCTCACTGCTCTTGAGAAGGCAGCAGGGTGTGGGGCGCCGGCCCCTGAGTCTCTGGGTGCCTTTGAGGGAAGGAGAGGGGGCATCGCTGCCCTCCGGGCCCCCGCAGCCTGAAGGGGCCAGGACCGGCCTGGTGGGCAAAGCAGGGGGCCAGCGGCTGGTGGAGCCATCGCGAGTGGGCAGGGAGGGTGCTTGGAGCTGCCAGCACTTTCTTCTCACTGCACCCAAGGCCTGGCCCTGACCCACGTGCTGGAACAGAACCTGAAGCCCGTGGCGGGTCTCCGTCCGGAGGCGGCCAAGCTGGTGATTCTGGTGACGGACGGCAAGTCCCAGGACGACGCCCGCACTGCTGGCCATGTGCTCAAGGATCTGGGCGTCGACGTCTTTGCCGTGGGTGAGCAGACCCCGGGCTCTCACGGGGAGTTTTCACAGCAGGTGGCTCCCACACCCCCCCACCGCCCCCCAGGCTGCAGGTCTTGTGGCCTCTGAGCCCCAGCCCGCTGTCTGCGAATGGGGAGGACAAGTCCCGGCCCCAAGGCAGCCGCGTGAGTCGGCGTGGACGGCAAGGCCGCTCTCTAATGAAGTGTCTGTAGACGTCTCCGTGCCCCCTCCTGTCTGCACGGGCCCTGTGCGTGGCCCGGAGGCCTTGCTCTGCGCCCTTGACTGGCCAGTCATTGACTCTGTTCCTTGGGAAGGAGACTCCAGACTTGGGGGCAGGGATTCCCGGAAGCAGAGACCGGCCTCGGTGCCTGACCCCAGCCCCCGGGTGTGCAGGACGCCGAGGAAAGCACACTGGCCTCCCTCCTGGCCCCAAACCCCACAGAGAGCCAGGCAGGCATGGCACAGCCTGAGAGGGACCTCCGGGTGTCTAGCCCCACCTTCACACCAGCCCGTCTCTCGCGGGGGCCCGGCCAGGTGACCCCGTTCTGGGGCCTGTGGAGTCTTGGGTCTGTGGCGTGGGAAGGAGCCTCTGCCGGCTGGGTGCCTCGCAGGGGCGCAGTGGTCCTGGCTCACAACGGACAGCTCGCCCCCACCCCGCGGCAGGCGTGAAGAACGCCGATGATGCCGAGCTGAGGCTCCTGGCGTCCCAGCCTCTGGACATCACCGTGCACAGCGTGCAGGACTTCCGCCAGCTCGGCTCGCTGGCCGGCCTGCTCAGCCGCCTCGTCTGCCAGAAGGTGCAGGGCAGGCGCCTGCGCAGCGGCCCAGGTGAGCCAGCAGGGGTGGCACGAGGGCAGGGTCGCCCATGCTTGGCCGCAGCCCCACCAGGCCCCGCCCACGCGGTTCTCAGGGCTCTGAGGATACCTGGGGGAGCATTGTCCTTCCGGGAAGCGGCCCCCAGGGGCGCAGGCAGAGCCACTGTCGCCAGCTGCCCCCTCCCATCCCACAGTTACACCAGCCGCAGCCGCTCCGGCCCTGGACCCCCTTTCCGCTCCCACCGGCCTGGTCCTGACCCGGGTGACCTCCTCCAGCATCCACCTGTCCTGGACCCCAGCCCCGCGGCCACCCCTCAAGTACCTGATCGTGTTGCGGCCTTCTAAGGGCGGCGCCCCCAGGGAGGTGAGAGGGCCCCCCCTCACGCAGGCAGGGCTGGAGTCGGGCCCACAGGTGGAGGAAGAAGGGTGGCAGGGGCGGGGGGCTACCAAACCGCAGCCCCTTGCCCCCGCAGATGGCCCAGACCTGGCCAGGGACGCAGCCACGCAGGGAGCGAGGGCTAACCCAGCCCTCCCCAGCCCACGCCCCCGCCCCCACCCCGCCCACTCTGTCACTGGCGGCTTCTGTTCCAGGTGGTGGTGGAGGCGCCCGCCTCGTCGGCAGAGCTGCACAACCCGACCTCCAGCACGGAGTACCTGGTCTCCGTGCTCCCCGTCTACGAGGCCGGCGTCGGTGCGGGCCTGCAGGGCCCGGTGACCACAGGTGGGCGAGGGGGGACTCGCCTGCAGCCTCCCCTCGGAGCCTGGCACTGGAGCAGTCTTAACCCGGGTGGGGCACACCCCCAGCCTGTGACCGAGGCCAAGTCACTGGGCCTCTGACCCTGTGTCCTCTTCTGAGCACAGAGATGTCGTTTGTGTCATCAGCCCGGGCGTGGCTGGGACCCAGTACTGCTGCTGCCTGCACTCTTGGTGGGGCTCCCGCCCCGTCCAGCCCACAGGCCGCCAGGGCCTGCGTGAGCCACCCGCCGGCAGCTTTATTGGGATACACCTACGACCCTCCCATCTACAGTGTACAAGTCGGGGGTTTCCGTTTGTCCCAGCATCGCGCACCCACACCTTAGCAGTCACCCCCAGTCCTCCCCTTCCCCACGGCCCCTGCCCACCCCGATCTGCTTTCTGTCTCTGGGGTTTGCCATTCCTGGACCCTCCATATAAATGGGACCACACAGCATGTGGCCTTAAGTGAAACCAGGGTTGCCCAGGGGGAGCCGGGACAGGGACTTCAGTTGTCTGTGCCCCCCCACCCGCATTGGTCTCCCCCCCTCTGTGTGTCCATCAAGACACACCTGGCCTGCACTGCCTGAGACCCTTTGTCCCGCTGGTTTATGGGGCTGAATTCTGCCTGTGCTGTGTTTCTAAAGCCCCTCCACGCCCGCCCCCGTCTCCCCCAGCGCCCCTGCCCCCACCCCAGGCACTGACCCTGGCCGCAGTGATGCCCAGAGCCATCCACCTCACCTGGCAGCCCTCGGCAGGGGCCACCCAGTACCTGGTGCAGTGCTCGCCCACCTCCCCCAAGGGCAAGGAGGAGGGGAGAGAGGTGCGGGGCAGAGGGGGAGGGGAGGCGGGGGAGCCAGTCTGGGCCGGCGGGCGGGGGCGCGCAGGCAGGGGCCAGCGTGAGCCTCCCGCAGGTGCGGGTGGGGCAGCCGGAGGCGCTGCTGGATGGGCTGGCCCCAGGCAGGGACTACGAGGTGTGGGTGCGGAGCCTGCGAGGGGCAGAGACCAGCGAGGCCCAGAGCATCCGCGCCAGGACCCGTGAGTACCCCGCCCGCAGACTGCTGCCCACTCTGGCTCCCCGCAACCTTCCACGGGTGGGGGACCCCGACCCCATCCGGTAGCCCCATCAGACCTGGCCATCGCCCGCCATTCCCCCGTACGTGTGGGGCGGTCCCTGAGGCCTTGGTGTCCCCTGCAGCCGCCCTGGCCCCCCCCAGACACCTGAGCTTCTCGGACGTGAGCCATGACTCGGCCCGAGTGTCCTGGGAGGGCACCGCGAGGCCCGTGCGCCTGTTCAGGGTCAGCTACGTCTCGAGCAAGGGCGGCCACTCGGGACAGGTGAGGCCAGCCCCTGCCCGGGGCCGATGTCCTGGGCTGTCCAGCGGCATGAGTTGTCCATGGGGACCCAGTGCCCTCCGCCTCCCCCACTGGGCACCCTGCATTCAGGGTCGGTGGGTGTGGCCAGGTCTCCCCAGGCACAGCCTCAGCCGGTACAGGGGAAGTGGAGGGCACCTGACACCACCTGGGCCCTTGTGGGCCCCTGGGGGCGGCAGACGTGGAACAAAGAACCGCACACGAGAGCCCTCGTGCGTGTGGGCGGGGGGTGCGTGGCGTCACGAGAGGCGAAAACACGGGCTTGCTGGGCGGGCTGGTGGGCAAGACCCCACCCCGGTGCCGTGGATCCTACGCCCCGTCCCCGTCTCCCCAGTCTGGGGGTGGTCACGGGGCAGGCCTGGGTCTCCCTCTGGCGGGCGCTGCCCCCTCCGCAGCTGCCCATGTCCCCACCCCCACCTGCCTGCAGACGGAGGCTCCTGGGAGCGCCACCTCGGTCACTCTGGGCCCCCTCTCGTCCTCCACCGTCTACACGGTCCGCGTCACCTGCCTCTACCCTGGGGGCAGCTCCTCCACACTAACTGGCCGCCTGACCACACGTGAGTGCCCCCGGCTGCTTCCCTCTGCGCCCCTGGACACTTAAGATCAGCATAGCTGCTCGGTGTCTGCTCTGTGCAGCGCCAAGCCAGGTGAGGGCGGGTACCTGGGCAGGTGCGACAGTGGGCCCTGCGGGCACTGTGCATGAAGACTGGGGGCCCCTCTGCCACCCCAGCCTCAGTCTCCCTCTTCCAGGGAAAGTCCCCAGCCCGAGCCAGCTGTCGGTGATAGAGCTGCCTGGGGACGAAGTCCAGCTGGAGTGGGCGGCCGCAGCGGCGTCCGGCGTGCTTGTCTACCAGATCACGTGGACGCCCCTGGGAGAGGGGAAGGCCCATAAGGTGTGGGGGGAGAAGACCTTCCCCACCCCAGCTCCCGGGGTTCAGACCCCCATGCTGCACCCTGGGGACATCGGCCTGCATGTGGCCCCGGCCGGGCCCCAACGTGTGGACACAACTCCATGGCTGGACACACGGTCCCTCCTCTCCGCAGATCTCCGTCCCGGGGAACCTGGGCACGGCCGTCCTGCCTGGCCTGGGGAGGCACTCGGAGTATGAGATCACCATCCTGGCCTACTACAGGGATGGGGCCCGCAGTGACCCCGTGTCCCTCCGCTACACCCCCCGTAGGTGAACCCCTGCTCTGCCCCAGACCCCTCGATCTGTGGGCCCCCGACAGGCAGTCCCCCGAGTCCCTGACCCTGCAGCTGGACCACTTGGGTCCTGAGCCGTCCAGGCAGGCATCCCTGGGATGGCCGAGGGTCCAAGTCACCTGGAGTGACACAGTGCCCAAGACGGTCCTGGAGCTGGCATGGTGACCCTGTCTTGGCCGAGGCCACTGGGCAGCGTGGCGGGGCCGTGGAGTGGGAGGGTGGCGGACGTGGTGCAGAGCGGGGGACGTGCTGCCATCTGAGCCCACCCCCCCCGCCCCTTGCTCCCCCGCAGTCAGCTGGAGCCCACCCTCCAACCTGGCCCTGGCCTCAGAGTCTCCCGACAGCCTGCGGGTCAGCTGGACGCCCCCGAGTGGCCGTGTCCTCCACTACCAGCTCTCCTATGCACTGGCCTCAGGCTCGGGACCCGAGAAGTCGGTGGGTCTCCCTGGAGCTGGGAAGCCATCGTCCCTCGTGGGCCCCTGGGTCCTGGGCCTTGGGGGAGACAACGTCCCACCCTGCCTGTTAAGGGGGCCACTCTTCCATGGCAGGACCCACAGGGAGCTGAGACGCCCAAATGAGCAAAGACGCTCAGGTGACCATCTCCCCCACCCGCCCCCAGATCTCCATTCCAGGACCCAGAAGCCATGTGACTCTCCCTGAACTGCTGGCGGCCACCAAGTACCGGGTCCTAGTCTCAGCCGTCTATGGAGCAGGGAAGAGTGTGGCAGTGTCTGCCACGGGCCGGACGGGTGAGTGGGCACTAAGACCCCAGGCCCCAGCAGACCCCAGCCGGACCCAGGACCCTAGCAGGTCCCCGGGAGCCAGGATGTGTGGGCCCTGTCACTCCCGGAGGCACCCTGCACTGCAGACCTTAGCGGAAGGAGATCCAGTCTTCACGCAAGACCTTCCTCGGTGTAGAATGCCAACCGGGACCCCAAGGGTTAAGGCCACTGCAGTCCAGCTGAACGCGTGCAGGCTGACGCGGAGGGGATCGCGGCTGTGGCCCGGCCTGCAGGTGCCCAAGGCTGGGGAGCGGCCGGTGTTCTCCTGCATCTGCGTCCGGGAGGCGCAGGGCAGACCTCCAGCCTGCAGGAGCAGGAAGCCAGACGCAGACCACAGACGGGGCGGCTGCAGCGGAGCCCAGGGCCCATGCCGGGCTGGCCCCACCCTCGGGGTATCGGTTGTCCCTGGGGCCCCACCACCTGCAGGCCAGGACCCAGCTGAGAGGAGTCTTTTGTTTTGTTTTGCTGCTTTTCTTGGGCAATCAGACGTTCGGAGTAGAAGGCCCTCAGAGGCCAGTTAGCCGACCGCCCCAGCTTCCCTCTGTGTCCCCTCCGTGGGGTTGCCTGGTTTTGGCTTGAATACCTTTGGGGACGAGGGCCTCACTACCTGAGGCTCAGCACCCTTCCTATTTTTTGAGGGGGGAGCCGCTTCCCGCCCTGAGGGTCCTAGTTTCTGCACGCACTCGCCTGTGAGCGATCCTGAGCGCCCATGTAGAGCTTGGCAGTGGGGCAGGCCTGCAGAGCTGGGTCCCGGGATGGCGGTGCCCCGGGCACGTCCTCACACCCAGGCATCTCCCTGGCCCTGCCGCCTGGGGCGCATCTCCTCTTGGGTGCAGCCCCCAGTGGCAGCACCCAGCCGGATGCTGTCTTCCTGGGGGTGGAACCTGAGGCGGCAGGACACTGTCCCTGTCCCATCCCCGTCCCTGAGGTATGGGGACCACAGGGCATGGTGTCCGGCCACAAGGGGCCCCTCCCCACTGACCCTGACCTCTGTCACTTCTCAGCAGCCTGCCCGGCCCTCCACCCGGATGGCTGGTAGGTCCCCCCACCCTCTGTGGCGGCTGCTTCCCACCAGCCCCTTGCCGCCCCTGCTCTGGGTCCTTGTTGGGGGTGTGGCCTGGGACTGGGGTCAGGCAATGCTGGAGGCCTGGGTCCTGAGTGGCCTCCGTGAGCCTCTGCTGACCAGGAACGGGGCGGGCGAGGGGCTGAGCCAGGGTCCCTGGCATCACATCTTTACTGCTGTGGGTCTGAGACAGCCAGAGGGAAGGCTGACACGTGGGCCCCCGTGGTCAGGGAGATCTGCCAGGTCGGGGCGGTGGGGTCAGGCTGCAGGCGGGGGCCCAGCTTGGGGCAGGGTCTCCCGCGAGATGTCCAGCAAGCTGCTCAGCCCCAGCTGCAGGGCCAGCGAGTGGGGATGGGGGTGGGATGGGCGGGGGTCCGGGCACTGAGGGCCGCCGGGAGGCGAGGGCTGCGGGCAACAGAAGGGGCAGGACGGTGCTGCTCGTGTGTCCTCCCCAGGTCAGGATGGAGGGAGAGGGGGAGGAGCAGGCCCCCGAAGGCCTGCGTCTCCCTCGCTGCCTCTGCTGCCTCCTCTCACCTGACACCTGCCCCCCACCTCCCCTCCCGTCTCTGCTTGTCCCTCGCGCCCCACCCCTCCCCAGGCTTTGACCTGATGGCAGCCTTCGGGCTGGTGGAGAAGGAATACGCCTCCATCCGTGGCGTGGCCATGGAGCCCTCGGCCTTTGGCCCCATCAGGACCTTCACGCTCTTCAAGGATGCTCAGCTGACCCGCCGGGCCAGGTCGGGGCGGTGTGGGCCTGGGAGCAGGAGGCCACCCTGCGGGGGTTGTGGGGGGTGGGCGTCCCCCAGGCCCAGCGGCTGCACCCCAGAGCCAGCCAGGGAGACTCCCGGAGGGGACGTGGGCTCCGGGAATCCGAGTTCCACAGATTAATAAATCTCTTGTGGGCCGAATGAGGCCACGGTTGGGGGGGGGGGCTCCTTCTCCCCATGTGGCCCAGGGATTGACCAAACTTGCAGACTTCTGGGCGGGGGCCACCAAATTTGTCTCCCTGAGAACTGCCTCCTTTGTGCTTTAATTTGATTCTGCAAATATCCGGGGTCTGTAAGAAACCGCTGCTTTGTGACTCACCACGATCAAGGCTTGTGATGACCTCCGAGGTCTAATAGTCGCCCCACTTCGTATATGGAGGTGTCTTTAATCGCTCATTGGAAATTCCACACGCACAGCATAATTTTTCTTAAGTTAAAATGTTTTACATTGCAAAGGTAAATCACGTACTTTATAATAGAGATTTGAGAAATACAAAATGCAACCCTGGGGCTGCTAAGAGTGGAAGGGGCTCCTCCCTGGGTCAGGAAGTCTCCCCAGGAGGTGGCAGAGGGTAGGAGAGAATGGGAGAGGGGAGGGCGCTCAGGAAAAGGAGCAGACCGTGCCAAGGCCCTGGGGTCGCCTTGCTTAAAGAATTGCAGCCGTGAGGCTGGGCTGTGTCTTCCAGGCCCTTGGTTATCCCAAGAGCAAAGGAAGGGCAAATAGGGAGGCTGCAGGCCATTAGGAGCGATTTTATTGGGTGACTCAAGACCCTGTTCCCTGCCCCTCCCCACCGCTGAGCACCAGGGTGGGCACGGCACCAGCACAGACCCCAGCTGCCCACCAGTCTGAGCAGCTCCCAAGGGCAGAGCTGTCTCTGGACTCGTGGGCTCCTGGCCCAGGAGACAGGCTCAGAGACTTTTCTGGGACCCCTCGACCTGCACCCTCCCCACCCACGCAGAGACCCTGAAGAACGATCACCGTGGACACTGGCCGTGGTCCCTGCTGGGCCTTGGGGGAGCTGTTCCCGTTGAAACCTGACAGGCCCAGGCCGGGAGTCCTGCCCCTCACACTCCCCACGTTACTCACGGGGAAGCCTAGGCAGGAGAGGCCCAGCCTGGCCCCGAGGACCCCACTCTGCGGTCCCGGGGGTCCGGCCTCCTCTCAGGCCTGCGGTCACCCCTGCTGTGTGCCCACAGCGACATCCACCTGGCCACCCTCCCCACGGAACACACAGTCGTCTTCCTCCTGCGCCTGCTCCCCGAGACGCCCCACGAGGTCTTCGCGCTGTGGCAGGTGGCGGCCGAAGACTTCCAGCCCGTCCTGGGGGTCCTGCTGGACGGTCAGTTGGAGGGGAGCGGTGGGCCCCGGTCACTCCTCGAAGGCAGGGGCCACTGGTGCAGCACGGCCTCTGAGGCTTTGCACGCCCATCGCGGCCCCACTCCGGTGCGTCCTCCCACCTTTCGCCTGGGGGTCTCACGTGCTCCCTGCCCCGCCCCCCAGCCAGCAGAAAGTCGCTGACCTACTTCCGCCGTGACCCCAGCGCCACCCTGCAGGAGGCCACCTTCGACCTGCCCGAAGTGAGGAGGATATTCTTTGGGAGCTTCCACAAGGTCCTGGAAGGTCCTGGAAGGACCAGCGCGTGTGCCTCCCTGCCTAAGACACTCCTGGCTCCCAAGTTCTGGGGCAGACCCCCCATGGGGCTCCGCAGGACACAGGCTGCCCACCCCCGTCACCGTGGCTCCCCCTCTGCTCCTGTGGTCCCCTCCACCCTGGACGTCCTTACCTTAATTTGGGTCAGAGAGCATCCAGCCCTTTCTCCTGCGTCCCACAAGTCCCTGGGAGGGGCTGTGCGGGATGTCATTTGGTCCATTTCACAGGAGGGAAACTGAGGCCCCGCGAGGGGGGTCTCACAAGACTTGGGGTGGAGTCAGGATCCTGACCCCAGGCCCCAGGGGATGGTCACCTGCCCCTCCCTGCTCTGGCCCTGGCCTGTGGGCGTGGAGGGGAGCCCTTCTTGGCCCGGGGCCGCAGGAGACCTCCTGGTGTCTCCCAGGTGCACATAGCCGTGGGCCGCTCCAAGGTCAGGCTCTACGTGGACTGCCGGAAGGTGGCTGAGAAGCCCACTGGGGAGGCCGGCAGCCTGCCCACCACCGGCTTCGTCACACTGGGGAGACTGGCCAAGGCCCGGGGCCCCCGGAGCAGCTCAGCCTCGGTGAGCCAGACAACCCGGGGCTGGCGGACCCCCTCCCGCCCCCTGACCCAGCTGCACCTGGCCGACCCTGCCCTTCCCCCGCACCTGCAGTTCCAGCTCCAGATGCTACAGATTGTGTGCAGTGACTCCTGGGCAGAGGAGGACAGGTGCTGCGAGCTCCCGGCTTCGGTAGGCGGGCAAGTGCCCACTGAGGGCAAAAGATTCTGGGGGTAGACTGGCCATCCAGGTCATTGCCGCTCCAGGAGAAATCCAGACAGCCTTCCTGGAGGAGGTGGCCCCCCGGGGCTAGAGCCGGAGCTCAGGGCGACTGGATGTGTGTCCTGGAGGCCCTGAGGCAAGGCAGGCTGGAGCAGGCCTGGAAGCTCCCAGCCCCAGGGGTGGCTGCTTCCACATACTCAGGGCCACTGCCCTTTTCTGTGGGCACAGTTGTGGGCAGGGGTCCTTACCGACTCCCCTGGGTGCCCACACCGGGCTTGGCCATGCTGGTGGCCTGCAAGGGACTCCCTTGTGTCAGGGGGCTTGTGTCAGGCAGCTTGGGGGGTGGGCACCCAGGACCAGGTCCTCCCCCTCCCCCCCAGCCTCCCAGGGGTGGGTTTGGAGGCTCCCTGGACCCTGGTGTCCGTGGATACCCTGAGCTCTAGGGTCGAACAAGAACTGAGGAAAGGGTCCATTTAATGATGGGGGTCTCCTTTCTCCCAGAAGGATGGAGAGACCTGCCCTGCCTTCCCTTCTGCCTGTGCATGTTCCTCGCAGACCCCTGGGCCCCCGGGCCCCCAAGGACCTCCTGTGAGTCCAGCAGCTCCTCCTGGCATATCTTGACGCCAGCGGTGATGAGGGTGGCCCCCGCATGCCCCAGCAGCCGTCCCTAGGCCCACCACCCAGATGGGATAGACTTCATGAGTGTCCTGCCCGCCTCTTCCACCCCCCGGCCCACGAGTCCCCTCCTGCAAGCCCCTTCCTCCCGATGGCCACCCTCTCCCGAGCAGGCCCCTCTCTGGTGTCGAAATCAAACGTCCCCACTGGGGTGGGGGTCTGGGCCCAGCAGTCTGCAGCACTGCGCTGGTCCCTGGCCACAAGTCGCAGCCACGCAGGCAGCCTCTGTCCTGGGTGCTCTGGGCTGTAGGGTAGCCCTGAGGGGCCTTTCCCCAGGCCTCCAAGGAGGCGGCTCCAGTCCTGGGCCCCGCTGTGGGGCAGGTCCAGACCCTCTGGCCACCCTGAGGCTCCAGGACCCGTTCTAGCTGGTGGTCCACAGACCTCACCAGGGAGGGGCCAGGGCTGGAACCCAGGCCCGCCTGAGCCCATGAACGTGGTAACCAGTTGGCTGTGGGAGGGCGGGGTGGGCCAGGACGCCCTCGCCCCCGGAGCCCCTTCTTCTTCTCCCCCTAGAGGTGGGGACTGGAGTCCAGGGCTGCTGGGGAGGCCAGCGTACAGCCCGGCCTCAGCCTCGCTTGTGTTTCTGCAGGGCCACCCTGGGAGGGACGGAGCCCCAGGAGAGCAGGGCTTCCCAGGGCCCAGGGTGAGTTGTGAGGCGTCCTGGCGGGGGGTTGCAGGACTGAGCCCCCCGCAGCCCAACCCCAGGCGGGAGCGGGGCCCCCCAACCGGGCTACGGTGCCCTCCCCACGGGGCCCCAGCCTAGGGACTGCGTGACGGGCAGTCTTGGGCGTCTGGCCAGGACGTGTGTCCTCTGCCCTCAAGTGTGTTTCTCTCCCCAGTGGCTCCACCGGCTTTGAAAGTTGCTGGTGTTTTCTTGTTGGACGCGTGGCCTCCAGCCCCCGCTCCGCTGGGTTACCTCTTCTTCTTCAGTCGTGGGGCTCTAGGTTTAATGGAAACACCTGTGCCCTGAGTTGTGACTAGTTTACCCTGTCGTTGTCTTTTGACCTGGCCTACCGTACGTGTCTCCAGGCAGATTTTAGGATCGCCCTTGTCTAGTGGACCGCATGGGTCTGTCTCTACGGCTCCTGCCTTCCGCACCGTGTTTCAAGGCTTTCCTCAGTCTGAGAGGGCCCACCCGCTCCCGGTCCCTTCTGGTGCTTCTAGCACCTTCCGACACACAACGTGCTTCCTCCTGCCTCCCCAGACCACTGCCCCGTCCGTCCTCCCAGTGTTGGGTAGCCACAGCCCCCGCCAACTTCAAATGCAGCCTAATCACATCACGAGTTTCCACGGACTCCAGAGTCCAAACGGCCGCCTCAGACGCGGATCCTGGTGTCCAGCTCCGCCTTCAGCTTCCCCAAATCCTCTGTCCTCTCTGTGTACGATTTTTGTGCCCCATTTATTACTCAGTTAGCTTATTTGCGATCGTTTTTTATTTTCAGATGGTTTTCTTGGAATTTCCTGGTTTAAATTTACATCACCTGTGAAACATCACTTCACTGACTCTGATTTTTATTACACTCGTTTCTTTTTCTTTTTCTCGTTTATTTGTCTGGTGTGGTGACACTCCAGAGTTTGTCAGAGAGCCGCGGTGATAGAAGATGTCCTCATCTTGACTTCTCAGAAATGCTTCTGGTGTTTGCCGGTCGAGTGTGGGGCTGGCCGGGGAGCTGAGACACATACGTTTTGCCACGTTGATAGTCAAATCCTACCCTTATTTTATTAGGAGATTCTAAAAATCAAGAGTGGGCGTTAAATAAGATTTAGTGCCTCGTCAGCTGCTGTGGACGCAAACAAATCATTTTTTTTCCTGAAGCTATTAGTTTGGTGAATGATTTAATCTCTCCCACGTTCTGAACCGCGCCTGCTCCCGTTAAAGGCCGGCTTGGTCACCGAGCGCTCGCGCCCATTTAATGGGCTGCAGGCTTCTGTGCGCTCAGGTTTTATTTAGGAGTTCCGCGTTGATATTCACAAATGGGAATGCCTGTGGTTTGCTTTAGAGTTTGGTGCATTGATATGCGTGACTCACATGATTATTTGAAAGCAGTCTTTTTGTTTTTCAACTGCAAATCAAGCAGTTTAAATGGCGTTAGTGTCATCTGTCCCTTAGAGGTTTGGTAGAATGTTCTGGTGTCTGGGGATCAGGGCTCTGTGCTGGCCCGTCCAGAGTCGGCCCAGCTCCTGGCTATACAGTGGGGTCATAGCAGGACCCCTCCCTCCCAGAGTGCTCTGCGAGGGTGAAGATGCCTGTGACGGGCCTGGGTCTGGAGACCGTGGGCCGGCAGGAGGGCAGGATCGAAGGAGGGGCAGCAGGACGGGCCACGCGTCTTCTCAGCCCCACCACACACCCCCGTGTCTCTAGGGAGAGCCCGGGCCACCTGGACAGATGGGACCCGAGGGTCCTGGAGGTCAGCAGGGGTCACCAGGCACCCAGGGCCAAACCATCCAGGGACCTGTGGTAGGTGTTGCCTACCCCCCAGCACCCACCCCCAGCCCCTCTACCCTCGCCCTCCCTCCCATCCCCCCGCCCCTCTCCCCTCACCCTCCCACCCATCCATCTTCCCCATCCAGGGTCCACCAGGGGTCAAAGGAGAGAAGGGGGACCATGGACGCCCCGGCTTGCAGGTAGTGGGTCAGACCACACTCGGAGCA
Organism: Phocoena phocoena; assembly: GCF_963924675.1. Classification (NCBI taxonomy): domain Eukaryota; kingdom Metazoa; phylum Chordata; class Mammalia; order Artiodactyla; family Phocoenidae; genus Phocoena; species Phocoena phocoena. The sequence continues at coordinate 87,079,634 of NC_089233.1, forward strand.
CCAGTGCTGTGTGCTTGGGACGGAGGTCTGGGGACAGGGCCTCCCCCTCCGGGTCGGACCTCGGCCCAGCCTGGCTGGCTGCCTCTGCTCTATTCCAGGGCCACCCCAGCCTCCAGGGCACCCCTGGGAAGGTTGGCGTCCAGGGACCAAAGGTGGGAGAGGAGCCTGGCCGGGAGGGTCTGGAGATGGAGACTGTGGTGGGGCTTCCTTCTCTGCCCCACACCCACCTCCCCCCCTATCCTGCCCCGACTGGGGCCTGGCTGGTGGGAGGGGAGTGTCAGCCCACACAGACTGGGGCATGAGTGGTCACCGCCCGGGGCGGGGGCAGGCCCTGGGATGGACCAGCCTCAGCCCGGCACAAGCACGTACCCCCGACAGTGGTGGGTTTTGGGGGTCACTGTGGGAGGGGCACCTGCCTCTGCCCCGCCCACCCCTTCCTTTGCCCTCAGGGAATGAGAGGCCTGGAGGGGACTGCTGGCCTGCCCGGACCCCCTGGCCCTAGGGTGTGTATCGCCTCCTCCGTGAGCCCCCAGCACCACTCACCCCACCGGCCCTCCCCAGGTTTCTTGGGGCTGAGCTGAACAGTGACCGGGGAGGCCTCTCGGCCCCAGGCTGGGGCCTTGTCAGCGGCGGCGCTGGGCTCGTGACAGTCCTTATCCCAGGAGCGCAGCAGCCGCGCCCCCCCGCCCCCCCCCGCACCGGGCAGGTTGGTAGGAAACGCCGCCACTCCACACGGCAGGAAGGTGCCTGGGCTCCCGGGTGGGCCTGGCTGCGGCACGTGGTCGGGCCCCCCTTCTCCCTCTCTGCCTCCAGAAACCCTCACCTCGGCGGCCCAGGCCGCCCTGCTGGAGGGCTGGGGGCACGGGCCGTTCACTCGGAAGCGCCTTCCCTCCCAGCCTGGTGTTCCTGGAGGTCAGAGCGGAGCGCAGGGGCTGGGATCTACTCTGAGTTGGGGGTCCGGGGCCGGCAGCCCAGGCCCGGCCAGGATCTCCCGGGGGTCGGCCTCGCTGGGTTCCTGGAAGGCCGAACTGCCCCTCCTGCAAGAAGCCCCCGCGGGGGGGCCCGTCCTGCGGTCACACCCAGACTACTGGGACGCGGGCGGACACGTATTAGTGCAGAACTAGTGACAACGGGCAGGGCGTACGGGGGGGCTGCCTGGGCGCGGGGTGGGTAGGAGGCACCGCCTGCAGGAGGCTGGGGACAAGCTAAGGGTTCCCCTTATAGCTTGTCTTAGCTTTGCTCTTGGTCCAGAGCAGGTGGGACCGAAGGGAGGGGCCCCCGCACCGGAGCTGCAGCCAAACCGGAACCCCCGCCTTTGCAGGGCTTCCAGGGCACGGCGGGGGCCAGAGGCAGCAGCGGGGAGCGAGGACCCCCGGGGGCTGTGGGGCCCACGGTAAGCCCCTCCCTGCCCAGCCCACCCGCCCGACAGCAAGGTCGGGGTCACATGTGTGCAGACTTGTCCCCACTGACCGCTCGGGGTGTCCTGCGAGCGGCACGTTTGTAGAGCGAGGCCGGCACAAAGCTCGCAGGGGAGAGAGCCCAGGCTGCCCCCTGCCCGGCCCAACACAGACAAGGTGGGGGGCAGGTGACAGGACGTGGGCTCTGGGGGCCGGGGAGGGGCAGACCTGGGCCTGCAGGCTGGGTGGGGCCCGGGGGGCAGGGAAGCTCCCTCTCGCAGCGGAAGAGGTGGGTCCTCTGTCCTCTGAGGACTCCTGGGATGAGTCCCGCACGAAGCCTTCGGTTGGGGGGCGCGGCGGGCGGGCGGCCACGGGGTCCAGATGCTTCTCCTTTTCTTCCCACTCAGGGGCTGCCGGGGCCCAAGGGGGAGCGAGGAGAGAAGGTGAGTGTGGGGAGTCTGGGGTCTGGGCCGTCCCTGGGGAAGCACAGGGAGGCACTGACTCGGGCAGCTCGATCCGCTGGCCACGTGGTCCGTCCTCCCTTCCAGGGCGAGCCACAGTCCTTGGCCACCATCTACCAGCTCGTGGGCCAGGCCTGCGAGTCCGCCATCCAGAGTGAGTGGCCCAGCCTCCCGTGGGGACCCCAGAGCCTCTGCCTTCACCCAGGAGGGAAGGGACGCCCAGCGCCCGGTCGTTAGCGAACCCAGCCTTGCGGCGTTCTCCTGGGCCACGTGCCTCGGACCAAGGCAGGGATCGAGGGAAGGTCTCCCTGCCCCGCCCCCTCTGACCGTCCTCCCCCGCAGCGCACCTGCTGAAGCTCCACGCCTGCACCCACGAGAGCACCCGGCCCCCCATGCCCATCTTGGAGGCCCCCAGGGTCTTCGGCAGGCGCAGAGAGGCCCGGCTCCCTGGAGAAGGGGGGCACGGTGGCCCCCGCCCAGAGGACAGAGGTATTGGCCCCCGTGGGGAAGGGTCTCCCCCAGTCCTGGGGCTGGTGGCTCTGTGTGGCCCTCCTCCCCCAGGTGACGACGGGTGGGGAGACAGGCCCCCTGAACCCACACAGAACTGGGGCTGCCTGGCTGCCTGGGGCCCTCGAAACAGCCCCTTCCCCAACCTCCCAGCAAGCCTGAGCTTAGGGCCTCCTCCCCAGCCTCTGGTCCCCTCCCTCCCGTCCCTGATCCGTCCCCCTCTCCTTGGCTACCGCAGCGGGAGGCTTGGTCCAGTGACCTTGTTGTAAAGAGCCCGCCCATCTGACTGGGGCTGCGGCGCCGTTCACGGCCCAGATGCTGATGCTGAGATGGACGGAGAAGTTGATGAGGGGAGACGGAGCTTGTGGCCTCGATGGGGGGGAAGGAGACGGGGGGGGGTGGCGTGGGAGGTGGCGGCTGGGACGACAGTTCTGCGCCGAGGGCGGGGGTGGACGGGGATGGGCGGAGAAGGGACCCCCCCGACCGCACCCACCACAGTCCCCCAGACATTGTCGCTGCCGTGTGTGCCCCCCATTCGTACCTGCCGTCCAAAGCTGGCAGGCGCTGTCATGACGCCCACCCCAGCCCCCTCCCCCGTCCCCACCACGCACTAAACCCCGGCCTCTGAGACAGTGATCAGTGCCTGTTTGAGGTCAGGGACCCTCGACCCTAAGCTTTCAGCCTCAGCCTGAAGGCTGGACCCGCTGCCCCCAGGACCCACCTTCCCCAGGTCAGCATAGGCCCCTCAAGAAGGGAAAGCACTGCCGCCTGCACCCCTCGGTCTGGCACATCCCTCCTTCCCCTCCGCTGGGCCTGGAGCCCTCAGTCGGACAGGCAGCCCTGGGCCGCAGTGGGGAGCGGTGGGGGGGTGGGAGCAGCGGGAAAGTCGTGCAGGTGCCAGAGAAGCAACTGGGGTGGGCGCAGTGGGGCGTGCGGGGGCCTCAGGGGAGCCGGCAGGACTGAGGTGGGTGCGGGAGACCGAAGCTGGCCCAGTGGGAACCCAGGGAGGCCCTGAGGGGGGTCAGCACCACAGTGGACACCCAGCCAGGCTGGCTGGCCGGGGCAGGGGCCCAGGGGGCAGCGTCCTGAGGGGCGGGTCTGTGCAGAGGACTCACGGTCCAGCCAGGACCCGGGGGCCTGGTCCACGCAGCCGCGCAGGCCGGGCGTTGCTTTCTGACGGCTGTCAGCTGTCCGCCGCCTCCCCCAGACCTGACCACCCTTTCCTCCTGCCAGGACGGTCCCCCTGCTGCCCCGAGTGAGCCCGAACGTCCCCCCGCCGGATCCCAGACACCGAGCGCAGCTGGAGACGAGGGTCTGGAGGCAGAGGGAGGGGAGGCAGAGGCCGGGCCCGGGAACCGTTCCTCTGTGCACTTCCTGTTCAGATAAACCACGTGTACTTGTCAAGGAGGGTGCTGCTTATTGGCGGGGCCCCACGTCCGCCCCGTCAGGTGGAGTCCCAGATTCCCCACCCCTGTCTCTCGGAGAGGAGCCGCCATACATCCTCGGCCTCAAGGACCCCCCCACCATAGTCTCCCTGTAACCCTGGGGCTTGCCCCCGCTTCCTGTGAGGCCACTGCAGCCCCCAGGCTCCAGTGCCCCGGTGGCCCCGGCCGGCCCCTCCAGAGCTCAGGCCCCGCTTGGGGGTCTCGGCCTCGGCCGCACTCTGAGTCCGCAGGGTGGGGGTGGGCTTGGAGAACACTGGCGTGGCTGCCCTGGGCCTAGCCAGGGGCTCCCTGCCTCCCTAGTAGCGCCCCCTCCTCTAGAGTCGTAAAGTCTGGCTCAGCCCCCGTGTGCTCAGGCCTCGTGGGACCCCAACCCGCCGGCCCCTCACCTCGTCACTGCCCGGCACGCCTCCCCCTCCCTGTGACCAGCCTGGACGCCACCGTCTGCGCAGTGCCTGTTCCCCCCCGCTCCCCATCCACCTGGGAGGCTCGCCAGCCAGCCGTGGGCCCTGGGGCCAAGCAGTTCCCTGAACACCGGGCCGAACCGGGGGTGGGGCCAGTGAAGGCTCCGAGGTGACACTGGGGCAGAGATAAGACAGAGTGGGAGGAGGAGACTGTGGAACGTTCTGGGCAGCCTGGGGCTGGGCCTGGCTGCGCCTGACCCAGAAATGGCAGGAGGACAGAGCAAGCTGAGCACAGGCCAGGGAGGGGTCAGCCCGGGGAGCGGGAAGCGGGGCAGGGGCTGCGGGCAGGGGTTTGGGTTTTGTCCTCAGAGCGACTGGAAGCCCCGCGTTCTGAACGGGGGCTGCCGTGACCTGGCGTCTGTGCGAACGACCTGTAGGTGAGAACGCAGGTGGCCAGGTGGGGGGGATGCCCACTGGCACGGAGGTGACCGGACTGGGGAGGTGATGGCTTGGAAGGGGTGGGCGGGGGCTGAGCCCTGGGCGAGGTGGGGTCCAGGGGCCCAAGAGCAGCCAGGTGGTGGGGGGAGGGGCTGGGTGGGTTGGCGAGAGTGGGGTTCACGGGGGCAGAGTGTGGGTGCTGCCATCTCAGAGCGGCAGTGAAACAGACTGGGCTCGTCACAGGACTGAGTCCCTCGTGTCTCCAAGGCCGGGCGGGGAGGGCCGGGGGCAGCAGCAGGAGGGGGTGGAAGCTGCCAGAGACCACCTGTCAGGATGCGGCTGGCAAGCGGCAGAGAAGGCTCTAGAGCCGGGGAACACCTGCTCAGGAGGCAGGCGACGCCCCCGCAGGAAGGGTGAGATGGGCAGGAGTGGGCACTGGCCTCTGCCACCCACCCTGTCCAGTAGCATCGCCTCTGGCCCTTTATGGTTTGAGCTGCCTCGAGGGCTGACATGAAGCCCTCACAGGACAGTAAACGTCCCTCCCCAGTTTCCCCCCCCAGCCCCGTGTGCGCACACGCACACACACGCGTGCGTGCATCCCCCCGTGGGCACACGTGCTCCCCACACATTCACACGCGCAGCGCTGCTCCCGGGTTTGGGAGGTGAGTTAACGGGAAACGCGACATGTGAGCCACACGACCGCCGAGCAGGTCTCGGGAGTTGAAGGAGAATGCGGGTCCCCTTTCGTCCATTAATTTAAAATTACAGCATCTTCAAAGAGGGAAGGACGGGTGGTAATAACATGGAGCTGAAGTGAACAGGTGCGAGGAAACGCGGCGTGGGAAACAAAAGGAGAAATAAAGTCGGTGAGGCAGGCTCAGTAACTACGGGCCCAACTTCAGACAGGCCGTGGGATTCGGGGGAGGATAAAAATGGAAAAAACGTTGCATCCTCATGAGGGGCTCCAAGAAGAAACAGGAAGTCAATGGAGGGAGCAGAATGTTGAAATAAGTACTTTTTTAAAGATTTGAGAATTAGAGGATTTAAAATCCCAAATGGAAAGTCTCAGAGGGCGAAGTGGGACCGACTTTTAAAACATACCCTTAGATTCACTGATGCAAAAAAACAAAGACGGCGGGGAAATTCTTTAAACGCTTTTCTACAAAAAGACAAGAGTCGCCCTAGAGTCGCCCTACGTCAAAAGGTGGGGGAAATGACCTCAGAGTGTTGAAGGGGAAAGGCTCGAATTTTATGCACAGCGGAATTACTACTGAAACGAACAGGGTGAAAATACATTCTGAGGCCCACAAAGTCTGAGAAGGCAGGTCACACGTCACAGGGCATCCTCTTCGAAATCTGGTTGGTGACATTTTCTACAGAAAGGGAAAGTAACCAGCACTTAGGCCCGATACACGGCAAATCCCAGGTAAGTAAAAACCCTAGTGACATTCGCCGTTCACAGAATCGTCAAGCCCTCCCCAGACCATCACATCGGTGGCAACCTAGACTAGATTCCAGGCTGTTCCAGAATCCCTGAGGGCAGCCGAGGTGCTTGCTTTCTTTGGAGGTGGGAGGCATGATGGAGACAGTTTTCATGTCATCTTGTTAGGCTCTTGAAAAATACCAACACTCTAAGTTAGGAGCAGCCACCAGGAGGGAAACCACTGAACATATAACCTTCAAGATTAGCCAACTAGATCAAGTTTTCTTGTATGTAGGGGGACAGAACACATGCAAACAGAAAAATCAGAGAGACGGCCTAACCATATCCCAGTGTGGCAGAAATTACAACAAATAGCGGGGAGTTTAACCCTTCAAAAGATTACAGCTTTCTACTTCTAGCCGTGATGGAGTAACCCATACTGGACCAAAAACCATTAAAAAAGCACGGAAAATATACGAGGAAACTGTTTTTAGGCATTTTAATGTAGAAGGGTCAGTGTTTCAACAAATGGTGCTGAAACAACCCTCTCCCGGGTGTGTGAGGCCCCCAAGGTGTCAAAACATCACAAGACACAGAAAATGAAACACAGTCAACACTAAAAGAAGGAGGACACCCAGCGGGACCTGCACACAGCGGCTTGAGTCAGAATGACCGGGCAGAGGCCAGCACAGGTGACGGAGACACAGACTTGCTTTAGTTTATTTGGACAGAACAACACGACTCAGCAACTAACAAAACTGTTTACGGAGACACGGCCATGGCGGATGGAGACACGGCCATGGCGGGCGTTTGACCGCACCACACCTGGTGGAAGACCAGGACAGAAAGGCTGAGAACGGGGGGTTCCACGCACACCAAGGTCAGGGACAGGCAGAGAACACCTCTGGTGAGGAATTCAGAGCCATCACTGCCACCGGGGCACAGGCTGGAAGGCGCTGGAGGGGGCTCTGGGGATGGGGGCCTTGGGGTCGAATCTAGTAAAACTCACTGATCTGAGGGCTTAAGACCAGGCATTTTGTCATAGGTAAATTTATATCAATCAAAACAAACAAAACAGAAACCCTGGAGGCAAACACCTCAAAGTAGCGGTCATGGTTATTTGGTGGGAATGTGGGCGATGTATTCTGTGTGCGGATTTTCTGACTTGTGTTTGGGTTTCAAAAAACAGAAAAAGCGGAAACCAGAAAGGGGAAGCATCCCCATCCCTGGGGCTCCTGCTGTCTCCCGACCCAGAAAAGAGCATCTGCAGCTGGGCACCCCCAGGGCTCCCCACAGCTGCCCCGTATCTGGCGCTGGATCCGCTTATGTAAGGAGGATTGAGGCGTTGACATCTGAGATCTGCGTCCTGGCTGCGTCCTCGGGGGCCTGGCCCTCCCCCGCTCCGCCACCGGGTCCTGGGTCCTGGCGAACGCCCACCCGGGCTCTCCCCCAGCATCCTGGGATTGGTGCCCCAATGGCCCCAGGAGGCAGGTGCCTATCTGAGATGGGCAGATGGGGGCCTGGATGTCCAGGGGGCCGTCCTGAGCCTCACAGGCGGCGGGGTGGGGGGGCTGCAGGCTCCAGCCTCCTCCGACCTGGCGTTGCCCTCCAGCTGCACCTCTACAGCAGCATCTCTGAACTTCACTAAATTATCCACTCCATCCTCCCCAGCACCTTGTGCGGGACCCAGGCACAGCCTGGGGAGTGGGGAGACCCAGGGCTCCAAGGGGGCCGGCTCCAACCTGCCAGCCACCCCCCCCATGCATGGGGTCTGGGGAGGTGGGAGCTTGACCATAAAGGGCGAGCGATTCTTTCAGCCTGGGGGGCCCCCCACCCAGGTGCCACTCCTGCAGGAGGGGCCACATTGTCCAGGACCCACCCGCCTTGGCACCTGGAGCCTGAAGGTTTGGAAGAATCAGAAGATGGGGGGCAGCATTCGCCCACCCCGACACCACCCCCAGGGCTGGTGTTTTCCCAGAGTCTCCAGGGACACTGTTGGTGCCCCCCAGTGCTTAGCCTTGGGGTGGAGGGACACTGGGCCCCCAGGGCCATTACCCGCGCACCTCCCCCCACCACCTCAGGCAGGGCAGCCCCCGCATGGTGTGATGTAGGGCTCCTGGGCTGGGGGGAGGCCTGTGGAGGGTCCCCTCCACCCCCTCGATGTTTCTCAGGGGGGACCACACTCCAGAGGGTCTCCAAGTCGGCCAGACGAGCTGTGCTCGGGTCCCCCCAGGTCACCATGGCTACTGTTGTCAGGGAAGTCCTACCTGTGTCTATGCCCCAGAGGGGTCCCCGGGCTGTGAGCAGAGGGGCACCCACGGGAGGTGTCGGGGAGCCCAGTCCTGAACGTGGCTCTGGGTCCCTCACAAAGTACCAGGGCCCACGGGGGTCTGGGGGCATCACAGGCCCCTGCGAAGTGCTGGCCCGAGACCCCCGGCACCCCTGGAAGGCAGACATTTGGACTCCCTGGGGCTGAGGTTCCCTCACCCGAGGGGGACCTGCCACTGGATTCTCCTCCGAGCAGGACCACGTCTCATCACTCCATCCCCAAGGCCCCTCAGGCACAAAATCTGGGTTTTCGTTAATTTACCCAGAACAGACCAAAATAAAATCCCTGCTTGGACCCTCCCCTGGCAAATGAGGTTCGAATGTTTGCTGACTCGCCTCTGGGGTCAGAGAGAGCAGGTCTGAGGACCCACGGGTGCCCCAGGCCCGGGTGGGAGAGGCAGCCAGGCCTGGCTCAGGGCCTGGGCCTCGGGGATCCCACAGGGACGAGGGGCTTTGGGGGCTGAGAGGGGCTGAGCGTGGCCACGGGGCGTGGCCCTGGGACAGTCAGGGCTGCTGGGACATTTGCCGAGAGCGGTCAGACGTGCGTCCTGGCGGGAGGCCATCATGTCACCATGCTCCGGATACACCGCCCTGCAGATAGGCGTTTACCAGCCTCCCAGGCAGGTCCCCAGGAGGCAGCTTCCAAGGCCGTCTCACAGCAGACAGGTGATGGGGGGCAATCTGTGAGTGGCATGACCGCATCGAGGGCAGGGAGTCCCCTAGATCATGCCGGCCAGCCAAGGCGGCAGGAAGAGGCCCACCGTCCCCAGCAGGCAGACGAGAACGAACACCCAGAGGAAGATGCGGTCGATGACCATGGCCACGTACTTCCAGTCCTCCTTCACCTGTGGACAGACACACATGGTCACTACTCCCGGCCGCACCCTCAGGCCTCACCGCAGCGCGAACCTTCTAGAAGCTCTGTTCCTATCCTGGCCTCCAAGGTCACAGGCATACCTGTACTGGGGTGAGGGGTGGAAAGGGGCCACAGAGAAACGGCTTGTCCAGCTCAAATCTGGGCTCAGAAGCAGTGGGCTGTGGGGTCAGTGCCCTCTACGGGGGCTGGACCGCAGAGCCGCTGCAGGGGACAGGGCCCAGCATGGTGGCCCCACCTGACTTCACCTGCCTGAGCTCCAAGAAGGTAGTGATGCCTCTGGAGGAATGCCAGGGTCCACATCACAGTGCAACGTGCTCTGGGTTTGCTAAAGCTGGCGGCACCGTGGGGACCAGCCAGTACACCCCCATTTGCAGGTGGGCAAGTGAGGCGCAGGGAGGGGGCACCCACAGCCCCTTGGCTGTGCAGGGCAAGAGCCAGGAGCAGCCTGAGCAACGGGGCCTGGCCTCCAACAAAAAGCCCAGGGCAGGCTCCACGGTGGACGGCGTCCCAGGAGTGACAGCTGAGTCCCAACTGCCCTTCACTCCCGCCCCCTGCCCCGGGGGTGGCACTCACGGCCGGCTGCCCATGTGGCTCGAGCCCCTCATGGGTCAGGGGCTCTCTCAGCTCTGTCCCTAAAGCCGCTTGAGGGTGAGGGTCACACGTGAAGGAGGGCACAGCCCTGTGTTGCCTCTGAGCCGCGCAGCTGCCGGGGCAGAAGGCTCCATGCGAGGACGAGCGGGGGACCCCGGGCTTGAAGTGGGTGCACACGCTGGGTGCATCACCTGCGGTCGCTCCCTTGGACTCGACGAGGAAGGTGACTGCACCGTCCCGTCTGCAGGTGGGACCCTGAGGCCCAGGGCAGTGCAGGATGGGCCGTGGTTACACGTCCACGCTGGGCGGGCAGGCCCCGGCCTCCACCTGGTGTGACCCCAGGGCAAAGGCTCAGGGAGGCCACAGGCGGGTCCCGGGTGGGCAGCTGTCAGCCCTTGAGTGACCAGAAAGGATGCGGCCCCCAGGCTCAGGCGAGCCAGGCGCCAGTGGGTCTGATGGGCCTGGGCAAGGGCAGGCTCGTCACACCCCATTTGGGGGCCGTCGAGGGAAAGAAGACTTCTCACTGCTGCTTCGTGCTCTGATTTTTAAAGTAATCAGAGGCGTCCTGATAGTTTTAAGCCAAAGTTTATTCTCAGGAAACTAGAGCAAATGGGGTCACTATAAGCGAGGGAGCACCAGGACCCTCTGTTCCAGGAAGCAGCCCCGCGGCGCGCGGCCTCCGCGCTGCCTTTCAAACCGCCCCTCCTCCCAGGATGAAAGGCTCGCAGACAAAGCTGCCCCAGCCAGGATCCCAGGCTGGTTCCTGTGAAGTCGCTTTGCTCCCCAGAGCCCGGGGATGACGCCCAGAACCAGAACCAGGTCGCCACAGCCAGGCCCGCGATGCTGGTGGAGGGGTCTGGGGACGAGGGGCCGGCCCTGCGCTGAGGACCGCTGAGCCTCCGAGATCCTGGTGACACTTCAAAGGCGTCAGTCTCTGCTCAGCAGGCCCTCAAGCCCTCGCCAGAGCCAGAGGTCCTCTCGTCTCAAGAGCTGGCTGCAAGATGGAACCTTCCAGAAACCCCCAGGTGGCCTCACAGCCCCTTGGGATTCAGGGGGATGACCAGCCGGTACAGGGAGACCGGCTCACTGCTGGAGGCGGGGCTCAGCCACGGGACAGACGGTCCCCAGGGATCATGCATGTCTGGGAAACGATCACGGGCTATTCCCAAGGAAGCAAAGGGACCAGGAGATTCCTGGAGGGAATGGCAGTGTCACACCCACCCCCAGGTCCAGGGAGGGGACAGCAGTGTCACGCCCGCACCCAGGGTCCATGTCACGGGCAAGAAGAAGCTAATGCGGGGCGAGGTCAACCTAGCATAACCGATGCCCAGGTTGAGCAGCCGGTAATGACCAGGCTGACTGACCAGTACCCTCCCCCTACCCGCCTGTCTCTGCCCATGCCCTGAACTGGGGCTCAGCCACCAGCCTGGACCCACCCTCACAGGCACCCACGACGTGGCCAGTGGAGCCTGAGCCTCGGGGAGCAGCCCCACTGCCACCCCCCACCAACTCCACGGGGCCCTGAGTCTCAGCCATGTCTGAGCACCCGCCCTGCCCACCCAGACCCCGGGTGCCCTCTCCCCAGCTGGGCACAGGGACGCCGACCAGAGAGGCAGGGCTGTGTCCCAGGCCTGAATTCTCCTTTCCCCCCGCCAGGCCGCTGAGGCCACTCAGCCCCCTCCTGTCTCCTCTCAGCCCCTCTCACCCCAACCCCAGGGCCCAGACCCCCCCCCACCGGTCCTTCTCCGGGAGCTCTTGGCAGGGTCGGGGGGCACTCGAGATCGGGGGAGGCGCTCACCAGGTACAGATGGTGCTGGCAGCCCCACCCCCGCCTGCAGGCTCCCTGCACCCTGAAGCCCCAAGGGGGTGCCCGAGATCCACTCTGCTCTCTGCCAGCCACTCAGTCACCGCAGGGACCCCCACTGGTCTCGGAGGCTTGGGGCAGAGAGAGCAGACGGCTCTGGGACCTAGTTTCTGGGTCTTTCACCGCCACCCCCTCCTTCAGAGTGGACAGGGCAGCGGGGCCCGTCCGGCACGGCCGTGGCGGGGACTTACCGAGAAGTCCATGTCTTCCGCCTTCAGGTGGTCTGCAATGTACTGGACTCCCTCAACCGCCCGCGCCAGAGCTGGCGACAGGGGCTGGGGTGGCGCGCCGGTGCCGGGGGCCTTGAGCGCGGCACTTGGTGCCTCCGCCTCCGTCCTGCACTTACATTTGCAGGGGGAGGCCTGGTCTGGGGGCGGAAGCTCGGCCGAGGGGGCCGTGGCCAGCGAGGCAGGGGAGCCGGCCGCCGGGCGGCCGGCTGGGGAGGCGGCCTCCTCTCGGGGCACGCAGCACTGGATGCTCTGGGACCGGCACCTCACGCCGCCCTCTGCCACGTCGCTGGGGCCGGACACGTGCTGGACGCTCAGGGATCGGGCCTTGGCGAGCCCTGGGGCCCGGGTGCCAGTGGGTGGGCGGCAGGGCCCGGGCGAGGGGCATGGGCCGGCCTTCTCGGCCTCTGAGGGCCGCAGAGCGGAGGCCTGGTCCGAGGGCGACGTGCAGGCCGGCCGGTCCGGGCCGCAGGATGGGGTCGGGGACGGGGCGGGGCCCCTACTCCTGAGCTCGGGCTCCCCCCGGGGCTCCGGCCAGAAGCGCGGGGCTCCGGCCGCCTCGTGTACGGACCCGACGAGCCGCCGGCAGCCGTCCTTGACCGCGGACGGCCGCTTCATGAAGAGCAGACGTGGCACGACGTCCAGGAAGACGCGGCGGACCCAGGCGGGCATGGTGTGCGTGCGCGGGGAGCGGTGGTGCACGTTGAGCACGAAGACGGTGATGGTGATGGAGAGCGTGACGAAGGTCATGGTGAAGAGCAGGTACTCGCCGATCAGCGGGATGACCAGCGAGGTGGACGGGGTGATCTCGGTGATGAGCAGCAGGAAGACGGTGAGGGAGAGCAGCACGGAGACGCACAGCGTGACCTTCTCGCCGCACTCGGACGGCAGGTAGAAGACGAGGACCGCGAGGCAGGAGACCAGCAGGCAGGGCGCGATGAGGTTGACAGTGTAGAAGAGCGGCAGGCGCCGGATGACGAAGGCGTACGTGATGTCCGGGTACACCTCCGCGCAGCACTCATACTTGCGCGTGTTGTAGGTGCCCACGGCGTCCACGATGACCCACTCGCCGCTCTCCCAGAAGCCCAGCTGGTCCACGTGGCTGTGCGTGCTGACCAGGTCGATCTTGGCCTTGTCGTAGGTCCAGGACCCGAACTTCATGGTGCAGTTCTGCTGGTCGAAGGGGAAGAAGGTGACGTCGATGCTGCAGGAGCTCTTGTAGATGGCCGGGGGTGTCCACTGCACCCGCCCGTCGTGAAAGAGGTGGGCCTTGGTCAGGTGGGTGACGGCAAAGTCCCCGTCCGCGCTGGGTGGGAGACAGAGGGGGTGGGTGAGGTGCCCAGCACCCGCGGCCCAGAAGCTGTCTTCCCCCGGCCCGCCATACGCGCCCCCGCTCCGCAGTGGCCTCACCCAGGACGGGGCGGCCCTGGGCTCGTTGCTCCCCTGCCCGCCTCGCTGTCACCGCCCCTACCCTGGGGGCGATGCTCCGTGGAGACCGTCTCAGCGGCCCACACTGCGCCTGACGCCCAAGCTTGATGACCGTGATCATCTGGGGGCCGGAAAGGCCGTCCACGCCACATGAGGGCCCCAGGCACACAAGTGGCCCCTGGGTAGCACGCAGAGCAGCTCGTCCCCTGCGGTCACCCCAGAGCTGTGCAGAAGTCTGGGCCCACACCGGGCAGGATGTGGACCCCAGCATCACATCCCAGGCCCTCAGCCCTCCTGCCTCTCCCTCGGCCTTGGGGTGCCCTGTCCACAGACCGGTACAGGCAACGAGCGAGGGGCTGCCGTCCCAGCCCTTCTCCTCGTGGGCAGAGTGCCCAGCCTGCAGCCCTGGCCCTGTACCTCCCAGACAGTGACGTCCACCTCAGTTTTCTCCACCAAAGACACCCATGGTGGGATGGGGGGCACACTGACACCGCGAGAGGTGAGGCAGCCGGCTGTGGGGACACAGGGACACCTGCTCACGGCCTCCCCGAAGAGCCCTTCTTGCCTCCAGAGTCAGCCACTCTCTTCTCTGCAGCTGGAAGCATCCGGTCCCCAGTCTGGGTCCTGAATGGGTGCCACCTGGGCCTCGGAGGCCCCTCTGTCGGCCTGTTTCCCCACAAGGCCTGCGCTGCCCACGCCGACCGTGCGTGGTGCCCACAGGCCAGTTGAGGCGGCAGCCGTTCCCCCAGCCCCTCCAGCAGCCCTGCCGCTTCGGCTCTGAAACGCTGATGGGAGACCTCGCCTCCTCCCCCCAGGGCACCCCCCAGACAGCTGGCCCCAGCACTGAGGGCCACCGGACGCTAGTCACCAAGCCCGTGTCTTCACACTCGTGTGCTGAGGGCACATCGGCCCCGGCCAGGTCCTCAGAGAGCCTAGGGCTCTGCACGTGGGACCCGGCGCCTAGCGCAGCCCCAGGAAGGAGCAGCTTTCCCCAGGGCACGCTGTCACTACCTGTCACCGCTGCGCGAAGTCCCGCCCCTACCCCCACAGCTGGTTCCTGTGCCCCCAGCAAGCCCAGGGGTGTGGACAGCGGGACCGCATGACAGCGCACATGGGAGGAGGGGAGCCCGAGCCGGCTGGTCCCGTCCCTGCTCCCGGCCGCAGACGCCTATCCACGTGAGACGCTCTGCCTGACAGGCCGATTCAGGGAAGCCCCCAGTGGGCGGCGCGCCCTCCAGCCTTGAAGGCGTGCCCCAGAGCTATCAGAAAAGCACCCCCCGACCCTTCCCCTCGCCCCGCAGCCTGTGCTGACCACTCGGCCTCACTCAAGCGCACACGGCCCTGGCCGTCAGCTACCCGCTGCCCCTGGAAACAGGACTCCTCAGTGGCCATCCGGCCAGCATCAGCCACCAGCTCTGGGGTCTGTCCTCACCCACGCCCAGCCCCACCCAGAGAGGGCCTCGGTGCCGATCTCCATTCCCAAGAGAAGCTGGAAGGAGGTCCATCCCGCTACCTCCCAGGGGTCTTGGTAAGGAGGCCAGAAAAGGAGGGGGCTTGGGTGGCGGGCCCACTCTCTATGGCTCCCAGAGCAGTCCTGACCATGCTCCCCTGGGTGCCGGAGTTCTGACCCTGGTACCTATGTTCTGGATCAAGGAGCCACGCAGGCGTATTCCGTGCCAGGTCCCAGTGGGGCAGGGGCCTGGGGGAGCTGAGCGTGGACCCGGGGGGCCCGGGCGGCTGGAGAACTCCAGGGCGCAGGATCAGACCGGGCAGCTTGCAGAGGGAGAGCGGAGAGCCCGCCCCGCCTTCCATTCCCCGAGCGGCCCCCCTTAATGCAGCCCCGAAACCCATCTCCCCCACGTGCGGCCACTCTCCCACGGCCATTACTGGAATCACTTAAGCTGGAAGAGAAGCCCAGACGTTCTTAATCAAACAGCAGCATTTTGTAGGTCAGGCCCAAGCCTGGGGGCCCAGGAGGGCTTTTGTGCGGAAGCACTGAGGTCTTGTGCGGAGGGCAGGGGCTCTGGGCAGACGGCTGGGACCGGAGGGGACCAAATGCTTCCATTGGCTGTAGCTGTAAGGGCTGTGGAACTGCCGCCACCCAGGCCCGAGTCTGCATCTGCCCGTGTGGATTCAGCTCAGGGTGAGCTGGCCTGGCAATGACACAGCAGGGACACGGGGACGCGGGAGGGCACCAGGCTGCCCCGAGGTCGGGGACACCTCGAGGATCCCAGGAAAGGACAAGTTCAAGGACGCCAGCCCTCTGGAGCCCACTGTCTGCCACAGTCGTGCCCCTAACACCCCGGCCCCCAGCACAGAAACATCCTCCAAGAGGTCAGATTTCAGAGCCAGGGACACGCGGCCCACACAGAGGCTTTGTTTGCTTGAGCGTGGTTAGCGGGGTCTGGGGAGACTGCGAGAACAGACAGAGGGGCAGGAGGAGGGCGGGGGCGCGGGCAGTGAGCCGGCATGGGCAGGCCGGTCTGGGGCTTCCTCCCCTACACCTCCCAGCCTTTGTTCCCAGACGCGGTCCGCTGCGTGTGCAGGGCCCGCCTTCCCCGGACAGGGACCGACTCTGGAAAGGACTCCAGCCTGAGGGGGAGCAGCTGCAGGGCCTGCAGTCATCCTGGGAGGAGCTCAGACCCCTTCCCGGCCCGTGAGTGACCGAGGCCCCTGCCCCAGCCTGGGCAGGGACGGAGCCCCCAGGCGCCACCGCTGCCCCCAGGACCCCGTCTCCTTGCCACTTTGCCCGCTCATGGGCCCGCCCCCCACACCCCAGGCCTCAGCATCCTCCTTTACTCACTCCTCCTGCTTCCGAGCCCGCCCTCAGCCCACACAAGCCGCCTGCCTCCTGCTCACACCGGCCTTGGAAGAGCTGCTGGCCGGAGCACGGCTCGACCCGGGCACCTGCCACCCTGCCGGCTAAGAACCCCGGGCTCACTTGTTGTACAGGACGATGTCCGGCCGCCAGATGAGCTCAGAGGGGATGCGGATGGAGGTCACGTTCTCGTAGTCAGCGGGGTCCCAGCGCAGCTTATAGTCATGCCACTCCTGGGGGAAGCGGGGTGTGGGGGGGCGGTGAGGGGGAGGGGTGGGGAGGGAGGGGCGGGGGGGCGGTGGGGGCTCCCTCCCACTCACCTGCTTCACCCACACATTCGTCGTCATCATCTGGTTCTTCTCATCCTAGGACACAAACGAGAAGAAGGCAGGTTGTGATGCCCTCGGGTTCAGGACACGTCTCTCTGGCCGAGTCTCCTTACCCAAAAGAACGGGCCAGGGCTGAACGTGGCAAGTGGGGGACCTCAGGAGGGAGTGAGCGCCTTGTCCCTGGAGGCAACCAAGCCCAGGATGGCGGGCCCGGAGGGGACTCAGGGCCAGAAGGAAAGTGAGGGTAACATTCAACTGACTTCACTGGTGGCCGGGCCCGTCCCCCCATCCAGCGACCAAAGGGTCTGAGGGGAAGGGAGACGGCGCCCCTTCCCAGGCAGCCGTGCTGGGCCTGCCCACCTGCATTGCTCCGTCCCGGCTGGCGGGGCAGCTGCCCTGCAGATGGGCTCCAGGTGAGCTGGCGTCTGCCCCTCCTGCTGCACCAGGGCAACACACTCACTGGCCAAACTGCCCCCCCAGGGCCTGAGCCTCAGGACCTGAAGGTGAGGGGCTAAAGCAGGTGAGGTGGGAGCCGGAGACCCAGCAGGCCCCTCTCCAGGTCACTGAGTGGGCACCTATCCAGGTGAGAAGGGCTGGACCACACACACTGTGAGCTTCCTTCTGGCCTCTGCACCTCCCCCAACTTCACAGCCCTCCCGGGTTCATAGACGGGCAGTCAGGCCCAGCAGAGGCTGGAGGCCTCTGGAGAAGACCGCCAGGCCCCGTGCAGGGACGTGGGGGTCCTCACACCCCACTCTGAACCAGCCTCCAGGGACTATGGCCACACCCAGCCCACTCAGAGGGCAGCTGGGCTTGGGGGCTGGCTCCTTGCCCAAAGTTTGGGGCAGGGCACTCAGCAGCTGGTGGGGGGTCCCCTCAGAGAGCAGGGAGCCCATGGGGACCAGAGAGGCAGGGGCTCTTTCTCTGGGGGAAGAGGGACTGGACACAGGACACAGGGTGTGGGGAGCAGCGCCTGAACCAGCCTCCCCCCACTTGCTGATGGCCCAAGCTTTGCCCCCATCTGCCCCAGACCAGGGACACACAGGCCGTTGGGACAACTGCTGAGGCCAAAGAAACCAAGGGTGGTCAAGCAAGCAAAGCGTCCAGGGCCGGGGGTGTGGGCTGGTGTCCCTGGGAGCCTCCCCTCCTGCTTCCCCCAGGGGACAAGCCCCCATCAGCCAGCTCACAGGAGGGGACATCTCCTGCGGCCCAGGCACTGCCCTTGGTCCTGCTCTCTCTCGGGGCCACCTGGGACAGGCTGCCAGAGGACACTGACGATAAGTGTGACTTGAGTGGGGCCCGGACACCACGTCCAACGAACTCGACCTTGGCAGTGCAGCCCTGCGGTGCGCCCCCATCACCACGTCCCTGCCCTACCCCCCTGGGGACAGCCTGCCAGGCTCTGCCCCAGCCCCCACCCCCAGGCTCAGAACAAGCTTCTACATGGCTGGGCCTGGCCTCCTCCCCTTCGTGCCAGCCGCCCCCCCAGCGCAGCTGTCCCCCCAGGCACCCGTTTGAGGTGCCCTCTGTACATTCCGGCGCCTGCAACGTCAGCCCGGGCCCAGAAGCGCCCAGGAATTCCCCAGCCTCCTCTGCAGGCATGAACTCACACACACAAGCACTCCGCACCGGGGCACAGACTGCAGCAAACACCCGAGCGCCAGACAGTGGGGCAGGGAGGCGGCCCCTTCCACAGACGACCAGCGCCCAGGATGGGCAAGGACGTCTTGTCAGCACACACGCGTGTGCCGGAGTGCCCTTGGCCAGCGTGGCTGCGGACAGCAGAGTCCTG